>NC_089848.1:26545545-27263670 GCF_035609145.1 Eleutherodactylus coqui | reverse complement strand
ATGTGAAGATAGTGGGGAAGGACTATGCTTCAATGTTGTTGGTCAATATGCACTGCCAGCTATGAATGTGTAAAGGACCAGTGGTGACGTCACCGTCATGTAATGAGGGGCGGCGCTAAGAACCGGTATGTGTACATTTGTAAGGTGCCCTTTATTGGAGGTATGCAGCAGTTTGACAACCAGGTACAAACTGGCAGACTGAGTACTGCTGTATCCATAGCAACTGAGACCGCAGGGGTTTGTGGGGGCTGGTAATAACTGACATCATCACAGGTACTGTCAGGATCTGCATATAATTCACACATCTCACACACACATAAAAATTGGATGGACAAGTGGTCGTTAGTAGTTTGATACACACAAACATTTATGTGTATAATATATATATATATATATATATATATACATATATACTCATGTCCGCGTTTATACACGTGTGCATATATATGTACATATTTGTGTGCACATATATAAATGCACATGCATGCAAGCACACAGAAATATGTACATATGTACGCACACGTGTGTATATATACACACAAACATGTATCTGTATACACATGCAGTATAAATGCACAGCACAGTAACATAAATGCATATATTTGTATAAAAGTATAATATGTCATGTAATTGCTTACTTTTATTCTTTTTCACACCATTATATTACTTTGTAGAATGTGTTGCATCAAAATGTGTCTTAGTTTAAATTGTCATTATCGTGAAATTGCCACCGGAGGCCCTAAAAGTGGTTCCCCCCTTGGCCTATAAAAGCCTCTCGGAGGCTCATTGTGTGTAGTGGCCTCTTCTACCGCTTGTGTAGAGCTTGTTGACCACTAGACGCCTCTACGACGCAGAGAAGAGATTTCACCCCGTTACCAGAGTCTGAGAGGGGCACATTATTGGGATGTGAGAAGCTGGATGGTCGCATCGATGAATTCTGACCAGACTGTTAGGATGTGTTCGGACCAGTGAGATGCAGAAGGGCACACACACACGGAGGCTGGGCTCATCATATGATCATCTGATCGTCTGACCAGCACAAGCAGCAACAACTGTTTCGTTTTCCGCCATCCAGAGGCAGGTGTTACCATCAAGACAGGCCCCTGTGTCAGTCGGAAGCATTTCCAGGCACTTGGCTGAAGGACATTTGATCTCACAGTGCCCATGACATGCACTGCCTTTGACACTCACCCACCATTGCCTCTGCTTTCAGTGCTATTGAGGTGCAACTGGGTTGTTTTCAGCGACGAATGCAGGTTTAATTTGGGCACTGACGACAGCAGTGTTCATGTCTGGAGACCCAGGGGTGAGCACCTAAATCCTGGCTTTGCCGTGGAGTTGCACACTGCCCCCACTGCTGGTGTGGTGGTCTGGGTGGTCATCGCATACAACAGTCGGTCACCCCTAGTAGTGGTACGAGGGACAATGACAGCTCAGCGGTATGTTCAGGACATCCTGCAGCCACATGTGTTCCTCTCATGGCTGCTTCCAAGAGGCAGCAGAAAAAAACTTGTCCTTAAACACAAGGGGGTCACAGGAATGTCTCCATAAGATTACCACACTTCTGTGACTGCCCAGTCGCCAGATTTATCATCAACAGAACATGTATCAGACCACCTGGGATGCCAACCTTGACAGCCAATCTTTGCGAACCTCATTTACAGCGAATGTGGGCAGATATGCCGCAGGATACCACACGGAACCTGTATGCCTCCATACCTACCTGTATCACCTCTTGCATGCAAGCTAGAGGTGGTAAGCAGGGTACTAGAGCCTCCATGTCTGCCTGTATCACATCTTGTATCCAAGCTAGAGGCGGTACAACAGTGTACTAGAGCCTCCATGCCGCCGATATCAAATCTTGTATCCAAGCTAGAGGTGGTACAACAGGGTACTAGAGCCTCCATGGCCCCCTGTATCACATCTTATATCCAAGCTAGAGGCGGTACAACAGGGTACTAGAGCTTCTATGCCCACCTGTATCACATCTTGTATCAAAGCTAGAGGCAGTATAACAAAGTACTAGAGCCTCCATGGCCCCCTGTATCACATCTTGTATCCAAGCTAGAGGCAGTACAACAGGGTACTAGAGCTTCTATGCCCGCCAGTATCACATCTTGTATCCAAGCTAGAGGCGGTACAACAGAGTCCTAGAGCTTCTATGCCCGCCAGTATCACATCTTGTATCCAAGCTAGAGGAGGTACAACAAGTGTTCAGTCTTCCACAATAAATTCTCCTTTTGCCCCCATATTGTAATCACTCACTTATATTTACGTTACAATCACACAGAAAGTTTCATTTGATTCCAACAACTTCTAGGGGATGGATTTTTTTGCAATGATTGCATTTCAGTTTACATAAAGGAGCACTTGCATAGCCTTACTTGTTGTATTTATAACACCATTTATCTTTCATGTTGGGCTGACAGGCCTACTTTACATGAAATGCTCCCTAGGGACAAACAGTGGGCCATCATGTGTATGTTTTGACAACATCCTGGCCCAGATGAATTAATATGCTCTCACATTCAGTCAAGCTCTAATGACTGACTTGATATCACTCTGCTTTTGTATTAGGATAGCTATTAAAATGTTGTCATTGACTTCCAGAATTATTCAGTTTGACAGACCCCGTAAATTAATTAAAACATACGTTTAGGCAAGGAAAGCTTTTTGCAGCACACAGTCAAGAAACTGGCACAGAAAATCAATTTGGCTGTCATCACGATTTTCATAGAACACAGAGAAAAAATGGCCAGAACAAGAAAAGTCTGAATCCCCGGCAATTGTTAGTTAACTAAGCACAATTCCAAAAAGTTTTACCCAGTGATCTAAAAAGCTGAGCTTAATGCCTAGAAATCCATGGACTACATGAAATATCACAGCCTTGCAATTGTGGCCATAAAGTAACAGCACGTAAAAAGTCTAATTAGCCACATATAAATCGTTAGCTTACAACTCTACTAACAGAGTCAATCCTGAGGTTTAATCTTCAGATGTTTTGACCACCTACACTTTGTCATCTCCTAACATGAACCTAAAAACTTTGAATACGTTATTGGATTTTTTTTCCTTCCTCTGGATCAACATTGCGATGGCGGGGTGGGGGTGGGGGTAAAAAGAAAGTTGAATTTATTAATTTTTTTTCCATTTCTCTACTCCTCAAATGGAACAGAGAAATAGACATAGTTACCTGAGCCTAATGGTAGTGTAAACCGGCCCTAGTCATAAGAAAAAGAAAAAAAAACATAAGAAAAAAGGAAGTAGAAGGAAAATAGGAAAAATCTTATTATTTGTATAGTGCCAACTTATTCCGCAGCGCTTTCAAGTAATTTATTTTCCCGCACCAAGCTGTAAGACTGTAACAAGAGGTCATCCGCTACGTCTAGAAGAAAGCAGGATTAATCGCCAACACAGAAAAGGGTTCTTTACTGCAAGAGCAGTGAGACTGTGGAACTCTCTGACGAAGGAAGTGCTGATGGTAAAATCCATAGAGGAGTTTAAAAGGGGACTTGATGTCTTTCTGCAGTGGAAGGATATTACAGGATATTAATCTTAGGTTAATTGTCAATCCTGGTATACAGGCAGGTAGGAACTATTAGGGGTTGATCCAGGGAACAGTCTGATTGCCATTAGGGAGTCGGGAAGGAATTTCCCCCCAAATGGGCTAATTGGCTTCTGCCTCTTGGGGTTTTTGCCTTTCTCTGGATCAACAACATAGGAGGATAAACAGGCTGAACTAGATGGACATTGTCTTCATTCGGCCTTACATACTATGTTACTATGTAAGCTGGATACTCATTTTACCAACCTCGGAAGGATGGAAGGTTGAGTCGATAATGAGCCAGCTACCTGAACCATGCGGAGATTGGACTTACAACCTTCAGGTCGTGAGCAAGAGCTTAGGACTGCCTTAGCACTCTGCGCCACACGAGACTTCTTAAACCACAGTGAATTGTTCTGATGAACTACTTGAAGGAGTTTTCAGAGGTAGAATATATATTTTTTAAATTAATCCACTATAAAGAAAAGCATGGCACCAAGATACTTACGTCAGTCTGTGAGCTGACTGCGCGTCTTACAATCCTAGTGGTGCTTAGTGTATGTTTCAAGCATAAAGTTCAATTCTAATTCAAACAAGGGAAAACCATCACACTCCCCATCGGATCTTTACTTAAAATGCTACTTTATTGTAAATTCAAAGCAATAAAACGTAGGAGAGATTGAGCTTGTGTGTAACAGCTGTTTTGCAGGTAGGGAGGGGTAACATCACTCCTTAGCCTGGGTTCACACGGTGCGGATTCCTGTCAGAAATCTCGCGGTTTGGCCGCAGCAAAAACCGTGAGATGTCCGCCGGGAGAACCGCGGCGGCGGCTTTGAAGCGGCCCGGCCACTCGCTCTTTCGCTGCGGCCAGCGCTCCCATAGAGGAGAGCGCGGCCGCAGCGGAATGAAAAAAAGAATGGACATGCTGCATATTCTGAAACCGCGGCTGCGGCGGCCGCAGCCGCGGTTCCAGCCGGACTTACCGCAGCGGATTGGCCGTCCCGTGTGGATGAGATTTCTGAGAAATCTCGTCCACATGGCTGGCTAATCCCGAGATTAGCAGCCTCGGGCGGATTTGCCGCGGCGAAATTCCGCACGGCAAAACCGCGGCAAATCCACCCTGTGTGAACCTAGCCTTAGAAAGAGCACCAAGAAGGTGAGTGAGGAGACTTATAAGGCCATCCATGCCATTGCAGAATCCACGGTCGGTGCTCGCACCGCTGATCCGCAGCAAGTACCATTTGTTACATTGTATGGAAACACACGTCCTGCTCACTCTCAGAACCAAACTGTGATTTCCGCGAGCGGAGAAAAAAATTGCACCATGTTCTATTTTAGCGCGGATTCCACACGGATGGCTTCCATTGAAGTCAATAGACATTGCGGAAAGGTCGCGGATTCCGCGTCATCGCCTAAAAAAAATTAAGAAAAAAAAATCTGTAACATGTTTGTCCAATGGCTAGCCGTCCAGAATTTCCACAGTACAGATAATAGGTACCAAGTCGGGAACAGGGTCGGATTCCGCTGTGGGCTCCCGCATGCGTAGTCCAACCTGTTAAAACACAGGTGTGAACAGGTGTGAACTAAGGGTGCTTTTAGATGAGCCGATTTATCGTTTAAACGAGCGAATGATGTCAGAGCTAGCTCGTTTACTTGTGCAGTCTGTTTAGACATCATTGGCGTGTTCAAACGAGTAATCATTCAGTATCATTCAGTCTTTCACATTTGCTGTATAAGGGAATGAGAATGACTGAATGATTGCTAATTAGTGAAGTGAAGGAGCCAACGATGATTTTTATGCCTATATAAAATGAATGTTGGCGTGTTGTTAGACGGAACAATTTTCATTCAGTTTCACTCGTTTTAACGATTTTTTTGAACTATATAGTAATTCCACCTGAAAGCACCTTAATGGGTGTAAATACGTCAGCACCATGAAAGATGAAACATAAGCGGCTGAAATACGTCCGGCGTATATACGGCGGCCAAAAAGATAGTTCTGGAATTATCTTTTGGCCAATATATGCCGGCCAAAAAGATAATGGACGAGAAAACGCTGGCCGTGACCACGGAAAAACTCCCATTCAGACGCTTATACGAAGCAGGCGTGAAAACGTAAAAACAACGTCGCCGTATATCCGCTTGTGTGAAAGAAAGTCATATTTTTTTAACTTGGGCTGGACTCCAGAATCATACTGGGTATAGCCTATTTATCAAAGAGTTGGTGTTTTGAGACCCCAACAGATTCATCAAGAGGGCATGCTCCCTGTTAATAAATTTATCATGCACAGTATTGGGGTAGAGACCAGCGCACTGTTTGTTTGGTCTACTATATTGATATGTCGTTTGTTGTGAGTAGAGATGAGCGAGCGCCCAAATGCTCAAGTCCACGTTATTTGAGTCGAGCTTTTAGTAAAATTCGAGAGCCCTAATTGAGTAACGAATAGAGATGAGCGAGTATACTCGCTAAGGCACATTACTCGATCGAGTAGTGCCTTATTCGAGTACCTGCCCGCTCGTCTCTAAAGATTCAGGGACGGCGGGGAGCGGCGGGGGAGAGCGGGGAGGAACGGAGGGGAGATCCCTCTCTCCCCCCTGCTCCCCGCCGCAACTCACCGGCGCCGGCCCCCGAATCTAGTTTTTGACTCCGCCGCGACGCAGCGCGTGTCATTGGCAAATTTTTTGTCTGGCAGGTGGGGGGGGGGGGGGGGGGGCTAGAAGAGAGAGAGAGAGACCTAGGGGAAAAAAAACAAAACTCGGCACCCGGCGTTCCACATACAAAAATGCTCAAGTTACTAGAGACGAGCGGGGAGATACTCAGCTAAGGCACTACTCGCTCGAGTAATGTGCCTTAGCGAGTATACTCGCTCATCTCTAGTAACGAACCCCATTGACTACAATGGGCGACTCGATCATTTTTGTATGTGGAAGGCCGGGTACTGAGCTTTTTTTTCCCCTAGGTCTCTCTCTCTTCTAGCCCCCCCACCTGCCAGACAAAAAATTTGCCAATGATGCGCGCTGCATCGCGGCGGAGCCAAAAACTGGGGCGGGGTCGAACATGGCTCGATGCTTGTTCGAGTAACGAGCACCATTGAGTACGCTAATACTCGAACGAGCATCAAGCTCAGCAGAGTATGTTCGCTCAACTCTAGTTGTGAGTAGATAAGCCAATTAAAATGTTGAAGTGATTTCAAAGGAAATAGAAATAAGATGTCCAGTGATGTACCTAAGCATAAATATAATGGTTCTCTGTGTTATTATGTTGCCTTCCCGAATTACAAGACATCATCATGTATCCATTACTTTGCTGTTAGCGGCAATACCATTTGTCGCCTCTTCATGTTGGGCACTAGATGTCAGTAATCACACTGAAATCCAAATCCTTATTGTAAAAGCGATGGAACTTGGAATACTCCCCGGGGATATAATCAACTGAAATTTACACAATAGGTTAGTTGCTAGAACATATTAAAGTTCATATATTGTTGTATCTACAATTCAGCCTTTATTCAGCAAATACGCGACTCCAAGTTATTGTTAGTATTGGGCTTCTAAATCTCCACAGAGTAGAAGCGAAACATGAAAAGTTCACATAAAAGGGCAGAGTTTCTGTACATAATATAGCGTAAGGGAGAAGGATGAAGTGAGAATTATTTACAGTAAGCAGGTCCTTTACAGAACGACCACATGAGGTTCTTCAAATTAGAAAACAAGGCAAATATTCCCTTTAGTGTGATGATGTTTTGTTGTGCAGATGGGCTTATTGTCAACATTTTAAAATTGGAAAGCTAAAATTATGTATCGGAAATCCACTCAGCAACTCGCGCTCTAATTGTTTGACTATACACACAATTCTTGTAATAATCTATATGACCAAATTTAATTAAAATGTATCTGGCGTATGGACCACTGTGCAAAGAATTCCTGGGGTGTGTTCGCATGTCGCTGTTTCTGCAGATATTGCAGCGAGTTTTGGCGCAGATCTGTAGCTGATTTCACCTATTTAATTTGAATTTGGTTAAAATGGTGAAATCTACTGCATATATGTACCAAAATCTGCAGCAATTCAGTGACGTGTGGACACACCCCATAACTGCGTTTTAGGGTACGTTCACACAATTTTTCTTTGTGGAAACTCCGTATCGAATTCTGCGTTCATATACATACAATTGGTTCTGATTTTGACGCAGATCAGCAGCAGACTTCACCCATTCAATTGAAAAGGTCATATTTGCTGTAGATCTGCAAATAAGTGAGATGGAACAATACCTCTGCAGCACCACCTATTGGAAGGCAGCTTCCTGCAATGTCAATATTAGACTCTTTGTACAAGCCTTGTAACAATGACTGGGAATTGAAAACCAAGCCAGAATCCAAACACAGACAGCTGTTTTGGGGTGTTTGCCCCTCATCAGTGTGTAGTAGGTTTCTGGCTTGGATAGCAAGAGGCCTGTGATGTGGGTCAGGAACGCTATCTTTTCTCCTTAGGGAGAGCACATAGAAGGTGAGTGAGGAGACTTATAAGGCCATTCGTGCTCCTCTGGGTAATATGCAAATAAGGGAGATTGAACAGTATCTCTGCAGCGACACCTAAGGGAAGACAGTCAATGTTAGACTCTTCATACAAGTCTTGTAATAATGACTGGGAATTGAAAGCAAAGCCAGAATACCATTACTTCTCAAGAGTCTGCTGCTGCTGGAGACCCTACTGCTGCATACCTGAAGACCTAGAGGAGTCTGTGGATTCTCCAACTGCTGAAATCTATGCAGGTGCAAGTAAGAGACACTGTCCCTGGTGCAGGCTTCCCTATATGTCCAAAGGCCCAACAGAAACCGGATACCCCCACAGACATACCTGTTAAGGACGTCCCCGCTGTCTTCATCTGGGACCTGTCTTTTCCTGATTAGGAGCCTGGAGAGATGCACAAAACACAGGACACGACACTGTTCACACACACAGAACACAATTGTTCATAAACCTCATGTCTGGCCAACTACACAGACACTCAGAACATGTCGCTGTTCACACCATCACAGCAGGTAATGCATACCACACAGAATAGGACAGTTCATACACCACATGTCTGGCCACCTGCACAGACCCAATGAACATGTCGCTGTTCACACACACCTCAGGTAATGCAAATCACACACAACAGAAACCCCACTCAGAACTCACTTGCAAACAGCTGGTAAACCACAACTAGCGCTAGCGATATTTCGCCGCGGGGGATTAGGGAGAGCGCGGTCAGGTCTCTGCGGTGAGCACTATGATTCTCCGCTCGTGAACGTCGTTGCGGCGCGTTCCATAGCAACGCTATGGAAAGCTTTACACAGCGTGATTCGACCGCGATTTATCCCCGATGAATAATTGTCCGTGGACAGGCAGCCTCAGAAGGGAATATTTAGAGTTTATTTATTTTAAGTTGTAACGTGAAGCCGTTGTACCTCTGAACACAGAAGAGAACTCATACTACCGACAGCTGAAAATGGGGACTGTATGTGCTTTTGATGAAAGAAAAGGATATGGGTTTATCTGAGAGCAAGATACAGATGACTTTGTTTTTGTTCAACGTAAAGATGTGAAAAGACCTGAGATGCCAACTTGGTTCCATAATCTATACGGTGAGGAGGTCATATATTATCAAAGGATAGAAGGTGCTTAGGGACCCTGGCCAACGTTATTCAGCCGTTGGAAAATCCTCTGGCTCCATCAGCACTGCAGGCTCCGTTGGTCACCCCGACCTTAACCTTCCAGAAGAAGTAGCACTCACTAAAAACACCCCCAAAATAAACTCCCATTATGGTTGAGCGTCCTACCGTTTTATGTGTATTACAAAAAGACTCTCATCAGATTGAACACCTTTTTCTTGTTTGAAAGACATTATAGACTCCCTGTGTTGTAGAGCCATTTCTTCCTCTGCTTGTTTAACCTCTTAGTGACGGCCCCATCGGGATTCTACGTCCTGGCCTGCTGGGCTTTATTCCTAGAGGACATAGAAACATGCCTCCTCTAGGAATAAAGGCCCTGCAGGCTCAGGACATGACAGCTCCATGCTGCCGGTTACCGGAGGTAGCGGACAGCATGGAGCTGTCATCCTGGGCCGCGGGACCCCAACCCCGGTAACGCGATCGCCGGTATCCACCGGATACCGGCGATCGCGTTAAAGTCAATGTAAAGTAAAAAAACAATTAAGATTTCAGCTCCCCTTACGGATCGGATCCGTAAAGGGAGCTGAGAGTACTCACCCCCGGTCCTCCGCGCTGTCCGGCATCTTCACTCTTCTCCCCGGCCCTGCCGCCGGCGTCTGCGCGTGCGCGCCAGACGCGTTACGTCACGCGCATGCGCAGAGAGCCGGGAGGCCCGGAAAATTTAAAAACTCACTGCTCCCGGCTAGAATAAGTAGCCGAGAGCAGGGAGCTGTCACCAGGAGCCGCTGTATGTGGTTCCCGGTCACATGATCGCTGCTATCCAATGGATAGCAGCGATCATGTAAACGTTAAAAAAAAGTTTAAAAAGCGTAATGCGCTAAGAGGTCTAGTTTCCAAAATGAGGTCATTTGTGGGGGTCCTCCGCGTTTTGGAGGCTCGAGGGCTCTACAAGTGAGCAATGGGGCCTAAAACGCCTTCAAGCAAAATGTCTGATCTGAAAGCCACCAGCTGCTCCTTTCGGTTTTGGCCCTGTTGTACATACAGACAGAAGATTAGGGCCACAATGGGTATGTTTCTGAACACAGGACAAACGGGGGTATGCATTTTGAGGTGTAAATCCTCATTTTCATGTGCACTATAGGAAAAAATCCTGTGTTAAAAATTACGTATTTGCAAAAATATGAAATTTTATTTTTTCTATTCTAAATTGTCTTAATTCCTGAAAAGAAACAGTTGGGGTCAAAATACTCCTGACCCCCCTCAGTGAATACACTAAGGGGTGTAGTTTATAAAATGGGGTCATTTGTGGGGTTATCTATATTTCTGACAACTATGAGTCCTTGCACTCTTGGCTTGGTGCAGGAAAATAAAGTGTTCCTCAAAATGTTGATAATAATTGTTAAATTTGTACGTCTCCTAATTGGTTCAAATGTGCATCCAGAATAAAGTGAACAGATGGAAATATATATCTGAGCACAAATTTGTACAGTATGTTTGCACATATTTGAGATATTACAGTTGAAATGTGAAAAAATGACAATTTTTGCAAAATTTTCCCATTTTTGGGGTTTTTAATAAATAAACACAAATTCTATCGGTCTATTTTTTCCGCCTAAATGAAGTTCAACATGTGGAGAAAAAGCAATGTCAGAATCGCTTGGATATACAAAACCTTTGTTTATATGTTAAGTGACACATGTCAGATTTCCAAAATTTGGCTCCGTCACTAAGGCGCAAACAGGCTTCGTCACAAAGGGGTTAAAGGGGAACACCACAGGGAGAGACTTCTGTTATTCTAGCTGACCTAGTTGTTTTAAATATGGACTGTACGCTCTGACCTGCACCCAGAAACGAAATACCTAAACAACCACCTTTAAATATAGCTGACAACGTTCTCAGATGAAGACTTTTGCACTTTATTTCAGGTATCTTCGAAGATGGATTTTTTTCATATTTAAAGTGCACTTATTTAATGCTGCTAAATGTAACTGTTTACCTGAAATGTGCAGGAGTGTGTAGAGTGGAAAGCTGGAAGATTTATATAACAGCTATGTTTAAGGCCGCCTGCAGACAGGCGGAAATTCCGCGGCAGGATTTCCCACGGAATTTCCGCCCCTGGAAGCTGCCATAGGATTGCGTTAGCAAACGCAATCCTAGGCAGACGGCCGCAATTTGGTCGCGCGAAATCTTGCGTGGCAAACAAAGCGCGACATGCTCTACTTCTGTGCAGGGAGTGACAGCCCCGCACAGAAACATCACTCCCCGGCCGCCGGCTCCGCTCTGCGCATGCGCCGGCACACAAGCAATTATTCAAGGAAATGCAGGTACAATTCTATGAAGTGCAAAAAGGCTAAAGCTCAGAGGTCAGGGAGGATACACAGGATGAAACCGGTCCCACTGTCCACGTTTCTGTATGGCGCCGCTCCAGAGGAGAAAGGTGGGTAGAGGTCACTCCACAGACCCTCCGGCAGACAATTATTTACATGAAGGCTTAAAAGGGTTGTCTCGCGCCAAACATCAAAATTTTACATCAGCCCATTCCCCCTGTCACCCCCCTGGCATAAAATAGCAATTTAAAGCGGTTTTTAAACCGCTTGCTACCCACCGATCTGACGAAATATGAAGTTATAAAAATCCTCTCCCTAAGATGGCCGCCGGTCCTTTCCCAGGGATGCACTGCGGTTTTCTCCCATGGTGCACCGCGGGTCTTCTCCCATGGTGCACCATGGGCTCTGTGCGGTCCATTGCCGATTCCAGTCTCCTGATTGGCTGGAATCGGCACAGGTGACGGGGCGGAGCTCCGATGGACGACGCGGTGACCAGCTCTCCGGCACGAGCGGCCCCATTCACCAGGCAGAAGCACGGACTGCGCAAGCGCGTCTAAAAACGCCAGAAGACATCAGAATTAGACGGAGCCATGGAGACGGGGACGCCAGCAATGGAGCAGGTAAGTGAATAACTTCTGTATGGCTCATATTTAATGCACGATGTACATTACAAAGTGCATTAATATGGCCATACAGAAGTGTATAACCCCACTTGCTGCCACGAGACAACCCCTTTAAACAATACCGCCCTGCATGGCAGGCGTGTGGGTGTGTCTCAGTAGCGTACCTCTGTGCGGTGATCCTGACTCTGGACGGCCGCACATAGTGTGAATTGGTACCTGTACAGTGGGTTTCTTTATACAGAATTATTGGGAATTGCTCTCTCTCTAGGATCTTGGGACTCACTCTATTCACATCCAGACTCCAATCGCTACAGGATATCTCTCCTCTTCCTCCATCTTCCCCTACATGGAGATTGAAGGTGCTTCCATGTGGCTCTGTGTTAGCACTCTCTCAGTAGACAAGATGGAAGACCTCTTCCCGCTCTCAGGCACTCACATTTATACCTTCTTACAGACCACATGACAAGACAAACTGATACATCTACATGCAGGCAATGATTTTATTACTGTTAACCTCTCAAGCGCTGCAGCTGTGCAACACACACTGGAAATGACAAGACAAGCTGTGCACAGTGCATCCACACAGGACAAACATGTATGACATTTATGGAGGGGACCAGGATGGTGTTCTGGGACCCTACATGTGTATTTGACGAGCATTTGTGTTGTATTTTTGCACATCAGACATTGTATATTTGCGCAGCAGTTTTTTTTTTTATGCCGTACTTTTTGCATTCAAATACATCCATACAAATAAGCCCTTAAGATGAATGCATACGTATTTGCGCACGCAATATGCAGTGAACAGAACCTATTGACCTAAAAAATATATGATTTTTTTTACTGCAGATTTGTGCAGAGAAAGAGGACCTATGAACCTGATAAAGCTAATTAGGCATCTTAATACATAGGACCATGTCAGTGGGTTTTTTTGCGCACGCAAATACGCACGATGCACAGTAAAAGACATAGTTGCGCACGCAAATATACAGGCATGCCATCACATATATCTGTCGATAGGTTAGGCAGGACCATTGCAAACAGTCCAGTTGAGCATAAACGCCAAATGCGGTGTGAATGCAGTATTAGATAGATTTACAAAGAGATCGAGCCAGTTATACATCCGCTGGTACATTGTCACGTCTCCGCAGCACGACACAAGTGCTTCAGTAAACGCTGACCTACTGTGCCTGTGAAAACTGCATATAGTCTGTAGATGAAATATATGTACAGGGCATTGCAAAAGTATTCACCCCCTGCCTTCCCAGGAGTTTTAAATTCATATCTCTGTGATGATCTGACAAAATATCTTGTTTAAACGCCCCAGTGATCATATATGTGCTTTTACAGCAGTCACTAAGCAGTCTAGTCCAGGGGCTGACTGGCAAAGTTTATCCGGGGGGCCAAGCACACAGCATCATAACATAGTAACATAGTATGTAAGGCTGAATGAAGACAATGTCCATCTAGTCCAGCCTGTCTATCCTCCTGTGTTGATCCAGAGGAAGGGAAAAAAAACCAAGGGCAGAAGCCAATTAGCCCTTTTGGAGAAAAAATTCCTTCCCGACTCCCTAATGGCAATCAGACTGTTCCCTGGATCAACCCCTAATAGTTCCTACCTGCCTATATACCAGGATTGACACTTAACCTAATATTTATATCCTGTAATATCCTTCTTCTCCAGAAAGACATCAAGTCCCCTTTTAAACTCCTCTATGGATTTTGCCATCACCACTTCCTCCGGCAGAGAGTTCCACAGTCTAACTGCTCTTACAGTAAAGAATCCCCTTCTATGTTGTTTATGAAACCTACTTTCCTCTAATCGTAGCGGATGTCCTCTTGTTACCGTCGTGGTCCTGGGTGTAAACAGATCTTGGGAGAGATCCTTGTATTGTCCCCTAATGTAGTTATACATAGTTATTTCATCACCCCTTAGCCGTCTTTTTTCTAGAGTAAATAATCCCAATTTGGATAGCCTCTCTGGGTATTCTAGTCCTCTCATTCCATGTATTAGTTTAGTTGCCCTTCTTTGAACCCCCTCCAGCACTGTGACATCTTTCCTGAGCACCGGTGTCCAGAACTGTACACAGTATTCCATGTGAGGCCTGACTAGTGCCTTATATAACGGTAGGATAATGTTCTCGTCCCTCGCCCCTATACCTCTTTTAATGCACCCCAAGACTTTATTTGCCTTTGTAGCAGCTGACTGGCATTGGTTACTCCAGTTTAGTCTACTATCCACTAGTACCCCCAGATCCTTTTCCATATCACTTTTCCCTAGTGGTACCCCATTAAGTGAATATTTGTGACATCCGTTCCTCCTGCCCATGTGCATAGTCTTACATTTTTCAACATTGAACTTCATTTGCCATTTTTCTGCCCAAGCCCCCAGCTTATCCAGGTCTGTTTGTAGCTGCACATTGTCCTCCGTTGCATTAATTATATTGTATAATTTTGTGTCATCTGCAAATATTGATATTTTGCTGTGCAGCCCCTCTATCAGGTCATTGATAAATATGTTGAACAGAGTGGGGCCTAATACTGAACCCTGTGGCACCCCGCTAGCGACTGTGGTCCAATCAGAGTACGAACCATTTATTACCACCCTCTGCTTTCTATCATTGAGCCAATTTTTTACCCAATTAGACACGTTTTTGCCCAGTCCGAGCTGCCTCATTTTGTATATTAGCCTATTATGTGGCACGGTGTCAAAGGCTTTAGAGAAGTCCAGATATACAAGATCAATAGATTCTCCCTGGTCCAGCTTAGAGCTTACTTCATCGTAGAAACTGATCAGATGTGTCTGACATAAGCGACCCTTCATGAACCCATGCTGGTGAGGAGTTATTCCCTTAATCTCCTTGAGGTACTCATCGATGGCGTCTCTCAGAATCCCCTCGAAAATTTTTCCCCTTACTGAAGTGAGACTTACTGGCCTGTAGTTACCAGGCTCACTTTTGCTCCGTTTTTTGTAAATTGGAACCACGTTGGCAATGCGCCAATCCAATGGTACTACACCGGTCTTGATAGTGTCTAGAAATATTAGGTATAGCGGCCTAGCCATCTCATCACTTAGTTCCCTTAGTATCCTTGGGTGTAATCCATCTGGGCCCGGCGATTTATCAATTTTAGTCTTCTTTAGTCGCTTCCGCACCTCCTCCTGCGTTAGGTAGGAGATATTTTGTGAGGGGTTCGTTTTATTCCCCTGCATCTCGTGTGGCATTTCCTTTTCGTTTGTGAATACACTTGAGAAGAAACTGTTTAGTAGATTTGCTTTCCCTTCGTCATCATCAATGATTTCTCCTGCATTATTTTTTAAAGGGCCAGCGCTCTCCCTGCAAATCCTTTTGCTGTTAATATAGTTGAAAAATAGCTTCGGGTTGTTTTTGCTCTCTTTGGCGATCCATCTTTCTGCTTCCTCCTTGGCAGTTTTGATCTTATCTTTGCATATTTTGCTTTTTTCCCTGTATGATTTTAGCGCTTCTTCGCTGCCTTGTTGCTTTAGTAGTTTGAACGCTTTCTTTTTTTCGTTTATTGCCCCTCTTACCATCTTGTCGAGCCACATTGGTTTCCTTTTAGTTGAGTTTCTTTTATTTTTAAAGGGAATGAACTGCTCACATGAGGTGATTAGGATCCTTTTAAACTTTTCCCATTTGTCCTCTGTACCGTTATTTTTGAGGATGTTGTCCCAATTAATGTTACCGATAGTAGTTCTAAGCTCATCAAATTTTGCTTTACTAAAGTTTAGTTTCTTTGTCGCTCCCTGATAAGGCTTCCTATTGATTGACAGCTGGAAGTTGATTATATTGTGGTCACTGTTCCCCAAGTGCCCCTCAACCTGAACCCCCCTTATACGTTCCGGTTTGTTAGTTAGTACTAGGTCCAGAATGGCCCTCCCTCTTGTTGGTTCCTGCACAAGTTGGTTCAGGTAATTGTCTTTAATTACTCTCAAGAACTTATCACCCCTATCAGATTTGCAGGTTTCCTTCTCCCATGTTATATCTGGATAATTAAAGTCCCCCATGATAATTACTTTGTTGCGCTTTGACACCTCGTCTATCTGCCTTAGTAGTAAGTTTTCAGTTTCTTCTGTTGCTTTTGGTGGTCTATAGAAGACCCCTATCAGGATTTTGTTATTTTTTCCTCCCTGTATTTCTACCCACAGTGATTCCACCTGTTCGTCTCCTACCCCTATATCCCCCCGTAGCCTCGGCTTCAAGTTCGATTTGACGTACAGATATACCCCTCCCCCTTTCTGGTTCCTTCGGTCCCTTCTGAAGAGATTGTACCCCTGCAAATTCACCGCCCAATCACACTTATCATCAAGCCATGTTTCCATAATTCCGACTATATCATAATTTTCATCAGTCATTCTCGCTTCAAGCTCACCCACTTTACCACTCTGACTTCTTGCATTCGTGGTCATACAATTTATATCATTTTTTTTGTTTTTTAAATTTGTTTTGTTGCTATTCGTACTTATGGCTGATCTATCAGTTCTAACTGTACTAACCCCACCCCCTGCTCGACCCCCATTCCCTTTGCTTGGACCCGGATCACTAGTTACACTGGCTACCCCACTATTTCTCATTTTACCCTCCCCCCCAGTCCCTAGCTTAAACACTCCTCCAGCCTTCTAGCCATCTTCTCCCCCAGCACAGCTGCACCCTCCCCATTAAGATGCAGCCCATCCCTACGATAGAGCCTGTAGCCGACAGCAAAGTCATCCCAGTTCTCCAGGAACCCAAATCCCTCCTTCTTACACCAACACCGGAGCCACTTGTTTACCTCCCTAAGATCCTGCTGTCTTTCTAGTGTGGCTTTAGGTACAGGTAGTATTTCCGAGAAAACTACCCTGGAGGTCCTCGCCCTGAGCTTGGACCCTAGGTCCCTGAAATCATTTTTGAGGGCCCTTCATCGACCTCTAACTTGTTCATTGGTGCCAACGTGCACCATGACCGCTGGATCCTCACCAGCCCCTCCCAGTAATCTGTCAATATGATCTGCGATGTGTCGAACTCGAGCGCCAGGAAGACAACACACCGTTCGACGATCCCAGTCTTTATGGCAGATTGCCCTCTCTGTCCCCTAATAATTGAGTCCCCCACCACTAGGACCTGTCTAGCCTGCCCTGCACTCCCCGTCCCCGTCTCACCGGAGCAGTCATCCCCCTGGCGTTCAGAGGGCATGTTGTGCTGCAGCGGTGCTGGCTCTGTAATGGCATCGCCCTCATCTGCCAACGTTGCAGACATGTTGGGTTGTGCCAGTTCAGGACCAGCCTCCCTGGATCTATTCCCTCTACGCCTCCTTCTATCTGTCACCCAGCTTCTTGCCTGCTCCCCTTGCTCTTCCGTAGCACCATCCGCCCCAGCCTCTACCCCAGCGAGTGCCTGCTCAGTGAGCAGCAAACTCCTTTCCATGTTGTCAATGGCTCTCAGTGTTGCCAGTTGCTCATTTAGATCCAGAATTTGGGCTTCTAAATGTGCGACGTGCACGCATCTTGCGCAACAGTATGCACCCTCGATCGGCTGATCAAGGACCGCATACATTGCACAAGTAGCACACTGGATGACATTGCCAGGCATGGAGCTCATCCTAATGGGGATCTACAATTTACTTGTGGAAGTAGTGAAGATAGACTTGTTCACACTCCGCTCACACGCTGCCGCCTCCGCTCAACCGCTCACACACTGCTGCAACCGCTCACCCGCTGCTGCAACCGCTCACCCGCTGCTGCAACCGCTCACACGCTGCTGCAACCGCTCACCCGCTGCTGCAACCGCTCACACGCTGCTGCCACCGCTCACCCGCTCACCCGCTGCTGCAACTGCTCACCCGCTGCTGCAACTGCTCACCTGCTCACACGCTGCTGCCCCCGCTCAACCGCTCACACGCTGCTGCCTCTGTACAACCACTCACACGCTGCCGCTCTCGCGCAACCGCTTACCCGCTGACACTTATGCGCAACCGGTCAAAAATTTTTTTTCCTTTTCCCCCCTCACAAACACTTAGACCCCCAGACACACACACAGAAGACACAACTAGGGCACACCAGATACACAGAAGACACACACTTAGCTCACAAACACACACAGAAGATACTTATCGGCTCCTGCGGCTCCTCCACTCCTCCTGGTGACGTCATCCGCTCTCCCGGCGGCCACTCACTCTGCCCTCCTGTCTCAGCTGCTCTGCTGCTCCGTTCTGGTCCCCTCCGCTGCTGCTGGCGCTGGACTCCTGGTGGCCTCTTGGCGCCGGCTACTGCTCTGCTCCGCTCTGGTCTCACCTTACTGCCCCCGCACCTGCTTCGGCGCCGGTATCGGCGCCTGCGCTGCTGCGTTGCTCCGATGTCCCCTTCAGCCCCCCGCTCGTGCCTCTGTCTCGGCGCGCTGCTCCTGGCATCTGACGTCACTTCCGGCTGTCAGTGCTTCCTCAGCCCAAGTAGTGACCCACAGTAAAGCCCAATGTCCACGGGTGGATTTGATTTGCGGGACCTGCGCATATGATCCACAAATCAAGCGGCCATAGAGAAGCATTGGGCATCCACACTTCATTAAATACCTGCAGATTTGTTTGTATTGGATTTGCGGATGCCACGCAGGGATAATAATCGCAATTTTATCGCGGATCACGCGCGGATGTACTCCATTCACCTCTATGGGAGCTTACGATCCTCAGTGCATCTGCAAATACATTTGTGGATTCACTGCAGATTTGAAGGTTAAAATCAATTAGGGAGGTGGGGAAAAGGCTGGGAGGAGGGGGTTGTGGATTTGAGTCCATGTACATCCGCACGGGAAAAAACGCAATCCGCAATCTCCCGCAAACAATTAAAAAATCAGTTTAATGATGACACGCAGTGCATCCGCATGATTCAAAACCTGCACCACTTGGCTTGTCCAACTGTATTCTGCTGCCGAAATCTCTCCCCATAGAGAGAAGAGAGCCCGCAGTGAAAACGGCGATACAATTGACATGCCGTGGCTTTGAGTTCGGCGCGGCACGTCAGTTTCCGCACAGCCTGTCCACAAATCTCATCACTATACTGCTTAGTTTTGGGTTTAAAACCACAGCAGAATTTCCGTGTGGAATGTTCGCATGGACATTCCACGGTAATTCCGTCCCGTGTGAACTCACCCTAAGGGGGTCCAGATGGGGCAGATTTGCCGTGGGACTTCCGGTAAATGTTTTGAAAGTCTCATCCCCAAGCTGCGGAAATAATCTGCACAAAACCCATGCAGAAACTGATTTGCGGTGCGGAAATCAATGTCATTTTATTGCCATTTCCGCAGGAGAAATCACCTCTTCTCCATAAAGGGTAAAGTCCGCATAGAAATACACGATAAACCTGCTGCCAAATCTGCACCAAATGGCTTTCAGCTATTGATCTGCAATGCAATGTCTGCTGTGGACGTTCCGCTACAAGTTCCCCCCGTGTGCACCCAGCCTAGGGGGGCTTATTCAGGCGGACGTATTTACGCAGATATTTTGCCGCATAAAAGAAAAATAAATCACCCATAAAACGCGACCACACGAAGCATTGAAATCCAATGGGTTCATTCAGATGACCAATTTTTTTGCCGCGTAAAATAATCATGCCAAGAAAAATAGCGCCTACGCAACAGTTTTTGATCACCAGTTTTAGGGCTTATTCAGACGGGTGTATATCGGTCGGGTTTTCACACCCAGCCAATATACGCTGCCCCCTCTCTGCAGGGAGAGGAGACAGGACAGACCGGGAGATAATGCACTGAGCTCCCTCCCCCTCTACGCCCCTCACCACTGTTTGCAATGGGAGTTGGTGTAGCGGGCGGGACTTAGCTCCGCCCCATCCCTCCTCTTCCATTGCAAGCAGTGGCAAGGGGACTAGCTCAGTGCACTAGCTCCCATCTCGCCTCCTCCCCTTGCAGAGAGGGGCAGCATATATCGGCTGGGTATGAAAACCCGACTGATAAACGCCCATCTGAATAAGCCCGTATACGGCACTTGAAAAGAGAGATACTGTGATACGCAGCAAGCTCCCATAGACTTTTTATGGCAGAAGGAAAAAAGGGAGGGGGGGGGAGTTACCCTATTTAAGCATTATGGCCATTCTGAGCATTTTCTCCGGATCACTGCTTTCCATCGCTTCTGTGTATAATTTAATATTCACGCATCAGTGCCCAGTGTGAATGGCATGAAATATGCGAATAAAGATCGGGACTCCATCGCGCCAAATCTTCACTCCTACGATTATATGGTGCATACGGGCAAAAATAAAAATGCATATGGCCATGTTAAGTAGGCCTAAGACGAATTCCATATGGGTGATTGCACTTTTGCCACGAGAAAATCGTGGCAATATCGCGTCTTTTTTCCTGCAATTTTTGAGCATCAGCACTGCTTTTTCTCATGTTATTTTGTGTGATTTTGCCGGAAATGTTTTAATATGAAAGTCAATAAGACTTTCTAATGTTAAAAATGCATTGCATCGTACGAAAATCATAAGTTTGTGCTTCACAATGCAATAGAAAGGAGGCTTCATAGGGAAACATGGGGGATTAAAAAACCCCGCAAAATGCAGAAAAATAGGGCATGCCGCAAGTTTTTTTCACTCACAACATCGCAGGAGTGAGAACATCGCAGATGTGAAGGAAACCATGAAAAGACATTGGTTTCATAATTCTGCACCTGTACTCCCTCTAACATCACGGGGAAATTATGTGATTTTATCGTCCATGTGAAACCAACCGATTTTCACCTGATGCGAGAGTGAGTAAAAAATCAGATCATAAAACTGATGACTTTCAATGCATTTCCTCCCATCTGCCATAGTTTCACTCATGCGATGTTGAGAGAACAAAAAAATTACGACATGCTCTATCTTTCAGTGATGTGTGATTTTTTTTTTAAATCTCCAATGTTTCCCTATGGTGCATCCTTTTTATCGCAACACAACAATTGTCTTCAACAAAGTGTCTCCTTGCTGAGTTGGAATAGACTCCTCTCCTGCTTCAATCTCTTTCCTCAGCCTTGGCTTCTGCTCTCCGCAGCACTTCCTTCTCTGATGTCTTGTCTCCACCAACTGCTCACTTCCCTTCCCTGCATGCACTCGGCTCCCTCCTCCTCCTCTCTCTACATGCGCTCGGCTCCCTCCTCCTCCTCTCTCTGCATGCGCACAGCTTCCTCCTCCTCCTCTCTCTGCATGCACTCGGCTCCCTCCTCCTCCTCTCTCTGCATGCGCTCGGCTCCCTCCTCCTCCTCTCTCTGCATGCGCTCGGCTCCCTCCTCCTCCTCTCTCTGCATGCACTCGGCTTCCTCCTCCTACTCTCTCTGCATGCACTCGGCTCCCTCCTCCTCCTCTCTCTGCATGCACTCGGCTCCCTCCTCCTCCTCTCTCTGCATGCGCTCGGCTCCCTCCTCCTCCTCTCTCTGCATGCGCACGGCTTCCTCCTCCTCCTCTCTCTCTCTCTCAATCTCAGGAGGTCTTACAGTTTTCACTCATGACCAGTTTCCCCCCAGTCACATAAATTCTACGATAAGAAGAGGCTGACCAAGCCAAAAATTAGCTGAAAACATCCAATCACCAGGGGCCCTGTTACTAGGCAGATTTAATTTAACCCTATCGCTGGTGAAAATAGGATTATCCCTATTTCCTTAAAGGCTGCCTCCTATGTCCCCATGAGGGCTCATTGCGAGGTCTCTAGGACCTATTAACCTTAGGACTGCCCTGTTGGATCCTCTGGGTCACTGCAGTACAGACTGCAAAACAAAAAGATGGAATATTGTACATTCATATCTAACAATAAAGAGGTTTCCAGGTTTAGAAAAACATGGCTGCTTTCTCCCAAACATGGCACCACCCTTGTCTATTGGTTGTGCCTGGTATTGCAGCTCAGCTCCCATTTACTTCAGCTGGAGCTGAGCTGCAATATCAGACACAAGCCCACAGCCAAGGGTGGCACTGTGTTTGGAAAAAGCAGCCATGTTTTTCTAAACCTGGACAATCCCTTTAACCTTGATGTTACCATTTTACTACAAAAAATATATTACTAATTATTATACATGAGCCATTTATAAAAGCGTTGGAGCTGAAGTTGTAGTGTAAAAACATGCTAATTGCACTTTGTCTCAAAACCATATGCATTTTACTGTGAAATGCTGCGGTTTGGCAATGCGGTTTCAGTCCAATTGGCTTAAGGACAGCTGAAGAACAGTGGAAATCATGTATTTCACCAATAGTAGCCAATTAGCTGCAAACTGCATGACAAAACCACAGTATTTTGTGGTAAAATGTATGATAGAGATTGTGGTGGCTTAGGAGAAAAAAGAATGAAGATCCAGTGAGGAGATTGGTAATTGTTCAAATATATAGTTTCTTATTTCTGTATGTGGCGAAGAGGAATAGGTGCAACAAGTTCCAGGTGCTGCCAAATCAGCAACAGTGCAACCTAGATAGGTTGGCTAGTGAGATAATGGGTAGAGAAGAAAAAGGCGCTGATCGAGTGGCGCAACCTGTTTAGAAAATTGTGCACATGCTTGGATATTTAGAAGAAAGTGTTACTTTATTGTGGAAAAAAAACTGCTGAAACACATAGCGTTTTGAGGCAAAATACACCCCTTCTTCAGTCAGGCTGGATTACACTATATAGAATGTTCATTTCTTCTCGATTTTAGCCAGAAGAAAAAGTCATTTTACATGCATCAGCTTACACTTATTCTTTGTCTTTATCTGATTTGGATGAAACAAACTATGTTCTTGGACCCCAGCAAAGCCAACTAAATCTCACAATACTGTGACAATTTATTGGAGCAGTGTAGCTACTACAGTGACAGAATTATGTAAAAAATATAGGAACGCAGGATGCAGGTAGTGAAGAAAGAGGTATTGCTCTGTGTAAGTCTGACTGTGTAACCTGGAAATAAAGCCTGGATTGCCAGAGCTGGTGGAGAGATGGGCTGATTCCAAGCTATCCCATCTACATAGGACAGTCCAGGTCTTGGGCTTTTTAAAGAGTCACCTGAAACGGGTCAATAAGAGAAGATTAGCCTCTCAGAAGTTTCCTCCAGTTTGGAAGGAAGAGACAATGCTAGCCCCAGGGAGCCTGGATTACTAAGAGGGTGGTAACAAGTAGGGTTCTGGGGTGGCAGGCGGTAAACCTACACCCTCACCAGCTAGGGGAGCTGAGTGTTGGTTAGTGGCCCGTCAGGCCTAGGATTTTGTTTGTGTTCAAAAAGAGATGAGATTCTCAGAAATTTCCTCCAGTTTGGAAGGAAGAGGCAATGCTAGCCTCAGGGAGGCTGGATCACTAAGAGGATGGTAACAAGTTGTGGGTGACAAGCGATAGGCCTGCACCCTTGTCAGCTAGGGGAGTTGAGTGTTGGTTAGTGGACAGTCAGGCCACGGATTTTGTGCTCTTTAAGCTACTTCCACTGAAAAATATGTGCTGAATTGGCCGAAGCCAGGTTTGAAAAGAGAATGTTCCATGTGAAAATATGGCAACCATCTTACCCAGAAGCCAGCAATGCCGTGAACTGACATCCCCGAGTTGTCACAATATATAGAATCTAAATATTGCTCTGCTTCCCATCTGCTGCATGATCAAGACAGAATGCCTGAATGTTAGCAAATATCCCTATGGATGCAAAAACATACTGAAATGATTGCCAATCCACCTCCATGCCAGAATGTCACATCGCTGCACTGCACATGCATCTTGGTCTTCCCAACAACTCAGTTTCTACCGTTTGTCTAATGAAATTCCAAATATTCGCTGGATTTATTTAGTTTCATATTTATTCATGTTCAATTTAATGTAAATATCATTTTCTTATGTTGGAGCTAGTGAATTCAATATGAGGTATCCATCTCATCATTTATCAATACTTTAAATGCTTTATTATTTTTATTAATGTCTTTGCTTTGCATTATCTATTTCATGTTATGGCTTTTTTTTTACTTGGAGTTCATGCACATCACATACTTAGGTCTTAGTCACACGGGCGGATCTGAGCACCGATGCGCCTGTCTTCCTGCAGGATAAGACGGCCGCACTGCAGGTGAAAGAACACATTACCGGCTCCATTGCCGGTCATGTGTTCTTTCTTCCGGCGCTGCAGAGAGTCGTCTGCACCTGCAGTGTGGCCGTCTTCTTCATGCAGAAAGACGGGCGCATCGGCGCCCGGATAGGCCCGTTAGACTAAGCCCTTAGGGTGGGTTCACACGAACGTGTTTTGGTGCGTGCCTACGCACGCACAAAAACACGCTTATATTTACAACAATGCATTCCCTATGGTGTGTGCACATGTCCGTGTTTTACAGGTGCGTGCCTGCAAAGATAGGACATGCGTGCACCATAGGAAATGCACACATTGCTTTCAATGGAGCCGCGGCTGCTTTGAAGACAATTGTCTGCTGGCCGACCTGAATTGTTTTTCAGGGAAGGACTTTACAGCCGTACCTTCTCCTGCTGTCCCCTGCACTGTGGTGCTGATCTATCAGCAGGCGGGGATTTAAAATCCCCGCCTGCTGAAAGAGCTGAATGTGATTGGCTGAGGTGCTCAGCCAATCACACGCAGCTCTCCCCGAATGAATGACAGGTGAGAGCTGCCTGTGATTGGCTGAGCACCTCAGCCAATCACATTCAGCTCTTTCAGCAGGCAGGGATTTTAAATCCCCGGCTGCTGATAGATAAGTACTACAGTGCAGGGGACAGCAGGAGAAGACGCAGCTGTGCCCCAGCAGCTGAAGGGAGGTGAGTATCTCTTTTTTTGTTTTTCTTAAACCACTTTTACTTGATTTTCAGGGAAGGGCTTATATTCAAAGCCCTTCCCTGAAATCAATTGTCGGCAGCAGAATCCCCTACCGCAGCGGACATGTGTGACAGCTGCGGTAGAGAATTTAAAAATTCCTCTGCGGGGGACACAGCAGCGGCAGACAGGTAAGTAATTTTTTTTTTTACTATTTTAAAAGGTTTTTCAGGGAAGGGCTTATGAAGCCCTTCCCTGCAAAGCCACTGACAGCTGCCGGAGCTCAGCGGGGACTTCTGCCGCTGTCCCCGGCTCTGTAGTGCTGCTGAGCTATCAGCAGCTGGGGATTTAAAAATCTCTGCCTACTGGTAGCTCTGATTGTGATTGGCTGAAGCACTACAGCTAATCACAATAAGAGCTATCAGCAGGCGGGGATTTTAAATCGCCGGCTGCTGATAGCTGAGAGCTAAAGAGCCGGGGACAGTGGCAGAAGGCAACGCTGAGCCCCGGCAGGTGAGTATTTTTTTTAAACTATTTTAAAAGGCTTTTCAGGGAAGGGCTTATGAAGCCCTTCCCTGCAAAGCCACTGACAGCTGCCGGGGCTCAGCGGGGACGTCTGCCGCTGTCCCCGGCTCTGTAGCGCTGCTGGTAGCTCTGATTGTGATTGGCTGAAGCTGATAGCTCAGAACTACAGAGCCGGGGACAGCGCCAGAAGTCGCGGCTGAGCCCCGGCAGCTGAAGGGAGGTGAGTATCACACCTGCGTTAGGGCTCAGTTCAGAGTTTCTGTCTCTCTGCTCCATTTTTGGATGAGAAAAACTGATATAAAAACGGATCCGTTTTTTTTCCTCATTGATTTCAATGAGGTTTAAAAAAATATAGAAAGCAAACTGAAAGGCTCTGTACGCTTTTTCATTACATCAGGTTTTCATTTTTTGGGACAGAAAAATAACGCTGCAGATGTGAAAGCAGCCTTAATCTGTCAGCTACAGGTGGACACAACTATTAAACTATAGTATTTACAAACAAGTACCGCTAAGGTCTGTCTCACACGACCAAATTTGAGTTGCGGATTCTATGATCGTATGATCTATCGTAATATGCTGTTTAATCAAATACATGGGATTACACAATTCCGCTCACATTAGCTGGTCGGAATTGCGCAACCAGCTCTTAGAAAATAAAATGCAGCCTGTTCTATTTTACCATGGATATCTGCGACATAGGGCCCACTATGCTGTATGGATGTGGATATAAAAACGCAGCCCATATGCAATTACATTGCACTTCTTGTATGGATCCGTTTTTAGAAATCAAAGACATTAAATTATTTGCCAACAAATTGACACTTCTTAAAACTACATAGTAACAAAAGTAAAAACAGATATTTAAAGATAGTCACGAGGCACTCAAGGCACTTGAAGAATTGCTTCAAGAGAAGTAAACCGATGAGATTAAACATTAGGCTGCATTTATAATTCTGTATCCGAGATCTGAAAAAAACACACCACCATTTAGGTTGTATCTGAATATTGACCTCATTGTCAAGTTAACAACACAGAATATTAAAAACATGAATATCAGCATTGTGAGCTACAGTACAATCTATCTATGAAAGAGAGAAAAGCTCTACAGGAGCTACAAAATAGCAAATATATAGTTTTTAAGTGCTCTGACAAAGGTGGTAATGGTACTAGTGCAGTATGTCTCCACTGGAATTATGGGTGGAGACATGGGTTGGCCGGGCTGAGTTATAGGGAACATCCAGGTCACGCCCACAACTGCCAATTGGCTTCCTTGCTGGCAGTGTACAGCCTTCATCCTCCTTCACCTTGGTTGAGCGGCCAAATATGAATAGCAATGGCGGCGATGACCCGGCGGTAAACAGCCTCCATTCTTCTCTTCCTCCTCATCCTGCCTGCTTGTGCTGCCAAATCTGAAGGTGGTGTCGGGTGAACCCCGGGGAATGGGACAGGAATGAAGGTGACTGAGCGGTGAAAAGCCTGAATCCTCATCCTCCTCAATGCTCGAGCAGCCAAATCTGAAGGCAGCAACGGGTAAGTTCCGGCTGTCTATGACCCCGCGGAGAACAGGACGGGAGTGGAGATGAGAGCATGGCTCGGAGAGACGGCATGGACAGTGAGAGCAGGGCCGGCGGGGGATGGTAGCAGAGATGCAAGCGCGGTTCATTGAGAGGGAGGCCGACAGGGATAGTGACAGCAGGGCTGGCTGCAGTGGCGAGGGACGGGAGCGGAGATGTGAGGCCAGCGAGGAGATGTGTGAGCTGTCAGGGGGATAGCCGGTACATGTGTGTCTGGGTGTGTGTGTGTGTACGGCAGCCAATCTGCAGCTGTGGGCATGACCTGGACGTTCCCTGGAACCCAGCCCAGCCAACCCATGTCTCCACCCATACCTCCGGTAGAGACATACTGCACTAGTACCTGTGGTAATATTATTATAACAGACAGAGGTCACTATATTGAAATAGTTAAGAGGATCTTGGATGATATTATGGATATATACAATATTTTTGATAGAGACTATATAGCCATCTTTTCATAGGAAATAAAAAAAATGGTTAGAAGCAAAATAAGATTCAGGTATTACTTCAGAAGGATATAAAATCATTGACAGTCCCACTTCTAGTACAGCCACGTTGTATGTTCTTCCAAAAATGCATAAATATACACAATCTCAACTTGCAAGACAGGTAGTCTCTGATAATGATAATATCACACAAGGGGACGGTATATTGATCAGATATAGTGAAAATGTGTTACCATGCTGTGATTCTTTATGCCGCACACAAAAGGCACTGTCACCCAGTTGCAAAGACATAAAAGTCACACCCGTTTTCTGCATTGATTACTAATAAAATGTGGTTTGATTGTTATCCAAGTCCCAATTGTAGATGAACACAGTCTAGCTAAACTAATAATCCACACAATTACACACACCCTTTATGTTTTTTGAGGGCACCAAGTAATCATCTAAAGAGCAGGGAGGAAAAAGTAAGTGAACCCTTGAATTTACCGTATATACTTGAGTATTAGCTGACCCGAGTATAAGCCAAGACAATACGTTTCACCACAAAAAGCTGGGAAAACTTATTGACTCGAGTATAAGCTGAGCTATACTTGAATATATACTAGGTAAAAAAAACCCCTCCATACTCACCTCCCAGCTGGCGTCTGTGTCTGTGTGACAAGCTGCTTGAATTCTCCCCACTGTCATCCCCCGCCGACCTCTCTGCTTGGCTCTGTCAGTGCTTTTTTAGTAGGCGCTGTGATTGGATTGAGCACCAGCCAATCACAGCTGGCGCTCTATCCAATCACAGCGCTTACTTACACAGCACTGACGGCAGGGGATTTGAAGGCCGGGAGAATTCTAAAGCAACTTGATTGACTGTGAATGATCGAGCAACGTCTGTGATTGGATTGACCGTCAGCCAATCACAGCCGTTGCAACGGCTGTGACTAGTTGACGGTCTATCCAATCACAGCTCTTACTTACACAGTGCTGACGGTGGGGGATAACAGAGCCGAGCAAAGAGGACAGCGGGGGATGACAGCGGAGAGAATTCAAGTAGCCTGCTGCACCGCCGCCGGAGACACAGACTCCGCCTGGGAGGTGAGTATGGAGGGCTTTTTTTTAAGCCTTCCATGACTCAAGTATAAGCCGAGGGGGGGCTTTTTCAGCACAAAAAATGTGCTGAAAAACTAGGCTTATACTTGAGTATATATGGTAATCAACTGTAGTTCCCCTTTAGCAGCAATCAACACCACTAAACAGTTACTGTAGCTGTAAATAACATTTGTACAACATTGAGAAAGAATTTTGATCATTCCTCCCTACAAATGTGTTTCATTTCAGCGATATTTCTAGGATACATTGCATTCATTGCCCTCTTTGGGTCATGCCACAGCATTTGGATCAGGACTCAGATTTTTGTTTTGGAATGACCAAATCATTTTCAACCATCCTTTTCATTGCTTTACTGGTGTACTTTGGGTCATTGTCTTCTTACATCATACAACATCCCTTTAGCTTCAGATCATGTGATCTTAACAAGATGCCTACTTCAATAGAGAAGCAACGGTCCTGAATTTTCTCCCTTTTTTTCCATTTGTAAATAATTTTTCTAAAGATGGTTTGCTGTATACCCGGGTCTTTAGAAATACTTCTGTAGCCTTTTAAAAATGACTTCTGGGGTCTTCTAAAAGTTGTTTACATGAAGATATGTTTGACGCTAAGGCACATTTCACATGGGATGGAATTGTTTGCAGGATGTAGCACAGATGCGGATTTTGTCAATCAGTATGCATTTTGTTGCATATTGAACTCCAGAATGTGTTCTGCGGAACATCTTGTGGAATTTATTACGTTTTTTTACACAGACTTTATTTGTGCTATTACATCCCCTGTATGTTAGAAATGCACAACAACAATTCTGCAGGACATCCTTAATGCCAGCGCAGAAAGCTTTTCCACCGCAAAATTTAATCTTGCAGTTCTGAAGTAAAGATGTGCAGAATTCGAGCCCTACAGTAATAACACAGAAATGTCCGAGGACTAATTCCATCCTGAGTGATATGTCCCTAATGAATCTTTCTTAAGAAGAACAGATTTGTCAGTAACCAGGCTTTGTGTGCTTTTATATATAAGCCATGTGAAACCCACACTTTCAATCTCTTTAATTGAAACATTTTTGGCAGTTAGCTCTTGGAGAATTCATTAACACAGATGTTCTCCCAATATTCTCAATAAAAACACGAAGGGTGAAAATGTTTGTCTATCATTTTAGTAAAATTGTGTTTATCTACAATTGTGACTCAGATAGCAATCAGACAATATTTTATTAGCAATCAATGCAGAACTCCAAGTAGCTCAGTGTACAACTGTTTGTGCGTTATTAGTCAGATTGTGTTTTCACTTATTTGTCTATAAGACTGCATTCCCACATGGTATTCCTATGGCATTTAGATTGTGTTTTTGATGTGCATGTTAACTGTATATCAAAAATGTAGATGAAAACTGCATTTTGCGTCAGAATGGTAAAAATAGTGGTTTTACGATGCGGCTTTCAGCTGATTAACTTCTACAGGTGAAGTACATGATTTCAATGTTCTTCAACTGTAGAAGCCGATCAGCTGAAAACTGCATTGCAAAACCACAGTGTTTTTGATGTAAAGTCAACATGCATATCAAAAATTCATTGGAACGCAGTGTGGAAAAGCAACCTGATAGTGATAACAATCAGTCAACTTTTTATTAGTAGTAAAAACAGAAATCCTGGTAATTTCAAAGGGTTCACTTACCTTTTATTGCAACTGTAAGACTAGCGTGGGTGTAAATTGTTTCTCTGTTACCGCTATACAGAATGATATTCTAAGCAAGTATCAGATATAGCTGTTCATTAAAGAGAACCTGTTTCCAACTATAAACGCTATAAACTACGTTATGGAGCTTATAGTTTAGGTGATATAGAGTCCCTGCGACACATGACTTAGCCCCATAGCTTTTGCAGACTGTAAGGGATCAGCAACAGATATTCCAGCTTCTTAAAGGGATCTTCCCGCACCTGAACACCTTCTTGGATGACGACAAACAGTTCCTTCAAGTTTCTGCATTGGTACCTGTCAGATAAGTATGTTCTGCTGTACCTATTGTGATCCAGTCAGCTCAGTCTCCTGTGCCCAGACAGTCCAATCTGCTGAGTCTCTTGTGCTCACTCCGTTCCAGTCTGCAGAGTCTCGTGTGCTGTGAGAATGTATACGGAGTGGCCCTAAGATGGGGTGTACAGTTACAAACAGTCTTGTTAATATCATCTCTAGTCTTCTGGATGATTTTTTTTTACCCAGGTGGTTAGACAGACTCGAATATTCTGGCTGCACCCAGCTCAACCCTACCACACCCTTCAGCATGTGAACAGTTAATTGCCCCCTAATACTGGACTCTGTCAATCCCCTGTGGCTCATTTTCTGGTTCATTCATATTTATGCCCACAATATCCCATTTTGCAGGATGATTTCACTTGATCACGCCTTTCTTGGTTAACTCAACACTGTTGCATGAGAAAATCCCACAAGCTTGACAGTATTTGAAATACTGGCCCCAACTTGTCTCTGCCTCGTTCCAAATCACCCAGATTACTCCTATTCTAATGTGGATTTACACTGAAACTGATCCACGGAAAACTCGTCCACTTTATTCTATGCTGCCCTTCGGGTCTCATGTCTAATTTCGATTCAAGTAAGCTCCAGATGTAGAAGGGCAGGTTTCTCTGATGGTGGCTATTCAGTGTATATAGCATTATATACTATTACAAAACAAAGCTATGGTTTCACTCTACAAAATACACCTTTAATGTTTAAAAGGGCGACACCCAAAAATATAACATTCCAATTACTCTGCCAGAAAAATACAAATTTACTTGCGTAGTAATTGGAAATGTTTCAGTGTCTACAAAGAGCTGTTCCTGTTCTGAAGGACCTGTTCAGCCTGAACACTATTCTTTTCAATGTAATACATGATATAAGTCATTGATGGTAATCAATCTACACAGGACTTATTGCAGTGTCAAGAAAATATAGCGTTTTTGATTAAACTAATTTAAAAATGCATAACAAATGTCATGCATGGTATGGATTTTACTATTATTTAAAACATGGTTCCTCACCAGTTGCTTGCCTTACTGAAATAATCATAGCTATGAAGTAATGAAATACAATTGATATTCTGCTACTTGTCAGATTTACAGAATGGTACTATAAATTCTATTTTTATTCTCTTTTACCCAATAAGGTAAGAACATACTGAGAAAATAGATCTTAACTGGGATAAGATAATACTCAGTATTTAACATTTATCCTAAAATCATCAAGGATGCCATAGATCAGGGGTGCTTTTAGCTGGAACAATTTTATCATTCAAATGAGTAAAAGTGAATGATGATGTAATTGTTCGGTCTAAACACGAACCAGCAACCGCATGACAAACGAGAATATTCACTTTTCAATCATCATTCCTTTTCTGCAGGCATAAAAATCATCGTTGGCTCGTTCACTTATCTTTAGTTTAAACAGCAATTGTTCAGTCCTTCTCAGTCACTTATACAGCAAATGTGAAAGACTAAACAACAGTATATGCATGAGAGAGAACGAGCTAGCACTAACATCACTCACTCATTCAAACAATAACCGGCTCGTTTAAAAGGACCCTCAAGACTGACAAAGATTGGATGATTAAATTCATAACTAAACATGAAATATAGAATTTGTATTTAGTGATTGACCCAATGTGACACACAGGAGCAGGGGCCAGACTTTCCATACTGTTAGAGAATATGTTTATTTAACATTGTCAAATGTATTCTTTATATGCCTCTTTATGACTATAATCCTTGTTGCGATCACAATTGTGTGTGTGTAGCTTTAAGAAGACATATATTGAAATATTAAGAGGGTGTTTAGCTGTAGGGTGTAGCTGCTTCGGCTTGCTTATTTAGATGACACGGCCAGAAGAAGCACTGCTGATAAGAAGTAATTGATATCATAGCATAAGTTATCAAGATGACAGAACAGAAACTAATATTACATAACGTGTGCTGGCATAGCAAAATAAGACGACAAAGCAGAAACTGATATCACACGGGACCGAAATCCCACGGAAATATCACGAAATGACCGCACAGAAATACAGCAAGATTTCAAAACATGCGGCCTCTCGCTGTGGATTGTATTCCACTGTACCCATCTCCCCCCATAGAGAGGCTGCTGCAGAAACAGGGAAAGAATTGTCATGCCGCGTCTTTGAATTCTGCTCGGCATGTCAATTTCAGCCTGGATCGGCTGCAGCATGTGGCCGAGATTTTTGCAAATCGTGTCCCCTTTGCTGGCTAATAGCGAAATAAAATAATAATTTTGGTTACATCAACCTGAGTGTGACTTTATTGATTTCCAAAGCAGCTGCAATAACAAATTGACACAATCAAGATATACCTGGTGTCACAGAATTTTCACAATAACAATGCAATAGAAAGTGTAAGACAGAAATCACACATGCACTTTTTGATGCAATATTTTTAAAGACAAAGCTGGATTCTCTCTTTGAATTTCCAGTTTCCTTTTGAAAGAACTGGTTTTGAACACTAAGAGACTAAAAGGGCCTAAGACTTAAAGGGAATGTATCATCAGAAAATGATCTATTAAATGAGTTTTTATGTTAAACATATTTTTCAAAATTTTTGGTGATTTTTAAAAAAAAATTTCCAATGTCCCGGCCTATATTAAAAAGAAATCCTAATATCTGGCAGTTTTCTCTGTGACCACGAAGCCTAACAATAGGCTGACATTTCCTGTTGTGTTGAGAAAATTTTTCAGCAGTTGTTTCGCAGGCATAGTAACATGGTATGTTAGGCTGAAGGGAGACAGTGTCCATCTAGTACAGCCTGTTTCCACCCCCCTTTGTTGATCCAGAGGAAGGCAAAAAAAGAAACCTAATGACTCAGAAGCCAATTTAGCCCATTTGGGGGGAAAAATTCCTTCCCGACTCCAAAATGACAGTCAGAATAATCCCTTGGTCAACGTTCTGAATGTAAGACCCGGATAAACAACCCTGCTGGTTATTTAATATCTATATCCTGTAATATCGTAGCGCTCTAGAAAGGCATCTAATCCCTTCTTAAACTCCTCTATTGATTTGGCCATCACCACATCCTCAGACAGAGAGTTCCACAGTCTCACTGCTCTTACAGTGAAGAACCCCCTTCTGTGTTGCTGATAAAACCTTCGTTCCTCTAGATGTAGTGGATGTCCTTTTGTTACAGACGCAGTCCTGGGTATAAACAGATCATGGGAGAGATCCTTGTATTGTCCCCTAATGTATTCATACAGAGTTATTTGATCGCCCCTTAGCCGTCTTTTTTCCAGGGTAAATAATCCCAATGTTAATAGGCTCTCTGGTATTCCAGTCCTTCCAAGCGCTGCAACATCTTTCTGAGCACCGGTGTCCAGAACTGTGCACAGTATTCCATGTGAGGCCTGACAAGTGCCTTATATAGTGGGAGGATAATGTTCTTGTCCTTCGCCCCTATACCTCTTATAATGCACCCCAAGACCTTATTTGCTCTTGCAGCAGCTGACTGGCATTGATTGCTCCAGTTAAATCTACAATCCACTAGTACCCCCAGGTCTTTTTCCATATCACTTTTCCCTAGTGGTACCCCATTTAGTGTATATTGGTGACATCCGTTTCTCCTGCCCATGTGCATAACCTTACATTTATCAACATTGAACTTCATTTGCCATTTTTCTGCCCAAGCCCCCAGCTTATCTAGGTCCGTTTGTAGCCGCACATTGTCCTCCGTTGTATTAATTGTCTTATATAATTTTGTATCATTTGCAAATATTGATATTTTGCTGTGCAGCCCCTCTATCAGGTCGCTGATAAATATATTGGACAGAATGGGGCCTAGTACTGAGCCCTGTGGCACCCCACTAGTGACGGTGGTCCAATCAGGGTACGAACCATTTATTACCACCCTCTGCTTTCTATCTCTGAGCCACTTCTTTACCCAGATACAGATGTTTTCACCCAATCCAAGCTGCCCCATTTTATATATCAGCCTATTATGTGGCACGGTGTCAAATGCTTTAGAAAAATCTAGATATGAGATCAATAGACTCTCCCAGGATTACAATAAAAGTTGACATCTATATATATAGTTATTATGTGATCCATCATTCACAATTCTCCGCCTCAATATCTCCTCCTTCTACACTTTTGCCTAATTGGCTTCCAGTGCAGGGGTTATTATTGACTTGGCATCCTGAACGTTGTAGACAAACGCTAACTTTACACAACTTACACCAAAGTTAATCCATTTCAAAGGGATAAAGTTATGTTTGACTGGGAATGTTAGTAATTGTCCCGATAGAAAATGATTGCCTACTGCAGCCAACTTTGCTCCTCTCACACCTTGCTAACTGAAGGTTTGGTGCGTGACTTCTGTCTTTGGTGTCTTTTGAGTCATGCACAGCTTCTTTAAGCCGGGAACTTGGTATGACAGAGCTTTTCCTGAGTGATTCATTAACATTTTTTAGATACATCAGTGAATATAAAAATATAGAAATTATATAGAAATATAACTATAGATATAATAAGATGATAAACAATTAGCAAACAATAAGTAATAATAATATTTCTAGCTGATAGGGGAGATATTTAATTAGTTCTGGTGCCCACTGAGTGGGTACATATGGGCCCCTTAGTAACATCCTGGTAACAAGTTTTCTTTAAAGTACTTTCCACAATTTTGCCATCAACTTGAACTTCCCCAAAATGACAAATGATTCCATTTTTTATATATAGCCCCTATCAACATGAACTCTTCACTACATTCAATGTTTGGTTGTTGTCCTGTCAATTTATCCATATATATAGACTAATATAATGTATTATTACATCTGTAAATCTGACTCTTCAAAACACTGAATTACAAGTATTTCTACATAGGTATACTATATTCATATACATTTCTTAAAGTGTTTCTAGCTTCTCAAACAACTTGTGCTTATATGATAACCAGTTTCATAATTAACAAAACTGTTATGTACATTATGTATCTAAAATGACATTGCTGAAAAATCCCTCTAAAGTGCTGTATCCCTTCCCACTGTCTCGGTGTCCACTGTCTGCAGGCTCTTTATTGACAAGTGGACTATAGGACCACAGAGCTGCATCATGAGTCATTATGCTCACTGAACTGTATGCAGGAAGGAGGGTGAGGAAAAAGACGTTCACATGGAGAGCTGCAAGTAGAGCTAAGGCTGGGTTCACACTGGGCGGATTTGCCATGGAAATTCTGTCCGGAATTTCGCCGCGGCAAATCTGCCTGCGGCAGCTAATCCCGAGGTTAGCCATCCATGTGGACAAGATTTCTCAGAAATCTCGTCTACACGGGACGGCAAATCCGCGGGTGGCAAAGCTGGCAGAAGCCGGTGCTGCGGCGCGGATTCGCCGGCCGCAGCATATTCATATTTTTTTCTTTCTCCGCTGTGGCCGCACTCTCCTCTATTGTAGCGCTGGCCGTAGCAGAAGAGCGTGCGGCCAGGCCGCTTCAACACCCGTGGTTAAGTGCCACGGGATTTGAAGCAGCGTTTTTCCGTCGGAAATCTCGCAGTTTTTCGCTGCAGCCAAACCGCGAGATTTCCACCAGGATTCCGGCGTGTGTGAGCCCAGCCTAATGGTGAGATTTTCTGTTTATACACATGTACACTGCTAAGTCTTTCTGTACATTCCAACCTGATGAAGTTATATCTGTGTGTAGTAGGCATTTAGAAAGCAAGATCTCTGTAGTTATCTGTATACATTCTATAGAACACACCTCACAGTAGCAGCTTCTCCCACCAGTCCTGAGAGGATGGAAGAAGATATACACCCCACAAAGGGGAAAATGGGGGAAAATGCAGGATTAAAGGCCTATAATTGCCAGAAGGTTTTATTCCTCATGTGCACACGCGGTGGATTATTCGGAAACGTTATCTGAAAACCCTGCTATGTTTTAAGTATTTCCTAAGTTTGATACTAAAGCCCTAATAACACCCGGTGGCAGAATGGTTGTCTTTGTTTATATTATTTGTTTAGAGGCATCATGAATTTAAAGGGAGTCTAAGGATTTTTAAAACTCATTAGCTTATTTCTGTCTTCTGTTCTCAAGCAAGCGTCTTGCTAAATTACACACACTTGTATTGATTCAAAGACTGAGATCATTTAGACATCTTTAGACAACTTCTTGAAGGGTGATGTCTGTAAGAAATAAGCAGCTCCTCTTACTTGATTAGTCAAGCCAAAGAAGCAAACTACTTAATAACGGGCCCAAAAGAAGTCAAGAGTGATCAAAGCAAAATAAAGTAAGTTATCTGAGTGCAATCTGTCCGTATGACACGTCCTTCATTATTAATTATGGTTCAATTGAATCTCATTTATCAAAATCAATAATTCTGAAGTGAGGCGCTAACACAGTTTTTCTCAATTTCAATTACTGGCTTAATAATTGCCATACTAGATTAGGAAAGTAGTAAATTTGTGTCATCCATGCAGTTTATTAAAATGGAGTAAAAAAAAGAGCTTAAGTTTCTGTTGCGCCAGAATAATTTAGGAAATGCAACTTTTTTAAAAGGTCACAAAGAAAGCTGCAAATGAGAAGAGAAAAAAGTTTAATACCTACTAAACGAAAACCCTAAAGAAGAAAAAGTGGCATCATTTTAGCTCATCGTTTATGCAGCATCGCTCATCGTTCAGTTTTAACAGCAGCTGTTCAGAAGTGAACAGCCGCTGTGTTATCTCAATGGAGAGGGACGGGGGAGCGAGAGGAGAGAAATCTCCTGCACTGCCCTGTCCCCCTGCTGGCTGCTCCGTGAGCGAGCCAGCACCAGTAGCTCCCGTGTGACATTACTGGAACGCAGAAACACAGGGACGAGTGTCGGATATCGTTTGCCCGACATTCGTCCCGTGTAAATGGGCCTTCAGATACTAGCTAAAATGACTCGACTTTTGATAAATGTGGGCTCATGTTTTTCAAGACAGCTTTCCAGATCGAAAGTTGCCAAAGATGTGAAAGATATTTCTGTCTGCCCATAGAAGCCTATGGATACTCTACAATTATGTCCAGATGACTTTTGTTGGTTCCAGATCTAAACTGCATAGAGAAACATGCCAAAATCCTCAGGATGCCTTCCAATGCCTATATAGAGGCACCTGTAAGCTTTTTGCAGTGTTGGACAATGCAAAAATGCCCCCCCCCCCTCTTTTCCCTGCTCCCATAGGCGTCTATGGGACCCGCCGGCGTATATTGGCCAAAGGATAGTTCTAGAACTATCTTTTTGGCCACCGTGTATATGCCGGACATATTTTGGCTGCTTACGTTCCATCTTTCACGGTACTGACGTATTTACATGCCGTATAATTGCGCATGCGAACCAATGCTTCAGATGGGTAGCGTATATACGCCCGGAGCGTGAAAACGCGCTGTATATGCGCTCGTGGGAATAAAGCCTTAGGGACATTGACAAAAAACAATGGGAACTGCTTCTTATAGATGAAAATGTTTTTGTTTACTTTCCTGTCAAGATAACTTGTTGAAGAATACAGGACAGCAATTGAGCTTTGAAAGGCCACCCTGATCTACGATGGGGTCTCACCTCTACAGTTTCCTGGTACTTTTCTTTAACCAGATCAGTCATTGACTATGCTGCCCTGTGTGAAGTTCAGCACAGTTTGGGGACAGGTCTTTTCTCCTAATAGCTAAAACAGCATAATTAAATATTGTTCCATTTGTCAAAAACATAATTTATGAATCTAGTGCATTAACCCCTTGGCGACCGAGCTTTTTTTTTCGTTTTTCCATTTTCGTTTTTTTCTTCCCCTTTTACAAAATCATAACTCCTTTTTTATCCATTGACATAGCCATATGAGGGCTTGTTTTTTGTGGGATGAGTTGTAGTTTTCAATAGTGGTATTTAATGTACCATATAATGTACTGAAAAACGCTTTAAAAATGGAGAGAAATGGAAAAAATATGAAATTCCGCCCTCTTTCAGTGCGTCTTGTTTCTACGGCGCACAAACTGCAACAAAAATGACATGATGACTTTATTCTATGGGTCAGTACGATTACTATGGTACCAAACTTACATAGTTTTGGGGTTTTTTTGCTGTAATACTTGTATTTTTTTTCAAGGATATTTAAATTTTTAAAATTATTATCTGCCTCCATCTTCTGCGCGCAAAAACTTTTTTATATTTCCGTTGACATAGTTGTGCGTGGGCTCAATTTCTGCAGTACATCCTATAGCTGGTGCCATTGTGGAATACATATGACTTTTTGATTGTTTTTATTGCATTTTTTTTCTTGGAGACAGGTTGACCAAAAAAGCACATTTCTGGCATTCTTTATGTTTTTTTTCTGATGATGTTCATTGTGTGGGGTACATAATTCACTACTTTGATAGATTCGACTTTTATGGACACAGCGATACAAAATATGTATTTTTGTTTTATTCTTTAGATTCTTTTATTAGAAATATGGCAAAAGGGGGATTTTTAAACTTCTATTGCTTTTTTAAAAAATAATCAGTAAAACTTTATTGATGTTGGTTTTACATTTGTTTTTGTCCTCAGCTGGGATCACAGCTAGTGATGCTTTGATCGCTCCTGCAATATGATGTAATGCCATAGCATTATATCATACTGCTATTGGCAGGCAGTCTATCAAGCCACCCCATTAGGCCCCCGGCTGCCATGACACCCGCACGGCTCATGTACGGGACCCCTGAACATCGTTTGGGGGATTTAAATGCTACTGTCAGAAATGACAGCAGCATTTAAAGGGTTAACACTAGAGATGAGTGAGCATACTCGCTAAGGCTAACTACTCGAGCGAGTAGTGCCCTAGTCGAGTATCTGCCCGCTCGTCTCTAAAGATGTGGCTGTCGGCGACAGGTGAGTTGCAGCGGTGAGCAGGGGGGAGCGGGGGGGGGGGAGGGAGAGAGAGATCTCCCCTCCGTTCCTCCCCGCTAGCAGCCGAATCTTTAGAGACGAGCGGGCAGATACTCGACAGGCACTACTCGCTTGAGTAGTTAGCCTTAGCGAGTATACTCGCTCATCTCTAGTTAACACCTTCAATGAGCTGTGAAGCTTATCGGAGCCATTGCCACCAGGTGTCAGCTGTAAGAAACAAGCCAGCACCCGCGTTGTATGGAAGTAGATCACCGTGTGATCCCCCTCCATACATATCCCAATGCTGCAGGCCGTCAAAATGCATATCGGCAGTTGTTAAGGATATGCAGGATATACACAATGGATAGATTACAAATAATAGCAATGGTCTAGGCCTTTCCCTGCCACAGTTGGTGCTTTTTAGAGTACAAGCAAAATCCAACTTTGAAAACAGGGAAATGGCACTCACCAATAGACAACCACCGCTGACCGCAACTCTGTATGGTAACTCAAAGGTGCTCCAGCCTAAATTAAAGGGGTTGTCCCGCGCCAAAACGGGTTTTTTTTTTTCAATAGCCCCCCCGTTCGGCGCGAGACAAACCCGATGCAGGGGTTTAAAAAAAAAAAACGCATAGTACTTACCCGAATCCCCGCGCTCCGGTGACTTCTTACTTACCTTGCGAAGATGGCCGCCGGGATCTTCACCCACGGTGGACCGCAGGTCTTCTCCCATGGTGCACCGTGGGCTCTGTGCGTTCCATTGCCGATTCCAGCCTCCTGATTGGCTGGAATCGGCACACGTGACGGGGCGGAGCTACGAGGAGCAGCTCTCCGGCACGAGCGGCCCCATTCAGAAGGGAGAAGACCGGACTGCGCAAGCGCGTCTAATCGGGCGATTAGACGCTGAAATTAGACGGCACCATGGCGACGGGGACGCTAGCAACGGAACAGGTAAGTGAATAACTTCTGTATGGCTCATAATTAATGCACGATGTACATTACAAAGTGCATTAATATGGCCATACAGAAGTGTATAGACCCACTTGCTTTCGCGGGACAACCCCTTTAAAGAATAATGAATACCCAAGAGGAGATTCTTATAGGATATCTACAATTTTTATATATCTTTTTATAGTATTCTTCTGTTTGATTAATCACCTAATTTATGTGATTCTTAATGGGTATTGTAGCTTTATCTATCAGTTATGCCTAATTATTATTCAAGTGAGGGAGATGAAACAATACGTCTGCAGCTCCACCTATTGGAAGGCAGCATTCCTGCAAGTCAATGTTAGGCTCTTTATACAAGCCTTGTAACAATGACCGGGAATTGAAAACGAAGCCAGAGCCCATACACAGACAGCTGTTTCAGGGGGGTTTGCCCCTCATCAGTGTGCAGAAGGTTTCTGGCTTGGCTAGTGAGAGGCCTGTGATGTGGGTCAGGAACGCTATCTTTTCTTCTTAGGGAGAGCACATAGAAGATGAGTGAGTGAGGAGACTTATAAGGCAATTATTATTATTTAATGCATTGGAGAGGAATACAATAAGAAACAGTCATGTGATGTTTCCAAACTCTTCTGAAGCATTTTATGATTTGCATAGTTTATATAGAGAAATGCCAAGCAGTGATCTAATAATTATTCAACTCTCATAAGTAACATAAAGTGCGGCATCTTTCACCCGCATTTTGCTGCAAATCATAAACAAGGTCTTCTATGATGTTTGCATATATTAGTTCATTTCACATGCCCTCCACAAACTGATTCTAGCCAGCCTGTCCTGCTTTTGACCACATTTATGAGTCTTTTAAGTGAACTCTATTATCCAGGGGGAACGCTAATGTACAGAAGTTACATGAATTTTATTAACCCCGGGGATAATGTGCAGAAACAACTGCTAAGTTACTCTTACACTTCCTTATAATGATTTCTTTTTGCACTTTGTTTCTTATCTATCTAGCTTTATCAAACTATTAATGATGACCGGTCCGTCTGTGCATGAGTGAGTGGGTTTGTGAGTGGCTGACATGCTTCTCCCCTGATCACAGGATGGTGACATCATCCCAGGTCCTGTACACACATGGCTGCTGTCCGGCTAGGTATTCGTTAGTATTCCATAGCCACTAAGGCCACAAGGGGTTTATAATCCGCCTGTAATCTGCACAAGGATGCAGGACTTTGAAGACATCACTTTCATTTAATCATGATCAAGGGTGGAGCATGTAAGTCATTCACTTGGAATGAGCGTCAGTCATGTGATCATGGGCGGAGCATGAGAGTGATGTTATCACAGGTTCTTCATCTCCAGTGCTGTGCTGCTTCTGATCCCCGTTGTATGATATGAACAATGTATGTAGCAGTGCTGTATGTGTGACGTGCATGTAGCAGAACTGTGTGTGTTTGTGACTTGCATGTTGAACAGCTGTGGCACATTGCACCACCAGAAACACTGGCACTATAATTTCCTAATAATTACTAGTTTTTAAATAAGGATCATTCCTCTGTTGTCACTATCACAACTTCTAGTATTAGGTTGGTCCTGTAAATAAACCATAGTTCTCACAGTCAATAGATACCATGCTTGCAACAACGCCAAGAAGCCTATTATAGTATTTGTATTGCTAGTGTAATAATTGTTCTGTATGCTATACTCTGGCATGTGTGAGTGAAAGTAAGTGTTCACTTTTACCATTTTAGACTTTAATTGCTTCATAGCAAAGTTGCCCAGTCAGATAATGGATAAAGTATCTGATGCGCCAAGCAAAAGCCTTTAAACATGATAAAACCATTATCTTTTATAGAATAGAAGAGTTTTTCTTCAAAATGTGTGAGTGCTGCTGAAAGTCTTTTATATGTTTATATAGAACACGACAATAGAATGGGAAGAATATTTGTATAAATACCAGAAGGGGGGATTTACAAAGAGATGCCACTATATAAGCACTGCTCCTTTTTCTCCTGCCAAAATTCAGCTCTTGCAGATGGTTCCTACATGGAATACTTCTTTCTCTGCTGACCTGTCTCTGGAAGAAGTTCAATTTCTATGGTCTCAGATGTCAGTCACATGTAGTAGGGGAAAGACGACCATAGTAGGGGTAACATAGTATATTAGGCCAAAAAAAAGACATACAACCATCCAGTTCAGCCTTTAACCAACCCCCCTCCTCCTTCCACCATCCCAATGTTTATCCATAGGAAGGCAAAAAAAACTATGAAGTATAAGCCAATTTTACCCATTAGGGTGACTACCCACTAGCGTTTTTTTCTGCAGGGGTCTATGGGACTTGTAATGTTAAAATCGCGATCGCGCAAAATCGCGATTTTGCGTGATCGCGATTTTAGCTTTACAAGTCCCATAGCCCATAGACCCCTGCAGAAAAAAAAACTATGCAAATTTCGCAGTAAAAAAAAACGCTAGTGGGTAGTCACCCTAAGGGCGAGCACCCACTGGCGTTTGCTTTTTCCGCGGGGAAAAAACGCGGCGTTTTTCGCGGCGTTTTCGCGGCTTTTCCATTAATTTCCATGGAGAAAAATAAGGACACATATGCAACTGACAGTTCCTATGTTAAAAACGCAGCGCAAAAAAAACGCCAGTGGACAGGAACACATGTTATCTCTATGCCTGTGCAGGAAAAACGCAAAACGCAGGTAAAAAAACGCCAGTGGGTGCTCGCCCTTAGGGCGCCCACCCACTAGCGTTTTTTTACTGCGAAATTCGCAGCGTTTTTCTTTTCTGCAGGGGTCTTTGGGCTATGGGACATGCAAAGCTAAAATCGCGATCGCGCAAAATCGCGATATCACGGTAAATCGCGATTTTGCGCGATCGCGATTTTTACATTACAAGTCCCATAGACCCCCTGCAGAAAAAAAAAACCTGCGAATTTCGCAGTGAAAAAAAACGCCAGTGGGTGGGCACCCTTAAGGGAAAAAATTCCTTCTCAACTCCAATCTCCAAGAAAAATCCCTGGATTACCAACCCTTCTGAAGTAGTGAGGTTGTAGCATTTCAAGCATTAAGTTGGAGTCAAGGGTGTAGTAGTCATGCAGATCTAGAAAGTATTCAGGATAGCCAGGAGGCATTACCAGGAAGTCTCAAATTGCAGTGCAAATGGAGGAGGCAGGTAGCGTTGTCAGGAGGAAAGACAGAAGTTGTTACCAGGAAGTCTCAGGTCACAATGCAGATGGAGGAAGCAGATAGCGTTGTCGCGAGAAATGCCAGGAGTCATTATTGGGAAGTTTCAGGTTGCAGTGCAGATGGAGTAGGCAGGTAGCATTATTGGAAGGAAAGCCAGAAGTCGTTATCAGGAAGTCTCAGGTCACTTGTTGGGGAGAAGTAGAAAAGGAGCTTGATCACAGCTGTAAGCACAATAATCTCAAGCTGGTGCAGTGGCCGGGTCAGGCTTTTTTATAGTGAGCTTGATTGGAAGCAGGGCGGGGCCAGGACAGGGAGACAGTAAGTAGATTTCACAGGGGCATGGAACAAGGCTAGGTTCAGCAGAGGAGCTTGTCCAGCAAGCTGGATAGCTCACTGGAGAGAGATGTCATCCAGAGGTCCCAGGTTCAAATCTTGAGAGAGGTAAGTATTTGCTCTATTTGGCACTTGGAATGTACCTAAAGATGTGCATTCTGGCTAACAATTACAGGGGTGATTGTTGGCTATGCCAGTTACTTGTGGTGCATTATTAGTGACGCTAGGGCCATTCTGCCTGGCACTTATGTGGCTGATATTTAGGAGACACGTATACTGTGACTGCTGTGGGACAGATTTGGACCCAGTACTAAATGTGGGAAATACCAGGGGGGTACCTAAACGCTGAGGTCACTCCACCCCCCACCCCTCCAGACCCATACCTAGATTGTGCTGCAATCAGCTGCAAAACGAATTTCCATACATAATCTGTCCCTTGGCGTAATCTTTCTAAACGTGACGCATTTCTTGCACCACATGGAAATTTGTTCGTAGCCCCGCAGGCCACTCTCACACACCGTTTTTTACTGCTATTAGCGCGGTGTCCCAAGCGCTGCACTAACCATGGTACATGGCTGCCATTGATTGTACTGTGAACGCTGTACAGGGCGTTCAAAAATGCTGTTCGAAATTTCGATAAAAATGCCACAATTTCAAGCTGCGTTTTCTGAACGTACATATGAGAGTGGCTTTAGGACTCATATCCACGGGCACACATGGATTCCAGGGGAAGAATCCTGCAGCGGTTTCCAGCCATGCCAGCAGCCATGAGGCCAAAACTGACACTTTACTCACCTGTCCTGACACTGCGGGGCTCTCCTTCATCATGACCGGATCTTCTTGCTTCTGCACGGTAAATGCACGCAGTGGGCTGGAAAACCACACAAAATAGAGCATGTTGCGGTTGTTTCCTCACGTGTTCGATCCGCACGCCAGGATTACCTGCTGGTGCCCAATTATTTCCTATGAAAGCTGATCGCACCAGTCTCCCGCAAAGATTTTTTAAAATCCATTTTCCCCGTGGACATGAGGCCTTAGGGTGGTTCATGTTTTTCTTGTACTTTAGAACCACAATTAAAAATCTGCATGCAGGATTTAAAGACCACTTATGTTATTAAGAAGCTACAAACACTATTAAAAGCTGCATGTGTTTTTGATGCGTTTTTTTAATTGAGTGCAAAGTGTGAAATTATATACAGTAAATACAGGGAGATTAATAACTTATACCAGCCATAGATAGAGAGATAGATACACACACTTTTATATATATATATATATATATATATCCACACACACAGCGGGGTCTCAGACCACCTATCCGTGTAATAGCAGCAGGAAAGGCAGATGCTGCAGCCGCTGTGCACATGATGACATCATCACTGTGCTCAAGTCCCTGCTGGGCCATGTGGCTGCCTCCCTCCTCCTCCCCCCTGCTTTTCTCTGCTTCCTCTCAGGCTAGCCGCACTGCCTGCTGCATGATCAGTGTGGTGCTGCAGACAGAGTGACCAGCCGGTAACGCACTGAATGTGCATATGTATATGGCAGAGGGTGGCCTCTGGGCCCTGTCAGCGCAGGGTGCCCGATCATCATTGTGACCCCAGATGGTACGCCTATGACTGGGACTGTATGAGGGGATATACTTTAGTTGTCTCTATAATATACACTTCAGCCACTGCAGACCTGTGTTTTCAAGAAGTTTTTTCATTCAGTAGGTTTTTATTGATTTTTACATTGACATCATCTACACAACATATCGTAATATCAACGGCATCATTAGACTTTACTAAATAGTATAAGCCCCAGTTGGAAACGTTATGTTCATAACTAGAGATGAGCGAACCTACTCGGCCACGCCCCTTTTTTGCCCGAGTGCCGCGATTTTCGAGTACTTCCGTACTCGGGCGAAAAGATTTTGGGGGCGCCGTGGGTGAGTGGGGGGTTGCAGCGGGGAGTGGGGGGGGGAGAGGGAGAGAGAGAGGGCTCCCCCCGGCGCCCCCCGAATCTTTTCACCCGAGTACGGAAGTACTCGAAAATCGCAGTGCTCGATCGAGTAATTACTCCAAACGAGTAGGTTCGCTCATCTCTATTCATAACCAATAGTTTTCAAGAAGTTTTTCATTAATGGTTAATATGAAGATCTCACTTCCCCTTCAAAAATAATGTGTTTATTATAAGGAAAATAGGCTCAGTACTATCAATTTTGAAGTGCTAATCTTAAAGGAAAGAAGATAATGGAGTGTAGGCACAACCGTTATAAGGTAAGGCATATCTAGACAAAGGGATTAACCCAATTCTTCTTTATTATGCATTGTTTAACAGCCAGCATATAGATGACGAATTTTGGGGACACAGCCCCTTCCTCTATGGCTGGATAGAGTACTTCTTTGTACCATGCTACCTACATGGTGAGAGGAGGATGCATCTATATGCACTCCTCACTCAGTAAGGCCGCCTGCACACGGGCGGAAATCCCGCGGCGGGATTTCCCGCGGGATTTCCGCCACTGAAAGCCTGCATAGGAGTGCATTCCAATACGCACTCCTATGCAGATGGCCGCGGTTTGGTCGCGTGAAATCTCACGCGGCAAACACACCGCGGCATGTCCTATTTTTGTGCGGGGCTCGCAGAGCCTCGCACAGAAACGTCACTCACCCGGCTGCCGGCTCCGCTCTGCGCATGCGCCGGCTGCCCGGCAGCCGGCACATGAAAGAGCCGGGGCCGCCGGGTGCGGGTGAGTACGCGCTCGTCTCTGCAGGCGCTCGGGTCGGGTCCCGCGGTGAGAATTCTCGCCGCCGGATCCGACCCGCTCGTCTGCAGGCGGCCTTAGTAACGGACGTTTTCTGTGATTGTTTTTATATTTCCCCTTCTGTGATATATTTATATTAGTGTAGGGACCCACTACAACGCAAGGAACCGTGAAGTGGTTAGTGGGCTCATGTATCTTGGCCAGCATCCAACCAATGCCTTGCATTTATTATCTATCATTCACATGCAGTGTGGCATTAAGACTCCAGGGGGAGCCCAGGGTGGCAGTACCAATGTGGTTCACTGATGGATATGCAGGGCAACCCGCCGAATTATCATGGCGTCATTAATAAGTTGCTGGTCTGCATGGTGAACTACATGTATCAGAAGGTTTGCTACTTTGTATCCACTATGTGTGGGAGTGTACACCAAGCATCCACCCCCCTCATTATCAGGAGGCAGTGTGAGTGGTTGTCTCATCGGTGTCCTGCACAGGTGTTATTGGCTCCTCCATTTATTAGTCAGCTACCTGCATGGTGAGAGGAGGATGCATCTATGTGCACTCCTCAGTCAGTAAGTAACGGCCGTTTTCTGTGATTGTTTTTCATTCTTGATTTCCCCTGCTGTGATGCATTTATATTAGTGTAGGGACCCACTACAACACAAGGAACCGTGAAGTGGTTAGTGGGCTCATGTATCTTGGCCAACATCCAACCAATGCCTTGCATTTATTATCTATCATTCACATGCAGTGTGGCTTTAAGACTCCAGGGAGAGCCCAGGGTGGCAGTACCAATGTGGTTCACTGATGGAAGTGCAGGGCAACCCGCCGAACTATTATGGCATCATTAATAGGTCGCTGCTCTGCATGGTGAACTACATGTATCAGAATGGTCTGCCACTTTGTATCCACTCTGTGTGGGAGCATACACCAAGCAGCCACCCCCCTCTATCAAGTGTGAGTGGCTGTCTCATTGGTGTCCCACACAGGTGCCTTTAGCTCCCTCATTTGGTAGTCAGCTACCTGCATGGTGAGAGGAGGATGCATCTATATGCCCTCCTTAGTCAGTAAGTAATGGCAGTTTTTTGTGATTGTTTTTATGTTTTTATATTTTCCCTTCTGTGATGTATTCTTTCTACAGGCTGCATTTACTACTGAGCTCTGAAAACTCTTCTCAGAGCCTGCCTGTGCTAGAGAAGATCATGTGACTGGAGGATGTCACTTGACCTTTTGACGTAAATTTTGAAGAACACTAAACATAACCTCTAAATTTTGTGGCCTATGGTCTCATGTTTTTCATAAGGTCACAAAACACCTTGGTGACTTCTAATAATAAAAGTTCAGCAAAAAAGAGGTTCGCCTTCAGAGGTATGGGGGAAAGGTTTCTTAATTTTTTCATAGAATCTAACAGAGAAATGTTGTTCCATAAATCCACGTACTGCATTTTATAGGTATCTCAAACATGTATGCATAATTGCATATGTTCTCAAGAATCATGCTTGGCATATGGAGGACTTCTGCAGCAATCGTGCATGTCATTATGGTATGCCAATTGAGGAGGAAGAACACTGAATTATATCCCATATGTTTTCAATGTTTTAATTACATTGGTGTTATACGTAGATTCAGTCTCCTGTGTAACATAGGGTGATCAAGGTCTGACGTTGGCCAAAACGCGTTCCTGGTTTTATTGAATGCTGAGACACTATTAATAAAGGCGAAGGTTTTCCATACCTCTGAAGGCGAACCTCTTTTTTGCTGAACTTTTCATATGAATTTGGTGGACTGCACGACTTGCCAATAGGTTGGATACAGAGCCGGAGTATAAGGATCGGGTGAAAACAAGAGAGGGTGAGCACATATGTTTACTTGTCTTCGACTTCTAATATTCTTCTAGTTTACAGTAGGGAGTTCATTATCCCATGTATAGACATGAATAGGCATTTTTTGTTCTCTCAACCCCTATGTCAAAGCATAACAGTATATTAATATGCTATCCTGAAAATCCAAGCTATATTGCCACTGGCAGGAATCCAATACAACTTGTACGCAGGCCTTTCATTATTTAGTATCAATATCTAGAAATAAATTAATATTTAAAGATGCATCAATAATTAAATAAGAGGCATTTCCAACGAGGAATCTGTATAGACTCAATTTAATCTTGGTTCAGCTACGACAGTCAAATAAGACCAAAAAAGAAAACATTGCTCAATTTTATAATATTATGGCATTAATTTGGGAAAATGTAATATAACTGTCTAAAAATACATTTCTCCATCTCAGTAGATCCCAGTAGGTATTCATATGTGGTGAAGATCCAGTTTGTGTAATGAAAATTGGGCTTTTTTCCACTACTGGAGTGTGGAACACTAGAATTCTGATGTAGAAAAGTTGCAATTTTTTTTTTTCATGCAAGCCACACTTGCGGAAAAAGTTTGCAATATTTCTTCTTTCTGCACTTGCCTCACCACTTCTCTAAAAGGTGGGCAGGGCTTGTCAGGAGGGGGTGTGGCCACCCAGGCTAGCCGAATGATGTATAATTTACACCAGAAACTAGCTTAAATTATACCAGAAATGTACGCTAGTTCCCACCTGGCTTACATCTCTGTCTAGGCACATAGAGATTCTGGGAAGCACCTAATACATGAAGAGGTGTGTGCCTCTTCCTATATTAAGTACACCGTGCATCCAGGAAAATTATATTGGGACTGGCATTGGAAATGCGGGTCTTAGTAAATTTCCTCCTTTTTTTTTACAGTCTAGTGCCGTTTCTGTCTTGGGTTCCATCCTCCATGCAGAAAACTGGGGAAGGAAACCAGGATGGAACCATGGGGAAGAATGTGTAAGACAGGGACCTCTCTGGTCTTCATTTCACGTAGATTCTGACAGAGGCGTAACTTGAAACTACTGAGCCCCAATGCAAAATCTGTAATGGGGCCCCCAACTATAATGCTTTATTCATAGTACTGGGCTCCCTATATGGAGAGGAGAGGCCTTATAGGCCCCCTAAGGCTCCTGGTCCTGGGTGCAACCACATCCCCTGCATCCACTATAGTTACGCCAGTGGATTCTGACCATGTGGGTCTTTTACACTGCACAGAAAAGTGCTGTGCTTGAACATATTATTCTATGTGTCAAGTACAGTATAAAAGAAACTAGCAGAATCCTTGTCAAATAGATGCCAAAGTGGTGGCCGATTGACCAATGGAAGTACGTGATTCTGTCCATGGGTTGGAGCATGCTACACTCTGTCTGCTAGGTTTGTGCTGAAGGCACAGTTAGGTACAATAATGGACAGTCTAAGTACAACTCCCTGTAAAGGAACAGTAATATGACTTAGGTACAAGAACACCGTGATAAGTAAGTTATGCAGTTCAATTGTGATTTCAACACCCAAAAATCTATACATAAAAAAGCTTTTCTAAGACCTGACTCTACATGAGTCTACCACCTACGATACAGTGATAGTAATTACCACGCAACGACAATGTTTACCAGTTTTGGAAGAAAAGCTATGAGTCTAACAGAAGAAGCCTGGAGGAAAGGAACATTAATTGACATTTTCAGAAGTCTTCTCTTGGTGTTTACTACTTATATTGTTGAATTCATTTGTAGACTTGTCTTTGGCAACGCAGAATCAATAGACAAGAGAAGAGGACAAAGGAAATATTTGATGCACTCGTCAATCGTATTGATTACTGTGTACTAAATGAGCTGCAGCAGACGTAGATTCCTGGGATAATTGTCATATTGTCATAAAAAGATTTATCTGTGCAATTTAAAAATAAGTCCTTTTAAAAGCTATTGACCTGAACCGAATGTGATATCTGTCTAAAGATAGTTTAAAAGGTTAGAAAGCCCCTGCAGAGAAGATAAAACATTGGAGAATACACTGGAAGCATCAATTTTCATGATCCAGTTCATCTATTAGTACAGAGCTTTGGATAACGGTTACCAGATGTCTCCAGATTACTGAAGATTAGAAACCCAGCCAAGAATTAACAGTTCTCTGAATATGAGTCAGATTTTAAAATGGGACGTGACGTAGTATGACTGCTTGGGCCAAGTGTCCACTGTAATCGGAATATTGGGAGCCTAGAAAAAAATGGTGTATTTCACAATATGTTCCGTGTTTGAAGATAAAAAATAAATATTTAAAAAATTGCCCAATTTATTCATGAAAACGGGGCACAATCTAATACAACAATGTACGTCTCATATTTGTACGGTTTACTATGAATGCATTTAAAGTTACCATATGAACCTTTGTTGAGGTTCCTCAGGGACTGACTTTTTTTCTTCCCTGTCTCCCCTCCTTCGGGATTGTATAGGGTTTCAGTTTTGTCTTAATTTTTTCTATTTTAATACAATATTAAAAGAACACTGTGCTCTGTAATTGGCTGCAGCAGCCGGTCATGTCCCTTCAACAATATGACTGCAACCTGTAAACACAGGCCTTGAGCTGTGAATGGAGGTGCAGCATTGGACATGGGGGAAGTCGTGAGATTAGTACCATCTCTCTCATTATGTTTGGCGATGGACAGCAGGAATAAAAAAAAAATAAATAACTTTGACAACCCCTTTAATGTGAAATAACTAACACATTGGGCAACAATACTGATTACATATCAAATCAAGCGGAGAGTGTTGAGGTCACCCAACATAGTGCAAAGTGTCCCAAAAGTAACAAGACATTATATATTCATAAATCAAATGGCACGGTACTTGCGTAACTGCTGTACTACTGTGTTTCCCCCAAAATAAGAGCCTATCTTATATTAATTTTTACCCCAAAAGAGGCACAGGGTCATATGTTTTGGGGATGTCTTATACTCACCTAGCAGGAGCTATCCAGGTCCCTCCAGCTGGTCTCCGGCGCGTCTCTGCAGTCCTCAACGCTGACGGAGTATCTCTTACTGACAACGGGGTTTGAATACCCTGCCTCCAACAAGCGATTGCTCTGATTGGTTCATTGAGCGCTGCCTGATATCATTCTATGAGCGGCTGTGATTGGTTCATCGAGTGACGGCTTTGATTGGCTGAGGCGGCACTTGAAGAACGCTGGAGGTGGGGTAGGTCTTATTTTCGGGGAAACTCTGTAATTAGTTTCTTCCGCTACCAAAATAAAATGTGAGTGACGGACAATTCAATAAAGATAAATGTATATAGTAGCTCCACATTTCAGACATGGAGGGGTTCAAGCATAGTGAGCCCATTAGCCCCAAATTCATTTGTTATGTCTGTGTCCATAACTGTAAAATTAATGGAATATATATTAGTTTAATTCATCACTAATTTCATGCCTTAGTGAAATAAATCACTCACAATAGTTCTGGACCTGGTACAAAAAATTCTGAAGTTCACAATAACTAATCTCTTACTTAGCCTAAAGTCCCTTTCACACGGAATGACTGTTGAGCACTGAAGCACCCAACAGCCGCCCCAGTGATGATTGCTCCTATGCTTTTACACAGGAGGATCATTACTCATTGAATGGAGGCGGAGCCGGACGAAGATTGTTCTGGCCTGCCCATTTCCATTTATAGTAAACAGGCAGTCGTTCATAAATGCAGAGACAGATCATCAATGATCATGGTCTACATGATAAAATCAGGAAAGCGCTCCTCCAGTGTGGATGGAATAAAATATGAAACAAGATTGGTAAGCAATGGGGTTTGAGTACTCACCCGGTGTCTGGTGGGGCCTGTTTGTAAGACTCCACCCACACCTCCAAATCCAAGTAAGCTTATAAAATCTTAGGAATGAATCCTAAGTTCCTGGAATCCCTTGAATCCTGGTGGGCTAGAACAGGAGAGCATGCAGGATCTCTGCGTCCCACATAAGTGGTACGCCGCACCCTTCTCCCCGTGACTTGGCCCTTCTGAGCTTTACATCACGTTGCCGGGTCACATGACCTGTCACACACATGTGACGGACAAACACGCCCCCTTGCGTCACCGGGTCACAGGACCCACGCTGCACTAGTACATTACGCTATGTCGTCAGGTCACATGACCCGCACGGCATATGTGACAAGCAAACAAGCCCCCCCCCCCTGCGTCAGCGGGCACCGTGCCGCACATGCGATGTGCAGCCACGCATCCTCACATATACCGGCTGCAATGGACGCCAAGGTCAAGGAGTTCTTTCTATGAAGGTAATACTGTTTTATTCATGTATATTTTTTTTATATAAGTAGTTTTGTTTGTATACCGTTTATGTGCTTGAGAAAGTCAATTATTTTGATGAAACGCGTTGCACTGCTATGCACTTTTACCATTAAAAGGATAAGTATAGTTCTTTTGTGGCATTGTTCCTTCCTGGACTACTATTCCCTAAGGAGCGCAGGATCATTTTTTTCTTTATATTTTGGATCTATCATGGTCTACATGAAAGATCCATTGTTGATGGAAGCTCCATCGAAGTTATCAAATCCATTGGATCTTTAATGCACATGTACAGATGTTTCCACCCTTAAAGGGAGTCTGTCAGCTTTAAAATAGTGTTCAAACTGCAGATATCATGTTATAGAGCAGGAGCAGCTGAGCAGGTGGATATATAGCTTTATGGGGAAAGATTCAGTATGACTTGTATTTTATTCATTTAAACCTTTGCTCAATCTGTGTTGGAGTCCAATGGGCGGAGCTATCAGTGATTGACAGCTATCTTTGTATATACAATCATATACAAAAGACTTCAATCATGGATAGGACCGCCCACTGGACCTCTAAGATCAGGAAGTGCACAGATGCAAATGAAAAAAATATAGGTTATGCTAAATCTTTCCCCATACAACTACATATCAATCTGCTTAGTTCCTCCCGCTCTACAATGTGCTGCCTGCAGAATAGACATGTGACAGGTTCCCTTTAAAAGTGATATAACGATTCACTGACAGAGGAAAGTAATACAAGGTAAGGAAGGCAAAAACATATACAAATTCCCATTCATGCTCACGTTGTCAGACTTGTACAGAATATTAACACTGTTCGTTTCCAAAGTTTTCACTGTACTTCTTTCCATAGTTTTCAGTGTGTGTTTTTTGTTCTCCATAAATAATTCTTTTCATGTCAGTCCTTCTTTAGAACTGTGATGTCATCACTCTGTGTAATTTGGCATATATTATATCCTAATTAGTTTTTATACTCCATAAGAATATATTCTCTTTGATTGCATTAAACCTCTAGAGACAAACTTCCACTGAGATTAACTCAAACTGACAGACTGAAAAGTACCAACTGTTATTTACACTTATGAAATGGTTTATTTCTTCCTGTTTGTGTAGACATCACCCGATTCACTAATGCAACATTCTGATGTTCGATTTTTTTTAAACAAAGGTGGGATTAATGTTGCAAATTGTGGGTTTTGGATGTTACATAAGAGTAGAGAATCAAAGTTATGAACATATTTATCGGCAATTAAACAATTTTCTACATAAACACATTACATACTGCACTCCATGAGTATGGCGCCATCTCATCAGGGCAACTCATTTCCTTTAGCAGCTTTGACTGGAATCTCCTGCTTTACAGGTGTGAAAGATGCGTGTGGATGGTGTGTGATGGCGCGGTGGGAACAGACGAAGGCGGAGACAGTTTGCTGCAACAAAATAACTTACTAAACGCACTAAAAATAGAATTACATTTCGGCCCTCCACCGGGGGGTTCAGAACACATTCCATAACTGTCTACAGTAAAGTCCAACCTTTTTCTTTATAATAAGACCGTTAACATTACATTTTCTTACTTTTTACTACTGGAGGCTTCTTTCACACGAGAATATATCAGCCGTCTGTTTTCACAGCCGGCCGATATACGCTGTGATCTGATGCATTGGATTCCAATGCATCGGATCACATGGCCATATTTCTGAGACGTAAAAGCGCCCGGCCGGCCAGTCGGCCAATATAGCGCCAGGCATTTTTACGTCAGGCCCAAAAGATAGTCCTGGAACTATCTTTTGGGTCGGCTGCTGCATGGACTCCTATGGGAGCCCATGGTAGCGTCCGCAGGTGGGAGGGAGTTTAGCAGCGTGGCTGCTAAACTCCCTCCCTTTGCTCTTCTCCCCATGTGCAGGCTTACCATTCTTCTCCTCCCCGCTGGAACTCTGCAATGGGAGGTAGAGGGATGGGGTGGAGCTAATCGCTGGCCTGCCTCCTCCCATTGCTGGCTGTGGACAAGGGGCGGGATATGGGCAGAGTTAAGCTCCGCCCTCTCCCCTACCCTTGTCCATAGCCATCAACGGGAGGAGGCAGGACAGGCTGGCTCTTAGCCCTGCCTCTGTCCCGCCCCTTCCCATTGCAAAGAATGAGTGCGGAGGAGAGTACAGGTGAGCCTGCGATGGGGAGAGAGGGGAAATTTGCGACGGCATAGTGAGCTCAGTGCATATGCACTGGGCCCCATACCGTGTGAAGGGGTGCACAAATGTTAGATTTGTGCGCCCATTCACAAGCTTCTACGCTCCAGATCAAAGCGTATATTGGCCAGCAGTGAAAATGCTGGCCAATATGCACTGGTATGAAAAAGCTCTATTCTGCAATGCTCAGCAAATGGCAATTCTAACAACTGTCACTTAAGCAATAACCTCTAACTATCAATCCTCTCTAACTATTAGTACTGTGAGTACCGTAGGTTTAGCATCTCAAAGTAGTCTTATGACTGGGCTCAGCAAACAATCCTTGCTTTCTTGCCTAGGGCAGCCTTTGTCACTTTAAATGTTGCTGCATCACACTGAGGCAGAGGCTTCCTGTAGCTCCTCCTCACTTTGAAGCACTCATTCACCATATAGGGGCGGGGCTTAATCCTTCTTATTGCCGTATTGTGCACCCAGGTCATCAGAGTGGTGATATGCTAGCCACATCACCGTTGCATCAATGGGAGGGACACATACCTCCTTTCTTAGGTTCTTGTAGCACCTGACATCCTCTTACACTGCTGTGTTACTGTGAGGGAATTGGGCTTAGTGTGGCAGCAGTTGAAGATAATGGGCCACACTGTCAGTTCAGTGGAGGGAGCAATGAGAGTTCCCTACCCCAACTAACAAGTGTAATTACTATAGGGGCAGACCACATGTCTTCTTTTGTAAACCCATATACAGTTACTGTAGCTCCCCCTTTTGGTGGCTGCATACAATTAGAATTGTAGCATTTAACTGTACTACTGGGGTATTCAGGGGATTTCTGTTCTTTGTGTAAAAACCACAGTTTTTAATGTTTAAAAAGTTATACTATGAAAAATAACACAAGATAGCCATTCATTGAATAACAGCTGAATTCAATGAATGGCTGAGCGCTGCCTCTGATTGGCTGAGCGCTTTGACCAATCACGGGCAGCACTTAGCTGTCATTCAATGAATGGCTGAGTGCTGCCTGTGAATGGCTGAGCACTCAGCCAATCAGACCAGCACTTTCTGGAGGTGGGGATTTTTTAATCCCTGGCCAGCCGAAAGTGCTTCAGAGCAGTGTCGGGGACCAAGCCACAAGATGCGCTTGAGCCCCAGCATCGGCGGAAGGTGATGTGTGTGTGTGTGTATATATATATATATATATATATATATAATGTTTTTTTTTACTGCACCTAGGGATGATTTTCAGGGAAGGGCTTATATTTCAAGCCCTTCCCCGAAAATCACTGCAGGGGTTGCCTGTATCCTATTGCTTTCAATGAGGGAGCTGTAGCGCCAGCCCCATTGAAAGCAATGGGAAAACATTGTGATCCTATGCCACATGTTTTTTTTAAACACTGTTAATGCTGCCACACTTTTCTGTGACTTGGTGAACATTGGATGGGACCGAGGTCCATGGTCCCAGTGCTGGTGGCTTTGCATGGATTGTGATACCTTTACCTCTGCAAGATCTGCATAAAAAGTGAGTGCTGCAGGAAATTATTCTATACCCTATGCCACAACTGTCACAGGGGATTTTTTCATCTCCACGAGGAGTGCCATCATTACTGAATACTGTGACAGTGCACAACACGGACCTATGTGGTGCACGCATGTCCTATCTTTTGCAGGTGTAAAAAATGGACATGTGAACACGTCATAAGGAAACCAATAGTTCTATCAGATGCGCAAAAAAAACGCTCGTCTGACTTCGCCCTAAAAGAGACTCACCCATGATACAGAAAAACCTCTCATTCATAGGTGGGATCATACTAGTCATATAAAGTATAGAGTAACTAGAGGAGATAAAAGCAATGTATAGTCTGTTAGCAGAGTGCGAGTGCATAGATGTACAAATAATAGAAAAGTGTAGTAAGCATTGGTAAAAGATCTCTCTCAATCAACTCCTAAAACGTTTGATAGTATAATTTGATAGTAGAACCCACCTATGATTTAGAAACACCACGACGTGCATTTCAACCTCTTTGTCAATGGGTAGTGTCTCCATCACAGATCACCCCCTATATAGTCTAGTAACGATGAATAATGAGCAGCAGCTGCGATTGCCAATGAGCAATGCATGTGTGTAAGGTCTAACAGAAAGTGACATCATGAACTGCTCTCAAAATGCATTATCAGTGTATTACTATGTGAACTATGGGTGTACCAAGATGGCAGCAGATGAAAAAACTGCACATGGGCGGGAAAACGCCACAGCAACGTCACCTCTAATACAAGTTGCAAAATCTTGCGAGATTTAGTTCCACCACTGCCAATGGAGGAATCAGCTTTGGAGAGAGGAAGCACGGCACAGCCCTCATCCATCCAGGCATTCAAAAATGAACACCAAGAAGGAGAAAGAGGCCATGACGTCACGTTGGACTCACCCCACCGATCTAAACAGGTGCTTATACTCAGGAATAATGAATAACATATATTATTCATAAGTATTAATAAGAAAAAAATAAGAAAAAAACACATAACAGTGCCAGTGAAAAGAATGTGTAAGGTAAGAGTATGAGGGGACCGCCGTCTAGAACTCTGGAAGAGCCAGACAACGCAACCGCACCTCCATACAAGGGAATAACCGCAGGACCGCAGAAAAGCTGTGTGGTATTCTGCAGGACTATTGAAAAGCTGGGTGATATACAAAAAAGCTAGGTAATATTCATAGTAAAATCAAAATGTGACATATATAGCCAGTACAAAACATATTAAGGGAGCAAAAAATCTGTAAAATGATGCTACTATAAAGGAGCAAATGAAAGTGAAACATATATTAAGGGTCAAAAAGCCCAAATAAACAAAACACAAACGAAAATTATATATGTGGGTATATAGAGTTCATAGAAATTCTTCATGTGAATTGAAACAGCCGGAGCTTTAGAGACTTCATCTTTACAATATATTTACAAGTCACATCGCATATAATAGTAACATGACCAATTACATGGAGATCATGGTGATTGAGGAACATGATCAAATATAGATAGTAACATAGTAACATAGTATGTAAGGCCGAATGAAGACATTGTCCATCTAGTCCAGCCTGTCTATCCTCCTGTGTTGATCCAGGGGAAGGCAAAAAACCCCAAGGCCAGAAGTCAATTAGCCCTTTTGGGGAAAAAATTCCTTCCCGACTCCCTAATGGCAATCAGACTGTTCCCTGGATCAACCCCTAATAGTTCCTACCTGCCTGTATACCAGGATTGACACTTAACCTAAAATTTATATCCTGTAATATCCTTCTTCAGAAAGACATCAAGTCCCCTTTTAAACTCCTCTATGGATTTTGCCATCACCACTTCCTCCGGTAGAGAGTTCCACAGTCTAACTGCTCTTACAGTAAAGAACCCCTTTCTGTGTTGGTGATGAAACCTACTTTCCTCTAATCGTAGCGGATGTCCTCTTGTTACCGTCGCAGTCCTGGGTGTAAACAGATCACGGGAGAGATCCTTGTATTGTCCCCTCATGTACTTATACATGGTTATTTGGTCGCCTCTTAACCTTCTTTTTTCTAGAGTAAATAGTCCCAATTTGGATAGCCTCTCTGGGTATTCCAGTCCCGTCATTCCATGTATTAGTTTAGTCGCTCTTCTTTGAACCCCCTCAAGCACTGTGACATCTTTCCTGAGCACCGGTGTCCAGAATTGTACGCAGTATTCCATGTGAGGCCTGACAAGTGCCTTATATAATGGAAGGATGATGTTCTCGTCCTTTGCCCCTATACCTCTTTTGATGCACCCCAAGACTTTATTTGCCTTTGCAGCGGCTGACTGGCATTGGTTACTCCAGCTCAGTCTATTATCCACTAATACCCCCAGATCCTTTTCCATATCACTTTTCCCTAGTGGTACCCCATTAAGTGAATATTTGTGACATCCGTTCCTCCTGCCCATGTGCATAGTCTTACATTTTTCAACATTGAACTTCATTTGCCATTTTTCTGCCCAAGCCCCCAGCTTATCCAGGTCCGTTTGTAGCCGCACATTGTCCTCCGTTGCATTAATTATATTGTATAATTTTGTGTCATCTGCAAATATTGATATTTTGCTGTGCAGCCCCTCTATCAGGTCATTAATAAATATGTTGAACAGAGTGGGGCCTAATACTGAACCCTGTGGCACCCCGCTAGCGACTGTGGTCCAATCAGAGTACGAACCATTTATTACCACCCTCTGCTTTCTATCGTTGAGCCAATTTTTTACCCACTTACACACGTTTTCGCCCAGTCCGAGCTGCCTCATTTTGTATATTAGCCTATTATGTGGCACGGTGTCAAAGGCTTTAGAGAAGTCCAGATATACAAGATCAATAGATTCTCCCTGGTCCAGCTTAGAGCTTACTTCATCGTAGAAACTGATCAGATTTGTCTGACATGAGCGACCCTTCATGAATCCATGCTGGTGAGGAGTTATTCCCTTAATCTCCTTGAGGTACTCATCGATGGCGTCTCTCAGAATCCCCTCGAAAATTTTTCCCGTTACTGAAGTGAGACTTACTGGCCTGTAGTTACCAGGCTCACTTTTGCTCCCTTTTTTGTAAATTGGAACCACGTTGGCAATGCGCCAGTCCAATGGTACTACTCCGGTCTTGATAGTGTCTAGAAATATTAGGTATAGCGGCCTAGCTATCTCGTCACTTAGTTCCTTTAGTATCCTTGGGTGTAATCCATCTGGGCCTGGTGATTTATCAATCTTAGTTTTCTTTAGACGCTTCCGCACCTCCTCCTGCGTTAGGTATGAGATATTTTGTGAGGAGTTCGTTTTATTCCCCTGCATCTCGTGTGGCATTTCCTTTTCTTTGGTGAACACACTTGAGAAGAAACTGTTTATTAGATTTGCTTTCCCTTCGTCATCATCAATGATTTCTCCTGCATTGTTTTTTAAAGGGCCAGCGCTCTCCCTGCAAATCCTTTTGCTGTTTATGTAGTTGAAAAATAGCTTCGGGTTGTTTCTGCTCTCTTTTGCGATCCGTCTTTCTGCTTCCTCCTTGGCAGTTTTAATCGTGTCTTTGCATATTTTGTTTTTTTCCCTGTATGATTTTAGCGCTGCTTCGCTGCCTTGTTGCTTTAGTAGTTTGAACGCTTTCTTCTTTTCATTTATTGCCCCTCGTACCGTCTTGTCGAGCCACATTGGTCTCCTTTTAGCTGAGTTTCTTTTATTTTTAAAGGGAATGAACTGCTCACATGAGGTGATTAGGATCCTTTTGAACTTTTCCCATTTTTCCTCCGTACTGATATTTTTGAGGATGTTGTCCCAATTAATGTTACCGATAGTAGTTCTAAGCTCATCAAATTTTGCTTTACTAAAGTTTAGTTTCTTTGTCACTCCCTGATAAGGCTTCCTATTGATTGACAGCTGGAAGTTGATTATATTGTGGTCGCTGTTCCCCAAGTGCCCCTCAACCTGCACCCCCTTTATACGTTCCGGTTTGTTAGTTAGCACTAGGTCCAGAATGGCTCTCCCTCTTGTTGGTTCCTGCACAAGTTGGTTCAGGTAATTGTCTTTAATTACTCTCAAGAACTTATCACCCCTGTGAGATTTGCAGGTTTCGTTCTCCCATGTTATATCTGGGTAATTAAAGTCCCCCATGATAATTACTTCGTTGCGTTTTGACACCTCTTCTATCTGCCTTAGTAGTAAGTCTTCAGTTTCTTCTGTTGCTTTTGGTGGTCTATAGAAGACCCCTATCAGGATTTTGTTATTTTTTCCTCCCTGTATTTCTACCCACAGAGATTCCACCTGTTCGTCTCCTACCCCTATATCCTCCCGTAGCCTCGGCTTCAAGTTCGATTTGACGTACAGACATACCCCTCCCCCTTTCTGGTTCCTTCGGTCTCTTCTGAAGAGATTGTACCCCTGCAAATTCACCGCCCAATCGCACTTATCATCAAGCCATGTTTCAGTAATTCCGACCATATCATAACTTTCATCAGTCATTCTTGCTTCAAGCTCGCCCACTTTACCGATCAGACTTCGTGCATTCGTGATCATACAATTTATTTCATTTTTTTTGTTTTTTAAATTTGTTTTGTTGCTATTCGTACTTATGGCTGATCTATCAGTTCTAACTGTACTAACCCCACCCCCTGCTCGTCCCCCATTCCCTTTGCTTGGACCCAGATCGCTAATTACACTGGCTGCCCCACTATTTCTCATTTTACCCTCCCCCCCAGTCCCTAGTTTAAACACTCCTCCAGCCTTCTAGCCATCTTTTCCCCCAGCACAGCTGCACCCTTCCCATTTAGATGCAGCCCGTCCCTACGGTAGAGCCTGTAGCCGACCGCAAAGTCAGCCCAGTTCTCCAGGAACCCAAATCCCTCCTTCTTGCACCAACTCCGGAGCCACTTGTTTACCTCCCTAAGGTCCTGCTGCCTTTCTAGTGTGGCTTTAGGTACAGGTAGTATTTCCGAGAAAACTACCCTGGAGGTCCGCGCCCTGAGCTTGGACCCTAAGTCCCTGAAATCATTTTTGAGGGCCCTCCATTGACCTCTAAATTGTTCATTGGTGCCAACGTGCACCATGACTGCTGGATCCTCACCAGCCCCTCCCAGTAATCTGTCAATCCGATCCGCGATGTGTCGAACTCGAGCGCCAGGAAGACAACACACTGTTCGACGATCCCGGTCTTTATGGCAGATTGCCCTCTCTGTCCCCCTAATAATTGAGTCCCCCACCACTAGAACCTGTCTAGCCTGCCCTGCGCTCCCCGTCTCCGTCTCACTGGAGCTGTCATCCCCCTGGCGTTCAGAGGGCGTGTCGTGCTGCAGCGGTGCTGGCTCTGTAATGGCATCCCCCTCATCTGCCAATCGTGCAAACTTGTTGGGTTGTGCCAGTTCAGGACTAGCCTCCCTGGTTCTTTTCCCTCTATCCCTCCTTCTTTCTGTCACCCAGCTGACTGCCTGCTCCCCCTGCACTTCCGTACTACCATCCGCCCCCGCCTCTACCCCAGCGAGTGCCTGCTCAGTGAGCACCAAACTCCTTTCCATGATGTCAATGGCTCTCAGTGTTGCCAGTTGCCCATTTAGATCCAGAATTTGGGCTTCTAAATTTGCAACGTGCATGCATCTTGCGCAACAGTATGCACCCTCGATCGGCTGATCAAGGACCGCATACATTGCACAAGTAGCACACTGGATGACATTGCCAGGCATGGAGCTCATCCTAATGGGGATCTACAATTTACTTGTGGAAGTAGTGAAGATAGACTTGCTCACACTCCGCTCACACGCTGCCGCAACCGCTGACCCGTTGCCGCAACCGCTGACCCGTTGCCGCAACCGCTGACCCGCTGCCGCAACCGCTGACCCGCTGCCGCAACCGCTGTCCCGCTGCCGCAACCGCTGTCCCGCTGCCGCAACCGCTGTCCCGCTGCCGCAACCGCTGTCCCGCTGCCGCAACCGCTGACCCGCTGCCGCAACCGCTGACCCGCTGCCGCAACCGCTGACCCGCTGCCGCAACCGCTGACCCGCTGCCGCAACCGCTGACCCTCTGCCGCAACCCCTCACCCGCTGCTGCAACCCCTCACCCGCTGCCTCTCTCGCGCAACCTCTTACCCACTGACACTTAAGCGCAAGCAGTCAAAAAATTTTTTTTTTTTTTTCCCCCCCCCCCTCACAAACACTTAGACCCCCAGACACACACACACACACAGATGCATCAGATAGTAACAGAACAATACGTAAATCTGTCAAAGAGAAACAGAAGGAGTGCACATTCAAAACACTATTAAAAAATGCAAACAAACAATAAAGAATGAAACATAAAGACTCACCAAAAGGACGCAAAACTCAAAAACTCAGTAAAGGCCCATTAAGACGGGACAAATGATGGGCAAACGATGCCCGACACTTGTCCCCACTCATACTCCCTCCCCTGCTTTTGTACGGTAGCTGGTATTGCTGGCTCACTCACAGAGCAGCCAGCATGAAGGCAGGGAGGCTGCAGGAGATTTCTCTCCTCACACTCCCCTGCCCCTCTCCATTGACATAACATAGCGGCCGTTCAATACTGAATGGCTGCTATTTACACTGAGCGATCAGCTCATCGTCCATCTTTTATGCAGCATCACTGATCGCTCAGTGTAAATAGCGGCCGTTCAGTACTGAATGGCTGCTATGTTAAGTCAATGAAGAGGGGCGGGGGAGAGTGAGGAGAGAAATCTACTCCAGCCTCCCCACTGTGAGCCACTGATAGCAGCATGGGAGCAAGTATGTGCAGGGACAAGTGTCCTGCATCATTTGCCCGACATTCGTCCCGTCTAAATGGCCCTCAAGACCTATGGGAGCCATTGTGTCCAACTGTATTATCCATTTTACTTCATAGAATCATAGAATGGTATAGTTGGAAAGGACATCCAGGGTCATCTGGTCTAACCCCATGCCCACAGAAGGATTCACTAAATCATTCCAGACAGATGTCTGTCCAGCCTCTGTTTAAAGACTTCCATTGAAGGGGAACTCACCACCTCCTGTGGTAACCTGTTCCACTCATTGATCACCCTCACTGTCAGAAAGTTTTTTCTAATATCTAATTTGTGTCTCCTCACTTTCTGAGGAAGGATCTTCCTAGCATTTTTCCCCCCTGACACCGCAATGTTGGTACACGTGAAAAATTACAATGGAGGCCATCCCATACCTTATTAGGGATATTTTCCTTTTCAAAGGTCTGGTCAATCATATCTAAAATCTCAGATACATATAAGAACATTGGGTTGTATGAAAATTTTTCTTAAGTCTTCCCATCCTTCAGCTGCCTACAAATCTCTCTTTCATATTGCTGAGTAGGCCATATTACAACATTCCCTTCCTTGTCAGCTAGTTCAACGACAACTGTCAGAAGATTATGTAACTGAGTTAAAGCTGTGCATCCACTTATGTAAGGTTATTAAACGTGGCACACCAGTCCAAAGACTTGAACCATCGACCACCAGTTTGGTAAAAGCCTTAATTTGGAGACATATCAACAAGGGGGAAAAATCTTTGATTTAGGCTGAATAAAACTGGGGAAGGTACCTGAAGCATCTCTACTTTGTTCCTGTAACAAGGACTCTGTCCTGCTCTATGTCCCAAGCCATCATTAGTCATTTGATCAGATGGATCTCTATTGTGAATCCGATGCAGAACAAGCTTCCAAGAGAACAAGTGGAGTTCCTACATGGCTGTAAAAAATGAAAATCATTACTAGGTGAAAAAGTTAAGCCCCAAACAAATGAATGCACACATATACACATTTACGGCATACACATTCCTGACATACACTCCCCGAATGCTAAATGGTCACGCTTTTGTTTTCAAAACTGAACTATGGAGCAGAAGGCAATAAAGAGGTGGAGATTGGTGCTGCTGTCCAAATGTTCAGGAGATGAGAATAAACTCATTGTCAAAAAAAAAATCAAGCACTTAGAGTTGTCGTTTTGCCTCAAAACTCGGCATGCAGTTACATCTTGGGCAGATATGCAAATAGAGTTGTGACATTATTAGATGGACAGTCTTGCCACTTGAGACCCCGAAGGCAGTTCCACCCTTAGCCTATAAAAAGCCTTTTACATAGTGGACCTATTTTTCTGCTTGTGTAGAGCTTGTTGACCAATAGACGCCTTTATGACGCAATCCAAGAGATTTTACCCAGTTAAGAGAGTTTGATAGGGGGAACATTATTGGAATTCGAGAAGCTGGATGGTCGTATTGACAAATTGCCCACCACCGGGGCTGTTCTAATCAGACTGTTAGGAGATGTTTGGAGCACTGGATGCATGAGGGCACACATGAGGTCATCAAGCTCATGACGCCCTTGAAACACCACAAGTAGAGAGGATCATTTGATCATCCAATATTTTATTGTCTGCACCCAGAGACAGGTGGCACCATTGTTACAAGCCCCTGTGCATGTCGCAACCATTTCCAGGCGCTTGGTTGAAGGACATTTGGTCTCACAGTGCCCATTACTTGTACTGTCTTTGACAGCCACTCACCACCGCCTCCATTTGCAGTGGTGTCGGGAACAATGATACTGGACTGCCACTGAGTTGTCTTCAGCGACAAAACCAATTTTAGTTTAGGCACTAGCAAGGGCCGTGTTCATGTCTGGAGACCTAGGGATAAGTGCATCAATCCTGCCTTTGCTGTGATCAGCACACTGCCCCCACTGGTGGTGTGGAGGGCCACTGAATATGGCAGTTGGTCATTCCTAGTAGTGGCATGAGTGACAATGACAGCTCAGCGATATGTTTAGGACATCCTGCAGCCACATGTTTTCCTCTCATGGCAGAACTTCTAAGAGGCATTTTTCAGCAGGATAATGCTTGGCTGTACACTACAAGGGTGGCACAGGAATGCCTCCACGACAGTGCCACACTTCCATGGCCTGCCTTGTCACCAGAGTTATTGCTAATAGAACATGTATGGGGCCATCTCAGATGCCAACTTCGTCAGCCTACAAGTTTGCATTATCTAGTGGCTCAGTTACAGCAAATGTGGAGTGATATGTTGCAGGATACCATACAGAAACTGTATGCCTCCATGCCCACCCATATCACATATTGTATCCAAGCTAGAGGTGGCCCAACAGGGTACTAGAGCCTTCATGCCCACCTGTATCACATATTGTATCCTAGCTAGAGGTGGCCCAATGGGATACTAGAGCCTCCATGCCCGTATGTATCACTTCTTGCATCCAAGCTAGAAGTGGCCCAACAGGGTACTAGAGCCTTCATGCCCACCTGTATCACATCTTGTATTCAAGCTAGAGGAGGTACAACAGGATACTAGAGCCTCCCTTCAAGTGTTCAGTTTCTCACAATAAACAATCCTTTTGCTTGGATACTAATGCCGTTTTTCATCTTTTCATTGCCTCCCTGCTCCATTCCTCTCAGATCTGGCTTCCAATGACTCCATGGTGCAAGGGCTACAGCTGTCCTACATACTACATGCTGGCTAGTAACTCTTCAGTTGAGCACTTCTGTTATTCTTTCTTTGGGTAACTCCAGTGACACCTGCACTATGGTAGCACTTTTCATGCTTAATCAGTGTTTAATAATTAAAAAAATATATATTTGAAACAGAAAAAACAACCGTGTGCAGTAAGAAAAAAATAGTTGGTCGTCCATTGTAGTTTCACATAGGAGGGTAATAACTTCAGTAATTTACAGTGCAAATTGGTTAAGTTAGTCCAGATAGTGCTATTCGAGGTATAAAAATTACAATCTAACAAACAGTAATTGAGTCCTAAAAAAGAAGAAGATAAGAGAAAAGTGAGAATGAAGAAAAAAAGGGGGATGAGGGAGGGGGTGGGATTATGTGGATATTATGATCATTTAAGTTGTAGTAAACAGTAGTGAACTTTTCTTGAAGACCCAAGTCTTTTGCAATCAATTTCTCCATCGCCTTTACATCATTAATCTCCCGGATCCACTCAGCAGTTGAGAGGGTCTGGCTGCTCTTCCAGTGTCTGGGTATGACCACATGTGCCACCACCAGGGAGTGGCATAGGAGATCCTTCCTTATAGAGGCAACTAAACTAGCTAATATGGAGAGGAGAGCAATTTGTGCAGTCACTACCACAGAACATTTGGTAATATTTGTGTTTGTGAAGAATACTGAGTACCAAAAGGGCCTACGAGAGGGACAATCCCACCATATATGATTGGTAGTACTTCCTACGAGAGGGACAATCCCACCATATATGATTGGTAGTACCTTGTATATTCTTATACAGTTCCAAACTGAATTATAACAGGCATTTGAAGTAGAAAAAATAGTCATGATGGGTAAACACTAAATGAAAAAGAGAAAAATATGTTTATCATGAATGAAACTAACCAATCATACAGACAAAGAGAAGAAATGGATGCATTATGTTCAATTATTGACACAGTATACACTAGACTCTCATTGCTGTTCTATAACCTCCTTTTGAAATACAGTACTAAATTTAATCCCTTCTAACTTATAGTATGATTCTTATATGATGGCAGGAAATTACCCCAAATAATCTTCCACTAAGAGACCTTTAACAGATCTGTTCCTACACGTACAAAGTAAAGTATCAGCACAATGCAAACAGCGGTTTTATTTATACAGCAAATCAATGAGTAAAATGAGAAAACAATAGTAACACGCTGTGAAATATTTCGGTATCACATCTAATTATATTTGTTATCTGGGACATTAAGGCAGAATTATCTGCTGACCTTTCCTATTTCTTTTATTTGAAGCTGGTGTGGAAATATAATTTGTATTTATATGAACTGCATAATCCATGATTAATTATGTACTTGCTCCATAATGTAAGATGACAAATGTATTTATATGCTTTTCTTCATAAAATATTGCTTCAATTCAAAGATCAGTGTTAATATGTTAAATTACACATCCCAGGATACAAATGAGCATTTAATAAGTCATTCATGGCTGGAGGGGGGGGGGGGGGGTAAATGACAAGATGCACGATATGAAGTATGAAAAGCTTAATAACTATGACCATTCGCTAGCTCTGAGCAGACAATGGAATAACATCTAGAAAAGTGTTGTTTGAAGCTGATAAATTATTTCACAAATTCTCGAATTTGGCAAGAATAAACATTCAAACCACCCGGGTCGTACTGTGCAGAAAATGCCTTAGGAAGCCACGGAACAGATTGCAGAATTTGATGTAAAGCCAAAGTACAAAATGCAAAGTATTTAAAACTGTAAGGTTATGTTTCATAAGGTTTCTTACCTAATGGGGATTAATCTCACAGTCTGCCAATCCCTCATATGTATTCCCATCTGCCAATCCATAATGTAATGTCTAATTCGGTCTTTAATGGTGAACATTGATCAGGAAGTGGGTTTTCCAACTATAAAGAACAACCTCTAAAGCAATCCCACATTGAAAAATAATAGATTTTTATTAAATAAACCTTTCAAATTCTCCTTCTCTCAGCTGTTGCCAGCCTTCTGAAGCAATAATGTGTTGTCGGCCATGCTGTCATGTTGGCCAACTGCTGCTGTAGGATGTTGAATCTATAAAAACAAAAATTGATAGGCAAGAATATTATAATTACTTATTTCTTTACAGAATGTGATAGCTTTGTGTGTTTTCCTACTGTTGGTTAGGAAGGGTGCCGTGTCTCCTTAAGGAGAGCACCCAAAAAGTGTGTAAAGACACTTAGAGGATGAGTGGGTCAGGGGATGGTATGGTCTCTCCCCAAGGAGAGCATCCAAAAGGGTGTGGGGATACCTAGAAGGTGAGTAAGGAGACTTATAAGGCCATGCTAGCTCTTCTGGATAACTTATGCAAACAAGGAAGATAGAAAAATACCTCTACAGCGCCACCTATTGGATGGCAGCATTTTTTATGAATCAATGTGACTTTCTAACAAGTCTTAACAATGATTGGGAATAGGAAACCAAGTCAAGGAACTGTGCGCATACAGCTGTTTCAGGGTGTTTTTTCCTCATCTTACTGTTTAAAGACAACTTCAAAGTGATCGCTCTATCATAAACACTATATTTTTTAGCCAGCATCATACAGGGGGTGGAACCCTGAGGCACAGCGTTTCCAAACTCTTCACCATGGGGTCTCATTGTTCCGCTTCAGTTCCCTGCCACATGGGAGTGGAGCTTCACTGCGCAGTCTCCTGTGCTTCTCCTCCACCTTCCTGGCCGTATCCTTGGTTGGCGAAGAGGTCTCTCAGCTTCCTTCTCTCCCCAACCCCTCTCCTGGCCGTATTTCTGAGCGGGAGGAGGGAGGTTGAGCTCAGCCATTGCCCACCGATCATAGCGGCTGTGGGCTACTGTCCTGTATAAGGTGTGGCTCACCCTCTTACACATACTACTACTAATGTTTGTCACTGGAGATTGCATGGCAGTGTGCTTGATCTTAATCACTCGTTAGCAATAGTTGTGGCTGAAACACGTAAACTCATTACTTGGAAAGGGGTTGCACGTACTTTTGATTATGAAGTATATTTGTAGACCTTTCAGTGAATTAAAGTAATGATTTAATAATACGGTAGATATATAAAATAATTACGGATGACTAAGTGAATACATAGTATACAGTATATACAAAACATTATATGAAATTGGTTTCAGTTATTGAAATGTATTTTGATCTTTAAACTTGAAAGTTAATTGTTCTCAAACAGAAGAGCGTTTGAAGATTTTGTATTGAACAGAAACTCTTGAAATCCTCAGTATGTCAGACCAAAGAAAATGAAAGCCTCTACTTCTTTTAGTATTACTCTCAGAGTAATGAATTCATATCTCAATAGGCGATCTGCATGCGGATTCATATCTGAAGCAGAGTAATTAGCAGGTTATATAACGTAGTGTATATTTTGCACACTTTAGATAACAAATTCACAATGTATTATTTGGATTAAATCATAACCCATTTGTTTGCAATTCAAATAGGCAATTAATTTGTGCTTCTTATGGTGCCAACGGCATTTTTATTATAATAGGCCTGGGAGTAGGAAGAATATATTATGTCGACACATGATGTTTGAGTAAATATGAAATATTTTATGGAGTCTGGAGAATCAATATCCCCCAGTGGCTTAGGGTAGAGGGATTCACATCTCCTGGGTATGGCAGGAACTCAGCAGCAGGCAGACACTGCTTTCAATCCAAACTACTGATTCTTCTATACACATGATGCAAGCAGCACATAAAATAGTACTTGGCGTCCGACATCTGAAGATGCTTTCAGATAAAAGATTATCCTTCAAACAGTCCTTCAAATAAGCAAAAGTGAACAAAAATCATTCAGTCTAAAGGCCCATTTAGACACGATTATTGCTCAAAATTCACTCAGAAACTGTCTTTTGAGCGATGATCTTTGGGTGTAAATGTGCCTATATTTCAGTTTTCTGCCGAACGATGGACTTCAGTTTGGCATGAAATCAGTCGTTCAGCAGAACAGCTGATAAGACGGACCGCACGCTGTGTTCTGCCTGGAGTGTGCTGATTACAGCTGATTACTAGTCTTTAGTGTCGGAGACCTTTTTTGTCTACATGGAAGGCACATTTCAGGTTTTATGTAATAGAGTATGCTGATTTAAAAAATCAAGCTGAAAAAAATTCTCTGAAAACCGGAACCCCTCCCTATTTACACTTGAAAAAACGAAAAATCATATTTGTATCAATAATTTTCGGATTTTATATATTTGTTATTTATTATTAATTAAAGCCAAAATACATGAAACACCAAAACCATAATATTTGTTATTTATATTTCTGTATTACAGTACAAAAACCCATTACAATCGTTACAGCAGTCATAGACTCATTAGCCGACTCAATGTACTCATATACGATTTAGGAGAAGGAGAGTTAAAGTCCTTTTTTTGTATCGAAACATGGCAGTGCATTTTTCCGTTTTTTCTGGTCATTTAGGGAGGTGTTCCGGTTTTCGGAGAATTTTTTCATCTTGATTTTTTAAATCAGCATACCCGATTACATACAACCTGAAATGTGCCTTCCATTCAGAGAAAAAAGGTCTTAGACACTACAGGCTACATGGTCTAAGCTGTAATCAGCCTGGCAGAACAAAGGGAATGTATTCAGTGAACAGTGGCTGGTCTGTTCTCTGAATACAGCTCTTAGCAGCTCACACACTACTAATTGGTACTAATAGGCATTAGTACCTGATAGTAGTTTATGTAAACTGATCACTCAAAACCATCTTTTGAGCGTTCATCTTTGTACCTAAATGGGCCTTAAACTCGGATCAATGACCAAATGAAGAACAATAATCTCTGCAAAGTGAACACGAGCTTATGAAGTAAATAATATCCAAAAATACATGTAATACAAGCTTAGCAGCAAAGCCAAGAGGCCATACTTATCATTTTAAAAATGTATTCAATTTGCATCATTTGAAATGAAACAATTTCAAAAACAATTGTAATGTGGAGATAAATAGAATGTATTTTCTCATATGCATGTATCAAAATGTACTCAATATTGTCAAAATTCAATAAAAAACTATTGTTTAAAAAAAAGTGTATTTAAACATATTGTAGTATTGTCAACGGTATTTCCACCTATTTGACATTACAAGTAAGCAGCACGTTCTATCACACATAGCAAGCATGCTTTTTGTGATTTTTACTTTACAGACATTTCTCATTGACATATATGAGATGTACTTTTTAAATTATGTATTGTGTCAGTTCATGGACAGAATGCAAGCGAGACAAAAATTATGCATATGGTTTAATAATATTTTGTGCATAAATGGGGGCATAATGGCCCTTTTACACGGCCAAGTCATCCCAATGATAATCGTGCCTGTGCTTTCAGGAGCGATGGTCGATCAGTGAGTGGGGGTGGAGCGGGCCGGACAACGCTGAACTTGGGTGCACTCACAGCACCATGTATCTCAAGGTGAGAGGAAGCGATTTAGCTACTAAAATCTGCTATGAATTTTATTTACTAACTGGATTTGGTTGCTTTTCTTCAAAATTACTGACTGATCCGTATTAGAAAATCATTTATTTTAGGTATTTATATATTTAAATATAGTTGTCATTAAAAAAAAACCAATTGCCTACAAAACTACATCGTAATTAAATCCCTCCATTAGAAGAGTTGTTGTGTTTCAGTGACATTTTTATATGTTACTGATAATCATACATATTAATTTTTACATTTGTTTCGTTTTTTAAACATAAAATATTAATTAAAACTAAAAATATGTATACATAAAGCACACATAGCCATCACAATAACTATATCAAAACTAATCAGATATGTATTTACTTTTTAGAATATAATCAATGTTTAACCCTTTAGTGACCAAGCCTGTTTGCACCTCAATGACCAGGCCAAATTTTGGAAATCTGACATGTGTCACTTTAATATAGAATATCCAAGTGAGGGCTCATTTAGATGAGCGTGTTTATGTGCGTACATACGCCTGCATAAAACCATGCATCTATTAGAACCATTGGTTCCCTATGGTGTGCTTACATGTCCGTGTTTTACAGGCGTGCAAACGTGCGCACCTGCAAAAGATAGGACATGCATGCACCATAGGTCCATGGTGCATGTTAATATTCCCAGCGGGGGGTCCCCTTGTTACTGAACACTGTGACAGCACTATCACAGTGTTCAGTGACAAGGGGACTCCCCGCTGGGAGTAAAGAATCCCCTGCCACAGCTGTCAAAGCAATAGGATGTTGGTACCCCCGCAGTGATTTTCGGGAAGGGCTTTAAATATAAGCCCTTCTTTGAAAAATAATTCCTTGCTGTAGTAGAAAATAAATATATACATACATATATATATATATATATATATATATACACACATACATACTCACCTCTCCACTCCTGCACTGCACTGTAATGAAGTTCTTTCAGCTGGCAGGGATTTAAAATTCCTGCCTGCTTAAAGGGCTATATCTGGGCATTCATTGAATGACAGCTGAGAGCTGCCTGTGATTGGTCTAAGCACTCAGCCAATCACAGGCAGCGCTCGCCCATTCATTGAATTCAGTGGCCCTAATTTAGGTCTGTCTGCATAATGGGGCCCAAACCAAAAGGAGCATTAAACTTCAACTGTTTTTTAACTTTTACGTGATCGCCATTATCCATTGGATAATGTTCATCACGTGACCAGAGATCCCTCACTGCAGCCCTCAGCTACCTTTAGTAGCCAGGAGCAAGGAGATTTTAAATTTCCCAGGTCCTCCACAGCTTCTGCGCTTGCGTCCACCGTTTTTGCGATGGGCGCATGCGCTGAGGCTAGGGAAAGATCCGTGGATAAGAATCCCATCTAGGGACATCGCCAAGGCCTTAGGTAAGTAATTTCACCTCCCCTCACGGTTCAAATCCATGAGGGGAGGTGAAACTAACTTTTTTTTTCACTTGAAGCTGTCACGTCTACATCCCACGTGGCTTTAATCCCCAGAGCAAGCGTGTTTTTATGACCCTGAGGATTAAAGCCCACTAAAGCAGGACGTAAATAGTCTATGGGGTGGTCACTAAGGGGTTAAAATATTGTAAAGATATTTAAAAATCAGATCAAGTCCATGCCATAATGCTTACAAACTAGATATACACAAACGCATCAAAAGTAACAACACATGGAAACTTTATCTAAATACATTCCCTCTGCTCAAAATGTAGATGTACCACGAAGTGTAGATTTTAAAAATTAAACACTTCTGGACGCTGCTGCCTTGAAGGTCCTAGAAACATAAGAGATTTCAAATGTCTGCGCATTTTTCTTCTTTGAAGGAAAAGACCCACTCAGAGCAGACTTGTTATATTTCTTGCAAAATGCGTCCCTTAGAGTACGCCATCTGTTTGCACATTATTATCTACGTTAAAGTCAAAAGATGAAGAAAAATAAGAGGGTAGATGAGAGTAAACTAATAACATAAGAAATGTATAAATTATGACTCAAACAGGAAAAGTTGTAAAGTCTCAATAAAGTCGCTAAATAAATCATTTAAAGCATTTTATAAATTTATCATTATGAAAATAAGTTTCATATCCTAAGAGCCGTAGAGCCGGGATGCTATAAGTAAAGTTAAATACCAGAAATTCCGGTCAGGATAACAGATTTAACAAAAAGGATGCTACACAAAATAAAGCAGACTGCAGACAAATGATCACCCTAAAGCTGCTCTCACATGTCCAGGTTTGTATTGCGGAATCCGTGATCATCCCCCGCACAGATGATCCACGGTATTCTGCAGACATCCAAACAATAGAACGTGCATATATCTGCTCACATAAGTAGTAGAGATGAGCGAGTATACCCGCTAAGGCACATTATTCGAGCGAGTAGTGCCTTAGCCGAGGTTCTCCCCGCTCATCTCTAAAGATTCGGGGGCCGGCAGGGGGCGGGGAGCGGCAGGGGAGAGCGGGAAGATCTCTCTCTCCTTCTCTCCCCCCGCTCCCTCCTGCTCTCGCCGCAACTCACCTGTCACCCGCGCCGGCCCCCGAATCTTTAGAGACGAGCGGGGAGATACTCGGCTAAGGCACTACTCACTCGAGTAATGTGCCTTAGTGAGTATACTCGCTCATCTCTAGTAAGTAGCGATCATGATTTCCACTCATTGAAATAAAATCGCAGCATTTTCTATTTTAGTGCAGATTCCACATGCACGAATTCCATTGAAGTCAATGGAAGCCGCCCAACCTGCGTCCCATCCGCAATTCATATTGTAGATAGGTCGCAAGTACCCGCGTCATCGACTAGCGATGGCGCGGGAGACAGAATGATTTTCTTTAAAAATCCTGTACTGCACATGTCCGACAGTGGCCCACCGCAGCCATCCGCAGCGCAGATAGTCACAGGTACGTGCTGTAACTGGCCGGGGACTCTGCTGTGGGCTCCCATCCACCGGCCTTATAGCCATCAGCACTTTATTTAAAAACAGAACTCACTATAGTTAGGGATTTATAGATGATGTAACTTTAAAAAAAAAAGTTTAACTAGAATTTATTTATTTTTGCCCTTCACTAAATATATATATATACTCAATAATATTATATATAAATAGTTGTTTTATATTTTTATAAACTAAGGTAAAAAAAAAAAAGATCACAATTGTAAAAACATTCAATTATGCAAGCATAGTAAAATGCCGTATTGTTTATTTTTTGAGTAAGCAATCAGGCATAGACCATTAGGTAATATTTATCCTGTATTTCAGATATCAATATAATATGTACAGGTTGATAATCTCTGTACGAAACCAAAACATTCTTCAGTTCCATTAAAATTTAAGCATGTTCCTCTAGAACAATTGACATGGATGAAGCCTATGGAGCAGATTTGAGGAAATAGCAATTCTAGTCCTCAAAGACGCTACATAGTGGCCAGTTGGTGCCATTTCTAAAGTGCATTTTTGACATATCCTCTAAAATAATTTTGAGTTGCAACATACTCAGCAAATACATACATTTCTTAATAGCGCACATACAGCCATTGGATATATATGAAAAAAATAGGTTTTTTAACCAAAGAATCATCCTGTAGGTAAATATTAACCCTTTCCAATCCACTGTCTGAAGTCTTCAGACATTCTGATTGAAGGCTGTACAGCTCCGATGTCGGTAGACGTCCGGCAGGGTATTCTTACTGTATATTACTGGCTGCTCTGTTGTCGGGGGCCTCTCCAGCATGTCACATACTGCTGTACTGGCTCTAGCCAACAGATGGCAGCATTGTATAATGGCAGAAAGAGAAAACCCCCTAGGAAATCCTGAATCCAAAATTGGATTGCAAAGGGTTAAAATATGAACAATATCGCAAATATGTATTTGTTGAGCCGCGAAATGGCACTGGGGCACTTAAAGGGGTTCTGACACTAAAAAAAAAAAAATTTTACTCACCTTGCCTGGCCAGGACCCATCGCCAGGCATGTCCCCTCCAGCCGGCATCTTCTTCTGTGGCTTGTAGAAGCAGAGCAGGAGCGGTCAAAATGACTGCTTCCTGCTCTGCTCCGTCCGTCAGCCACTTCCGAGGTGAACGGACGGGCCGCCCACAGCAAGCACGTCCCAAGCAGAGCTTGCTGTGGGCGGCCCGTCCGTCCTGGCTGAACTCCGAGATTCTGCGCGTGCGCAGTGGAGTCCTGACTCCTGTCAGATGGCACCTCTCCACTGCGCATGCGCGCGATCCCGGAGCGGCGCCGCTCGTGGAGGAAGAAGCAGAATAACAGCGCCTGCCGGGAGATGACCCCCCCGATGTCCACAACAACAGAACACAAGGTAAGTGTTAGGTAAGTAGTATGTTTTTATGCTTTAACAGCCATTAAATCGTGGGTTCCCTGTGTCCATTAGGCAGACCAGGGAACAATGGCTGCTAAAGTATAAAAACATTATTCATGTCAGAACCCCTTTAAGCAACCTGGAAAGATTGCAGTACACCGGACCAGAGCCAGGTGTGGGAGTAGCGGAAAAGCAGCTTTTTACCACGGTGGTGCCGCTGCTCTACTCCCTGGAAACTATGCGTTTCTGGTGCATTTTCACTCCCACATCATTTCCATGCTCAAAGCTAGTTTCATTACTTTGAAAACCGTCATTTCTTGGTTTCCCTGTTTGATAGTACTCAGATGACTCCATACACACCTTTTGAGAATTTATGCAAGCTTACCTCTTCTATGAGGATTCTCAAATTGGCTATAATTGAAATTGTCAACCCACTTCCAAACTTTCTTACTAGACATACATATACAGTATGTTAGAATGAAAAACTTACTTCGGTGAGCCTTTGCCAGAAGATGTTTAGGGACTTATCTGTGGAATAGCAGGCAAATCCTCTTTGTGTATTAGCACAAAGGAAAACCAGTACAAATTACTCTTTTTGGTACCATACTAAAGAGCTCCTTCACAAACAATCCTGCACTACTGCCGAATTCTTGGGATTGTGGGAATTCTTGCATATCTATCCTTCACATTTTCTGGGATTGCCCACTACTGAATCAGTTCTGGAATAAACTTTGCAAGGTCATCGACCAAATCTTTGGGTTTGATATTCCAGTTGAGAAGTAAATTTAAAAAAATTCTAGATATAAATGGGGTTTGCGCCATGTTTATGCACAACTGGTTATAGGTTTAAACTGAGCAACCATTACCTTCTTATCCAGCCCTCCATTTCTGATGTTTACCTGTCTCACTTTTTTCCAAGATGGCTGCTGCATCCCTGCTGATATGTAGCTTGAAACTACAAGTCTCACTCACTCCCTCCTATATGGTACTTACCAGCAAACATCGCTGTCTATCTAAAAAGAAAAATATCTCAGGACACAAACACGACAAGACACAAGAAAGAATAGGAGATGGGGCAATAGAATGCTTGAGAAATACATGCTGGAGCTGTAGTTTCCATAGAGTCGATTTTGCACATTCCTACTGACCTTGTAAAATCCAGTATGTATCCCAATTGGACCAAACCACTTCAAACATTTCTAGTTTATTATTAAGTAGAGCTACTCCAGCCCCCATATATCTTTGATTCCTGCATACAACTCCAAAAACAAGCGGTAAGTTGGGTATTTCCAGTTTTTAGCTATTAGGCATCAGGTTACTATTACAATATGTGTCATCAGCTTCGTGGAGAGCCTACATCTTTTAGATGGAGGTACATTGAGAAGATAAAATAAGGAATCCTGTACTTGAAGACACCGTATGTTAGACTTGAATTAGGGGACAAGCCCAAAATAAATTAAACAGGGTTCCTTCTGTAACTCCACACCTCCAGCAAGAATTTGGAAAACTAGGATGCCCTGAATTCTTGATGTAACTTTGTGGAGTTTCTAATGTGTAAGGTCTAAACCTCATATAAGAATAATAAACTAATCTTTTGTGTTTTCTTTACAAAGAACAGCCATTATGAACATTGTCATTGGCATTTAACATTACACCTTTTGAAAGTTCTGAAAGGATTTATATTTGGTAAGTGATATATGCAGCTTTTATCTAGCCCATGTTTCATGGCATTTTGTTCTTTCGTGCACTTTTTTTTTTACTGTCAACCATCATAAAGAAATTAGTAGGAGGATTTCATTATTGTACATTTTTGACATCTTCCCACATCAAGATTTTTTTGAGTTGTTTTGTCTATTCTTGACATTTTCTGATGACAGGAGACATTTAATGCATTACTACCAAAGTATGAATTCACAAACAATTCATTTGAAATACATACTGCATTTCTTTGTCATGGGATTTGGGGATTTTTACATCAATTACAAGGAATAAATAGTACACTTAATGACAGTTATGCGCAATCTAATTTTCACTTTGGTTTACTAATTAGTGACATTAATTTTTAAAGAAGACCTTCAAGTGACTGCATGTAACTGGCTGCATAGCACTGTAGCTGCAGCCCCGCTGACCCTGTTCCTGTTTTTCCTTTTCAATACTCAGCTCCCTTCGCCTGCACATGCTGTATTTAGGTCTGGCTCCTAGCACTGTCAATGTGTCCAGTGGGCGGTCCACACCACTCAATGGGTGATGTTGAACTGTCAACTCATTTGGACATCATTCATTGAGAATGAGTGGTGGGGATTGCTCACTCGACATGTTGACAGTGCTGGGAGCTGGACCTAAAAGTCTGTAAGAGGAAAGGGAGGTGAGTATGGAAAATGAAAAAATAGGGATCAAGTCAGCAGGGCCGAGGCTGCAGAGCCATGTAGCCAATTACAGATATTCTTTAAGTAAAATAATTTTTCTTGATTGTTGAAAGTGTGAAGTGTCTATCAGAGGTGCCATCATGCAGAGTTATCTTAAAGGCTGTAACTAAAGTGCTCAATTAAATTAAGGAAAGCCATTAAATCACACATCAGATGTTGAAGAATGGAAACCAAAATCATCAAGCAATTGAGGGCTGGATTCCAAATCACCCTGAAGATTCTGTACAAGAATTAACTTTTATCATGGTCTCATTCACCTGTTTCCTACTCACTATGGGATCACTGCATCTTCTGCAGTGAGGAGGAGATGGAATGAAGCGGCAGTCGTGTATGTGCATCTGCCACTCCTTTCAATCTGATGTCACTGTCAGCGAGCCTACAGTAATGAGAAGAGGGGATCAAGGGACCTCCATTCTTAAGATCATGGGGAGCTCAGTGGTGAGATTCCCACCAATCAGACTATAAATAGGTGATAAAGGTGAATTCTGGTATAGACTCTTTAATTTGTGTGAATTTCACTACAGTAACTGATAATGTGACTTGGTAGTGTATAAGGCCGCAGTGCCTGTATGCATTCCTGACAATGTCTGAGCATGCTGCTGTTGAGACACCAAATGGTGTCCTGGGGGATCTCCGCCCAGTTCTGGAGCACAGCACCAGTGAGAGTCTTGACAGTGTGTGGCTCTGTTTGGTGGCATGAGATATACTGATAGAGAATGTCCCAAAGGTTCTCAATTGGATTCAAGTCTGGGAAACATGACTGGCAGTCAATCGTATTAATGCATTTGCCCTCTCGGAACTGCCTACACACTCTGGAAATAAGGCCAGGCATTGTCCTGTACCGGGAGGAACCCAGGGTCCACTGCACCAGCATAAGGTCTAACAATGGCTCTACGGAGTTTATCCTACTACCTAACAGTAGTCAGGGTACCGTTGGCTATTATGTTGAGGATTGTGCAACCCTCCAAGGATATTCCTCCCCCAGACTATTTCTGACTCACCACCAAATCAGTCATGTTTGGTAATGTTGCAGGCAGCATAACATCCACCATGGCACTATGGAATGAGTTCAGTGTGAAATTGATCTCATCTTTTAGGAGAATTGGGTACCAATAATGGACCTGCCAATTCTGGTGCTCTCTGGTGAATGCTACTCGAGCTGCATGATGATGAGCTATAAGCACAGGTTCCAATGTAGGACATCGAGACCCAATGCCACCCTCATGGAGTCTGTTTCTGACAATTTGGTAATAAACATGCAGACCAGTAGTCTTCTAGATGACATTTTGAAGGGCTCTGGCAGTGCTGGGCTGATACCCTTCTACAGTCCTGTCCAGGTATCTGGTATCTGCAAAAACGCTCTTGAGACTCTACTGGGGGATACAGCAAAGGCAAATTTGGATTTGCCATCTTGGCGGAGCAGCACACAACACGTGATAGATAATATGGAGAAAGTCTTTGTTAAAGATGAAGTACGGCTGGAAAAGTATTAAAGAAGTGTGCAAGAAACTTTCAGAAAATAAAGTACAAAACCAACTTTTTTTTATAATTGGATTTCTTGGGAACATTGGGTCAGCTGTCAGTCTTTGTGCCTTAGGTTTAAAAAAAACAAAAAACCTTTAACCCAATATGACAGGTTTGCCCAAAGTGCAATATGCATTATTCTTAGTCTGTACAATAGCATCAAAGTACCTTGCACCACAGTCATAACAATAGATGATTTTATGTAATCTAAACTAAGTGACATGTTGTTCCTGCCTTTCACACTATATGTCTTGGGTATGCAAAGTTCTATTTAGACTAAAAAAAATAATGAATCCCTGTGCTGAGATTGATGCATTATACCTGTAACAACCCCAAGTTATCCGATACTGCATTGAATAACATGCAGCTTTGAAGCATATCTGGCAAGGATTCTGTACTTATTTGTGTCAGGAAAGTAAAACCGCTCTTATACATGGAAGTGGAAACTTATGAAATAACGACTAATTAAAATGGACAGAACACCAGACAAACAGCAATCTACATGACTTGTGGTTATACGACTGACTCTAGTAAGGAGTCACGTTAAATGCTCAGTTCAATACATCTATTCTAATCTTTGGATAGAAATGAGGGGTTTGGGGAAGTAAAGTCCTGTTTCCACTTACACAGGGAATGTTGGTTACACTCTTCTTTCCTGTTATAATGCATTAGACCATAGTAAGTCAGGGGAATTATGTTGCCCTTTTAGAAAGCTGTAAGGCATAACAGAGATTGTATTAATCGTTCTGATGAAATAACATAACAGGGGCATAACTATAGGGGATGCATGGGATGTGGTTGCTCCCGGGCCCAGGAGCCTTAGGGGGCCATAAGGTCTCTCCTTTCCAAATACTAAGCCTAGTAGTATGAATAAAGCATTACAGTTGGGGGCCCTGTTACAGATTTTGCATTGGGGCCCTGGAGCTTCAAGTTACCCCTCTGACATAGCATACACTCTTACCTCAAAGTGATGTAAGGCTAGGACATCATGCTGAAGGCAAGGACAAGGACATCCCCAATAATCACTGAAAATGAGGCACATGATTTAGGGCAGACATTCTGCAAACCTTTTACTAGTGAACAAAAATGACCAAGATTGGGAAAGAACCAATTGCCTAATTTGGACACTTAAGGACCGCTGTCACGTCCAATCAGGATGGGCTGGATCTGAAAATCCGAAAGACTCACAGGCTATGAACAAACAGACCACAAGTGCACACCAAACAATGGTAAACAATAAAGAAAACAGACACCAGGGAAACATTGTCCCTATAAACCCTTTACCCAGGAGAGGGACCTGCCTATATGCAGATAATCTACCCTAACGAGGGAGAACCTGACCACATTCCTAGGTCACTAGGAGACCCTATGTGGGAGAGGAGAAAACCATAGAGAACAAGATAGCAACAATAGTAACATCAGTACTTAGCTTAGTGAAGAATCAGAAAAAAAAACAGGAGATCCAGCACCAACCTCAAACTTCCACCACAGTCAGAGGGAGACTGAAATAAACAGTAATGAGCAAAGCGCAAGGCCAGGTTAAATAGTCCTCCTAAATTACCGACAAGTGAAACCAAGAAAGCCTTACCTAAAGCCACTCCCACGAGCTCCAAAAGATGAATATAACCAAATACAAGACCTGAACTAGATTACTAGAAAGGAACAGATCCCAGAACCACCGCAACAGCAGCCTTTAAAGTCATCAGTACTTGGTATGATAGAATATTAGTCTTCTCCTACACCAGACTGAAGAATGTGGTGGTTCTTAAGATGGTGTCTCATGGGTCCTTTAGAATCTGCTCTTCACAGTCCGCTGGTGCTCCATTGGTAATTCTTCACTTTTCCTGACTCAGTCATGTTGCCTGAAGCCCCAGTAACTTGTTTCTGATTCTCATTGACTAACATATGTGTTAAGCAAATATTAAAATGTGTTCATTAGTCTTGGGATTATAGCCAATTTTTGTAGGCCTCCAGTTAGTGGGACACTATATACTAAAAGGAAGAACGTACCTTATAATTCTCTTCAACATCCACCTTCAATTCAATTTTAAATGTGTATTGCTTGTTAATCCAGTGCCAACATTTATTTAACATTTTATTTACTAAGTTAGTTAGAACTAAGGGGAAATACGTCATTGGAAGCCATTGTGCTGCTTTTTGAATACAAACACGGGGTCAGATTTCTTAGGACTGTAGGGTGAGGACAGGGGGTGACCCCAAGTCTCTGAGTTAGTCCTATGTCACCTTCCTGTTATTATGTAGCTTTGTAACTGCTGCTTTAAAAGAGGGAGGGATCCCACAAGAGGAAGTTCTGGCACGCATTCTTATAGCACAGCTGTAGTTGTTGAGAAGCATCTGGTACTGTTGGTTATCATAAAGCATCACGTTGTGGAAAGCCTCTGTGTCCACTAGCCTGAAGGGCAGAATTTCCATTGCAAGTACATGTGTAATGCTTTCATTCAGGTTCCTTGCATGGTTGGGATGTTTTTTTTAATGTTCACATAGATGAGTGATGAAGGACTGGCTGCTGACCTGGGACACTCTGGAATATGGGGTGGATGTTAATGTTAGTAAAGGTGAATGTGGCAGCTCAACTTCTGTTGTCTATTTCCCACTCCTTGCTTTGAAGCCTGCAGCCCAATCATCAATTGTGGAGGAGAGGCCTGAAGTAGGCAAGCTATTGCCCCTACACAAAACTACCTCTCTGAACTTAGAGTCTACTGCATGATCAGAGAGGGAGATGGAGGAAGAGGCAGTGAAAGAGGAATCAGGATGAGGCTGTGCAGTGTCGCAGCGGGCACTACAAAACACGCATAGCACACAGTCCTGTCTTACCTGTCTGTATGCCATCCTCGGATACAGAAGGTGCCGTCTGTGGGAGAGACCCTGTGTCTCCCCCTTCTGCTCTAAGCAATGAGCTCATCCCTGATGTCAGCTGGCTCCTCATTGGCTGATAGTCAGGGTTAATCTTACTGGTGCAGAGCCCAAGGGCAAGGAAACAGCTCTATTAGTCCCTATACAGGAGGAGGAGTTTAAAAAGTGTGGGAAGGAAAGAGAGGTGATAAATAGAAGAAGACAGAGCAGTTAGTCAGTCATCAGAATCAGAAAGAAGGAGGACGTCAGACAGAGAGAGCAAGGAGGGCAGCACGTTTTGCCCAAAGTAGAACGCAGTCAACACCCATTCCCTTGGCATCCCACAGCAGAGGAAGAAAGCATCTCTCCGAGATCCACTTCTACAATAATAGTGAGTTATAACTTTTCAGTGAAGTCAAAGCCAGGAACAGTCATCTAGCCACTTATTCTTCTGCTTCAGTTATTCTTCAGTTTACCTAAATCAATTCTTCAGTCAAATCTACTAGTGGGGAAATTGTCTAGTTCATCAATCTACAGTAAACATTATAAAGAGAACATTGAAGTTCACGTGTCATCATTACAACTGTACTTTTCCTGCTGCTGTACTTGTATTCATGTTCAACTGCATTTTCCCCAAGTACTGTAATCCACTGTGTTCATTGCAAATTACTTCAGTTAGTAAATCTGCTCACTCTCGGATCACTAATTAATGGACTAGTCTCCGTTATTTCTGCGGCATATCATCCAGAGAGTCTAATTAGAGTGTGGCGTCACCGTGACAAGGACTAGGCCTCCGGCCATATGCACAGTAAGTGTATTGGGGTGTTACAACCCTCAAAGTTTGGTGTCATGAACAGGATAGTACCTTCTGTGCCTTAAAGTCAAGATGTCGGATGTTGGAGATAACCCCGAGGGCAACCAGTCAACCGTTAATGTCCCTGCGGATGTTGTTACACCAGCGGATGCTGCTGCACCAGTCATTGCGCCTGCAGAATCAACCCCAGTATATGCTAACACCTCTAACTATGCCCTATTGCCTAGGAGCACCATGGCTACCTAAATACAGTAGCGAGCACCATACCCTTAGAGAATTCAGCGGGAAGATGGGAGCAGTGTTCCGCTTGTATGCGCTAGCAACGGAGCAGAAGATAGAAATTTTCATGGGTCAGCTAGAAGGTCCCACTGCCAGGGAGGTTACAACATGGCCGCAGGAACATAAAAAGTCCATAGAAGATATTTTGGATAGGCTGCAGGCCATCTTTGATAAGCATACCATGTCAGAGATAAAGAAAAGGTTCTTTAATAAAAAGACAAAAGATTGGAGAGACTCGGTGAGACAACACACTGTCCCTACAGGAGGACATGAAGGCCGTAATGAGGGCCGACCCTAAAGAGGCCGCTGGTGCCGACCAGGCTCTTAGAGAACAGTTTATTGAGGGCTCATTAACAGAGACTCTCGGGAGCCAGTTGAAGATGCTGTCGGTACAGCACCCCGATAGTACATTTTTACAACTTAAAGAGCTGGCCATTACTATTCTGGTACGGAGCCCCAGATCGTTGAGGGGGAGGAACTTAAGACGGGGATGAATGTGTTGAGTGATGACGGCTTGCCCCGCTCCTGCTAGAGTAACCTGTACAGACAGGCGGACCAAACTAGCAGTGACATGTCTGCCCCACTGCTTGAGATGCAGAAACCAATGACCAAGCTAACTCGCAGTGTTGCCGTGCTGTGTCAGAAAGTTAGCGAACTAGAGAGCCCACGCTCCATGCTGCGCCTGTTACTATCCGAGCACAAGTTACCACCGGAACCGCATCGGCCGGCCGGAAGCTACGCATGCTTCTCGCGGTTATTCTGTGAACACTGCTGCCAAATTGGACATGAAATAAATAGTTGCTACCATTTAAATGGGCAACCCCTGGGCAGAAGGACCAAACTCCAGGAGGACAGACAATAGGTCCACACATTCCGAAGGGCATTCCTAAGTATGTAGGCCCCCGTCCAGAAGTGATAATATACGTGAATGGTATGCCACTGCCTACACTCATTGACACAGGGCCACAAGTCACCACTATCACCCAGAGTGACTTTGAAAAATATTAGTCCCCTGACGTTCTTAGCTGTCGGCGCCATTGAATAGGATAGCATTTGAGTCCTCACAGCTGGTGACAGCTGTGGCAGGGGATTCTTTAACCCCCACGGGGTGTCCCCTGATCACTCAACACTGTGACAGTGCTGTCAACGTGTTCAGTGATGAGGGGACTCCCTGTGGGGATTCTTTAGGCGCGACGGTTAGGTCTGTGCTGTGCATGAGAGGCACGGATGTCCTGTCTTTTGCAAGGGCACATATTTTGCGCCTGTAAAAGACAGACATCTGACCAGTGTCATAGGGAACCGATGGCTCTAATAGACGCACTTTTTTATGCGTTCAAAAAAACACTAGTCTGAGCCCTGAGACAGAATTCTGGTGCATTTTTCTCATACAATTTGCCCAATATATGATTATACGGTAGGTAATCATCCACTGGTCCTGCACACTGTGTTCTTAGACAAATCATTCTGCCTTGATAAACATTCTCGGTCAAGCTTATTTTTAATACAAATATTTTTTCCTACATCTCCTTATTGGAATGCTCCATCTCTGTATAGCTATTCATCCAACTATACGACAATGTATTATTATAGCTTTCATATTCAGTCTTTTACTTTTCTATCAATTCTATACTATTTTTTACTTCTACTGTAGCTGAAGACACATATAATTTGAATATTGAAAAGATTTTTTTTTTTAAAGAGAAGGAACTCCGAACGAAGTAACTTGGGCTTGCAACAAGACACATTATATGTTCTTATAGAAATCCTTCAGGTAGGAGACAATGGAGCATATATAGTAATACTTCTGCACAGTCCAGTTGTGCAGCAGTATGTCATTTAAATGCAGCATCCACAGTATACTTCAATAGGGGCATGCCTGCGCAACATCTCTTACTTTTACATTTTATTTAAAGATGCCTACGCATGGTGTGGCCTGACCATGGATAGTGAATACATTTTACCACTAATTTCCCTACTGCATATTTTCCAATTTCAAGTACAGCAGCTCAACAACTACCAGTAAGACACATGCACCCTCCAAGTGTCGTGGCACTTTATAAATATGGTGTTAAGCCTGAACGCCATTCTTTTCCATTAAGTTGCATTGATAAATATACCCCCATTATCTTTTATGAAAGTCTACCCCTCTGCTCTTCATTGAAGAAAAAAATTATACTTTCACTAGACTCTTTGCTCAACCGGTGTCGGACTGGGGTTCCTTGGGAAATTATTCTGAGGAATCATATCTATCCATATCAAACATGCCCACATTTATCTTCTATTACCCCCTTCCCTCTCCCTTCACTCCATTCACCTGCAATTGCTCCAATTACATCGCTCAATATTGATTTTGTTTCAAGCTTAAAATTAGCGTATTCTTATCTATTTCCATCTGCTGGATTCAAAAATCACCATAAAAATGACCGAGTAGCTCTTGCTTTGGAGATACAGTGACATGTCATTTTTTTAGCGTGTACATTTTTATTTTGTGGGAATTTTTTTGGGGGGGGGGAGTTGTCACACCTCTCAACTGACATAACACAACGTTCTCCATATGTTTGTGGGTTATAAGCATAGTAAATGTTACTATGAGCTTCATATTGTTTCTGGTTTTTTTTTTCCGAATTTCAGATTTTGGAGTGCTTTTGAAGTGTAAAATTTGCTATATCAAAATACCACAAAAATGTGTAAATTTAGTGAATAATTTTTGTTACATTTGTAGTGAAATAACATTTTCATCACAGAACCACAATCTGATGCCTCTTGTGAAGACTGCCTATCATCATTATTTTGTTATGAAGGTAGGGGACCAGGATAAGTCATGGGCTCCACATATATGTTACAACTCTTGTTCAGTTAAACTACGAGAATAGCTGAAAAATAAAAAACGATCTATGGCTTTTGCTTTGCCCATAGTTTGGCGGAAGCCTACAAACCATACAGATGACTGCCATTTCTGCTTGACTCCGCTTATAAAGGCAGGATTGTCAATGAAGAAAACGGGAACAGTTCAATATCTGAAACGTCCATCTGCTATTCGACCTATTTCCACATTCAGATAGTTTACCAGTTCCTACTTCACTCTAACATTATGAGCTTGAAGTAGAAAATGAAGTAAGTGTGGAAAAAGAAGAACCCAACAAGCCTTCCACATCCCATTACCATGACTTTCAGGTAAAAGAGGATACACCGCACAGACTGAGTCAAGCGGAATTGAGTAATCTCATTTGAGACCTTGACTTGTTAAAGGAGAAGGCAGAACGTCTAGGGTCAAGACTACAGAAATGGAATTTTCTCCAACGTGACGTCAGGGTCTCACAGTACAGAGGAGGTCAGAGGGATCTGCTTCATTTTTTGAGAAAAAAAGCAATCTGGTTGTTTGCTGAAACATTAATGGCTTGATGAAATGTTTGAATTTGAACCATCATCACACTGAATGGAGGCTATTCATAGACTCCTCCAAGCTTAGTTTGAAAGCTGTATTACTTCACAACAGCAACCGTCTTCCTTCTGTTCCTGTTGGTCATGCACTTCACATGAAGGAGACTTATACAAACATAAGAGTCCTCCTCGACTCAGTCAAATATGCTGAACACAAGTAGAAAATCTGTGGCGATCTAAAAGTCATTGCTGTACTCTTAGGAATTTAGGTACACTAAATACTGTTGCTTTTTATGTATGTGGGCCAGTAGGGATAGGAAATCACATTACATTCAAGTGGACTGGCCTGCACGAAATCTTGATTCTACCGAGAAAAATATCATTGCCGAGCCTCTCGTGGACCCAAAAGATGTTCTTCTTCCACCCCTTCATATAAAGCTGGGTTTAAGGAAAAATGTTGTCAAAGGTATGAACCAGGAAGGACAGGCATTTAAGTACTTAAGAGACTAATTTCCTAGATTGAGTGATGCAAAGGTTAAGGAAGGTATTTTTGTTGGGGCACAAATTCGATAACTTGTAAAGGATCCTGCATTTGACCAAGTTTTGGAGGGAAAAGAAAAAGAAGCTTGGCAAGCCTTAATGGGAGTTGTTCATTGATTCTTAGGCAACAAAAGAGATGATAACTACACTCAGTTGGTGACAGTACTTCTAGAAAAATACCCTCAATGGATGCAACATGTCCCTTAAAATCCATTTTCTCCACTCCCACCTAGACTTTTTTCCTCCTAGTTGTGGAGCTGTCAGTGATGAACATGGAGAAAGATTCCACCAGCCGTGTCTTCTCCCTGCACTGCTCTGAATCTCTTTCAGAAGGCGGGGATTTAAAATACCCACCTACTGAAAGGGCTGCATCTGATTGGCTGAGCACTCAGCCATTCATTGAATTCAAATCCACGCCTGCTGAAAGAGATTCAGAGTAGTGCAAGGAGAAGGCATGGCTGGAAGCACCTGAGCGCCGGCAGCTGTGGAGAGGTGAATATATCTGGAAGAGGAAAAATAAAACATATGCTGAAGAGAACACCTTGTCTACGGTGAAGCATGGCGGTGGCTCGGTGAGGCTCTGGGGCGACTTTGCTTCCTCTGGAACTGGAAACCTGCAGTGTGTGGAGGGCAAGATGTAGTAAATCAATTATCAGGAAATCTTGGAAAAAAATGTCATGCCTTCTGTGAGGAAGCTGAAGCTTGGGCGTTGTTGAACCTTCCAACCGGACAGTGATCCAAAACATACTTCAAATCCCACCAAGGTTTGGTTTCAGAAGAAGTTCTGGATAATTCTGGAGTGGCCATCACAGTCGCCTGACTTGAACCCCATAGAAAATCTTTAGTGGGATTTAAAGAAGGTGTTTCAGATGTCTTGATATACAATTTGTATGGTCTCAGAGTACAGGTCACGTATGGGGACGGTTGTAGTTGGCATAGGCAGTGGGTAGTTTTCTTTTTGTATATATTTTTTTAATATTCTGTAATTTTTTAAAACTTATTTTTGTAACAATTTTTTATCTTCTATGTCCCCCATGACGTCATATAAGACCTCTGGGGGTCATTCACATTGTCTTTTTTTCTTTCATTTCACACTTTTCAACTTTAGCAGGGGAATTTATAGGAGCGGCATCCATAGGATCCCCTTGTAGTGGCAGTAGTCACTAACTGAACTGATCTGTGTCTGCTAGGATCCTACAGTTCTGCCGTGGCAAGGGGCATCCAACGGTCACATCATCACCGGGTAAAATAGCAGAAGTAACACTTGCGCTTCCTCTCTTCACTACATAGTGCTCATTGAGCATTATGTAGCCTATAAAGGAGAAGGCCAAAGCATTTAAAAACCACTTCTGCCTTCTCCTCCGAGGGGCTGTGACTAACAGCCGAGGACCTCACTTGCTCCCGCTTGATTGCAGGAGCAGGAGCTTTAAGCATGCAGCGTATTTTTAATATCGGTCGGTATTAAACCCCGGGACCAATTTATTGTGCTTGGTTCTTAAGGGGTTAACGACTAGATGCTTCTTTTATGGCTCAGTTTACATCGGAGTTCTGTTTTCCAATCTTCTGTTCTGTTGTTGGACCAGAAAAACAGGAATAGATGTATCCATTTAAAGTCCCATTGATTTCAATAGGGAAGAAAACAAAAAAGCTTCAGTTTGCATTCATCCTATTTTTTAGATGGATAAAATAGCATAGTCGGCATTGCTATGTCTTTCGTTCAAGATAGAAAAAAAACATGATGGAATGGTCAATTCCATGTCTTTTTTAACTTTGAAGACAATGGGAGACTAATTTAAATGTTTTCCATTTCTATCCATTATTTATTCCATTTATTTAACGGATCTGTTTTCTCCACTGTTCACACAGACAGAGTCTAATCAATGGATTCATCGCAAACTAATGAAAGACGGAAGCATGAGAGAAAAGAAACAGAAATCAGGATCCATTTGTTGACGGATCCGTTAAACTTTTCTGTTAAAAACGAATACTTATTGTTTCCATTATGCATCCATTTCTCATTAATTTGCTTTCATTTTAGAAGAGATCAGATACATAGCACTGATGTATATGGAGCTTAAGTGGTAAGGAAAGTCATAAATCATCATCAATGCTAAGGAAAACTCAATGCAGCCTTCATTTAGCAGAAAGCATTATAAAAGATGTCAAAAACAAAAACATTCCAGCACTTTAGCAAACAGAAACAAAACCTTGTAAAGAGACATAACAAATATGTGTATATTACATATCGATGGTTGAAGAAACTCTAGCCTATGAATGTTTCAACAATGTTTCATTTGTAGAGAGGGTCGTACATAATTTATTACAAAGTAAATGCTGAACATGGGGGACCATTAAAGTGATTTATGCATCTGTGAAAACATAAATCACATCTTCCAAAGGTTTACCAGGATTACATTAATGGCTTATTTTGATCATCCAAATGTGTACTTCTCACATAAAAGGGTCTTTTAAGTCATTTAACAAATAAACACATTAGAATTGCTGGAGATGAGCTTGCATGAAAAGAAAGCCAAGCTATTGCCTTCATCATAGTCATTAAATTCACTTGTGGCTTAGAATCAAAACTGATTGTAGGTCGGCTGCTAGAAGTTTTATACATGACTTAACCTAGTCTTGTGCAGAGAGGTTTGTTTTAGTGAACAGCCGTGAAAAATGTGCGTCGAAAGACAAATGTTCCAATATTTACTGACGTATCTAAAGGAGATATGAAGCTTGTATATAGGGAGAAATCTGTCAATCAAGTTGAGCGAAACAGCCCAGTGGACACTTCTCCCTGTACCTGACTCCAGGGCCAGTGTTATGGAAGGGGGGGGGGGGGCAAAGTGGGCAATTGTCTATGGCCCCCATCCTCAAGGGGGCCCCCCAAGCTCTCCATGACATAGGGAAACATAATATAAAAAAAAAAACAGTTTACTTACCTCGCCTGTTGCTTCTCCCACTACTGTTGGTCTGATCCGCGGTGTTTCGATCTCTGTTTGCCCCCTAGCACGCAGTCACATAACCAGGGTAGTGTGATCATGAAACTGATACCGCTAATTAGTGATCGTGGTCACATAATCACTCTGCTCCAGAAGTGAGGTGAGACCAGAACAGCAGCAGCAAAGGAAGCAACAGGTGAGTAAACAGTTTTTTATTTTATATTATGAAGGAAGGCAAAGAATAAGAAGCACTGCGACTGGTGGCATAAAGGGAATTACTAAAGAGTGGGTGCATTGACACTTAGGGCACTACCGTGTTTCCCTGAAAGTAAGACCCTCCCTAAAAATAAGCCCTAGCATGATTTTTCAAGATTTTTGAGGATGCAGTATGATTATTCAGGATTTTTTAGGATGCTTGAACTATAAGCCCTATTCTAAAACTAAGCCCTAATTACAGGAAATAAAAAAAGTCAATTTAAATAGTGTCCAGGCAGCTATACATGGAAAAAAGTAAGATATTTTGGAGCCTAAATTAATATAAGACCCTGTCTTATTTCCAGGGAAACAGGGTAGTAGAGATTGGGGGCATAAAAATGGCATTATTAACCCTTTAGTGACTAAAGGCCATAAATATCTGGCGTTTCATCCTGGCCTTAGACCAGCGCTATTGTAAATTTATAGCGCACCTTTAAGCTCCTGCAATCTAGCAGAAGCAGGTCCAGTGCTCAGCTGTCTACTGACAGTCAGGCACTTACTTTAATCTCCCTTCCAGACTGTTTAACTTCTTCCATGCCGCGATCAATATCTATCGCAGCATATAAGAGGGTGACAGGGAAAGGGGGCTCCTGTCAACAATCGGCACCCCATGAGCGATTGCGAAGTGCCAATGGATTTCAATGGCAGCAGGAGGCCTCACAAAGACCTTCGCGTCTACCAAGTATCTCAGCAGTATCAGATCCTGCTTCCAGCAGAGCCTCATAGGCTGACGGCATATAAATAATGCAGTATGCCATGCTAAGATCAAATGATTGCATCTCAAAAATGTGCATGTATCCCAAAGTAGTATAAAAAAAACTACAACTCTTCCCACAAAAAACAATACTGAAAATAGCTCTGTAGATGGAAAAATAAAAAAGTTATGGGTCTTTGAATACCACAATGCAAATTCAATCTTTATGTCTTAAAAAAAAAAGTGTTTTTATTGTGTAAAAGCAGTAAAAATATAAAAATGTAAAAAAACGACATAAATTTGGTATCGCTATAATCATATTGACCTTCAGCATAAAGGGAGAAGTTCATTTCTGCCACACCGTGAATGTCAAACACGAAAGCTTTAAAAATATTCTAAAATTGATCTTTTCTGCCAGCCCTACCTCACAAAAAGTGATCAAAAAGTCTTCGTAGCCCAAATTGGTACCAATAGAAAATACAGGTTTTCTTGCAAAAACTAAGTCTTTCTACAGATTTTTCGTTGAAAAAATTAAATATTATGGGGCTCGTAATGCGTCGTCAGAGAAATGATTGAACGCAGTATCTCTGTTATCATGCTGCTGCTGAGAATAACGTTGTCATGTTTCTTTTCACCGCATGGTGAATGCCAATAAAACACAACCCAAAAAGCAATGGGGTTTCTGTTTTTTTTTGCTTGACATCCCCTCCCGAAAAATGTATAAATGTTTTATAACACATTATATGTACCCAACAGTTGTGCCATTAAAAAATACAACAAGCTCTCATATGCCTATGTCAATGAAAAAAACATTACGGCACTTCCAATACGACAATGAAAAAATACTAAGTGAATAGCTTGTTCACTAAAGTGCAAAATATGCCAGTCACTAAGGGGTTAAAGGCTAGTGGTATAACAGGGGCATTAATATTGACTAGGGGCATAATCAAGGTCACCATGAACCTGTCAATCACGGAATTGAAAGAAGCCATGAAAGACAGAAATGCGTGGAGAACATAGATCCACGGAGTGACCGAGGGTTGGGTGCGACTGAACAGATAATCATCATCAGGGGCATAAAGGGGCATTACTAAAGAATGAGGGGATAAAGGGTGCATTGTTACTAAGTGTCACAAATCTGGTGCGGGACTAGAGTCTCTTCTTGTAGCCATTACTGGGAGGAAACTGGGTCAAGGAGGCAGCCGGGATCTGGTATGACAGCGCAGCACAGATGATTTCAGCAGTAGCGTAGTCAAGAGGAATAGCTGGGGTCTGGTTCACGGGATGCTCTATTTAGCAAGGTAGGCAGTACAAAGAGAAGTGGCTAGGCTAGAGGCACAAAGCACAATAAACATGCACTGAGGGAGTGGCAGGACCAGGCTTTTATAATGATCCTAATCAAGAATCAGGCAGAACTAGGACATGGGCTGGGTTAGCAGGATCTGGGTACAGGACAACAGTCATGCAAGGGAAACTGTCCAGAAAGGCTGGACAACTCAGAAGGAATGGCTAATACTCGGAGTGCAGTAGATCACGGGTTTGATTCCTGACACTGAGTTGGGCCATAACGGCCACATTGTTGTTGAGTGGAGGCATAAAAGAGGCATTATTACTGAGTGAGGGCATGCAGGGGGCTTTATTATATTGTGAGGGTATAACAAGGGGCATTATTACTGAATGAGGGCAGTAAAGGCAATACTTACTGTACAGAGCTTACAGGGGAACAATATTACTGTGTGGGATACCATGGGTGGTATTATTACTATCTAGGGCACTATGGATGGAGAGATTGTGTAGGGATGTTGATAACATAGAGAGGATGCTGTAAAACTAAGAAGCCAAAATATCTGCCTGTCAAATTCTGCAGAGACAAGTTGTGACCAGGAGAAGTCATCATTGCTGTCTGGCTGGAAGAGTAAGAAAAAGCAACGTGATCAGCTCCAGTCAGAGAGGACATCACCTGGGATCACTGCATACGTCAGTGGATTATATAGGAAAGAGGGAGAAGCCGATTGGCTGACAGATATGTCAATCACCAGGCTGAGAGATGCAGGACTAATTAACCAGGACTGGTATACACAGGTGATGTTAACCTCAACTAGTCAGGATAGAACCCACAGAAGCAAAGGTGTGCTGGCAGAAACTTGACCGTGTGCTGACTGTGACCTAACAGCTGATTTTCCCTTTCTTCTGGTCTCTTTATGTTCTGGTAATATCACTCACTCAGTATATAGTAGTAACAGTATAGCAGCATTATTTGCACCTTAACCCCTTGAGTGGCACGCCCGGAAAATTTCCGGGACGAACTCCACTGCCCGTAGTGATACAGCCCGGAAGATTTCCGGGCTATGTATCACTATGGAAGCTGCAGAGCACAGTGCCACAAGCTGTGACAGTGTGCTCTGCCTGCACAGACCCACAGAGAACAAAGCAAGGGCTTTGAAAAACCAGCAGAAGATATTGCCGATATGTCGGCAACCTCCTGCTTTGTTTACAGGTTGCCATAGAGACCATCGGCTTGTCAGAAGCAAGCCGATGGTCTCTGTGGCAGGGAGAGCTGGTTGTTAGCTGTCAGAGGACAGCTAGGTACCTGCTCTTACAGCAGAGATCAGAGAAAACCTCTGATCTCTGCTGTGTTAACCCTTTACATGCTGCAGTCTATGTGACTGCAGCATGTAAGGGGGTGGTCACTGCAGCATGTAAAGGGCTGTCCCCATCGGACCCCCGGAATGTGATCAGGGGTCCTGATGGGTCCCTGTGGAAGTCCGCTAAAGGGACAAAAAAAAAAAAATTAAAAAAATTAAATTAAAAAAAAAGTAAAAAAATTATTAAAAAAATAAAAAAAAAACACTTGTCTCCCTTTACTTTGTAAAAAATCAAAAATACAATCACGCATGTGGTATCCGTGTGCGTCGTAATGACCCAGAGAAGGAAGTTAATACATTATTTAACCCCTTAATGACATGGCCCCTTTTTTTCTTTTTTCCCCATTTCTTTTTTTCCTCCCCCCTGTTTAAAAAATCACAACTTGTCCCGCAAAAAACAAGCCCTCATATGGCCGTGTCAATGGAAAAATGAAACAGTTATGGCTCTTGAGACGCAACTGCAAAACTAGTTGAAATTCAATGATTAGACCATTTTAAAAAACCTGCCCTGGTGGGCACGACAGGGTGGTAGGAAACCTGCCACTCAAGGGGTTAAATGGTGGCATAATCTGATAACTATATATGTATAAAAAGAATGTTTGTGTGTGTATTGGGGCAGCGGCATACAGTATGCCTTGGTACTTGTGCCCCTGATGTTGTGTACCCTAGTAATACACCTGGAAGCAATAGATTTAGCTCTGCAGTGGTCTGCACACTGTCTCCTGAATTGAGTAAATGTAACTATGGTGTTGGTAGAATATTTCAGTATTTGGGCCCCCCCCCCAGCTCCCCCCCCCCCCCCCCGCCCCCCGAATCTTTTCGGACGAGCAGGCAATTACTTATATATTAAGCATATACCCAATCATAGCAGATGTTAACATTAACCCCTGAACATGCTGTTTGTCTCTCCTCAGGAAATATTTTAGCCTCAAGGCTCCTGAGTGATGCGGTATTTGTCTATGGCTATATACAGTCGGATGGCGACAGTGCTATGGCTAATCTAAATGTTACTGTGAGAAGGAATGTTCACCCACACTTATCTTTGCATGTAACGATTATCCCTCAAAATCTGTTCAAATGAATGAATTTGAGCAATAATGGTGCAATGTACATGCAAAAAAATTGCGTGCTATTCGTTCACGAGTCGTTATCGCTGACTCTCAGTCAGCATAAAAACTATCATTGGAACATGGGCTTCTTGTTTCGTGTCAATGCTCCCCGCTTTGCATAGAAGGTAAAGCGCTGAGCGAGAAGCCAGGGATCCAGTGGCAAAGTCTGTCTATCCTAACACTCTGCATGAGCGCTAGCGACCTTAGCAGTGACGTCAGCACTTGTGCAATAGATGAAAAAGGAACTGCCAGCAGCACACTTCTCACCATGATATGGCTGGATGGGTTTACATGGGAAGTCACCAATAGGTCCGATCCAAGTGAGACCCACTTCATCCAAGTGAAATTAGAGCAGCAGTGACAGCATAAGTAGTGCAGTATAAAATGTAGTCTTTATTCCCCCCACAGTCCACTTACAACATTTCGACTCCGAGAAGTATTTTCCAAGTATAAAACATTAAGGCTGGGTTCCCACTGGGTGGATTCCCGCCGGAAATCTCGCGGTTTGGCCGCAGCAAAAACCGTGAGATTTCCGCCGGGAGAAGCACCACGGAAAAACCCGCGGCGGCTTTGAAGCGGCCCGGCCGCTCGCTCTTCCGCTGCGGCCGGCACTCCCATAGAGTAGAGCGCGGGCGCAACGGAAAGAAAAAAGAATGGATATGCTGCGGTCGGCAAAGCCGCGCTGCAGCCGTGGTTTCGGCCAGATTAACTGCAGCGGATTGGCCATCCCGTGTGGACGAGATTTCTGAGAAATCTCGTCCACATGGCTGGCCAACCCCGAGATTAGCGGCCGCAGGCGGATTTGCTGCGCGGAAATTCCGTCCGGAATTTTCACGGCAAATCCGCCCTGTGTGAACCCCCCCTAACACTTACATGCACATTTATATACAAATCAGACATAATATATCCACAGATCAAAGCATACCATCAACGAAGGTGTCACCTGTCATCATAGCTTACACCTGGACCCGGTATTGCATGGCACTTGGCCCCACAATCCTTGCATCCTTGCACTGTTGCCGAGCATGCGTGGCATCCCACGGTGCACCGCGTCATCACATGATCACTGGGAATCATTACTATACTTCAGCTTGAATGGACATTGGCGCATGTGCATAGGCATGTGATCAATTATGTGTTCCATACCCATGGCAACAATTCATACATCGCAATAACACCGGAAGACCGCGCATGTGCACAGCAAATCGGAGCCCTCAATGGATACTATTCACCACTGAAACTGTCATTATGTCCAGCACCCTATAAGCATAATTACATTTTATTTTAACCTAAAATGATGTCTCATTAGAACCTTAATCCTCCATACTATACACATTTAAGGATTATGCATATAAAAAAATTTTGGTGCAATAAATACAGTACATCAACGATCATATAGTTACTGTGTGTACTCCATCCTAAACCATATATCATGAGGGGATGCATAGAGAAGAAGAAGAGGGGAACCGTCGACACGACAAAACCCGTCTGCATCTGAAATGTGAACAAATGAAAACAAAATTAATAACATCAATGTACACAGTATAAAATGTATACTATGGTGCGAAAACATCAGAAATCCCAAATCACAAGAATTGAGCCACATTGTATTCATGATTTAACATTCTGTTAAGAAATTGGAGAATGCATTACAGAAATATAAAGAGGATATAGAAGCGGTGAGAAGGACGAAATGGTTCCGTGTTTTTGATTATGACAAAGGCCATGTATATAATTGCCAGGTATCTAAAGGGAATCATGAAATAAGAGGAACCAGACGCAACAGAAGGATGCTGAGGAAACGACAGAACAAGGAACCTGTGAAATGTGGTTTTACGTCTGCGGGATCCGCATCAACAGATGATACCACTTGAGACTCTAATAGGTCGGTGAATTTTTTAGGCCATGGCACAATGGATCAGGAAAAGAAAAAAAACGGGAGAGTTGGGCCCCTGCAAAGGGGTGAACACAAACATCATAGGACCCGGAAAATAACCATCGAGCAGGACAACCCGGTCCGGGAAGAGGATTACGGTAGTGGTGAACATCTTCTCTAGAATACTTACCAAGGTAGAGACCAACATATTATCTAAGGGATTGTCCTATTGCCCTACTCCTCGGGTTGATTGGTTCAATATAGATATGGATCTACGAAGTTGTTGTAGACGCTTGAGACTGAAGTCTTATTTTTCCCAACAGGTGCCTAGTGATACCTCTACATCTGCTTCTGATGCACAGATCACCCACAGAGAGGCATTTACCCTGAGTGGGGTGGGTCTGCGAAATAGAAGCAGATTTCAACCACTGATAACGATCATGGAATTGAAACATACATTGAGTTGGTCAACCGTGACATCAATAGATTACTTGCACTTGTTGATTCATGTTCCCAGCAACATAACTCGAATTAGAGGGCGCGCCAGGCCTTGTGCGCTCTGGCACAGGACGGATCCATCACCATCAAGCCAGCTGACAAAGGCGGGGCGGTGGTGATAATGGATTGGTCCAAATACGAAGCAGAAATCCTGAGACAACTGGGTGATACCCAGGTGTATGAGCTGTAACCGAGTAACCCCACGATGAAACACCAGGCGTCTTTACGATCTATCCTGGTAGATGCATTAGCTGAGGGCAATATTGATCAAGCCCTATATGATTTTCTGTATATTGATGCACCCACTGTACCAACGATATATATGTGCTGCCCAAGATACATAAATCTTTGGAAACCCACCGGGACCATCGATAGTCTCAGGCTGTGGGTCCATGTTCACGAATGTTTCAGTGTTCTTGGATAAAGTTTTGAACAAGTTTTCCACTATGGGCAGCTCATATATTAGAGATACAAGAGACTTTTTGGCCAGGCTTAATGAGATAAAAATCTCTGGCGATATCATCCTCGCGTCTCTGGATGTGACCTCTCTATACACTTCCATTACCCACGAAAGAGGTATGGAAGCTGTTAGACATAAAATTCTTGCATCTGATCTCACAGTTGAATGTGAATATGTTATTCTAACTTTGTTGGAATTTATCTTGTCCAAAAGCTATTTTGTCTTTTCAGGCAAATACTATAGACAGTGCCAGGGGACCGCCATGGGTTCGAATGTGGCACTGACATATGCCAATATTTATATGGGCATTTTTGAGGAACATCCTGTGTACACTTCAACCCATTGGCAACAGGTGGTCTCCTGGCACAGATATGTTGATGCTCTTTTTTGTGTTTAATATACTGGCGGCTACATAATGTTGCATTTGCGCTAAGGACTTGGTTCTTTCTGTTGATTAAATCCAGTTCTTGCATGAACTAACCCCACTTTATAGGGTTACTATGACAACCAAATGATGTTATGTAGAATATTGTGGATGACTGTTAGGTGGGGGGGGGGCGTGGCAATATATAGTTAAGATCAGTATGCTCTACGGGGGTAGCTGCCGCGATCTTTAAAAAGCACACGACCTGCCGATGTAGCCCTATGCAACTGTAGGGATGAAGGATGCACTTGTACTGTATGGTTACAGTTTAAATCATGTCAGTATAGACCGGCGCATTAGATGTTGAAGCTTGTGTGGCTTATGAACTATCGCGAGAGGCTTAGGATTCTTGCGCATGCGCAGTGGATATGGGATCCTTTGTATTGAGTCACAACGCACACCGTAGCTGCCTGGGTAGCACCGCGAGATATCCAGCAATCTCGCGCATGTGCAGTACGCTTCTGTTATTGGACTACAGCGCACACCGTAGCTGCTCCCGACATCATGCACGCCACAGGGATTCTATGATTGCACTTTGTCACAGGTGAGCCTCTGCTATTTTAATTAGGTGTGTAGTGGTTGATGTATTTGATTGGTGTATGTCTTTTATAAAGTCTGTGATGTTTTGTAATGGGGGTCAGCTTGAAAAAGACTCCGTTCTTCTACAGTTACTTGACATGGGGATCCCAGGAGTGGGGATCAGTGGAGCTTGCACACAGGACCCGCGCCTCACATCTGATGGTTGTTTATGACTGAGTGCTGCTGCCTCTTCATTATTTGTGTAGATATATTGATGACATCTTCTTGATTTGGAGAGGCACTGAAAGTGAATTGATGTGTTTCCATGACGAATTGAATAATGTGCGACCGGAGCTTAAGTTTATGGTAAAATATTCACTTGATAGTGTGGAATTTCTGGATGTTCTGGTGACAAGATGTGGTGATGGCTTTGGGACCGATTTATATGTAAAACAACCTGACCGTAACAGCCTTCTAAAATATACCAGTTTCCATCCACGTGCAACCGTAAACTCTTTACCATGGAGTCAGTTTTTCCAGGTGAGATGGGTCACCGATGACAGCACACTGGATATACGATTAACACAAATGTGTGACAAATTTCTGAATAGGGGTTACCCGCATGATTTGATCACTGATGCGGCAGAAAAGGCTAGATTTGTAGGGATGCTCTCCTAGCTATCAAAGTGAGGAAGGATAAGCCTAAACGGGTACCATTTGTGTCCATGTATAGCCCTAAGAGTAAGAGTATAAGAGCAATTTTGAAAAAACATTGGCCAATAGTGAGGCTTACAAGTGGTGCCGAGGAATTTGCAAGTCCACCAATGATGGCTTATCGGCGTTGTCCAAGTTTGAGGGACAAACGTATTCACTCCTTATTTAATAAGCCGACGGCACAGTAACAGATGACATTCACACCCTGTAAGGTGGACAATTGCCCTTGTTTGGGTTGCTTGTGCTGCAGGAATTTGGTGAAGGGTGACAAGTTTTATGCTGGACATAATGACAGTAACTGTGGTGAATAGTATCCATTGAGGCCTCCGATGTGTTGTGCGCATGCGCGGTCTTCCGGTGTTATTACCGTGTATGAATTGATGCCATGGGTATGAAACACATAATGGATCACATGCCTATACACATGCGCCGATGTCCATTCAAGCTGAAGTATCGTGATGATTCCCAGTGATCATGTGATGACGTGGTGCTCCGTGGGATGCCACACATGCGCAGCAACAGTGCAATGACGCAAGGATTGAGGGGCCGAGCGCCATGATGATACCAGGTCTAGGTGTAATCTATGATGACAGGTGACACCTTCATTAATGGTATGCTCTGATCTGTTTTATACTTGAGAAAGTCTCCTCGGAGTTGAAACATTGTATGTGGACTGTGGAGGAATAAAGACTACATTTTATACTGCACTACTTATGCTGTCACTGCTGCTCTCATTTCAGTCAGCACTTGTACAGTCGTTTAGCCGACTATTGTCCCATGTAAAAGGGCCATTAGCAGTTTGCACCAAGAATCGTGTACTTTGCAAACAATCATGGCCGTCACCCTGACTGAGCCCACACAATGGCTACTGTACATGCAAGGGGGGCCCTTTACCCTAACAAGTATAAACACAGAAAACAGCAGCAGCGCAGTAGAAGTAGTTGTGATACAAGATGGCACCTATATAATAAGGATGGGGATTTTTGAGATAGGGCAAGGATGACTGCAACTGTTATCAACATAAGGAAGAAAAGGCGCTTCCAGTACTAGATTTACACTTCATATGTCGCTGGGCACAGATTGCCTGGTGCTTCAGACTCTGCTCAACAAGTCATCCACATTATAAGCGATAGATGGCTTTAAATTGTTTGTCTTTACATCTCTCACAATATCTAGCACCCTATGCAGTCTGACCCTTGTCCCTTTGAGTTTACTTATTTCATCCCAATAGTAGTGAGTGCTAGATTAAAATATAAATACAGAATTTACATTTATCTAAAACAATTTAGATCCTCTTCCCTCAGACCTGCCTATTGTGACCAGCCAACAGTTTCTATAGGTAGAGACAGATTTTGTGTGTCGCATTCTGATCATGATTTAATAAGATTTTATGTTGTCATGTAGCGTCAATGTCAGAGACTTCAGAACTGTTTTATTAGGCTATCATTATTTTTACAACTAAGACAAAAAATACTTGGCCGTATTTGCTTTCTGTAGCTAGAAGTTGTATTCTGTGTATAAATCAGAATAACTTCCTGTTGAGCTCCCGAATGAAATGGTATGTGGTCTTCATCCTAAATCCTCCTACAACCTCTCTTGCTTCAGATTCTTGCAGGGTTTCACCCAGAAAAAGTAGTCTTTACGGGAGCCTGTCCCTTGTCTTAACCTAATATTGTCTTGCCCCCCCAAAGCACTTCTATTCTGGAAAATGGCAGATGTCCTTAGAGGAGAAAGTCAACAAGAGCATGGAATGACCAGTAATTAATTGTTGGGGATTTTACAGATAGTGTGGATCCACTGTGTCGCCCAACCAATAAATGGATCGGACTGGCAGGGCTGACAGCTGACTCTAGAAACCCGGATGCTTTCAGGATTTCCTATTTATATTTAGAACTTCATAGTTATCTTTATTGTTAAAAATTGAAAGGCGCATTTCAAGCCTTTTATGACCAGAGTTTTTTTTGTTTTTTTTATTTTTGCCTGTTCACCTGCACTTTCCAAGAGCCATAACTTCTTTTTATTTAAAAAAAAGTATTCCTTTGACATGGTTATATGAGGGCTTGTTCTTTGTGGGATGAGTTGTATTTTTTTAATGGTACCAATGAACATACCAGATAATATATTAAAAAACTTTTAAGAATTTATAAATGGAGTGAAATGGAAGGAGAACACAATTGTGCCATCTTTTGTGTGATAACAAACAGATAACAAAAGAGATGAAGCCACCATGAGCAGGTCCTGTTGTGACCTTTGGACTGTGGTAACGTAGGGCAATTTGGTATAGTTTCAGCATAAATTTTTTGTTTTTCATATAATTGAAGTTCTACAAGAACTATGAAAAACACGGTGAATAAACTTTATATTTCTATTTCCTTTATATTTCAGTGTTAGTAGTATAAGATAAAGAATACCGATAAATAATAAAAAGTGACATCTAAAACATGGAATATATGTATCATGAGTAAGCAGAGAAGCTTTTGTCGTTTAATCCGTTTGCTAGCTTTGTCCTTTACAGGTAAGTCTCCCACTTACAATTATGTTATAGATGAGTAAGCATTGTTCCCTTGTGTGCGGCGTGTACCCTGTTATGAATAGAAGTGGATCATTTCAGGTGGTTTGTCATTGCTTACTAACACGTCAGCAGTGGGGGAAATATAACCCCAATTTCAAAAAGTTGTGTAAAATGTAAAGAAATGTAAAGTAAAAAAAAAGCAATGATTTGGAAATCTCATCTAACCATATTTTAGTCACAATAAAACATATCGGGGGAGACATTTTTTATTTCATTAGTGTAGTTGCACATAGAGATGAGCGAGCACCAAAATGCTCGGGTGCTCGTTACTCGGGACGAAATTTTCGCGATGCACGAGGGTTCGTTTCGAATAACAAACCCCATTGAAGTCAATGGGCGACCCGCTAAGGTTTCCATTTGTGAAAATCTGGGCAATTCAAGAAAGTGATGGGAACGACACAGTAACGGATAGGGCAGGCGAGGGGCTACATGTTGGGCTGCATCTCAAGTTCCCAGGTTCCACTATTAAGCCACAATAGCGGCAAGAGTGGGCCCCCCCCCCTCCCAACAATTTTTACTTCTGAAAAGCCCTCATTAGCAATGCATACCTTAGCTAAGCACCACACTACCTCAAACAAAGCACAATCACTGCCTGCATGACACTCCGCTGCCACTTCTCCTGGGTTACATGCTGCCCAACCCCCCCCCCCCTTCCCCCGCACGACCCAGTGTCCACAGCGCACACCAAATTGTCCCTGCGCAGCCTTCAGCAGCCCTCATGCCACACCACCCTCATGTCTATTTATAAGTGCGTCTGCCATGAGGAGGAACCGCAGGCACACACTGCAGAGGGTTGGCACGGCTAGGCAGCGACCCTCTTTAAAAGGGGCGGGGCGATAGCCGACAATGCTGTACAGAAGCAATGAGAAATCCAATCCAGTGCCACCTCCATCTGGAGCTGCACACGTGGGCATAGCAATGGGAAACCTATGTGCCACACACTATTCATTCTGTCAAGGTGTCTGCATACCCCAGTCAGACCGCGTTTTTTTATAAATAGTCACAGGCAGGTACAACTCCGCAATGGGAATTCCGTGTGCACCCACAGCATGGGTGGCTCCCTGGAACCCACCGGCGGTACATAAATATATCCCATTGCAGTGCCCTGGACAGCAGAGCTAACGTCAGATTAAATGCAGGTGGGCTTCGGCCCACACTGCATGCCCCAGTCAGACTGGGGTTCTTTAGAAGTGGACACATGCAGTTACAACTCCGTGTGGACCGACAGCATGGGTGGGTGCCAGGAAGCCACCGGCGGTACATAAATATATCCCATTGCATTGCCCATTACAGCTGAGGTAATGTCATGTTAAATGCAGGTGGGCTTCGGCCCACACTGCATGCCCCAGTCAGACTGGGGTTCTTTAGAAGTAGACACATGCAGTAACAACTCCCTGTGGACCCACAGCATGGGTGGCTCCCTGGAACCCACCGGCGGTACATAAATAAATCCCATTGCAGTGCCCAGCACAGCTGATGTAATGTCAGCTTTAATGCAGGTGGGCAAAAAATTAATTGGATTACACTGTAGGCGAGGACCCCAAAAAATTGGTGTACCAACAGTACTAATGTACCTCAGAAAAATTGCCCATGCCCAACCAAGAGGGCAGGTGAAACCCATTAATCGCTTTGGTTAATGTGGCTTAATTTGTAACTAGACCTGGAGGCAGCCCAGTTAAAATAAAAATTGGTTCAGGTGCAAGTTTCAACGCTTTAATGAGCATTGAAACGTATAAAAATTGTTTATGAAAATTATATGACTGAGCCTTGTGGGCCTAAGAAAAATTGCCCATTCGGCGTGATTACGTGAGGTTTCAGGAGGAGGAGCAGGAGGAGGAGGATGAATATTATACACAGATTGATGAAGCTAAAAGGTCCCCGTTTTGATGGTGATAAAGAACAATGCTTCCATCCGCGGGTGCAGCCTACATATTGTTTAGGTATCGCTGCTGTCCACTGGTGGAGAAGAGAAGTCTGGGGAAATCCAGGCTTTGTTCATCTTGATGAGTGTAAGCCTGTCGGCACTGTCGGTTGACAGGCGGGTACGCTTATCCGTGATGATTCCCCCAGCCGCACTAAACACCCTCTCTGACAAGACGCTAGCCGCAGGACAAGCAAGCACCTCCAGGGCATAGAGCGCGAGTTCAGGCCACGTGTCCAGCTTCGACACCCAGTAGTTGTAGGGGGCAGAGGCGTCACGGAGGACGGTCGTGCGATCGGCTACGTACTCCCTCACCATCCTTTTACAGTGCTCCCGCCGACTCAGCCTTGACTGGGGAGCGGTGACACAGTCTTGCTGGGGAGCCAGAAAGCTGTCAAAGGCCTTAGAGAGTGTTCCCCTGCCTGTGCTGTACATGCTGCCTGATCTCCGCGCCTCCCCTGCTACCTGGCCCTCGGAAGTGCGCCTTCTGCCACTAGCGCTGTCGGATGGGAATTTTACCATCAGCTTGTCCGCCAGGGTCCTGTGGTATAGCATCACTCTCGAACCCCTTTCCTCTTCGGGTATGAGAGTGGAAAGGTTCTCCTTATACCGTGGGTCGAGCAGTGTGTACACCCAGTAATCCGTAGTGGCCAGAATGCGTGTAACGCAAGGGTCACGAGAAAGGCATCCTAACATGAAGTCAGCCATGTGTGCCAGGGTACCTGTACACAACACATGGCTGTCCTCACTCGGAAGATCACTTTCAGGATCCTCCTCCTCCTCCTCAGGCCATACAAGCTAAAAGGATGACAGGCAAGCAGCATGGGTACCCTCAGCAGTGGGCCAAGCTGTCTCTTCCCCCTCCTCCTCATGCTCTTCCACCTCCTCCTCCTCCTCAATGCGCTGAGATATAGACAGGAGGGTGCTCTGACTATCCAGCGACATACTGTCTTCCCCCGCCTCCGTTTCAGAGTGCAAAGCGTCTGCCTTTATGCTTTGCAGGGAACTTCTCAAGAGGCATAGCAGAGGAATGGTGACGCTAATGATTGCAGCATCGCCGCTCACCATCTGGGTAGACTCCTCAAAGTTTCCAAGGACCTGGCAGATGTCTGCCAACCAGGGCCACTCTTCTGTAAAGAATTGAGGAGGCTGACTCCCACTGGGCCGCCCATGTTGGAGTTGGTATTCCACTATAGCTCTACGCTGCTCATAGAGCCTGGCCAACATGTGGAGCGTAGAGTTCCACCGTGTGGGCACGTCGCACAGCAGTCGGTGCACTGGCAGATTAAACCGATGTTGCAGGGTGCTCAGGGTGGCAGCGTCCGTGTGGGACTTGCGAAAATGTGCGCAGAGACGGCGCACCTTTCCGAGCAGGTCTGACAAGCGTGGGTAGCTTTTCAGAAAGCGCTGAACCACCAAATTAAAGACGTGGGCCAGGCATGGCACGTGCGTGAGGCTGCCGAGCTGCAGAGCCCCCACCAGGTTACGGCCGTTGTCACACATGACCATGCCCGGTTGGAGGCTCAGTGGCGCAAGCCAGCGGTTGGTCTGCTCTGTCAGACCATGCAGCAGTTCATGGGCAGTGTGCCTCTTCTCTCCTAAGCTGAGTAGTTTCAGCACGGCCTGCTGACGCTTGCCACCGCTGTGCTGCCACGCCGCGCGACACCGACTGCTGGCGACGTGCTGCTGCTGACACATCTTGATTGCGAGACAGAGGTTGCGTAGGAGGAGGAGGAGGGTGGTTTAGTGGAGGAAGCATACACCGCCGCAGATACCACCACCGAGCTGGGGCCCGCAATTCTAGGGGTGGGTAGTATATGAGCGGTCCCAGGCTGGGACTCTGTCCCAGCCTCCACCAAATTCACCCAATGTGCCGTCAGGGAGATATAGTGGCCCTGCCCGCCTATGCTTGTCCACGTGTCCGTTGTTAAGTGGACCTTGGCAGTAACCGCGTTGGTGAGGGCGCGTACAATGTTGCGGGAGACGTGGTCGTGCAGGGCTGGGACGGCACATCGGGAAAAGTAGTGGCGACTGGGAACCGAGTAGCGCGGGGCCGCCATCATGCTTTTGAAAGCCTCCGTATCCACAAACCTATACGGCAGCATCTCCAGGCTGATCAATTTGGCTATGTGCACGTTTAATGCTTGAGCGTGCGGGTGCGTGGCGGCGTACTTGCGCTTGCGCTCAAACACTTGCGCTAGCGATGGCTGGACGCTGTGCTGAGAGACATTGCTGGATGGGGCCGAGGACAGCGGAGGTGAGGATGTGGGTGCAGGCCAGGAGACGGTAGTGCCTGTGTCGTGAGAGGGGGGTTGGATCTCAGTGGCAGGTTGGGGCACAGGGGGAGAGGCAGTGGTGCAAACCGGAGGTGGTGAACGGCCTTCGTCCCATCTTGTGGGGTGCTTGGCCATCAAATGTCTGCGCTTACTGGTGGTGGTGAGGCTGATGGTGGTGGCTCCCCGACTGATCTTGGCCCAACAAAGGTTGCACACCACTGTTCGTCGGTCGTCTGCACTCTCAGGGAAAAACTGCCAGACCTTTGAGCACCTCGGCCTCTGCAGGGTGGCATGGCGCGAGGGGGCGCTTTGGGAAACAGTTGGTGGATTATTCGGTCTGGCCCTGCCTCTACCCCTGGCCACCGCACTGGCTCTTCCAACCTGCCCTGCTGTTGCACTTGCCTCCCCCTCTGAAGACCTGTCCTCAGTAGGCTTAGCAAACCAGGTGGGGTCAGTCACCTCATCGTCCTGCTGCTCTTCCTCCAAATCCTCTGTGCGCTCCTTCCTCGGACTTACTCCAATTACTACTACCTGAGTGATAGACAACTGTGTCTCATCGTCATCGTCCTCCTCACCCACTGAAAGCTCTTGAGACAGTTGCCGGAAGTCCTCAGCCTCATCCCCCGGACCCCGGGAACTTTCCAAAGGTTGGGCATCGGTCACGACAAACTCCTCCGGTGGGAGAGGAACCATTGCTGCCCATTCTGGGCAGGGGCCCGAGAACAGTTCCTGGGAGTCTGCCTGCTCCTCAGAATGTGTCATTGTAATGGAGTGAGGAGGCTGGGAGGAAGGAGGAGCAGCAGCCAGAGGATTCAGAGTTGCAGCAGTGGACGGCGCAGAACTCTGGGTGGTCGATAGATTGCTGGATGCACTTTCTGCCATCCACGACAGGACCTGCTCACGCTGCTCCTTTTCTAATAAAGGTCTACCGCGTGGACCCATTAATTGTGAGATGAATGTGGGGATGCCAGAAACGTGCCTTTCTCCTAATCCCGCAGCAGTCGGCGGCGATAGACCTGGATCAGGAGCTCGGCCTGTGCCCACACCCTGACTTGGGCCTCCGCGTCCTCGCCCGCATCCACGTCCTCTAGGCCTACCCCTATCCCTCAGCATGGTGTATTACCAGTAGTGCAGAAACAGAACGCTGTAATTAAATGTGCTGCTTATTGGCCTGTGGTTGGAGGCTGACTTCGCTTACAGAATGCACAGCAGAGCCAGGAAAGAATTTTGCGCGAGCCCGCTGTAACACTTAGCTGGCTGTGTATTAATTAGGACTACTACCCCCAGCAGAGACGCAGTACAGTCAGGACGGTCACAGGCAGCCCAAATATATTTTTTTGTCCCAAATTTTTTTGGAAAAGCCCACTGCCTATATAGACAGTATATGTCTTTCACGTTTTTCACTGTCCCTGCCTCAGCACTACTGGCCCTATACTATGTAAAATTACTGCAGACTGTTTCCCTCTGGACAGGATGACAGCAATGATGTAACGGGCAACGCAGAGCCAGGAAAGAATTTTGCGCAAGCCTGCTGTAACACTTAGCTGGCTGCGTATTAATTAGGACTACTACCCCCAGCAGAGACACAGTACAGTCAGGACGGTCACAGGCAGCCCAAATATATTTTTTTGTCCCAAATTTTTTTGGAAAATCCACTGCCTATATAGACAGTATATGTCTTTCACGTTTTTCACTGTCCCTGCCTCAGCACTACTGGCCCTATACTATGTAAAATTACTGCAGACTGTTTCCCTCTGGACAGGATGACAGCAGTGATGTAACGGGCAACGCAGAGCCAGGAAAGAATTTTGCGCAAGCCTGCTGTAACATTTAGCTGGCTGCGTATTAATTAGGACTACTACCCCCAGCAGAGACGCAGTACAGTCAGGACGGTCACAGGCAGCCCAAATATATTTTTTTGTCCCAAGTTTTTTTGGAAAAGCCCACTGCCTATATAGACAGTATATGTCTTTCACGTTTTTCACTGTCCCTGCCTCAGCACTACTGGCCCTATACTATGTAAAATTACTGCAGACTGAGGACGCAATGCTCTGCACGGCCAATATACAAAAAAAAAATGTGCAACACTGCAAAAAGCAGCCTCAACAGTACTGCACACGGTCAGATGTGGCCCTAAGAAGGACCGTTGGGGTTCTTGAAGCCTAAAATTACTCCTAACACTCTCCCTATAGTAGCTCCAGCATCAGCAGCACTTTCCCTGAGCTATGTCAGAATGCATCTGTGGCGAGCTGCGGGAGGGGCCGATTTAAATACTCGAGTGACACCTGATCTCGCCAGCCACTCACTGCAGGGGGGTAGTATAGGGCTTGAGCGTCGCAGGGGGAAGTTGTAATGCCTTCCCTGTCTTTCTATTGGCCAGAAAAGCGCGCTAACGTCTCAGAGATGAAAGTGAAAGTAACTTGAACATCGCGTGGTGCTCGCCTCTAGTAACGAGCATCTCGAACACGCTAATACTCGAACGAGTATCAAGCTCGGACGAGTACGTTCGCTCATCTCTAGTTGCACATGATTTTTTTTTCTTGGAGTATTTAAATTCCTCACTCCTGCGTGAGTTTAAATAAAACATAGGTCCTGCCCTGTATGTAGCCATATGACTTACTGGAAAATTGGCCCTCCAGCTGTTTTTGCATGAGTACCATTTATTTTTCCAGCCTTTTGTTAACTGTGTCACAACTTTTTCAGATGTGTTGCTGCCATCAATTTCAAAATATAATTATTTTTTTTTTAATTGGAATTTTCGATTCAAGTTTTTACAATTTGGTTTAACACTGATTCAGAATGTGGATACACAAGTATATAAACCCATTATATAAAGTCATGCTTCAAGTATAGCACAATATTTTTATATTCTTCACGTATTCCTAAGTATAAACTTTGGTAAGGAGGGAATGGGAGTAACCTGGGAGAAGAGAGGAGAGTAAAGAGTACATGAGTTTATATACGGCAGAATTTTTTACCTTTTTGCGAGTTTACGGTCTGAGGTCTTGCCATTAAGAGTAGTTTCAGCAAACGAAGGTCTGTAAGAGCCCAATCCTAGGTCTCCTCGCTGTTCACTGGTGCTTTGGGGACTTCGCCACCCTAAAATCTATCCTATACATGGAATCTATGGAACCAAAGTCCCGAGCATAAGTGGAAAGTGGAGAACCTATTTTGCTTGAAGAAAAACATGCATTCCAGAAGACAATGGTTGGAGATTAATATCAGTCAGAAACTTGATAGATGGGGACGTGAAGGTCTACGTCGTCTATCTACGTCGTCTATCTAGTCCCCCCCTCCGAAAACGTGATGACGTATGGCGCCATCTCCATATCTTTTTAGTATTGATGATTTGATGGAACGCAGGACCGTAAGCGGAAATACTCCAATCTCCACTCCCCGTGTATACACGCGGAGTCAGCGTCTAGCGAGAGTTTGATAGCAGATTTTCTCCATTTTGATACATGATTAAGGTATGTCTATTTTATATATATATATATATATATATATATATATATATATATATATATATATATGCAGTGGGTTATTATATGTTATGCTTGATAAAGGCGTCAGAAGACGCAGAAACGCGTTGCATACTTGTCATTAGAGGTATTTTTACCCTATTTATATGTTATACCTTTGTATTGGGAATAAAACTTGGCTTACCATGTACGGTTGTGGTAGTAGCTCATTCCCTAAACGTTTTTGAGATCCTGCAATAGAGCGCAGCTGGAGAAAGGTGTTTTTCTTTTTTTTCTGTCTATGTATCACCCCCATTTTTCTGCCAGAAAGTTGGGGTACCTTTAGAGCTGCAGCTCTCCAATAAGAATTAGTACGTGTATTATAGAACATACACAGGTATTTCTTTTGGATGAAATGGAGGATCAAGGATAAAGAAACCTACTGAAGGCTCTCTTGGATTCCAGGTGTAGGCGGGACACAAATCCAATTTTGTTGTCTCGCCTAACACCGGGAGAGTACACCGGATTGTCAATTTACTATTCCGTCCGTATACTAGGCGCTCTCCCTGATATATTTTTTTATTTCAACATCTGATGAGTGTTCCATGTTCTATTGTGAATAAAATATGGTTAAATGAGATGTCCAAAATATTGCATTCTTTTTTACTGATGGATAATGTGTACAAGTGTGCCACTGTTTAAATAAGATTGATCAACAAGAGATCACCTTAGTGGTCTTTTTTTACTTAAAGGGGTGGCCCAAGTAATATTTTGTCAGTAAAAGTATGTTCCCCATGCAGTAAATCATGGAGTGTTTACAGACTGCCCCAGCCTGTTTTCAGGACGACACAGGTGCTACAGCCAATAACAGAACCCGCCACTCTTGGCCATTCATTGAATTTAATGAATGGCTGAGTGCTGCCTGTGATTGGCTGAGTGCTCAGCCAATCAGACGCAGCCCTTTCAGCAAGCGGGGATTTTAAATCCCCGCCTGCTGAAACAGATTCAGAGCAGTGTAGGGAAAAGACAGTCTAGACGTGCCTGAGCCCCAGCAGCTGCGGAGAGGTGAGTATATATATTTTTTATTTTTAACACATTCCTGGGATGATTTTCATTGAAGGGCTTATATTTAAAGCCCTTCCCCAAAAATCGCTGCAGGGTTTGCCGGCAGCCCATTGCTTTCAATGGGACTGCAAAAGCACCGGTCCCATTGCAAACATTGGGAGAACATCGCGATCCTCTGTCACAGCTGTGGCAGGGGATTCTTTACTCCCCACAGGGAATATTTACACAGCAGCGGCAGAGAGGTGAGCACATACATTTATTTATATATTTTTTTTTATTTATTTTTTTTAATTTGTAATTTATTTTTTTAACACAAACCATGGCTGATTTTCAGGGAAGGGCTTATATTTCAAGCCCTTCACTGAAAATCACTGCAGGGGTGGCGGCATCCTATTGCTCTTTAATGCGGCTGCTGGCAGCAGCTGTGGCCCCATTGAAGGCGATGCTGCACAGACCTACATTCATGCGTGTTTGTGCACATACGTGGGTGCATGGTTTTGTGCACACCAATGAACGCATACGCACACGCTCGTTTGAATGCACCCTTAAGCTGGCTCTTATTTATGTATGGACTTGTGTTGCCGTAGATTCACGGTGTGTATGAAAGGAATCATCTTGCACTGAATCTGTAGTACATAAGTCCAGGTTAGTGCACATTGTTTATTATTTTACTCTCAAAGTGTCTGGCACACATAGGGACATGGTAGCTGATATTGGAACTATTGAAAATAACATCATTTTGGGAACACTTTGGCCTTCACTATTGGAGAGATGTTAGGCTAGACCTGAAAAAAATGGCATCTGGACAGTTTGTTGCAGGAAGCTTGGAAGCTCTGTATAGTGTTCTGGTCTCTCCTAAAATAAGACTGCCTGCACACAAATGAATTTGCATTGCAGAATACGTGGTCGACATCCGCACCGCACATCCACAGCAAATACCATTCATAGCACGCGATGAAAAAGCATTTCGTCCTGCACACTTGCGGAAAAAAAAAAAAGTGATTTCCGCAAGCAGAGGAAAAAAAAATCGGGCTTACTCTATTGTAGTGTGGTGTGCGCATGGACAGCTTCCATTGAAGTCAATTGAAGACATCTGACCCATGTCATCGCTTAGTGATGGTGTAGGAAAATGAAACATTAAAAAAAAAAAATCTGTACTGCGCCTGCCCGGCGGCGTCTTGCCGCAGTCATCTGCAGCCCAAAAAAAAAGGAAAATGACATGTACGCAGGGTCGCCGCTGCGGGTTCCCCCATGCAGAATCTGACCCATTTGTGTGCAAACAGTTTTAGGGGAGGTTTTTTACTGTCAATGTCTAATGGTTTATGCCTGAGGCTATGGTGTAGTCCCATATAGCAGATGAGATTTAGTGTATGAAATTTAGAAATACCAAGAAGCCTTTTTACTTCTAGCCTACTTCATAAAGAAATATTGAACCTTCCCTCACATGTGTTACATCCACCCAGGATGTGCTGGATATGTAACCTGCAGATCTTGTACAAATGTGCGCATTCTGTGTAAAAAAATAACAAACCAGAATATGGGAACTCTTTCCCTATCAAAATAACCTCAGGGATGGGGACCTGCCTAAACGCAAGCAATTTGCCCTGACAAGGACGTACCTGACCTCATACCTTGGCCCTTAGTTAACCCTATGTGGGACAAGGGAAACATAAGAAACAATAGAAAACAAATACAAATATAGGTTAGATACAGCAGTCAAATGATCGGTCCAAGACCAAGCTCTGACTGAGGCCACAGTCAGAGCTAAACTGAAGATTTAATGGCAATTCAGTCCAGCATCTGCCAGACTAAATAGCCGTAGTAATTACCCACAGGTGCGGTTAGGCATCTCTCACCTAATACCACACTTACCAGAGCCAGAAGATTGAAAACGACCGCAAAACCTGCACCAGACTATCAGTATGGCAGCAATCCCAGAACCACCACAGCAACATGCTTACTACGAACTTCGGGCAATTCAGAACACATATTCATAAGCCAGACTCACAAACCTTATTACAATCCATTTCCCCACTAGATACTCATGTCAAAGAGCCTTTCATATCCCAAAGCATGGATCTTGATATATTCCTGAGATGACTTTCAACAATTGGCTGTTGATGAAATGTCTTTATGTCAGCTAATCCCAGAGGGAAATGAAGTAAAAAGACTTGCCAAAAGAAGTGCAGGCATTATCACAGACCACATATCTGAGCAGTTGGAACTGGTTGTTATACTTTCATGGTATTGCATCTTTAAATGTGACAACGGTGGACTATTACAGAATCCTCTATATGTAAGAAAGAAACATAATCCTTGGAGTAAAGCTCAATGCAACTATGTGTTTCATTAAACTGAACAGAACTTGGAAAATAGATTTCAATTGACTTGATGCAAAAACAAGTAGAACATCATGACTTGTAAAATATGAATTTTCAATGTATGACATGCTCATTTATTGTTTATACCCCAAAGCCTTCAATAACTTATTGATATCTCAGTGTTTTGTTTCCAAGGGCACACAGTGTTCACATTGATTCTTGGGTAATAAACAGCACGGTTACGCTTTTTTACATGGTTAAAGAAACATTGTGTGCCAGAAATTGATGAGGTTATCATACCCACTCCTAAAGTATAAAGTTCTGTAATCCAGAATAGACCGGATGCAGCTTTTGAGTATGGCATTTTCCAGGTTATTAATTCTATGGGATGTAGTATCACCAATACATAAAAACCCTGTTAATGGCTACAACAGCAGATAAGCACCATGCAAATAACATAAAATTGATTTAAAATACGCATGAAACAATAAAAGTAACAATAAAAGTACTTAAAGGGGTTGTCTCGCGGCAGCAAGTGGGGTTAAATACTTCTGTATGGCCATATTAATGCACTTTGTAATATACATCGTGCATTAAATATGAGCCATACAGAAGTTATTCACTTACCTGCTCCGTTGCTAGCGTCCCCGTCGCCATGGATCCGTCTAATTCTGATGTCTTCTTGCTTTTTTAGACGCGCTTGCGCTGTGCGGTCTTCTTCCTGGTGAATGGGGCCGCTCGTGCCGGAGAGCTTGTCCTCGTAGCTCCGCCCCATCACGTGTGCCGATTCCAGCCAATCAGGAGGCTGGAATCGGCAATGGACCGCACAGAGCCCACGGTGCACTATGGGAGAAGACCCGCAGTGCATCGTGGGTGAAGATCCCGGCGGCCATCTTGGTGAAGGAAGAAGAAGGAAGACGTCGCAGAGCGGGGATTCGGGTAAGTAATAAAATTTGTGTTTTTTTAACACATCCCTTGGGTTTGTCCTGCGCTGAACGGGGGGCCTATGGGAAAAAAAAAAACGTTTCGGCGCGAGACAACCCCTTTAAAGGAAGAACTGTAGGTTCACTAGTATTTTTAATATATAGTCTTGTTCTACTATTAGGGAGCAATCTGCTATTAAGGGCTTGTCCTACAACTCATACTCAAGGCATCATCACTGGCTATCATTTGGTACTCACAGGCCCCGCTGCTAAAAGCTCGGGCCATCAGCTATTATCGCCATAACCAGTGAGTGATAATATATTTCAAAGGAGGGTGAAGCAGTAATATATTGCAGCCATGTCAATCGTTGCTCCAAGTGCTTCAGAGAGGAAGCTACTTGTTTTAGTATGCCTCTCCTAATAGTGGAGTTTCCTGCTCCTGGGTATATAGTGCTTAAAGTGAATCTCCAAGACACCCTGCCACTGAGAGTACATATAGGACAATTTCTTTTGACAGTAACAGTCACATTAAAATTGCAAAAACTCTGCGAAAAATTTCACTTATTTTAACTGTAGATATTGAATTTATGTCTCATATAAATATATTTTTTGTAGTACTAAGTCACCTTCAGTGTAGTTTTAAGCTTACAGTAACATAACTAATTTTAACCTTGGGAACCTGTAAATCGTTTCTCCTTTTGTGTTTCATGGTCATGCCTTTTAAATAAACAATTTCAATATATAGTGGGGCCTTGGGTTAAGAGTTTAATTCGTTCCGTGATGGAGCTCTTAACTAGAGATGAGCGAACGTACTCGTCCGAGCTTGATGCTCGGGCGAATATTAGGGTGTTCGGGATGCTCGTTACTCGTAACGAGTACCACGCGATGTTCGGGCTACTTTCACTTTCCTCTCTGAGACGTTAGCGCGCTTTTCTGGCCAATTGAAAGACAGGGAAGGCATTACAACTTCCCCCTGCGTCGTTCAAGCCCTATACCACCCCCCTGCTGTGAGTGGCTGGGGAGATCAGGTGTCACCTGAGTATAAAAATCGGCCCCTCCCGCGGCTCGCCTCAGATACGTTGTGACAGAGATCAGGGACAGTGGTATCGTGTTGGAGCTGCTGTAGGGAGAGTGTTAGGAGTTAGTGTAGGCTTCAAGAACCCCAACGGTCCTTCTTAGGGCCACATCTAACCGTGTGCAGTACTGTGGAGGCTGCCTTTTGCAGTGGTGCACATTTTTTTTTTTTTTGCTATATCGGCCGTGCAGAGCATTGCGCCCTGCAGTAATACTACAGGGACAGAAGTGGTGGTTAGGCAGAGAGAGTGTTAGGAGTTAGTGTAGGCTTCAAGAACCCCAACGGTCCTTCTTAGGGCCACATCTAACCGTGTGCAGTACTGTGGAGGCTGCTGTTAGCAGTGTTGCACATTTTTTTTTTTCCAAATCGGCCGTGCAGAGCATTGCGCCCTGCAGTAATACTACAGGGACAGAATTGTGTAGGCAGGGCCAGAAGACATATTTTATTGATTGAATATAGGCAGTGGGCCTTTCCTTTAAAAAAAAAGGGAAAAAATTCTATTTGGCCTGCCTCTGACAGTCCTCAGCGTTCTGGGTACGTGTGTGCTGGGTGGAGAACTTAAACAAAAATCATACGCAGCCAGCTAAGTTTAACAGCAGGCTTGCGCCAATTTATTTCCTGGCTGGGAAATCATCGCTCTGCTGCAGTTAATAACAGTGCAAGACTGCAGTTCTGTGACACACTGCAGGGCCACAACATATTTATTATTGCTTGAATATAGTCAGTGGGCCTTTCCTTTAAAAAAAAAAGGGCAAAAATTATATTTGGCCTGCAGGCTTGCGCCAATTTATTTCCTGGCTGGGAAATCACCGCTCTGCTGCAGTTAATAACAGTGCAAGACTGCAGTTCTGTGACACACTGCAGGGCCACAACACATTTATTATTGATTGAATATAGTCAGTGGGCCTTTCCTTTAAAAAAAAAAGGGCAAAAATTCTATTTGGCCTGCAGGCTTGCGCCAATTTATTTCCTGGCTGGGAAATCACCGCTCTGCTGCAGTTAATAACAGTGCAAGACTGCAGTTCTGTGACACACTGCAGGGCCACAACACATTTATTATTGATTGAATATAGGCAGTGGGCCTTTCCTTTAAAAAAAAAAGGGAAAAAATTCTATTTGGCCTGCCTCTGACAGTCCTCAGCGTTCTGGGTACGTGTGTGCTGGGTGGAGAACTTAAACAAAAATCATACGCAGCCAGCTAAGTTTAACAGCAGGCTTGCGCCCATTTATTTCCTGGCTGGGAAATCAAATCACTGGTAATACACCATGCTGAGGGGTAGGGGTAGGCCTATAGGACGTGGACGCGGGCGAGGACGCGGAGGCCCAAGTCAGGGTGTGGGCACAGGCCGAGCCAGTGCGGTGGCCAGGGGTAGAGGCAGGGCCAGACCGAATAATCCACCAACTGGTTCCCAAAGCGCCCCCTCGCGCCATGCCACCCTGCAGAGGTCAAGGTGCTCTACGGTGTGGCAGTTTTTCACAGAGACGCCTGACGACCGACGAACAGTGGTGTGCAACCTTTGTCGCGCCAAGATCAGCTGGGGAGGCACCACCACCAGCATGCGCAGGCATATGATGGCCAAGCACCCCACAAGGTGGGACGATGCCCGTTCACCGCCTCCGGTTTGCACCACTGCCTCTCCCCCTGTGCCCCAACCTGCCACTGAGATCCAACCCCCCTCTGAGGACACAGGCAGTACCGTCTCCTGGCCTGCACCCACACCCTCACCTCCGCTGTCCTCGGCCCCATCCAGCAATGTCTCTCAGCGTAGCGTCCAGACGTCGCTAGCGGCACAGTTTGAGCGCAAGCGCAAGTACGACGCCACGCACCCGCACGCTCAAGCGTTAAACGTGCACATTGCAAAATTGATCAGCCTAGAGATGCTGCCGTATAGGCTTGTGGAAACAGAGGCTTTCAAAAGCATGATGGCGGCGGTGGCCCCGCGCTACTCGGTTCCCAGTCGCCACTACTTTTCCCGATGTGCCGTCCCAGGCCTGCACGACCACGTCTCCCGCAACATTGTACGCGCCCTCACCAACGCGGTTACTGCCAAGGTCCACTTAACAACAGACACGTGGACAAGCACAGGCGGGCAGGGCCACTATATCTCCCTGACGGCACATTGGGTGAATTTAGTGGAGGCTGGGACAGAGTCAGAGCCTGGGACCGCTCACGTCTTACCCACCCCCCGAATTGCGTGCCCCAGCTCGGTGGTGGTATCTGCGGGGGTGTATGCTTCCTCCACTAAACCACCCTCCTCCTCCTCCTCCTACGCAACCTCTGTCTCACAATCAAGATGTGTCAGCAGCAGCAGCACGTCGCCAGCAGTCGGTGTCACGCGGCGTGGCAGCACAGCGGTGGGCAAGCGTCAGCAGGCCGTGCTGAAACTACTCAGCTTAGGAGATAAGAGGCACACGGCCCATGAACTGCTGCAGGGTCTGACAGAGCAGACCGACCGCTGGCTTGCGCCGCTGAGCCTCCAACCGGGCATGGTCGTGTGTGACAACGGCCGTAACCTGGTGGCGGCTCTGCAGCTCGGCAGCCTCACGCACGTGCCATGCCTGGCCCATGTCTTTAATTTGGTGGTTCAGCGCTTTCTGAAAAGCTAACCCCACTTGTCAGACCTGCTCGGAAAGGTGCGCCAGCTCTGCGCACACTTCCGCAAATCCCACACGCACGCTGCCACCCTGCGGACCCTGCAACATCGGTTTAATCTGCCAGTGCACTGACTGCTGTGCGACGTGCCCACACAGTGGAACTCTACGCTCCACATGTTGGCCAGACTCTATGAGCAGCGTAGAGCTATAGTGGAATACCAACTCCAACTTGCGCGGCGCAGTGGGAGTCAGCCTCCTCAATTATTTACAGAAGAGTGGGCCTGGTTGGCAGCCATCTGCCAGGTCCTTGGAAAATTTGAGGAGTCTACCCAGATGGTGAGCGGGGATGCTGCAATCATTAGCGTCACCATTCCTCTGCTATGCCTCTTGAGAAGTTCCCTGCAAAGCATAAAGGCAGACGCTTTGGAATCAGAAACGGAGGCGGGGGAAGACAGTATGTGGCTGGATAGTCAGAGCAACCTCATGTCTATATCTCAGCGTGTTGAGGAGGAGGGGGAGGAGCATGAGGAGGAGGGGGAAGAGACAGCTTGGCCCACTGCTGAGGGGACAGATGCTGCTTGCCTGTCATCCTTTCAGCGTGTATGGCCAGAGGAGGAGGGGGAGGAGCATGAGGAGGAGGGGGAAGAGACAGCTTGGCCCACTGGTGAGGGTACAGATGCAGCTTGCCTGTCATCCTTTTAGCGTGTATGGCCAGAGGAGGAGGAGGAGGAGGAGGATCCTGAAAGTGATCTTCCGAGTGAGGACAGCCATGTGTTGCATACAGGTACCCTGGCACACATGGCTGACTTCATGTTAGGATGCCTTTCTCGTGACCCTCGCGTTACACGCATTCTGGCCACTACGGATTACTGGGTTTACACACTGCTCGATCCACGGTATAAGGAGAGCCTTTGCACTCTCATTCCCGAAGAGGAAAGGGGTTCGAGAATGATGCTATACCACAGGGCGCTGGTGGACAAACTGATGGTAAACTTCCCATCCGACAGCGCTAGTGGCCGAAGGCGCATTTCCGCGGCCCAGGTAGCAGGGGAGGCGCAGAGATCAGGCAGCATGTACAGCGCAGGCAGGGGAACACTCTCTAAGGCCTTTGACAGCTTTATGGCTCCCCAGCAAGACTGTGTCACCGGTCCCCAGTCAAGGCTGAGTTGGCGGGAGCACTGTAAAAGGATGGTGAGGGAGTACGTAGCCGATTGCAGCACCGTCCTCGGTGACGCCTCTGCCCCCTACAACTACTGGGTGTTGAAGCTGGACACGTGGCCTGAACTCGCGCTGTATGCCCTGGAGGTGCTTGCTTGTCCTACGGCTAGCGTCTTGTCAGAGAGTGTGTTTAGTGTGGCTGGGGGAATCATCACGGATAAGCGTACCCACCTGTCAACCGACAGTGCCGACAGGCTTACACTCATCAAGATGAAAAAAGCCTGGATTTCACCAGACTTCTCTTCTCCACCAGCGGACAGCAGCGATACCTAAGCAATACGTAGGCTGCACCCGCGGATGGAAGCATCGTTCTCTATCACCATCCAAAACGGGGACCTTTTAGCTTCATCAATCTGTGTATAATATTCATCCTCCTCCTCCTCCTGCTCCTCCTCCTGAAACCTCACGTAATCACGCCGAACAGGCAATTTTTCTTAGGCCCACAAGGCTCAGTCATATAATTTTTCTAAACAATTTTTATACGTTTCAATGCTCATTAAAGCGTTGAAACTTTCACCTGAACCAATTTTTATTTGAACTGGGCTGCCTCCAGGCCTAGTTACCCATTAAGCCACATTAACCAAAGCCATTAATGGGTTTCACCTGCCCTCTCGGTTGGGCATGGTCAATTTTTCTGAGGTACATTAGTACTGTTGGTACACCAATTTTTGTGGGCCCTCGCCTACAGTGTAATCCAATAAATTTTTGGCCCACCTGCATTACAGCTGACATAACATCAGCTGTGATGGGCAATGCAATGGGATATATTTATGTACCGCCGGTGGCTTCCTGGCACCCACCCATGCTGTGGGTCCACAGGGAGTTGTTACTACACCTGTCCACTTGTAAAGAACCCCAGTCTGACTGGGGCATGCAGTGTGGGCCGAAGCCCACCTGCATTAACCACGACATTACCTCAGCTGTGATGGGCAATGCAATGGGATTTATTTATGTACCGCCGGTGGCTTCCTGGCACCCACCCATGCTGTGGGTCCACAGGGAGTTGTTACTACATCTGTCCACTTGTAAAGAACCGCAGTCAGACTGGGGCATGCAGTGTGGGCCGAAGCCCACCTGCATTAACCACATTACCTCAGCTGTGATGGGCAATGCAATGGGATTTATTTATGTACCGCCGGTGGCTTCCTGGCACCCACCCATGCTGTGGGTCCACAGGGAGTTGTTACTACATCTGTCCACTTGTAAAGAACCCCAGTCTGACTGGGGCATGCAGTGTGGGCCGAAGCCCACCTGCATTAACCACGACATTACCTCAGCTGTGATGGGCAATGCAATGGGATATTTTTATGTACCACCGGTGGGTTCCAGGGAGCTACCCATGCTGTAGGCGCACACGGAGTTTAACCTACATCTGTCCACTTGTAAAGAACCCCAGTCAGACTGGGGCATGCAGTGTGGGCCGAAGCCCACCTGTATTAAGCACGACATTACCTCAGCTGTGATGGGCAATGCAATGGGATATTTTTATGTACCGCCGGTGGGTTCCAGGGAGCCACCCATGCTGTGGGTGCACACGGAATTCCCATTGCGGAGTTGGACCTGGCTGTGACTATTTATAAAAAACTGCGGTCTGACTGGGGCATGCAGACACCTTGACAGAATGAATAGTGTGTGGCACATAGGTTCCCCATTGCTATGCCCACGTGTGCAGCTCCAGATGGAGGTGGCACAGGATTGGATTTCTCATTGCTTCTGTACAGCATTGTGGACTATCGGCCCGCCCCTTTTATGGGGGGGGTCGCTGCCTAGCCGTGCCAACCCTCTGCAGTGTGTGCCTGCTTTTCCTGTGGCAGACGCATTTACAAATAGACATGAGGGTGGCATGGCATGAGGGCAGCTGAAGGCTGGGCAGGGACAATTTGGTGTACGCTGTGGACACTGTCGTGCGGGGGGGGGGGGTTGGGCAGCATGTAACCCAGGAGAAGTGGCAGCGGAGTGTCATGCAGGCAGTGATTGTGCTTTGTTGGAGATAGTGTGGTGCTTAGCTAAGGTATGCCATGCTAATGAGGGCTTTTCAGAAGTAAAAGTTGTTGGGAGGGGGGGGGGCACTCTTGCCGGTATTGTGGCTTAATAGTGGGACCTGTGAACTTGAGATGCAGCCCAACATGTAGCCCCTCGCCTGCCCTATCCGTTGTTGTGTCGTTCCCATCACTTTCTTGAATTGCCCAGATTTTCACACATGAAAACCTTAGCGAGCATCGGCGAAATACAAAAATGCTCGGGTCGCCCATTGACTTCAATGGGGTTCGTTACTCGAAATGAACCCTCGAGCATCGCGATAATTTCGTCCCAAGTAACGAGCACCCGAGCATTTTGGTGCTCGCTCATCTCTACTCTTAACCCAAAACACTCGTAAGTCAAATCAATTTTTCTTATTGAAATGAATGGAAAAGCCATTACTCCATTCCAGATCGCAAAGTTCTCCCACTGATTTCAATGGGGATGGCTTGCCCCATTAAAAACAATAGGATGCCGGCACCCCCGCAGTGATTTTCAGGGAAGGGCTTTAAATATAAGCCCTTCCCTGAAAATCATCCCTAACAGTAGTAAAAAAAAAAAAATTATACTCACCTGTCTGCCAGGGCTCTGGTGCATCTAGCCACCGATTGTTCTCACTGCACTGCTCTGAAACTTTTCAGCAGGGGGGGATTAATTAAAAATGCAGGGAAAACAAGTATATATTTTTTACTACAGCTAGGGATGATTTTCAGGGAAGAGCTTATATTTAAAGCCCTTCCCCAAAAATCACTGCAGGGGTTGCCAGCAGGCCACTGCTTTCAATAGTGCCACCAGCAATAGTGGGTGCACCATTAAGAGCAAGGCTTGTAACCCAAATTTTTGCTCTTAAATTAGAGCAAAAATTTGGAAGAGAGCCTGACTCCAAGTCAAAAAGCTTGTAAGCTGAGGCACTCTTAACCCAAGGTATCACTGTATGTGTATGACAGGTTGTATTTTGAGGGACGAGTACTGATTTTTATAGGAATCAATTTTGGCAATGGGAAAAAAGCTACCGTATTTTCTGGCGTATATGATGACTGGGCGTATAAGATGACCCCCAACTGTCATCTTATACGCTGGGAATACACTGTAGAAAAAAAAACAATACTCACCTTCCGCGGCGCTGCTGCAGGCTGTCGCTCCTGATGTCATTGAATGGCTGTGATTAGTTAACACAGCGTCGGCTTTCATTGGCTGACGCCATGCTGAGTTAGCCAATCAGAACATTAGCTTTCTGGAGGTGGGGCATTCAAGACCCACCTCCGGAAAGCAATGCTCTGCCGACACGGGGGAGGGAGTCACAGCCTGCAGCAGCGCCGCGGGAGGGGAGTATTAATTTTTTTTTCTACAGCATATTCCCAGCGTATAAGATGACCCACGACTTTGGAGAAGATTTTCCGGGGTTAAAAAGTCTTCTTATATGCTGGAAAATACGGTATTTCGCTACTGTTTGTTGTGATTTATTTTTTTAATCATTAAGGATTTTTATTTAAAAAGAAGATTTTAACAAACATCAAATAGAGGGCAATTGTGTACAGGTTTGAGAACCTTACCCCTAGACAAAAATTCCAAGCCTGGATGCAACCTGCAACGAATGGGAAGACATCTGCATTTTCTGAGCGGTTTCTGAGGGATTCCAACGTAGAAAAGAAAGATTCAGTGCTCACAGGGTCCAGGACAGATAATTCAATAGTCCATAAAAGATTGGTATATAATATACCGTCTTTTATTACAACGCGTTTCGGCTGACGCCTTTATCAAGCAATACATTCACATATTAAAAGCGGCACATATATATAATATATAATCTACTCCCTATTCTGAGGGATCTCTAAGAAGCCGTGTCACAGTGGCAAATAGTGCAGTATGCTCTATAAAATCTTGGAAACAGGAGAAGGTATACAACAGGATCTGGCAGGATAGTGCAGTTAAAAAAGTTGTGATGCCAGTGCCTGATTTTAAGGAACTTTGTAGAGAAATAAGACTATCACACATGTTTGGGTAAACTGCAGGGATACCATTTACTATTTAACCTGGCAGTCTGAAAGACTTTTTAAAAGTAGAATTTAACTTTGATCCAGGGATAGATAAGCCCGGGGGTGGGGCGGGGGGCACCACCTGAGCTATGGGAAGGCTATAGAGAGACTGACTGAGACTGAAACCCCTTTATTAACCCAACTAACAATAATTTCCAACCTGAAGCTTTTCCTATGGAAATTCTCTGCTGTCTGCAGCTTGTAGTGCTGGGGCTTCTCTGGCTGTTTGATGAAAGCATTAAGGTTAGACATGGCTTGAAAGGATTTTAAGTCTTCAAAACGACCGCAAGCTTCCCTCAGAGTAGTGGGTAAATGATCAGCTCAACATGGGGTGGCAGGAAGGTTCAGTAGCTCCTCCAGTGACAGGACAAGGAAGAAAGCCGGCAAGAAGGCTGCAGACCACCTTACCCCCTTTCCTCCTTATGGCTCCCTGTCTAGTCAGTCCCCCATTTTCTCACCTCTCAGGCCTTTTATCTTTTGCAGCTGCGACATAGTTCAGATAAAATGGAAATTCCTCAGTTTCCTCCACTTAGGGAAACGTGTTTCAGCTCTGCCCCTAACCAATAAGAAAGCTCCTCTTTTCTTCTGGTCAGGTGGACCAATGGCAGTGGAAGATCTTTGCTGCATGCATGAAGTTCTTCACAGGTTCTTCAACAATTGTAGTAACGTAAAAATGACTAGGCTAAATTGCCTATTTAGTTCCCTATTCTGGCACCATCTTATTAAATGAAATACAGCATCACCACCCTTTGCTAAGAGTTGCACTTGACTTGCAGCTAAGTAATTTTACTGTAGTGACACAGTTCAGGTCACTACATGAACTGTTGCCAACATAAGGGGGAAAAGTTTCTCCAGAAAAGTGTAAGTACGAGCCTTTACATTTAACAAGGTAATCGCTAGAGCTAATAGAAGTCATTTTAATGGCCTGTTGTTGTTAGGGAACACTTCTATAGAAGGCCACTTAGTCTGAGGAGTCGAAGTCACAGTTCTTAGATTAATTACGAACTATAGTGTAATAGTAAGCAAAGTAAATTTGGTACTCCCAGCCCCTTCCCTGCTTATGGTAAAGGTAGATAATAGATGAAGCCACAATGTTTTTTTTATTATTCCATCTGAAATTTCAAAGTTGCGTTTGGAATTTTCTAATTATGAAATGGGGAAAAGGAACGGAAATAGTATATAGAGTTTTGAGAAGAATTAGCATCTTGTACAGTACAGCACAAACAAACCAAGAGACTTTGAGGCTTGAGAGACGATTTAATTCTATTTGATAGAAGACAATAGGGGCAAAAAATGTATAGAAACAAGATTTGCTAGAGGAAAGAATAGCCTAATCCCCAAGTATGGGATATTATCTTGCTACCAAAGGAAGGGAAATTCAAGCTGGATAGATTTTAAGGTTCTTCTGCAATATTAATACCAAAAATTTGTGATTTACTAATATTAAGTTTATAGTTGGAGATTTGGCTAAAACAACCCAGAAAATGATATCATTCTCTTAAAGAGCGAAGAGGATCTGAAGGAATCAGTAGTGCATCATCCGCAAGTAGGCTTATTTTATGCTGCCTAAGACCAGTGACTATCCCTCTAAGTTTGGAGCCTGACCTGATAATTTCTGTAAGAGGCTCTATTATTAAGGAGAACAATTAAGGAGACAGGGGCATCCTTGACGAATGCCATTTAGTAATTTGAAACGATATGGAAAAAAACATACGACAGAACCCTGGCCAATGGGGCACCATATGGAGTTTGGATCACCTTAAAAATATTGCTGTAAAAGCCAAATTTTTATTGCATTTTTTCTTGGAGACAAGGTGACCAAAAAAGCGCATTTCTGACGTTATTTTTTTTTTTTTATGACAACGTTCACCATGCGGGGTAAATAATGTTTTACTTTTGTTTTATTACCTAGATTCCTTTCTTATAAATATGGCAAAAGGTTTTATTTTCTTAACTTTTATTACTTTTTTTTAATAATTAGCAAAACTTCACTCGTTTTTTTAGTTCCCAGAAGGGACAACAACTAACGATGCTTTGATCGCTCCTGCAGTATATTGTAATGCCATAGCATTACATCATATTGTAATTTGACAGGAAGTCTAACATGCAAAGTTTTCTAGTGGTCTGTATTAAGATAAACTATATCATGAAAATCTATATTTTGGATATATATAAAGGCGAAAGGCCTCACTGACTAGCTGACTGGCTCGCCAGTATTTCTCTAACCTTCCGATGACGTACAAACATGAAATTTGGCGGGACCATTCTTTAGGTCCTAAATAGGAAAAGTAAAGGGGTCACAACTCGATTATTCAATCCTAAAAAATTCAATCTAATTCTCTAACTTCCAAGTGACGTACAAAAAATTTGGCACAACATTTGTTGAGGTCCTAAATAGGAAATGTAATTGATTATTCAATTTTAAGTGGAAAAGTAAGTGACACCCTATGTATTGTAACTAATAACACACAAGTGTACCGCAAACTTGAAATTTGGTACGACCATTCTTTAGGTCGTAAATAGGAAAAGTAAACGGGTCGCAACTTGATTATTCAATTTTAAGGGCAAAAATAAGTGACCGCCAATGTATTGTAACTAATAACACGCATCTCTACTGCACAGACTTGAAATTTGGCACAAGCATTCTTTAGGTCATAAGTAGGAAAAGTAAAGGGGTCGCAACTTGATTATTCAATTCTAAGTACAAAAGTAAGTGACCCCCTATGTAATATAACTAATAACACAAATCCATACCGCACAAACTTGCAATTTGGAAGTCATAAATAGGAAATTTAAAGGCATCACAACTTCAATATTTAATTCTAAGCATAAAAGCCTGAAATTGGAGATACATGAGAGAATTCTTTCCTCAGAAACTATAAAGCCTAGGAAAATTATTTGTATACTGAAGAAAATCTTCCCCACCTCTATCTGTATATACTGAGGAAAATCTACCTCACCTCTATGTGTATATACTGAGGAAAATCTACTTCACCTCTATGTGTATATACTGAATTAACTACTTCACCTCTAGGTTTATATACTGAGGAGAATCTGACTGACCTCTGTGTGCATATACTGAAAGGTTGTGAAATACATAACGAAGTGGCCATGGACTGCAGGGATGGAGCCTTTAAGACAAAGAAGAGGCTGCAACCTCCAGTCTGGGGGTATATTTGAATAAAAAGGGGCGTTACCTTTAAGGGTAAAAAGTAAGGAGAGTGGGAGGGGTGGCACATTCTGCAGAGGGACATCAGTACATGCAGTCTGAGGAAAATCTAACACTCCTAACACCCTATGTATTGTAACTAATAACACACAAGTGTACCACAAACTTGAAATTTGGTACGACCATTCTTTAGGTCGTAAATAGGAAAAGTAAACGGGTCGCAACTTGATTATTCAATTTTAAGGGCAAAAATAAGTGATCGCCTATGTATTGTAACTAATAACACGCATCTCTACTGCACAGACTTGAAATTTGGCACAAGCATTCTTTAGGTCATAAGTAGGAAAAGTAAAGGGGTCGCAACTTGATTATTCAATTCTAAGCACAAAAGTAAGTGACCCCTTATGTAATGTAACTAATAACACACATCTGTACTGCACAAACTTGCAATTTGGCATGACCATTTTTTAAGTCGTAAATAGGAAATTTAAAGGCATCACAACTTCAATATTTAATTCTAAGCATGAAAAACTGAAAATCCGAGATACATGAGAGAATTCTTTCCTCAGAAACCATAAAGCCTAGGAAAATGATTTGTATACTGAAGAAAATCTTCCCCACCTCTATCTGTATATACTGAGGAAAATCTACTTCACCTCTATGTGTATATACTGAATTAACTACTTCCCCTCTAGGTTTATATACTGAGGAGAATCTAACTGACCTCTGTGTGCATATACTTAAAGGTTGTGAAATACATAAGGAAGTGGCCATGGACTGCAGGGATGGAGCCTTTAAGACAAAGAAGAGGCTGCAACCTCCAGTCTGGGGGTATATTTGAATAAAAAGGGGCATTACCTTTAAGGATAAAAAGTAAGGAGAGTGCGAGGGGTGGCACAGTCTGCAGAGGGACATCAGTACATGCAGTCTGAGGAGAATCTAACACTCCTCTAAGTGTATGCATATTTTATTCCTCAGTTCCTCTGAAGTAACCACAACTTCATAAAATTTTCCATGTGAACAACAGGCAAACACCTATACCAAATTAATTCGGGCAAAGCCAGGTATATCAGCTAGTATTAGCATAAGATTTGTTAAAATTTGTATGCCACACAACCGATTTTCCAGTGCAAAATCCAGGATGAAAACATAGCACCGTATGTATCATCACAAAAGAAATCACATTAAAAGCTGGAGGATATATTTTTCATCTGATGTCTATGTTTACGCACAAGGGAATTTTTGGTTTGCTGCCCCTATACATCTACAATAGCATATAACACAAGGTGTCTCTAAAGTCCCCCTTCAATAAATTTATTACTCAGCAACCAATGTGTATGAGAGGCTGTTTTCTGATTTATATGATGCACAAGGTTTTTACCCACATTACATCGATTCAATGTGAGCCCTGTCAGTGAATTTGGTCATATGAGAATCCCCATGCCATGACTGAGCATCATTGTGACTTACTAAAATGGAATGTCTTCTGTTTTGTGTGTCATTGCAAACTCTACAGACCGTTTTTCTTTTCAGAGTCCATGGTAACCACGTATCCTATCTGGACATGCTGAAAAATTAAATAATGCTGCAACTGAATGATGACTTTGATGATTACGTCAACCAGCAGGACGGTGCACCACTCCATTTTCACCTTCGGGTTCGTGCCTACCTCAATGACGCCCTGATTTAGTGCCAGATAGGAAAAGTGGGAAAAACAATCAGGCCCCTATGTAGTTGCCCTCGCAATCACCCAACTTAAAGAGCTTGTCCCATCTCAGCACTTCCTGGTCAAGCTGAGAAAATCGCAGTTAGATTTCTGACCATCTTGGCGAGTGTTATGGAAACAGCCGAGTGCGGCAGCCTTATGCTGTTTCCATATCACCCATTGAAGTGAATGGATGTTAAGCAAACAGCGTAGCAAGGCTTCTCAGGTGGAATGGTAGTGGTAGCTGGAAAAGTAAAATGGAACTGGGGAAGAAAGGGGGGTGAACGAGTAAGTTAATGTGAGTGTTTGCAGTTAGAGTAGTGAGGTCTACTGGAAGCAGATATATTTACTGTAAGCATCATTCTATGAACAAATATTTTGTGTGCAATCAGTAAATAAATATGTCAATAAGTACAGCATGCAAACAATAAAAATGTTAGAAATACGTTTCCAACCTTAATAGAGATTTATTTATCTCTGCCTGGGTACCCAATTTTATCATGTAAGCCTTGGTGAAGTCCAACTTTAATATTCACATTTATGCCTCCTGCAGTCATGCTTGGAATGGGGGGCCACCAGGAAGGGATGCTCAGGTAGCAGGTGGTTGGAGATGCAGTCTTCAGGGAAAACAAAGCTATCAGTTGTCACAATGTGTGCTTTGGGGCGCAGTTTGGCAATGACACAATCACTGATACAATCCAGTTAATAGTCTACTTGGTTTTATCTAGGTTGGAAATGGAAGTTTCATTGAAACACAGCCACACGCAGCACTTAGACACATGCAATAAAAGAAAATAAACCCCTTGCCTGTCTGAGCTCTAACTAAAGATTACCAAGTATGACTTACATTATGCAATTTGTAGCTGCCAGAGTTTTTTTAAAGCCGGGAGACATGTTGCTCCTTTCAGCTCTGTATTTCTCCCTTCTTTAAAATATTATTTGTGATCCCAGATAATAACTTCTCCATTCACAAAACTTTTTTGCCTAGGGATATCATAAGGGAATGCAGCCTTTTCTTATGACAAACGGTTGTTCATATAGTCTTACATATACTTATGTATAAAATTCATTTGAGCGGTTTTTGAGCGATAATTGTTGTGTGCTTTTTTACAGTGCAAGGTGATCGCTCAAACGTTGAGATCACCTTGCGCTCCGAGCGGGGGATGCAGAAGAAAAGAGGGGCCGATTGTCTTCTGCATCCAGCTGTTCCCTACTCTGAATGCCGAGCTGTTATACGGCCAAGCGCTCCGAACGGGGGATGCAGAAGACAAGCGGGGCCACTTGCTGTTCTCTGCTCGGAGCACCTGGCTGTTATACAGTAGGTCGCTCCGAGCGGGGTATGCAGAGCACAGCTAGACAGCTCTGTTCTTTATACCCCCCTGCCCTCAGGGAGCAGGATACAGCTGAAACAATAGTATCAACTGTATCCTGCAGTGAATTCCTGATAACTTATCGCTGATCTTGCAGCATGCTGAAAGATTAGTGTCGGCTTAACGAAAACTGCATGATGTCAGTGCAGTTAGACACAACGATTATTGCCCAAAAGATGGCTTTGAGTGATTTTTGAGCGGAAATCGTCGTGTCTAAAAGGGCTTTTAGTCACATACATAAAAAATGTTCTATAACCCACCCAAGCTATACTCAAGTCTAAAACTATTTCGTATAATTTACATACAACAGCTAAGTATGCCAGTTAATTATTCAGCAGATTATGCAACCACAGAAATCTAAGGATGAGTGCCAACGCAGAACATGAACGAAATCCCCAAACACACAGCCATTGGCAGTCATCCAATAAAAAAAGCTACTTCCCTGTTATTGGCCATTATATATCAAATACCAATAACAACAACTGTGTTAATACCTTGTCAATGTCAGGTTGGCATAATATACCATTTGAAAATCACCAAAAGAACACAATTAGTAGGACTCATGCTGTTAGCAAAACAATACCATTGCCTAATGCCATCTTGCATGTAAGAGGCTCAGTTCTGTGTATGTCCCTTGACCAATATTGCAGAGCCCCACTCGAGGATGGCAGAGTGCAGACGCAGGCATGCATCAGTAAATTTGAACTTATCTTTACTCTAACTTGAGGCATAAGACTTGACAGTTACAGATAGAATAGGCACAAAGCTTGGCATTTACAGTGTCTCCTAAAGGCACTACGCTTGATGGTTATTGGTGGCAATGGATCAGTCTCTGAGTAAGCACATTGATTACAGTTTCTCCTGTAAAGGTATACATCATTTCAAGGACACAGCTTATTGGTTGCAATGTTAATAGGGACAGTAGGCTTCAAGAGCACATCACAGTAACTGAACTTGGTTGGGCATGTTAGGCTGGCAGTCTTACAGTCTCTAGTAACAGAGCAATATTCCTAAGGGCTTTACTGGTCCCAGAGTACAGTCTCTCTCTCGGTAGCGGTCAGGAACTTCACTAATACTCCATGGACACCTCCAGTTAATGCACTTCCTTAGGCTCGGCAGTCTCGAGCAAGGCCACGACCAATGATCTTCAAGATGGTAGGGTGGAGATTCAACCAATGAAGTTCAAGATGGCAGGGTGGACATTCACCACCCAACAGGATATCAGGATCAACGGCTCTAGCTTGGCTCACCGGCTGGACCCAACTCAACTCTCACAGACTTTATATGTTGATGTTTAGTGGTATACTTAGTATCCCAAAGCTTTATTGGCAACCTATCACCTGCTATAGAAGATTTTACCATGTGAAACTACATCTCCCAGTGTGATCTGAACAATGGTAAGGGTATGCTGTGTTGTAGAATAGTGGACCTTACATGTGAATGCAGTACTGATGTAACACAGTCAATGTATAATAAAAACAAAGATCTGGTACCGTGTTAGCCAGTAGAGCAAAATGTGATTGTTCTCAGTAAGAGAAACGACGTAATCTTGTAGATATGATACCTTTTAATGGCTAACAAAAATACATGATGTAATAATAGCGAGCTTTCGTACCAACGCAGGGGTACTTCTTCAGGCTTATGGATTGGATCTGAAGAGGCATGGATATTTATACACACTTATAACATACATACTTATGACAAGGCACAGATATGGATGTGATTGGTTCGCACTTAAAAGGAATTCTGCAACAGCAAACAAACTTTTTTTGTCTAGGCACTGATAGCGGAGTGAAAGTTTTATGGTCCCTAAATTACTGTTGGAGGGGGGGAGGTAATCAGGCTTGACTTTCTACAAGAGATACACAAACATTTTTAGCTAAGCACTGATAAGGGAGTGAAAGTTTATGGTCCCTGAATTACTGTTGATGGGGGTCTTATCTGTGCAATCAAGTCTCACACTTCCCATTCACGCATAAATCCTGGGGAATAATTTAACCCCGTATTCAGCGTGTCAAAGGTTGTTATCAATTTATATTCCCAAATTCTTCTGTGGTTTTGTGACTTGAAACCACCCTTCAATATCAAAACTCTCATATCTCCTATGTCATGTCCATGGTTAGAGAAGTGCTCGGCCACAGGTAATTCTCTTTTTCTGTGTTCAATTGTATGGCGATGAGATCTCATCCTGGCTTTCAGTTTCTGTCCTGTTTCCCCAACATAAAGACCCCCAACAGTACATTTACTGTACATGATCAGGTACACAACATCGGACGAGGAACATGTAAATGTCCCTGGGATCTTATAGTCCTGCTGTGTGTTGGGGATCCGTATCCTGTCCGCAGTCAGTATATGTGAGCAGGTCTTACAGCTCCTTACATTACAGGGATAAGTTCTTTTTTGTGTGTCAGAGGGTAATGCACTCCTGATTATAAAGTTCCTCAAGTTAGGAGGCTGCCTGTAACACAGAAGCGGAGGGTCCGGGAATATGGTTTTCAGTCGGTCATCCTTGTGCAGGGTATGGTGGAGTTTTCTTGCAGTTTTCCTTAGTATCTCTAGTTGCGGATTGTAGGTCACTACTAGAGGCACACGATTGTTTCTTTCCTTCTCCTTGTATTGTTGCAGAATTCCTTTTAAGTGCGAACCAATCACATCCATATCTGTGCCTTGTCATAAGTATGTATGTTATAAGTGTGTATAAATATCCATGCCTCTTCAGATCCAATCCATAAGCCTGAAGAAGTACCCCTGCGTTGGTACGAAAGCTCGCTATTATTACATCATGTATTTTTGTTAGCCATTAAAAGGTATCATATCTAGAAGATTACGTCGTTTCTCTTACTGAGAACAATCACATATTACAGTCAATGTAATAATGTCCTGTTCAGACATATAATAGATAAGTGGGTGTAGTTCATGGTTGCAAGCAGTTCATCTCAACCACCCCCTTACATTCTGACAAATTGTTAAAATTGGTAAAAATTCCTGCCGATCACTTGCCATAGTTTAAGAAACCTGAACACAGCAAAATAACCTCCTTTGAGAATCTGGCTTCTGTGGGAATTCTGACAAATATAAATATTTTAGACTGGATCAGCCATCTAGACATATTACATGTAATACTCTGTGACAGCAAAAAAAGAAACCATTTTTTTAGCTAAGATATTTTTAAGGAATGGAAAACATTGAAATGTTCAAATGACAGCACTTTAGTCAGTTCTGGACATCTCCTCAATAGTACTGCATTAGCCAAGTAAGAATCAGAGCTGGGTGAATTTTATCCTGTTAGAAACAGTTCTCACTTATGTCATATGAGGTCAAGCAATAAAGGGAGATGATTGGATGGATGGATGGATGGATGGATGGATGGATGGAAGAAGTTTCCTTTCTAAAGCATTGGGTGAATAAGGAGATCTGGGAAGGAGAAAGAACTGCTGCATTGTATACAAGCAAAAGGCTGACAATTGACAATTGCAATGAGTATGAGCTGTCCACAAGCCCTAGATATTGAAAATCTTTGTGCTATGAAGAGAATACTAATGAGTTGCTCATTAGTTATGAAGCGATATAATTGAATAGAAAACTCTGGATATGGAATATATAGGTTCTTCAAGGCATGAGTGATTATCTTTGGCCACTGAAAAGATAAATGTTAGTAGTGTTAGTAGCTGGTACCATACTGTGGCAGAAAAAGAAAGGAGGATTTGTGGTGCAATAGGAATTCCCATGGGTCTCTATTGAGAGGATTATGGAATATGATGCAGGCCAGGCTGTATATGCGGCACCAAAAACGTAATGCATAGGCAATGCCACCATACATGTAGCATATCACTGATAGTGGTGCCATCCCAAAGCAACTACCCAAGAATACTATGGGATGAGTATTTCTAGATTAATCTAGGGGCTTTAAAGACCAATGGAATGGGTATAAACAATGTTCTCATGTATTGACATTTTGAGGACATGTAATTTTGAATCAATTATAGTAGGGCCAGAGATTTCACCGAAGATTGTAAAAATGGAGAAAAGGGGAAAATAGGGGCAATGGGATGGGGCGGAGCCTAAGCCACACTATTCAGTCCTGTTCAGCTGAATGGTAAGCCTAACCCCTGTCCCTACTCGATTTGCCTCTGTTCTACAGATGTATTCTTCTGTTCTAGAATGGATTTCCACGGGCTAAACTGTAGCCATTTTGTTGCATTTCTGGACATCCCCTTTAATTGAATGTCATCTGCAGAGATAATTTATGCGTTACCCCTGCTACTTCAGTGTCTTTAATATTATAACAGGCATTGATAGCTCCTGCTACTAGCTCTACTGATAGGGACAAACGGATGGGGAATAGGGGGCAGCCCATCTTGTGCCCCTCTCTGCAGGAAATGGAGGGGACTTATACCCAGCATGTTTTACTTAAGATGTGAGATTGGTATAGAGAGCAGAGGTCCAACTTAAAAAGTTAAATAAAAAAATCTTTAAAATATAAGAGTCATACAGTCCCATGATAGCGTCAACTGCCTTTGCGATATCAAGGGAGAGTAACAAGGAGGACAGTTAGCATGTGAAGGCTAGTTGAGAAATACCAATATCTTATCTAATATCATCATTGGCTTGTCAGTGGGGAATAAATCCCATTTGATCGCTATGGATAAAACAGCTAAGGAGGCTAGTAGCCATGATTTTCAATGGCAGTTTGATATTTAGAAGTGGGATATTGACTGTAGAATGATGGGGAAAAAACTTGACTTTTTTAAAATTTGCACAAGCCACAACGTAACAAAATGTAAAAAATAGAAAGAGTCTGAAGACTTTCTAAATGTCTACAGTAGTTTTGTTGTTGCTTTACATACAAAAAGATGACTTAGGGCTCACACCCACTAGCGATACGACTTCCCTGTGATGCAAGAGTGAGTGAAAATGTATGACAATGAAATGATTTTCAATGGTTTCATTCTCATTAGCGATGCTTTCACTGTAGCCTCACATTGCAAAGAAGAATGTGCAATATCGCCCATTGTTTTTAATAGAGATGAGCGAACGTACTCGTCCGAGCTTGATACTCGTTCGAGTATTAGCGTGTTCGAGATGCTCGTTACTCGTGACGAGTACCACGCGATGTTCGAGTTACTTTCACTTTCATCTCTGAGACGTTAGCGCGCTTTTCTGGCCAATAGAAAGACAGGTAAGGCATTACAACTTCCCCCTGCGACGTTCAAGCCCTATACCACCCCCCTGCAGTGAGTGGCTGGCGAGATCAGGTGTCACCCGAGTATATAAATCGGCCCCTCCCGCGGCTCGCCACAGATTTGTTCTGACATCGAGGAGGAAAAGTGCTGTTGGTGCCGGAGCTGCTATAGGGAGAGCGTTAGGAGTATTTTAGGCTTCAAGAACCCCAATGGTCCTTCTTAGGGCCACATCTAACCGTGTGCAGTAGTGTGGAGGCTGCTTTTTGCAGTGTTGCACAATTTTTTTTTTTGTATATCGGCCGTGCAGAGCATTGCGCCCTGCAGTAATTATTCATACTAGAGGGCCAGAAGTGGTGGTTAGGCAGGAACAGAAGACATATATTGTGAGGCAGGGACAGAAGACATATTTATTGAATATAGGCAGTGGGCCTTAGCAAAAACATTTGGGGAAAAAAATCTATTTGGGCTGCCTGTGACTGTCCTCAGTGTACTGGGTCTGTGCTGGGTGTAGTTGTCCTCCTAATTCATACGCAGCCAGCTAAGTGTTACAGCAGGCTTGCGCAAAATTATTTCCTGGCTCTGTGTTGGCTGTTAAATCACCGCTGTATTCCAGTCCACAGTGCAACAGAGTGCAGTTATTTGACATACTCCAGGGCCAGTAGTGGTGACGCAGAGAGAGAAGACATATACAGTGTATATAGGCAGTGGGCCTTTCCAAAAACATTTGGGGGAAAAAATCTATTTGGGCTGCCTGTGACTGTCCTCAGTGTACTGGGTCTGTGCTGGGTGTAGTTGTCCTCCTAATTTATACGCAGCCAGCTAAGTGTTACAGCAGGCTTGCGCAAAATTATTTCCTGGCTCTGTGTTGGCTGGTAAATCACCGCTGTATTCCAGTCCACAGTGCAACAGTGTGCAGTTATTTGACATACTCCAGGGCCAGTAGTGGTGACGCAGAGAGAGAAGACATATACAGTGTATATAGGCAGTGGGCCTTTCCAAAAACATTTGGGGAAAAAATCTATTTGGGCTGCCTGTGACTGTCCTCAGTGTACTGGGTCTGTGCTGGGTGTAGTTGTCCTCCTAATTCATACACAGCCAGCTAAGTGTTACAGCAGGCTTGCTCAAAATTATTTCCTGGCGTTCCGTAAGCGAAGTCAGCCTCCAACCACAGGCCAATAAGCGGCACATTTAATTACAGCGTTCTGTTTCTGTACTACTGGTAATACACCATGCTGAGGGGTAGGGGTAGGCCTATAGGACGTGGACTCGGGCGAGGACGCGGAGGCCCAAGTCAGGGTGTGGGCACAGGCCGAGCCAGTGCGGTGGCCAGGGGTAGAGGCAGGGCCGGACCGAATAATCCACCAACTGTTTCCCAAAGCGCCCCCTCGTGCCATGCCACCCTGCAGAGGTCAAGGTGCTCTACGGTGTGGCAGTTTTTCACAGAGACGCCTGACGACCGACAAACAGTGGTGTGCAACCTTTGTCGCGCCAAGATCAGCTGGGGAGCCACCACCACCAGCATGCGCAGGCATATGATGGCCAAGCACCCCACAAGGTGGGACGAAGGCCGTTCACCGCCTCCGGTTTGCACCACTGCCTCTCCCCCTGTGCCCCAACCTGCCACTGAGATCCAACCCCCCTCTCAGGACACAGGCACTACCATCTCCTGGCCTGCACCCACACCCTCACCTCCGCTGTCCTCGGCCCCATCCAGCAATGTCTCTCAGCGCAGCGTCCAGACGTCGCTAGCGCCACTGTTTAAGCGCAAGCGCAAGTACGCCGCCTCGCACCCGCACGCTCAAGCGTTAAACGTGCACATTGCCAAATTGATCAGCCTGGAGATGCTGCCTTATAGGCTTGTGGAAACAGAGGCTTTCAAAAGCATGATGGCGGCGGCGGCCCCGCGCTACTCGGTTCCCAGTTGCCACTACTTTTCCCGATGTGCCGTCCCAGCCCTACACGACCACGTCTCCCGCAACATTGTACACGCCCTCACCAACGCGGTTACTGCCAAGGTCCACTTAACAACAGACACGTGGACAAGCACAGGCGGGCAGGGCCACTATATCTCCCTGACGGCACATTGGGTGAATTTAGTGGAGGCTGGGATAGAGTCAGAGCCTGGGACCGCTCACGTCCTACCCACCCACCGAATTGCGTGCCCCAGCTCGGTGGTGGTATCTGCGGGGGTGTATGCTTCCTCCACTAAACCACCCTCCTCCCCTCCCTCCTCCTACGCAACCTCTGTCTCGCAATCAAGATGTGTCAGCAGCAGCACGTCGCCAGCAGTCGGTGTCGCGCAGCGTGGCCGCACAGCGGTGGGCAAGCGTCAGCAGGCCGTGCTGAAACTACTCAGCTTAGGAGAGAAGAGGCACACGGCCCACGAACTGCTGCAGGGTCTGACAGAGCAGACCGACCGCTGGCTTGTGCCGCTGAGCCTCAAACCGGGCATGGTCGTGTGTGACAACGGCCGTAATCTGGTGGAGGCTCTGCAGCTCGGCAGCCTCACGCACGTGCCATGCCTGGCCCATGTCTTTAATTTGGTGGTTCAGCGCTTTCTGAAAAGCTACCCACACTTGTCAGACCTGCTCGGAAAGGTGCACCGGGTCAGCGCACATTTCCGCAACTCCAAGACGGACGCTGCCACTCTGCGGACCCTGCAACATCGGTTCAATCTGCCAGTGCACCGATTGCTGTGCGACGTGCCCACACGGTGGAACTCTACGCTCCACATGTTGGCCAGGCTCTATGAGCAGCGTAGAGCTATTGTGGAATACCAACTCCAACATGGGCGGCGTAGTGGGAGTCAGCCTCCTCAATTCTTTACAGAAGAGTGGGCCTGGTTGGCAGACATCTGCCAGGTCCTTGGAAACTTTGAGGAGTCTACCCAGATGCTGAGCGGGGATGCTGCAATCATTAGCGTCACCATTCCTCTGCTATGCCTCTTGAGAAGTTCCCTGCAAAGCATAAAGGCAGACGCTTTGCACTCGGAAACGGAGGCGGGGGAAGACAGTATGTCGCTGGATAGTCAGAGCACCCTCATGTCTATATCTCAGCGCGTTGAGGAGGAGGAGGAGGAGGGGGAGGAGCATGAGGAGGAGGGGGAAGAGACAGCTTGGCCCACTGCTGAGGGTACACATGCTGCTTGCCTGTCATCCTTTCAGCGTGTATGGCCAGAGGAGGAGGAGGAGGAGGATCCTGAAAGTGATCTTCCTAGTGAGGACAGCCATGTGTTGCGTACAGGTACCCTGGCACACATGGCTGACTTCATGTTAGGATGCCTTTCTCGTGACCCTCGCGTTACATGCATTCTGGCCACTACGGATTACTGGGTGTACACACTGCTCGACCCACGGTATAAGGAGAACCTTTCCACTCTCATTCCCGAAGAGGAAAGGGGTTCCAGAATGATGCTATACCACAGGGCGCTGGTGGACAAACTGATGGTAAACTTCCCATCCGACAGCGCTAGTGGCCGAAGGCGCAGTGCTGAGGGCCAGGTAGCAGGGGAGGCGCAGAGATCAGGCAGCATGTACAGCGCAGGCAGGGGACCATTATCCAAGGCCTTTGCCAGCTTTCTGGCTCCCCAGCAAGACTGTGTCACCGGTCCCCAGTCAAGGCTGAGTTGGCGGGAGCACTGTAAAAGGATGGTGAGGGAGTACGTAGCCGATAGCACGACCGTCCTCGGTGACGCCTCTGCCCCCTACAACTACTGGGTGTCGAAGCTGGACATGTGGCCTGAACTCGCGCTGTATGTCCTGGAGGTGCTTGCTTGTCCTGCGGCTAGCGTCTTGTCAGAGAGGATGTTTAGTGCGGCTGGGGGAATCATCACGGATAAGCGTACCCGCCTGTCAACCGACAGTGCCAACAGGCTTACACTCATCAAGATGAACAAAGCCTGGATTTCCCCAGACTTCTCTTCTTCACCAGCGGACAGCAGCGATACCTAAGCAATACGTATTATGCACCCGCGGATGGAAGCATCGTTCTCTATCACCATCAAAAACGAGGACCTTTTTGCTTCATCAATCTGTGTATAATATTCATCCTCCTCCTCCTGCTCCTCCTCCTGAAACCTCACATAATCACGCCGAACGGGCAATTTTTCTTAGGCCCACAAGGCTCAGTCATATAATTTTTGTAAACAATTTTTATACGTTTCAATGCTCATTAAAGCGTTGAAACTTTCACCTGAACCAATTTTTATTTTAACTGGGCTGCCTCCAGGCCTAGTTACCAATTAAGCCACATTAACCAAAGCGATTAATGGGTTTCACCTGCCCTCTTGGTTAGGCATGGGCAATTTTTCTCAGGTACATTAGTACTGTTGGTACACCAATTTTTGGGGGCCCTCGCCTACAGTGTAATCCAATTAATTTTTAGCCCACCTGCATTACAGCTGACGTTACATCAGCTGTGTTGGGCACTGCAATGGGATATATTTATGTACCGCCGGTGGGTTCCAGGGAGCCACCCATGCCGTGGGTCCACACGGAGTTGTAACTGCATGTGTCCACTTCTAAAGAACCCCAGTCTGACTGGGGCATGCAGTGTGGGCCGAAGCCCACCTGCATTAAGTACGACGTTACCTCAGCTGTGATCGGCAATGCAATGGGATATATTTATGTACCGCCGGTGGGTTCCAGGGAGCCACCCATGCTGTGGGTCCACACGGAGTTGTAACTGCATGTGTCCACTTCTAAAGAACCCCAGTCTGACTGGGGCATGCAGTGTGGGCCGAAGCCCACCTGCATTAAGCACGACATTGCATCAGCTGTGATGGGCAATGCAATGGGATATATTTATGTACCGCCGGTGGCTTCCTGGCACCAACCCATGCTGTCGGCCCACACGGAGTTGTAACTGCATGTGTCCACTTCTAAAGAACCCCAGTCTGACTGGGGCATGCAGTGCGGGACGAAGCCCACCTGCATTAAGCACGACGTTACCTCAGCTGTGATGGGCAATGCAATGGGATACATTAATGTACAGCCGGTGGGTTCCAGGGAGCCACCCATGCTGTGGGTGCACACGGAATTCCCATTGCGGAGTTGTACCTGCCTGTGACTATTTATAAAAAACCGCGGTCTGACTGGGGCATGCAGACACCTTGACAGAATGAATAGTGTGTGGCATATAGGTTCCCCATTGCTATGCCCACGTGTGCAGCTCCAGATGGAGGTGGCACAGGATTGGATTTCTCATTGCTTCTGTACAGCATTGTGGGCTATCGCCCCGCCCCTTTTAAAGAGGGTCGCTGCCTAGCCGTGCCAACCTTCTGCAGTGTGTGCCTGCGGTTCCTCCTCATGGCAGACGCACTTATAAATAGACATGAGGGTGGTGTGGCATGAGGGCAGCTGAAGGCTGCGCAGGGACAGTTTGGTGTACGCTGTGGACACTGGGTCGTGCGGGGGAGGGGGGGGTTGGGCAGCATGTAACCAAGGAGAAGTGGCAGCGGAGTGTCATGCAGGCAGTGATTGTGCTTTGTTGGAGGTAGTGTGGTGCTTAGCTAAGGTATGCATTGCTAGTGAGGGCTTTTCAGAAGTAAAAATTGTTGGCAGGGGGGGGGCACTCTTGCCGCTATTGTGGCTTAATAGTGGGACCTGGGAACTTGAGATGCAGCCCAACATGTAGCCCCTCGCCTGCCCTATCCGTTGCTGTGTCGTTCCCATCACTGTCTTGAATTGCCCCGATTTTCACAAATGAAAACCTTAGCGAGCATCGGCGATATACAAAAATGCTCGGGTCGCCCATTGACTTCAATGGGGTTCGTTACTCGAAACGAACCCTCGAGCATCGCGATAATTTCGTCCCGAGTAGCGAGCACCCGAGCATTTTGGTGCTCGCTCATCTCTAGTTTTTACTGGGGCCAGCGGCAGCAGTGTCCGCTCCATTGAAAACATAGGGAGTATATTGCGTTCCCCTGACACAGCTGTGACAGCTATGGCAGGGGATTCCTTCATCCTCACGGGGTCTGCGGGGATGAAGGAATTCACTGCCAGAGCTGCACTATTGAATGACAGCTGAGTGCTGCCTGTGATTGGCTGAGTGCTCAGCCAATCAGAGGCAGCTCTTTCTGGAGGCAGGCATTTTTCAATCCCTGTCCACCAGAAGACGACTGCCGGGGCCAGAGAGAAGAGCCGGACGGTTCTTTTAGGTGAGTTAATTTTTTTTTTTAACTTTTTTTTTACAGCTAGGCATGATTTTCAGAAAAGGGTTTATATTTCAAGCCTTTCCTTGACAATCATCACCGCGGTGCTGGGCTTCATTCCACTGCTTTTCATCAGGCTGCAACAGCGCTGGCTCCATTGAATGCAATGGGATAGCATCACGGACCTCTGCCACAGCTATGACAGGGCATTCCTTCATCCCCGCAGGGATGAAGGGATCATCTGCCATAGCTGTCACAGCTGTGTCAGGGAAGCACAATGTTCGCTCTATGTTTTCAATGGGGCTAGTGCTGCTGCCGCTGGCCCCATTGAAAACAATGGACGATATTGCACATTCTTTTTTGTGATGCGAGGTTACAGTGAAAACATCGCTAATGAGAATGAAACCATTGAAAATCATTGTTTTCATTATCATGCGTTTTCACTCACTCTCGCATCGCAGGGAAGTCGTATCGCCAGCGGGTGTGAGCCCTGATGGTACTTTTAGTCGCAGGTAAGAGAGGAAGATTGGGGAAGAGACGCAGTGCTGGACTGTGGATTACATGATCAATAAATGATTTTTTTGACTGATGCAATGTTAGAGGAGCAAAAAGCAAAAAAAAAAAAAAAGTACTTTTTTTTTTGTTTTCCTGCCAAAGTAAACAGAAACAATGTTAAACCAACCTATAAAATAAAAATCTCATCTTGATTTAAAGCTCCCAAGCCCACTACTGTATTGCACCTTCCTACATCTCTTCTCTCCTCTCCGTCGACCTACTTAACTGGGTAAATTCTCTGCAGATTATTATCCCCGCTCATTAGTTCCTCTCTGTCTTTGTCAATTACTATATCAAAAGTAGAATGAAATCAAACAATAAAATTTTTATCTATAGGTCTTGTGTACATCTACAGCATATGTATTCAACAGACTGCAAATAAGCTCTAAACAACATCCCTAGTATCTTTCATCTATCACTTATTTTTTGGTTAAAGGAGATGTCCCGCGCCGAAACGGGTTTTTTTTTTTTTAAACCCCCCCCCCGTTCGGCGCGAGACAACCCCGATGCAGGGGTTAAAAAAACCACCCGCACAGCGCTTACCTGAATCCCGGCGCTCCGGTGACTTCTCTACTCACCGCTGAAGATGGCCTCTTCCTCCGTGGACCGCAGCTCTTCTGTGCGGTCCACTGCCGATTCCAGCCTCCTGATTGGCTGGAATCGGCACGTGACGGGGCGGAGCTACACGGAGCTACACGGAGCCCCATAGAGAACAGCAGAAGACCCGGACTGCGCAAGCGCGGCTAATTTGGCCATCGGAGGCCGAAAATTAGTCGGCACCATGGAGACCAGGACGCTAGCAACGGAGCAGGTAAGTAAAAAACTTTTTATAACTTCTGTATGGCTCATAATTAATGCACAATGTATATTACAAAGTGCATTATTATGGCCATACAGAAGTGTATAACCCCACTTGCTGCCTCGGGACATCTCCTTTAAGTACCGTACTAAATGTACGTTAACAAGTAGTGAAGGTCAGATAGAAGAGAGTGTGACTGCAGGACCTCAATGTGAGCAGGTCTCCATTTTGGCTGACATAGAGAGCTTTCACACATGCAGAATATTTCTCCCTGACGCACCAACTTCAGACAACCATATATGCAATTACGTATGCTTTACTGCCACGTATTTGCTCTGTGAACAAGGTTGATGAGCTAGATTTGTGGAAATACACAAGAAAATAGAGCAGGTCCCATATGTTTACGTATGTAAGAAATGCATCTGTAAAATACGTAAATGAGAGGAAACCCATTGAAAGCAATAGGTTCTATTCTCTGCCTATTGCGCAGGCAAATTTTGCTTGCGTAAATATAGAGGCAAATATGGTTGTTTGAAAAAGCTCTAAAGATGTAGAAAATTCTGCACTTTAATCTATATGTATATACTAGTAATTATTAGGAAATTATAGTACCAGTGTTTCTGGTGGCACAATGCGCCACATAGCTCTGCTACATGCTACATCCATTATGATCCCCACACACCACACACGCAGCTTTACTACATCTACCCTGATTCCCACACATTACACACACAGATCTACTACATCCATCCTGACCCCATACATTATATACACAGCACATTACACACACAGCTCTACCACATGCATGCTGACCCCACACATTACACACAGCTCTACTACACCCATCCTGACGCCACACATCACACACACAGCACATTACACACACTGCTCCACCACACCCATCCTGATCCCACACATTACACACTCTGCTCTACTACATCCGTCCTGACCCTACATATTACACACATGGCACATTACACATACAGCTCTACTACACCCATCCTGACCCCACACATTACACACACATAACATTATACACACAGCTCTACTACATACATCCTCTGTGCATTTCTACACAAATGCACAGAGCATGGGAAATAAACAAGGAGAATTGGAGCTCCTAACACAGGAAGAGAAATATAATGTCATCGACATTACGGAAACTTGGTGGAATGACACACAATTGGAATACAAGGCTTGAAGAATACAACCTTTTTATAAGAAACATACCTAATAAAAGGGCAGGAGGTATTGTGTTGTATGTTAGGAAAACATCATCTCCACAGAGATTCAAGCTTCAGAGCATGGGAGTTCTGTAGAAACTGTTTGGGTAAGAATACAAGGAGAGAACAACAGAAAGAACACCATTGTAGGCATTTACTATAGGCCACCTGGACAAGCAGAAGATATGGATGAACTCTTTCTACATCAGATGGTCAAGCTCTCAAAAAAGCATGACAAAGTGATTATGGGAGATTTTAACTATCCAGACATTTGTTGGGAATCTCTCTCAGGTAAAAGTAGTGGTCCAACAAATTCTTATCCACTCTTGCTGACAACTTTATCTTCCAAAAGGTCAAAGAGGAAACAAGGGGATCTGCTATTTCGGACCTAATTCTTACCAACAGGGAGGAAATGGTTGAGGAAGTAAGGGTGGCTGGGACCTTAGGAGGCAGTGATCATGCTATCCTTGAATGTTGGATAACAAGGGGAGGAGGACCTCAAGGTTGGATTTCAGAAAGGCAGATTTTAATGAACTCAAAAAGAGGGTAAGAAGAATCCAATTGCTGGATGTTCTTAAGGACAGAAATGCCCAAGAAGGTTGGGAAATATTGCAAAATGAGATTCCCAAAGCACAATCGTTAACAATCTCTAAAAGAAGGAAGAATAGGAAGCATTTAAAGAGACCAGGATGGATGAACACAGAACTTGCACACGTTAAAAAATAAACAAAAATATTTTTATCAAATGGAAAGAGGTGGGATATCTAAAGAAGAATATAACGCGGTCTGCAGAAACTGTAGGGAAGGGTCAGAAAAGCTAAAGCTAATAATGAATTGAGGCTTGCAACAGAGACCAAAAGCAATAAAAAAAGGATTTGGAGGGCATGTCAAAAACAAAAGAGAAGTCAAAGTCAAAGCCATTCGACGAGAGCTACCTGTGATTGGCTGAGCACCTCAGCCAATCACAATCAGCTCTTTCAGCAGGCGGGGATTTTAAATACACGGCTGCTGATAGATCAGCACTATAGAGCGGGGGACAGCAGAGAGAAGACGCGGCTGAGCCCCGGCAGCTGAAGGGAGTGAGTATGTATTTTTTTATTTTTTTTACACTACTTTTACTGTTATTTCAGGGAAGGGCTTATTTTTAAAGAGCAGAAAATAGAGATGGAGGGGAGCTGCTACCGTTAAAAATTTCCTTCTTTATTGAATAAAATAAAGCATACAGCTCACAAGTGCACGCTGAAGGCGTTTCGGCAAAAGCCTTTGTCAACAGCCTTTGTCAAAGTTACTGCTGGTGAGGTGAGCCCACATCTTTCTTTTTTGGCTTATTCTTATTTTTAAAGCCCTTCCCTGAAATCCAATGAAGAGTGCTGGCAGCAGGATCCTCTACCGCAGCTGTCATGTGTGACAGCTGTGGTAGGAAATTGAAGAATTCCTCTGCTGCATCTATCACAGATGTGGCAGGTGCAGCAGCAGGGAATTCTTTTTACTAGCGGGGATGAAGGAAATATCTGCCGCATGCAGCAGATGTGTTCTGCATCCCCGCGGGGGACACGGCAGCGGCGGAGAGGTAAGTTTTTGTTTTTTTGGTTTGTTTGTTTTTTTACACTAAAATTATTGTTTTTCAGGGAAGGGCTTATATGTAAAGCCCTTCCATGAAAAAGAATTCAGGGGTGCCAGCAGACCATTGTTTTCAATGGAGCCGCTGGCGGCAGCCGCAGCTCCATTGAAAAATGCTCGGACTCCCATTCACTTCAATGGGGTTCATTACTCGAAATCAGCTCTCGAGCATTACAAAAAGCTTGGCTCAAGTAACGAGCACCCGAGCATTTTGGTGCTCGCTCATCTCTAGTAGAGATAGAACATCAACTGATCTTCCCTGTGCTATTTGGGGAATAAAAGAATCAGGCTATCTATAAGCAGAGAGATGGTGAGGGAACACTGAGCTAGCTTAAATGAATTTAAGTCTCAAGGTCCAGATGAATTACATCCTAGGATACTAAAGGAAGCAGTGGAGGTAATTGTTAAACCGCTCGCCTTAATTTTTGAAAATTCCTGAAGAAATAGGAAAGGTCCCAGAAGATTGGAAAAGGGCAAATGTTATCCCTATCTTCAAGAAAGGGAAGAAGGTGGATCCAGAAAACTACAGGCCTGTGAGCCTGACTTCTATACCGGGAAAGATCTTTGAACTAATTATTAAACAGCATGTATGTAAGTACTTGGATGAAAATGGAGTAATTAACCAGAGTCAGCATGGGTTTGTAATAAACAAGTCATGCCAGACGAATCTAAATTCCTTCTATGACAGAATCACTGACTGGATTGATCAGGATAATGTGGTGGATATAGTATATCTTGACTTTAGTAAAGATTTTGACAAAGTATCCCATACTATACTTATTTTTAAAAAATGACCAAATATTGGATCAACAAGGAAACTGTTAGGTGGATTCACAACTGGCTGTGTACTCAAAGAGTGATCATAAATGGCTGCACATCCAAGTGGAAGAATGCATCAAGTGGGGTACCACAAGGCTCTGTCCAAGGCCCAGTGTTGTTCAACATTTTTATAAATGATCTGGAGGAGGGAATTGATTGGAAACTGATCAAATTTACTAACAACACAAAGCTAGGAGGAATAGCTAACACTAGGGAAGAGAGAGTATTCAAAAAGAGTTAGAATACCTTGAACAGTAGGTGGCGACTAACAGAATGGTGTTTAATGAGAAAATATGCAAAGTCCTACATCTGGGCAAGAAAAATGAAAAAAGCACATACAGAATAGGAGGAATTGGGCACAAAGCTAGGAGGGATAGCTAACACTAGGGAAGAGAGAGAGAGTATTCAAAAAGACCTAGAAACGTTTGAACAGTGGGTGGCGACTGACAGAATGGTGTTTAGTTTAACAAGGAGAAATGCAAAGTCCTACATCTGGGCAAGAAAAATGAAAAAAAGCATAAACAGAATAGGAGGAATTTGGCTAAACAGCAGCACATGTGAAAAAGACTTGGGTATACTAATAGAACATAGACTGAACATGAGTCAACAGTGTGATGCAGCAGCCAAAAAGGCAAACACAATTCTGGGATGTATTAAGAGAAGGATAGAGTCTAGATCATGGGAGGTAATTATGCCCCTCTACTCTTCCTTAGTCAGACTTCATGTGGAATACTATGTCCAGTTCTGAGCATTCAGATTTTAAAAAGACATAGACAAACTGGAGCAAATTCAGAGAAGAGTTACCAAGATGGTGAGCGGTCTGCAAATGATGTCCTATCAGGAACAGTTAAAGGATCTGGGAATGTTTAGCTGGCAAAAAAGAAGGCTGAGATGAGACTTAATAGCTGTCTTCAAATATCTGAAGGGCTGTCACACTGCAGAGGGATCAGCCCTATTCTCATCTGCCCAAGGAAAGACTAGAAGAAATGGGATGAAACTGAAAGGGAGGAGACATAATTAGATATTAGAAAAAACTTTATGACAGTGAGGGTGATGAATGAGTGGAACAGGTTACCACAGGAGATGGTGAGTTCTCCTTTAACCCCTTCCCGCTCCAGGACAAACATTTACGTCCTGGAGCGTCGGGGTATGTATGCAGAGACGTCGCAGGGCGACCTCTCTGCATACAGCGTGGGCGTTAGCGGTTTACTACAGCTGACACCCGCTGGCAATCGCGGCTTTTAACCCTTTAAATGCCACTGTCAGTTCTGACAGCGGCATTTAAAGCCCCTGTATGGCCCCCCCCCCCCCCCGCAGTGAGATCAAGGGAGCCATGCAGGTGTCATGGCTGCTGGGGGCCTTCTGAAAGGCCCCATGGCTGCCTTGAGAGACTGCCTATCAAGCCATCCCCGTGGAGTGGCTTGATAGGCTGCCTGTCAGAATGCTGTATGACGTAATGCTGTAGCATTACGTCATACTGCAGGAGCGATCAAAGTATCACATATTGTATTCCCCTGGGGGACTTAAAAGTAAAGTAAAAAAAAAGAGCAATAAAGTTTTTTAATTGTAAAAGAAAAATAATACAAGTTTAATTCACCCCCTTGTGCCATATCTATAATTAAAAGGTCTAAATAATAAAATAAAAATACATATTTGGTATCGCCGCGTCCATAAAAGTCCAATCTATCAAAGTAGTGCATTATTTACCCCGCACGGTGAACGACGTCGTCTGAAAAAAAAATTAAAATAATGCCAGAAATGAACTTTTTCAGTCACCCTGTCTCCCAGAAAAAAACGCAATAAAAGCGATCAAAAAGTCATATGTATTCCGAATTAGTATTAATGGAAACTACAGGATATACCACAAAAAATTAGCTAGCGCTGAACTACGTCGCCGGAAAAATAAAAAAGTTATTGCACAAGATGACCGCAGAAAAAGATTGAAAAAAATGAAATGTCTTTGAAAAAAAAAAAGAGTAGTATAGTAAAAAAAAAACCTATACAAGTTTGGTTTCGTAGCAATCATACTGACCCATAGAATAAAGTTATCATGTCAGTTTTTTTTGCGGTTTGTGCACCGTAGAAACAAGACGCACTGAAAGATGGAGGAATGTCATTTTTTTTTCATTTTATGCCACTTAGAATTTTTCAAAAGTTTTTCAGTACACTATATGGTACTGACCCCACACATTACACACACACAGCTCTACTACATTCATCCTGATTAGAGATGAGCGAGCGTACTCGGAAAAGCACTACTCGCTCGAGTAATTTGCTTTATCCAAGTATCGCTGTGCTCGTCCCTGAAGATTCGGGTGCCGCTGCGGCTGACAGGTGAGTCGCAGCGGGGAGCAGGGGAGAGCGAGTGGGAGAGAGGGAGAGAAAGATCTTACCTCCGTTCCTCCCCACTCTCCCCTGCAGCTCCCCGCTCCGTGCCGGCACCCGAATCTTCAGGGACGAGCACAGCGATAATCGGATAAAGCAAATTACTCGAGCAAGTACTGCTTTTCCGAGTACGCTCGCTCATCTCTAATCCTGATCCCACACATTACACACATAGCACATTACACACACAGCTCTACTACATCCATCCTGATCCCACACATGACACACACAGCACACACACAGCTCTATTTACATGCATGCTGACCCCACACATTACACACACAGCACTACTTCATCCATCCTGACCCCACACATTACACACATAGCTCTAATACATCCATCCTGACCACACATTACACACATAGCCCATTACACACACAGCTCTACTACATCCATCCTGACCCCACACATTACACACACAACACATTAAACACACAGCTCTACTACATCTATCCTGACCCCCCACATTACACACAGCTCTACTACACCCATCCTGACCCCACACATTACACACACAGCACATTACACAGATAGCTCTACTACATCTATCCTGACCCCACACATTACACACACAGCTCTACTACATGCATCCTGCTTCACAAACGCACACAGCTGTGGTCCATCCATGCTCATTTCCAGACATCACCAGCTCAGCACACTCCTGGATACAGTGAACAGCCCCTGATCATGTGATTCATGACTCCACACACACAGGTCCTGGTTGCTGCTGTCAGCTTATCCAGTATACAATACTTTCTACCAAACTGCACAATGGCTCTTCCCACAGCAGTGACATCACCGCAGGTTCTTCAGCCCACCAGATCTCTTTTACCAAACTGCACAATGGCTCCTCCCCATAACAGTGACATAACTGCAGGTCCTCAGCCCACCGGATCTCTGTGGTGGCAGTAGGTTGGTGTCTTCAGTCAGGACCGCTGAGTTGTGTCTGAGATAATAACGGCTTAGTTGTATTCTCATTTTTTAATTTTTTCTTCCTCTTCCAAGAGCCCTAACTGCGTTGTTCTTTTGTCGGTCAGGCTCTGTGTTTTGTATATGTTGTAGGACCTGTAATTACATCACCAGGGGTGAGGTGATGATGTCACCAGGGGGCGGAGCATGGAAAGCACTCACACACAAACATACATACTCATGGTCAAGTGGTTGTTAGTAGCTTGATTGCAGACTATGGTATAGAAATCTGCAGCAGCATATTAAGGCCTGATTCACGCAAATGCATCTGCGCAAAAAAATGTGCGCACGCAATATACAGGTAATAGAACTCCTTTATTTCAATGGATTCACTCATATATGCGAATTCGGCATTTGCAGTTCAGTCGTGAAAAAAATGTGCAACATGCTCTATTTTCCTGTGCATCTGCAGGGAAAGAACATATCTTGAACTCATTAACCTAAGACCTTTTCAATGGCTGGGAGCATCAGTCCGTGTTTTTTGTGCGTGCAATTGTGCACGACTTGCACACACAAAAACTACAGTAAGAGCCTATTTTTACTATGATTTTATATATACAGTATATTTTTCTTAAACCACTATGATTTACAAATAGGATATATTTGCTGTTCCTTTTGGCCAGCAATATTTTTTTAAATATTTAAATACAATTGTCTAAGATTTTCTGCATTTTTAGCAAACGAAAAGAAATGTTCTGTGACTTTATCGTCACAAGAGAATAATGAGCCTGACAAAAGGAAAATATAAATTTTTCAACATTCTAAAAGGAAGTTTTTATCCTCCTGTCACATCTGCTTTATCGAGAGAGTATTTTTATATAATTGCTGCACTGAAGTGACATTATCACAGATGTATAATTCAGAAACAGAAGTGGTAAAAGGCTGATTTTTTTAAGGAAAAAAAGACTATGTTGAATGGAGGCCTTTTAGATGGATGAATTATGTAACTTTTTACTTTGCAGATTTCTTAGCTTAAAGGATAATGAAATAGATGCCCGAGTTTGCCTGCACCCATACGCAGCATCTATAATACACCAAAAGCTTCTTCAGACCGCCCAACTTGGATCTCCTTTCAGCAGAAACATAATGTAAAGTTTGAGGATTTCTTGTTCTTGTTCTTTAACAGGAATCACTGCAGAGGTCCCATTTAAGATTCATCTTTTACTGTAAATACATTAAAAACACAGGGCATCATAAATCCAAACAATTCTAAAGTGTAGGAATGCCCATCCTAAGAGGAGTAGGATGGAAACTATTTCAGCTTAACCCATTAAGAACCAAGCACAGTAAATTTATGGCACTTGATCCTGGGCTTTAATCCCAACCGATAGTGAAAATACGGAGGGGATTAAAGCTCCCGCTTCTGCAATCAATCAGAAGCATGTCAGGTTGTCAGCTGTAAGTCACAGCTGAGAACCCTCAAGGAGAAAACAGGAAGAGTTTTTAACCCTTTCTGTATTCCGTTTTCTTTAGTACCCAGTGCTCAATGACCGCTATGTACTAACAAGTGAAAGTGGAAGTGCTCCTTCCACTATGGGAGCCGACAGGCACGTGACCACAAGGATTCCCTGGGACAGCAGAGCTGCAGGGTCCTATAAGACCCTGATCAGCTCTGACAGTGACTAATGTCCCTACAGGGGATGTTTTCCCCTTTAACTGGGGCTCCTAGGGATGCTCCAGCTACAGTGGAAAAGTGTGTAATAAGAAAAAAAACATGTGAATGTTCCCCAAAAGTCTTATATATAAATAAAGAAGAAAAAAAAAAACGCTGCCGCCAACCAAAACCATCCATATTATATATCAAAACATCCGAAACAAAATGAAGAGTCCATTCCCATACTAAAATCTTTTTTTAGCGTTTTACCTGCAACAAAACTAAAAAACAGACAAAAAAAGTTAGTGAAAAAGATATTTAGAAAAGAAAAACCCTATATGTCACGGGAAAAAAACACAGCAAAAATAACTTTGGTACCTGAAGGAAAAAAATATGGCAGTTAAACAACCACATGGGGGAAGAAAAAAAAAGAATTGCTGAAATGTGTCTGGTCCTTAAGGTGCATAACATCCTGGTCTTTAAAGGGTTAATAAGTTGTCACAAACCAAAATTGAACATCTCTGGAGGGACCTGAAAATGGCTGTCCATAGACGGCCCCATTCAACCTGACAGAGCTAGAGAGGATCTGCAGAGAAGAACATCAGAAAATCCCCAAATCAAGATGTGCAATAGTTGTGGCATCATACCCACGACAACCAAAGGCTGTAATCACAGCTAAGTAGTAGCTGTTGGTTTACGGTAAACTGTGGTGAGCAGCTTTCCTCATAGTTCATCGTAGGGAAATCAGTGGTCTCTTGCGCTAACGTGGTTTTCATACGTCTATCTGGCTTACTATATCCTTTACTAACACGAGGCAAGTGACTAATTAAGGTAATCTGTGTTTCATTAACATCCTAGGAACAGTTTTTTATCCTGCTCATATTTTGAGTCTTTCGATTCTTTTCTTGGGAAACGGAGCTTGCTTGGACGCATATTTTTTTTATTCGCAGCAAAATCGCAGCATACTCTACTTTGAGCCGGATTCTATGCGGACAGATTCCATTGAAGTCAATGAAAGCCGTCCGACATGGGGCCCATCCACAATCATCATTGTGGAAAGGCCACGGGATCCGTGTCATCAACTAGCGATGGTGCGGCATTAACTGTACTGTGCATGTGCGCCGGTGCGCTAGCCAGGACGTCCGCAGCATAGGTAACAAGAATCCGAGAGGCACACAGGGGTCCCTGGCTGGGCACAGAGTCGGATTTCGCTGCACAATCCCACGTGAGGTATCCAACACGGCCGTGTGCATTCGGCCTTAAATGGGAGGTCCCCAATGATTTTTGTAGGATTTGAGGATATCTGTTGCCTTTCGGTGATTTATCTTTAACAAGCAGTCAAACAATTGCTGAAACTGAAAAGATTTCCTATTTCTAAAACCTTAGACTTCTTTGCTTTTCTTCTCTAGCCATTTTCTTGTCCTTGTGGGTCCCCAGCATCTCCCTGTACAGCTTGTTTCATATAAAACAGTTGAATTAGAAAACAATAGAATAGCTAAATACACATGCGTAACATTCATAAACTGCTACCAGAGTGCAAGGGAAGAAGTCCTACTATTAAGACTATAGTCTTCACATTTTTCACCTTTTTAGCATGTCAAGAGATGTTATAAGAGTCTGATAGGTGCATGTCCAGCTGCCAGGTCCCCAAGATAACCTGCACAGTCTGGTTTCATTCCCGGTTCTGGACACTGATGTACGGTCACTTTCCTTTGAGTTGAATAATCTTAATAACCTCAATACAACAAACCTCTTCAACTTCGCGTAAATGGTGACTATATTGGAGAGTGTTAGTAAACACATCAATGTTTATGCCTAATTATATATACACTATATGACCAGAAGTATGTGGACATCCTTCCTAATTATTGAGTTCAGGTATTTCAGCCCCACCCATAGCAAATAAGTGCATTAAATTAAGGACTCAGTCCAGAGGTGGATTAAAAAGACCATTGGTCCTTGGCTATTCCACAACTTGAGCCCTCTCTCCCTACTGTGTCTCTACTAACACCATCAATCTGTGCCAACATTGCCAACTGGGTTTTACCATTGCTTTTACAAAAGGTCTGTGTTCTTCACGTTAACAGTATCCAATCATTGCTGACAGTATCAGAGTGTTATATTAACCTGTTAACAAGGGAAATGGTAACATCTACTTGTCCATATAAATATGAACATCAAGGGAAATCACAATTTGTCCACAATACCCCATAATATGTGTGCGCATGAGCGATCTCTTCATGAAACCACATAGAATTGCATACATGCAATCCAATAAATTGAATGAATTTTATATATAAATATTACATAGAATCTAAACACAGGTTCTAATCCTGTACTTAGCACCCAAGGTTCACAAAATGTTGCTAAATCTACCTGGGAGACCTGGAAAAACCACTGGACCGGTACAAAGAAGAGGACACTGTATATTATTACTTGGGACTACTTCATAGAAGTCTCAAAGAAGATAACGGCCTTCAGCAAAGTGCGATCATCTTCCTGTTGCATGATCCAGCTTTGGCCAAGCTTTAGCTTTTGGACAGATGGCCTCACATTTAACTATAGGATACTTCGGTATACAGAGAAGCTCATAGTTGACACAATGGCTGCAAGGTGCCCAAGTGCTGTGGCTGCAAAATGTGCTTGACAGTTGGCATGAAGTGTTTGCGCTGATACAGTATGCCATGCTTGGTTTTCACCAAACATGGTGCTGGGCATTATGGCCAAGCATCTCCACTTCATTCTAGAATTCTTGTGGTTTGTTCGGATGCAATTTTTCAAACTTTGGCTGTGCTGCTATGTTCCTTTTGGAAAGAAGAAGCTTTCTCCGGACAACCCTTCCCTACATGCCATGATTGTTCAGTGTTTTTCTAACTGTATTGACAGGAACTTGAACACTTGATATACTAACCAAATCTGAGGTGTAGCTCTTGGGTTTTTTGCACTTTCTATGAGGATTCCATTTTCTGATCTTGGGGTGAATTTGCTAGGACATCCACTGTTGAGAAGATTGTTAACTGTCTGGAATGTTTACTACTTGTGAATAGTCTTTCTCACTGTACAATGATGGACTCCAAATTGTGTGGAGATGGCATTATATCTAGAGATGAGCAAGCATGCTTGTCCGAGCATTAGCCTGCTCGGTGTACTTGTTACTTGAGCCGAACACCACGCGGTGCTCGAAAAAATTTCACCCTCTCCTCCCCACATGTTGTCATTGGAGTCGCGGCTACATTGAAAACAATGGTCTGCCGGCACCCCTGAATTGTTTTTCATGGAAGGTCTTTAAACATAAGCCCTTCCCTGAAAAACAATTATTTTCGTGTAAAAAAAAACAAAAAATAAATATACTTAGCTCTCCGCCGCTTCTGTGTCCCCCGCAGGGATGAACACTCGTAAAAAGAATTCCCTGCTGCTACATCTGCCACATCTGTGACAGATGCAGCAGAGGAATTCTTCAATTACCTACCACAGCTGTCACACATGACAGCTGCGGTAGAGGATCCTGCTGCTGGTACCCAGTAATTGTTTTACAGGGAAGGGCTTAAAACATAAGCCCTTCCCTGAAAACAATAATTTTAGTGTTAAAAAAAAAATAAAAACTTACCTGTCAGCTGCTGCCATGTCCCCACGTGGATGAAGATGCGGCAGATGTTTTCTTCATCCCCGCGAGGAAAAAGAATTCCCTGCTGCACCTGCCACATCTGTGACAGATGCAGCAAAGGAATTCTTCATCCCTGTGGGGAATAAAGAATTCCCTACCACAGCTGTCACAGATGACAGGTGCAGTAGGGGATGCAGCTAGTGGGGATGAAGAAAACATCTGCCGCATGCAGCAGATGGGTTCTTCACCCCCGCAGGGGACACAGCAGCGGCGGAGAGGTAAATTTATTTATTTATTTTTTTACACTAAAATCATTGCTTTTTAGGGAAGGGCTTATATGTAAAGCCCTTCCCTGAAGAACAATTCAGGGGTGCCGGCAGACCATTGTTTTCAATGGAGCTGCCAGCAGCAGCTGCGGCTCCATTGAAAGCAATGCAGACCATGGGTTAGCTTAAAAAATGCTCGACTCTCCCATTGACTTCAATGGGGTTTGTTACACGAAACGATCTCTCGTGCATTACAAAAAGATCGGCTCGAGTAACGAGCACCTGAGCATTTTGGTGCTCACTCATCTCTTATTATAACCCTTCCCAGATTGATGGGTAGTAACAGTAATCATTCAGTTGAGAGCTGCCCCTGATTGGTCCCTGCGCTGAGCCAATCAGAGGCAGCACTCACTCACCCATTCATGAATTCATGAATGAGTAAGTGAGAGCTGCCTCTGATTGGTGAGGCTGTGAGCAATCAGAGGCAGCTCATTCAGCAGGCGGGGATTTTAAATCCCCGGCTGCTGAATACTACTCAGAGCAGTTCAGGAGAACTGCCGGCCGGCCGCGGCTGAACTCCGTCTGCCGGGACCAGGTGAGTATATATTTTTTTTTGTTTTTACACATTTCTGGATGAATTGCAGGGAAGGGCTTATATTTTTAAGCCCTTCCCGAAAATTCATCCCGCGCTCGCCGGCAGCCCATTGCTTTCAATGGAGGCGGCTGTATTCCCGGCTCCATTGAATTCAATGGGCAAACCTCATTCTTCTCTGCCACAGCTGTTACAGCTGTGGCAGAGAAGAATGCTTTGTCTTCTATATGTTCTCAATGGGGTCGGCGCTGCTGCCGCTGGCCCCATTGAGCGCATATAGAGAAGAGAACAGGAATCGCAGATCGCAGATAGGTGCGATCTGCAATTTCTGTTCTATAATTTATCGGACGAGCGCATAAAAAGTGCTCATGTGTCCGATACCATTGCAAAGCAATGGTTTTATAAAATCGCCGGACGCATGCGCAAATCGCGCGAAAAAACGCCCGTCTGACTAAGGCCTTAGACTGAGAATATGTTTTCAGACACGCACAAACTATCCCAGTACAGAGTCCTCCACTCTTCATGGATTACTTTGACTTTTACATTAAACTCATAGGATTTTCAGCGACATCTGAATATTCTACTATTGCTCAATCCCAAAGGACAGGAGACACTTCAATTTCCTTCTTTTAATGATCCTATAATGTCTCTTTATATATTAAAAATCTGCATTTTTTTTTTTGCTTGATGGGATCCAAACCGATTTAGTTGCAAATAATTCATACACATTTCTATTCACAGCTTGGCATATTAGCATAAAATGTAATTGAAGCATGATATTGAAAAGTGTGATTTTGTTTCTCAGTCTATTACTACTACATAATTTATGGTGGAACTGTATGAAAAATACAATGTGCAGAGACGCATGCAAAAAAACATGTCCACTGAGAAATGGGACAATCGCGGACGTAGCACAGCTAGATTGAATGGCCTACAGTGTGTGGATTTTCTATATCAGTATGATTTTCATTTTTGCTTAAAATTATGAAATTACCCTTATTTTTTTATTGTACTCTGCTACATGCTACTCCATGGCAAACATTTAGGGCATGGCAAGTGAGTCGTTCCAGCACCATCCCATAAATGTACATTACAGTGATGGCGCAGACCCATGAGCTGTGCCTGCCCTATTCATAGGGGGAGTTGATTGTAATATACAGTCGGGCTCCCAACATTGGCAGTAGTACATAGTGGCATCTAAAGAGTTTGAGAAAGGAAGGTGGATCTATTTGACAGCCCAATGGCCTCCTTTGACATGATCGTAGGGTGCTGAAGGGTTGCTATAGCAACCTGAGCTCTAAGAACAGCCATGTATGAAAGCTTAATAGGCCCCAAAAGGACATCACTGCATCCTTAACAGCCTGTAATAATTACTTAATGTGTTATTTATCCCCCATGGTGAACAGTGCAAGAAAAAAAGAAGAAAAACTATACTAAAAACACTGTTTTTGTTCACGTAGGCTCCAAAAAATATAATAAACAGTGATCTAAAATATGTACACCTCAAAATAATACCTAAGAAAACTAGAGCTCATCCCGCAGAAAACAAGCTTTCAAACAGCTCAGTATGAAGACTTGCGGTATATACCCGAGTATAAGCCAACCAAGGTATAAGCCGAGTCAATACGTTTTATCACAAAAAACTGGGAAAACTTATTGACTCAAGTATAAGCCGAGTTATACTCGAGGATATACTTGTAAAAAAAAAACTCCATACTTACCTCCCAGCCGACGTCTGTGTCTGTGCAACAAGCTGCTTGAACTCTCCCCACTGTCATCCCCCGCCGTCCTCTCTGCTCGGCTCTGTTAGCACTGTGTAAATAAGCGCTGTGATTGGATCAAGCGCCAGCCAATCACAGCCGGCGCTCGATCATTCACAGCCAATCAGTTATGCGTTCAAAAATTTGGTGACCGAAGCGGGAGTCACGGCGGAAAAAACGCCGCTAGCAGCGTTTATCCGCTCAAAAAGAGTGCTGGCCGCTATCCCATGCTGCGGGTGTGAGAGCTGCAGCAGGGGATTCCTTGGATGTGAAACACATGGATGTTATCACATACAGAGAACATTGCGATCCTCTGCTACAGCTGTGACAGCTGTGGCAGAGGATTTTCTTATCTCTGCGGAGAGTCCTATTGTCACTGGACACTGTGACAGCATTGTGACAGCATTGTGACAGCTGAGATAAAGAAATCCTCTGCCACAGCTGTCACACCTGTGGCAGAGGAGCGTGATGTTGTCTTATTAAATTCAATGGAGCCGGCAATACAGTCGGCTCCATTGAAAGCAATGGACTGCCGGCAAGTGCTGCAGTGATTTTCGGGTAAGGGCTTAAAATGTAAGCCCTTCCCTGAAAACCATCCTAAAATGTGTTAAAAAAAAAGAAAAATCTATACTCACCTCTCTGCAACTGCAGGGGCTCAGCCGCGTCCGGCCGGCTCTTCTCCTGCACTGCTCTGAGGAGTATTCAGCAGCTGGGGAATTAAAATCCCCACCTGCTGAATGGGCTGCCTCTGATTGGCTGAGCACTGTAATGGGCGATGACCTGGTGAGCTCGGCGCGTTTGATTTGTGCGCCTGCTCACCAAATTTTTCTCAACTGACGTAGTGTAGATCGTGAAAACGGACGGCTGATATCTGCTCATGTGAAAGAAGCCTCAATTTTCAAGATTTCACATTGATGTAGTTGGAATTGCTGGTATAGAATATTATTCCAATTTAGCATTAGAATTTTATGTCAATTAGCGCAGAGCCATGCGTTTCCACTCTAGGTTTCATTATCTTTGAGTGATCATTTTTAATCATACACTTGATAAATTACCCCCACATTATAGGATTAAAGACTTGTTTAATAACAACAGAATCCAAAATTAAATGTAATTCATTTGAATTTGTTATCAATAGTTATTTATTTACCCAGGTAATTAGCTTCTCTCCCTTATTATGATTGGTACGAACTGGCATATCAGACATTCAATGGACATAAAAACATTAGTTGCCTAATTGATATGGTTAAAAGAGATGCTGGTCCTACTAGTCCAACCCGTCATTTTATAGTGCTAATTCAGAGGCAATTAAAAATCCCTATGGCTGATGAAAATTGCCCCATGTTAGGGTGAAAAGTCCTTCCTCATGTAAGGGGAGGCTCTGCCAGGTGCTCCCCTGTAATGTTATAGCACTCCTGACAGCTGCGCATACAGCACCACCTTCTCTGGCTTGGGACCCGGCCAGGAAAGGGAGAGTAGAACTGAAAGGGGCTTCCAGCACCTGAGGAAAGCGCCTACAGTACTGTGGAAAAACAGGCAGGGAAAGGGTTAACAAGAACACTCTGAGAGCTGGAATGGAAAAGTTCCCCCTGTAATGTCATTGCCTCAAGGAGAGACTTTACTCATAGGGGTTTACCAAAAGCCGCAGGACATCATAAATCATATTTTAGGGGTAGATAATATCTATTTAACCCTTTGCAATCTAATTTTGGATTCAGGGTTTCCTAGGGGGTTTTCTCTTTCTGCCATTATACAATGGCGCCACCTACTATCTAGAGACAGTACTGTGGTATTGGACATGCTGAAGAGGCCCCTGACAACAGAGCGGCCAGTAATATACAGTAAGAATACCCTATCGGACGTCCTCTGACATAGGAAGCTGTGCAGCCTTCAATCAGAATGTCTTTAGACGTCAGACAGTGGATTGGAAAGGGTTAATAAAACCCATAGATATATGGTCCCTCCTATAATATATATCAAACACCCTGGAGTGCAGGACTTATAAAAATATATATTTATTAAATACAAAGGAGCACACATAAGTATAAGGCCTCCTTCACACGGGCGACAGTCATGTTGCTACAATGCTACAAATCGCATGTATGTGAAGCCCATGTTTTCCTATGGGTTACTTCACACATGCGACATTTTGTAGCATGCAACAACCCGACACAGAAACCTTGCGGGTCCGTCGCTATGCACGCGACCCGTGAGGTTTTGTAGCCCATGTTTCTCTATGGAGCCTTCCTCCCTGTTGCATCACATGAAAACGCGATTTTGGTGCGGTGCGATGCAACTGTGACAGTAGGAAATCCTACTGTCAAAACCTGAACTAAGCGCTAGCTGAAGGAGGAAAAAACAAAAGAAACACATAGAAGCGCTGTCAGACGCTGCTGCAGCTTCTCCCCGGGTCCCAGCGCAGTTTCTTTTCATCTCTACTGGCTGGGGATTGAAAAATCCTCACCTCCTGGAAGCGCTGGCTGTGATTGGCTAAGTGTCAGCTCTGCTACATTCGCATGTCACACACACAGCTGTCACACACACCAGACACAGATCTGCTACATATGTGTCATACACACCACACACAACTCTGCTGCATGTGTGTCACACACACCACACAAAATTGTGCTACATGCGTGTGTCTCACACACACACACACACACCGCTCTGCTACATCCACATCACACACACCACACACAGCTTTGCTTCATGTGCCTCACACACACACACCGCTCTGCTACATCCATGTCACACACACACCACACACAGCTTTGCTTCATGTGCATCACACACCCCACACCGCTCTGCTACATGCGTGTATCACACACCACACACAGCTCTGCTACATGCGTGTGTCTCACACACCACACACAGCTCTGCTACATGCGTGTGTCTCACACACACACGCACACACCGTTCTGCTACATCCACGTCACACACAGCTTTGCTTCATGTGCATCACACACACCATACACAGCTCTCCTACATGCACTTCACACACACACACACACACACCACACACAACTCTGCTACATGTGTGTATCACACACCACACACAGCTCTGCTACATTTGCATCACACAGCTCTACTACATATGCGTGATATACAACACAAACAGCTCTTCTACATGCATGTATCACACACACAGCTCTGCTACATGCGCATCACACACACCATACAGGGCTCTGTTACATGTGCATTACACACACCAAACACAGCTCTGCTACATCCACGTCACACACACAGCTGTCACACACACCAGACACAGATCTGCTACATACGTGTCATACACACCACACACAACTCTGCTGCATGTGTGTCACACACACCACACAAAACTCTGCTACATGCGTGTCTCACACACACACACACACCACTCTGCTACATCCACGTCACACACACCACACACAGCTTTGCTTCATGTGCATCACACACAGCTCTGCTACATGCGTGTATCACACACCACACACAGCTCTGCTACATGCGTGTCTCACACACACACACACCGCTCTGCTACATCGACGTCACACACACCACACACAGCTTTGCTTCATGTGCATCACACACACCATACACAGCTCTCCTACATGCGCTTCACACACATATCACACACAACTCTGCTACATGTGTGTATCACACACCACACACAGCTCTGCTACATTTGCATCACACAGTTTTACTACATATGTGTGACATACAGCACAAACAGCTCTTCTACATGCGTGTATCACACACACCACACACAGCTCTCCTACATGTGCATCACACACACCACATACAGCTCTCCTACATATGCATATCACACACACCCCACACAGTTCTGCTACATTCGCATCACACACACCACACACAGCTCTACTACATACACGTGACATACAGCACAAACAGCTCACCTACATGCGTGCATCACACACACCACACACAGCTCTGCTACATGTGTTTCACACACCACATACAGCTCTGCTACATGTGCGTCACACACCACACACAGCTCTGCTACATGTGCGTCACACACCACACACAGCTCTGCTACATGTGCGTCACACACCACACACAGCCCTGCTACATGTGCGTCACACACCACACACAGCCCTGCTACATGTGTGTCACACACCACACACAGCTCTGCTACATGTGCGTCACACACCACACACAGCTCTCCTACATATGCATGTCACATACACCCCACACAGTTCCGCTACATTCGCATCACACACACAGCTTTACTACATACACGTGACATACAGCACAAACAGCTCACCTACATGCGTGCACCACACACAGCTCTGCTACATGTGCGTCACACACCACACAGCTCTGCTACATGCGCGTTACACACATCACACACAGCTCTGCTACACATGCATGCCACACACACCACACACAGTTTTGCTACATGTGCGTCACACATAACACAGAGCTCTACTCCATTTGCGTGTCACACACCACACACGGCTCTGCTACATTTGTGTGTCTCACACACACACAGCATTGCTAGATGCACGTTTCTCACATACACACACAGCTCTGTGAGATACATGTGTCACACACATAGCTGTACTACATACATTCTTTGTTAGCCTCTGCTGGTTTAGCATCTGGGATGATGTCACCATCATGTGATCAGGGGTGGAGCTAAGAGCTGGTGACTGATCACATGACTGTAACATCATCACAGGTCCTGTCAGCACATGGCTGCTGCCTGGCTCTGCAGGTTTTTAATACAGTGAAGCACTTGTGATGACGTAACCGTCATGTGATTAGGGGCAGAGGTCAGAGGCCAGGTGACTGATCACATGACTGTGACATCTTCACAGGTCCTGTCAGCACAGGTCCTGCTTTAAAACCTGTGATGACGTCACCGTCATGTGATCAGGCTGGAGCATATAAAGCACTCACTCAGGGACAAGTGGTCATTAACATTTTGAAGGAGCTGTGCCAAAACTCCTGCACAGTCAGCCAGAGGGATATCAGACAGCATCAGTGTAACGCAGAGCCCAAGTAACCACCACCAGAAAGGAGTCTTAAGGTGGTAGAGATCTACTCTAGGTCAGTGCAGCAGGCAGCTTCAAAATGCTGGGGAGTTGCTAGGAGAGGGCCTGCGCAACAGGGCCCCTGCACCAATAGAGATCTCCAGGGTAAATAGTCCCAATTTGGATAGCCTCTCTGGGTATTCCAGTCCCGTCATTCCATGTATTAGTTTAGTTGCCCTTCTTTGAACCCCCCCCAATACCGTAACATATTTCCTGAGCACCGGTGACCAGAACTGTACGCAGTATTCCATGTGATGCCTGATAAGTGCCTTATATAATGGAAGGATAATGTCCTCGTCCTTCGCCCCTATACCTCTTTTAATGCACCCCAAGACTTTCTTTGCCTTTGCAGCAGCTGACTGGCATTGGTTGCTCCAGTTTAGTCTACAGTCCACTAGTACCCCCAGGTCTTTCCCCATATCACTTTTCCCTAGTGGTACCCCATTTAGTGTATATTGGTGACATCCATTCTTGCTGCCCATGTGCATAACCTTACATTTATCCACATTGAACTTCATTTGCCATTTTTCTGCCCAAGCCCCCAGCTTATCCAGGTCCATTTGTAGCCGCACATTGTCCTCCGTTGTATGAATTATCTTGTATAATTTTGTATTATCTGCAAATTGATATTTTACTGTGCAGCCCCTCTAGCAGGTTGGTGATATATATATTGAACAGAATGGGGCCTAAGACTGGGCCCTGTGGCACCCCGCTAGTGACTGTGGCCCAATCAGACTACGAACCATTTAGGGGCGTAACTTGAAGCTCCCGGGCCCCAGTGCAAAATCTGTAACAGGGCCCCCAACTATAATGCTTTTTTCATAGTACTAGGCTCCCAATATGTAGAAGAGAGGCCTTATGGGCCCCTCAAGGCTCCTGGGCCCGGGTGCAACCGCATCCCCTGCACCCCCTATAGTTACGCCCCTGGAACCATTTATTACCCCCCTCTGCTTTCTATCTCTGAGCCAGTTCTTTACCCAGATACACACGTTTTTGTGCTGTCTAATTATATATATCAGCCTATTATGGGGCACGGTGTCAAATGCTTTAGAGAAATCCAGATATACGAGATCAATAGACTCTCCCAGGTCCAGCCTAGAGCTTACTTCATTGTAGAAGCTGATCAGATTATGTTTGTTAGAGATGGATGTGATGATGTATGGAAAGCCTCTGAAGAAATTTCATCTGTGACTTGTTAGTGTTCTGTGAGAAAGGACACAGCTCCTGTGGGGAATGAGAGGTTAGGTTACAGTTAGTGAGACCGGTATCAAACCTGCTTAAGGATGGACCATAAGACATGTGCTTTGCTGTGATCAACGGAGAGAAGATGAGAGGTGATGTAAGCACCCAATGATTAGGCTTCAGGATGCAAACAATGGTGGTACTGTCGTTGCAAGGAAATACAGATGTTATGGCAAGTATCCGATCTGGAGGACAGAGAGCAGAGAAAGCTACTATCACAGAAGGCTGTAATTCACTCTGGGTGAATTTTCTACTGTTATCAGCAGTGATGAGGAAGGGGACCAGCAGCTACTCAACATGAGGATGTGAGATAGCTGTGTAGTATTAATTGGACATGGTTAGGCACAAGTCTCTAAAAGAGGTGAGGGGAAAGCTTGTGCATATTCATGAGAGAGACCAGCTGATCAGTACAGGGAACACTCCTAAGCCAGAAACTTAAATGTAGCAGAGCATGCAAAGCAAGGGTTTCTAAATGCATAAGATGGAAAACTCAATGCAAAAAAAAAAAAATTGCACTTGTTGCCAATAGCAACCAATCATAGCTCAGATTTCATTTGTTATTCTGCTGTGGTAAAATGAAAGCTGTGCCATGATTGGTTCATATGTTATACTGCTGACATAAAATCAAAGCTGTGCTGTGATTGGTTGCTCTAGGCAACAGCTTTTAATCCTCTTAGTGCTGAGGTAAAATAAAAGCTGCTCTGTGATTGGTTGTTATGGGCAACAGTATTTAATCCTCTTAGTGCTGAGGTAAAACGAAAGCTGCTATGTGGTTCGTTGCTATGGGAACCAAAAACAGTTTTCTACTGTTTGTTGATTTGCTGTTAGACAGTTTTGATACATGAGGGCCGGTATTCATATATTTGCTCAATGTCTACCTGTCTGGGGACATATAATTTTTGCAAACTGTTCTCCACACGCACATCCAAGGCGGAATTAGGAAGGACAAAATGGGCCAATGATTGGTGGCTCCACCAGGGTTAGACTGGGGCTAAAAAGCAGTCCTGAAACACCAATTGTCAGCGCTCAGTCTGACTCTTCTAGTGGGAATTACTTGTTGGAAACAACCAGGAATACTAAATCAAGTCCATAGAATCCATTGGTGAAAGCAAATTTGGGGGTTGCTGCATTAAAATTCAAGCAATGGCAAAAAAAATGCAAATAAGGTTGCCAAGAGAACAACATTTCAGAGTTTTTTTTTTTAGCCTATAACCTTCTCCGGGTCGAGATTATACTGTGTGCAAAATGTCGTGTCGATCAGTCGTACAGTTTGTGCGTGATGCTTTAACAAACAGACATTGACAACTATATAGAAGATCAGGGGACAATACAAGGATCTCTCCCATGATCTATTTATACCCAGGACTGTGACTGTAACAAGGGAGCGCCCTCTACGTCTAAAAGAAAGGTTTCTGCAACAACATGGAAGGGGGTTCTTTACTGTAAGAGCGGTGAAACTTTGACACTCTTTGCCTGAAGACGTGGTGATGACGAACTCGATTTAACATGAGTCTGGATACCTTTCTTGAGCGTTGCAATATTTTATAGCCACTGCTTACTTTAAAGGGGTCGGTCATCCAGGGATTATTCTGAATGCTAGTTGGAGTCGGGAAATAATTATTTTTCTAATAGGGTAAATTGGATTATACCTCCCCGTTTTTTTTGTTTTTCTTTTGCCTTCCTCGGAATCAACATTGAGGGCCAATAAACTGAACTGGATGGACATATGTCTTTTTTCAGCCTAAGGGTCACTTCACACGAGTGTGTTTTTGTGCGTGCATTCCATATGGTGTGTTCACATGTCCATGTTTTACAGGTGCGTGCCTGTAAAGATTGGACATGCATGCACCATAGGGAATGCGCGCGTCGTCTTCAATGGAGCCATGGGTGCTGCCGGCAGCTCCATTGAAGGCAATGGTCTGCCGGCACCCTTGAATTGTTTTTCAGGGAAGAGCTTTAAATATAAGCTCTTCCCAGAAAAACAAGAATTTTAGTGTAAAAAAAATAAATAAATAACTGTCCGCCGTTGCCATGTCCCCGAGGGGATGAAGAACACATCTGCCGCATGTGGCAGATGTTTCCTTCATCCCCACGAGGTAAAGAAATTTTCCTGCTGCACCTGCCACATCTGTGACAGATGCAGCAGAGGAATTCATCCTTGCAGGAAATAAAGAATTCCCTACCACAGCTGTCACCGATGACAGCTGCAGTAGGGGATCCAGCTGCTGGCAACCTGTAATTGTTTTTCCGGGAAGGGCTTTAAATATAAGCCCTTCCCTGAAAAACAAGGAAAAGTGGTGTTGAAAATAAAAAAACAAAATCATACTTCCTTCAGCTGCCAGGGCTCAGGCACATCCTCTCTGTGCTGTCCCCGGATCAGTAATGCAGTTCTTTTGAGACTGAAAGAGCTGCTTCTGATTGGCTGAGGCGCTCAGCCAATCACAGGCAGCTCTTGCCTGTCAGTCATTCAGCGAGAGCTGCCTGTGATTGGCTGAGGTGCTATTCAGGGGTGCCGGCAGACCATTGCATTTAATGGAACCGCCGGCAGCAGCTGCGGCTCCATTGAAGGGAATGTACGGACCTTCATACACGCGTGTTTTTGCGTGTACAGGGGTGCGCACCTATTTATGCACAAAAACACTCTCGTGTAAAGCCACCCTAATATACTATGTTACAATGTTGACATGTTACAGTTAACTTGTCATGTGGATAACATAACTAGATACCCTAATCTTCAAGTTTGCGGTTTCCAACAGCAACCATCCAAACTGAAAATGCTTCTCTGAGCTTTAATGTAGGCTTAAACTTAGGATAATCTCTAGAAAAGTAATGTAATGTATTCATAAACTTACTCAAGTTTATGTAGATTAGTTTTATAGAACATTCTAAAAATGAGTTTTGATGATGGACTGTAGCTAGAGAAATAGAAACATCTTGTAACGCTAAGGGTGCCTGCACACGAACGGAATTTCCAGCGCGTTATTTTAGGCACATTATCTGCCCCAGACCGCAGCCAATATACTCCCATGAGGATCCGCAGTTGTCCCCAGACGGACGGATTTGTATCGCGTTTTTTCACGCGCGTGAAAAAATCTGTGACCTGTTCTAATTTGGGTCGGATTCTGCGCGTGAAGCCTCCAATACAAGTGAATGAGTGCGTTTTTTCACGCAGTACATCCGCAGTGCAGCTGCGGATGGAGTCACTGGTTGCTATGACTACAGGAAGTAGGCATGGTAGGAGACGTCCCAACACACAGCAGAGCTTCACAGGCAAATGTGTAGAGGGAGATAGGTAGTATTTCTTGTCAATGCAGGATGTAAGAATGCAAAATCTGTAGTAATGAATTCCTCTTGTGAATTTTTTTGCAGTGACTGAAATAAAGTCACGCTGGAGAAGCGCCCGAAAAAAGTTACATGGATCAACCATGCCCACAAAGACATCTGCTCACCGGGTGAAAGCATGTTGCCAGAATAATTTAACGGTGCTCGCACAAGCAAGAGGGACAAAACGGAGTCTGGGTGTTGGTTTTTAAGCTGTTTTCCAAGGAATGGGCAGTTCTCTAGGGGTTGGGTTTACAATAAGGCCGCCTGCACACGGGCGGAAATCCCGCGGCGGTATTTCCCGTGGGATTTCCGCCACTGAAAGTTTGCATAGGAGTGCATTACAATACGCACTCCTATGCAGACGGCCGCGGTTTGGCCGCGCGAAATCTCGCGCGGCAAACAAACCGCGGCATGTCCTATTTTTGTGCGGGGCACGCACTCACCCGGCTCCGGTCTGCGCATGCGCCGGCTGCGCGGCAGCCGGCACATGAAAGAGCCGGGACCGCCAATCGCGGGTGAGTACGCGCTCGTCCCTGCAGGCTCTCGGGTCGGGTCCCGCGGCGAGAATTCTCGCTGCCGGATCCGACCCGCTCGTCTGCAGGCAGCCTAAGGGGTGTCTGCTGGGTTTTCTGCGCGTTTTTTTCCGCAACACATCCGTGTATATCCGCGCGTGATTTTTCACGCATCCGCACCCATCCGCAAGCACATTTTGGTACCATATGCGCGTGAAAATCCGCTAGCGGAATCCGGAACGCTCGTGTGCAGGCGGCCTAAATAAATATTTCATATTTATACATTTTGATCCGAAACCAACAGAACATGAAGCAAATCTGTTGTACTGCATTAGACTGGCATATTCATCTGCAGTAAGCATTTCAAATAAGGCTTTATGGTGATCTCTTGGTGCTGATTGCATCTAGCCAATATAAAAATTCTGTAGACTTTAGTTATCAGACATGACGCTCATCAACTGATAAGTCTTCCAAGCCGGTGACTGCTGTATCAGCTGCTTTCTTACTGAGTGACTGGGCCAAGAAAGTATTCTGCTGGGCAGGGCTCCCACTGCCATCAGCCTTTTCTGGACCTGGTTGTTCCCCTCTAGCTGCACCCCTGATAAAAACTATCATTAGTCTCTTTGTACCTTTTGAGTAAAATAATTTTCAAATGAAAGGCCCTTCTTTAACCCCTTGGCGATATCTGATGTACATGCACATCAATGTCATGGATTTACTTTGTGTCCAACAACTTATTCAATTAGGAATGTTTACACCCTTCCATATTAATTCTGAATTGATAATGCGCATAAGAAGTTTTCACACTGACAAAGGTTCAGCATGTATAAGCTTCCTCAATTCTGCTTTATTGTTGGGCGCGCAGCCTTTTTAAAAGAGTTTAACATATCTGCCCATCTGGGCAGGTCAAAGATTACATAGATACAACGTATTGTTTGATTATTGGATAAGCGTCTTCCTTCATCCGGTCATCTGGTATTGCCCGTCACGTGGTAGCAGTTTAGAGAGGGTGGATACTATGTCATTCTACTTCGTACCCCACATGTAGACCAGCCGAGATGATTGGAGGCAATGTCATGAATTAGTAATTGCATTAATCTCCCATGTTATTTGCATACGTTTCCGGTAAAATTGCTTGGGTACTTATTGCGGTATCTAAAAGCGGTACTTGTCTCAAGTGCGGTTATCTGTCTAATCCTACTTCTCATAAAGGCACAAACAGATGGAAAAACATATATATATATATATATATATATATCGGTTTCATGTTAAATTTCATCTTGTCAGCAGAGTTAGAGAAAAAGATATTTTCATTTAAAGGAAGTGTGCATATTCTGCAAAAGTAAGAACAGAAGGCAAACATGACATTTGATTATACAGAATGTTAATTCATGAATACAGGTCCGATGTCCACTACAAAAAAGGCCCAAAACCCAATATAGCTATTATATATTGGGTTTCCACCACATCAGATGTGCACTGAGTGGGCCCAGGAGGCAAGCCTCCACCATATGCTGCAAATGTCAACAGTCTGTCTGTGAGCTCTGTATTTAAATGGCTTGTCAATGTTTCCCAAACAGCCCCCCCCCCCCCTTCCTCACGATAAGATCACAAGTTGCCATTTGGGTGCCATGGCAGTCTGAGGCCTTGTGAAATTCTCCAGGGCTGTCATGGATTTCTGCCTATTAAGCCCTGCAAGTGGCAGGACTTAATAGGTTGTCTGAAAAAATACAATATAAATGGTTGCTAGTTCAAGTCCCTTATAAGGACCAGAAAGAAATATGGAAACTACTTTTAATAATTTTTTTTTAATTACTACAAAAATATTAAGTTTGAAGAAAACCCTTTTCCCATTGTTAATTTAAAAAATCAAAACATCAAGACATACTTTATTCACAACTGCTTTTATCATTTCTTACCTCAGCTGCAAGACACTAAATCAATAATATACTATGTATAATGTGACATTGCTTTGATAGAGACTTGAATTATTGCTATTTTGTACATGGCTTATTCCATTATATTTAAATTTACCAAAAATATGACACTATTAAAGCAGTTAAAAGACATTTGAAAAGAATAAAATCAGATCATATAGATCATTTTACTACAATGTATCTATTTAACCCCTTCCGCTGTCACTAATTTACATTGCTGATGCCTGAGCTCTGTGCAGCAGTGCTGTAAATTTATGTCACCTGCTCCAAGAGCGATTGCGACACCCCACAGCAGATAAAATAACCGAAACAGGCTGTTACTAACAGCCTTTTCGGGTGCCATCATTGGAATCTGATTGGTTCACGTTCCGATAATTAGTCCAGTGACAAGGAATGTGAAAGAATTCCTTGTCACTAGACTAATTATTTACTGTTATGGTCATCCCTCCCTGTTATTTATCTAAATCCTATTAATCCCAACATGTCTGTGCCCTCTCATCCTCTGTCTCTGGTATTTATCTAGTACAAATTAAGTTTACCATGTTTGTGCCCTCCCATGTGATCATGTGTATTTATTAAATACATCATTAGATTTGTTACATTAATGCCTGAGGAAGGACCGTGAAGAGGCCTGAAATCTCTCTATAACATCATGCATTTTTGTTGGCCATTAAAATTTGTCATATTTACAAGATTACTTCGTTTCTCTTACTGAAAACAATCACATTCTGCTCTACTGGCTAACAAAACCCTTTTTTTGTATGTAAAAGACACACACATTAACCCCTTCCACACATTAACCCCACACTAATGCTTTCTATAACAATCACAACGCTACTTAGTCAGTATCAGAGATTGTATATTATAGAGTTCATTTTTAACAATTTATCTATAAAGAGTGCGTTCTGCATCAAAATCTGCAGCATATTTTGCGCTGTGGATTTGGTGTGAATCCGCAGTAAAATCTGACACAATCCACACCATTTGCTGCAGATTTTGATGTGGATCCACAGCTGATTTCCTCCGTTCAAATGTGAGGTGAAGTCTGTTGCAGACGCACGTCAAAATCTGCGGAAAAATCCAAAAATTGACAAAACACATTTTTAAAATTTTCCTCAATTTTGTCATTTTTAATAAATCTATGCAAATCGCATTAGCCTGCTTTTACCACTAAAATACAACGAGATGCTAAAGCAATGTCAGCACTATTTAGATGTGGAAAGCCTTTACAGAGTTATTTTCTGTTAAAATGACACATGCCAGATTTTCAAAATTTGACCTGTTCATTAAGGCACATACAGGCTTGGTCTTGAAGGGGTTAATTTTCGTTTTTATTACCTTTCAGAATATTGATAACACACAAACTAGGATAGTGCCTATGTACCGATTATACAAAATGTACTAGGAATGTTACCCTCTCAAAACTCAGATCTAATATGATGAAGGCGTACAGTCTCTGCTCTCATGTCTGGAAGATGTTGTGGTAACATCTGTCTGATTAACATGCAGTAGCTTCATATTTGAAGAAATGGGATTTGTTAGCCTCATAATATTGGAAATTTAACTTAAATTCACTGCAATTCAATCGGTTGATTACTACAATCATATTTCAGAATTGGTTTCACACCATGTATTTCAGGCTACAAAATATGAAAGTAATAGTAATATCTTATAATACTTTATATTTACAGTAGGTGAACCTTTAATTAGTTGGTTACTATAAAGGATGTACTCATAACTTAATAGGAAAGAAATGGGAATGCAGAAAAAAGAGAGACGGAGTAACTCCGTGGTGGTGTTTCCTGGTCAGCTGAGAACAGATGTCCATGATTAATTAGTGGTGGACGTGCATATGGTGAGGTGCTGCCAGCCAGTCTAAACCTGTGAATAACAGGCCATATGGGTAATGCATAAGATCTGGCGCCAAACCCAATTCTCCAACAGGAGGTAGCAAATGAGAGTATAAACCGTATTCTTTATTGTATAAAACTTAAGAACCAGCAGAAAAACACGTTTCGAAGCACAGCCTCTTCTTCAGATAAGCTGGGATAGGACATGACTGGCTACTGATAGAATACTTGGTTGTGCCTATTAGCCAACATAGTGTAGCACCGCCAGTGGGGAGAACTTTCTTAGCAGTGCAGATACTCTGGATCCATTGTTGTGACAGTCCCAACCAAGTACTATATCAGTAGCCACTTGTGTCCTATCCAAGCTTAACTGAAGAAGAGGCTGTGCCTCGAAACGTATTTTTCTGCTGGTTCTTAACATTTTATACTATGAATGATACTATTTGGGGCTCACACCCACTGGCGATCCGACTTTCCTGCGATGCGAGTGTGAGTGAAAACTAGAGATGAGCGAGCACCAAAATGCTCGGGTGCTCGTTACTCGGGACGAAATTTTCGCGATGCTCGAGGGTTAGTTTCGAGTAACGAACCCCATTGAAGTCAATGGGCGACCCGAGCATTTTTGTATATCGCCGATGCTCGCTAAGGTTTCCATTTGTGAAAATCTGGGCAATTCAAGAAAGTGATGGGAACGACACAGCAACGGATAGGGCAGGCGAGGGGCTATATGTTGGGCTGCATCTCAAGTTCCCAGGTCCCACTATTAAGCCACAATAGCGGCAAGAGTGGCCCCCCCCCAACAATTTTTACTTCTGAAAAGCCCTCATTAGCAATGCATACCTTAGCTAAGCACCACACTACCTCCAACAAAGCACAATCACTGCCTGCATGACACTCCGCTGCCACTTCTCCTTGGTTACATGCTCCCCAACCCCCCCCCCCCCCCTGCGCACGACCCAGTGTCCACAGCGCACACCAAACTGTCCCTGCGCAGCCTTCAGCTGCCCTCATGCCACACCACCCTCATGTCTATTTATAAGTGCGTCTGCCATGAGGAGGAACTGCAGGCACACACTGCAGAGAGTTGGCACGGCTAGGCAGCGACCCTCTTTAAAAGGGGCGGGGCGATAGCCCACAATGCTGTACAGAAGCAATGAGAATTATAACCCTGTGCCACCGCCATCAGGAGCTGCACACGTGGGCATAGCAATGGGGAATCTATGTGCCACACACTATTCATTCTGTCAGGGTGTCTGCATGCCCCAGTCAGACCGCGTTTTTTTATAAATAGTCACAGGCAGGTACAACTCCGCAATGGGAATTCCGTGTGCACCCTCAGCATGGGTGGCTCCCTGGAACCCACCGGCTGTACATAAATGTATCCCATTGCAGTGCCCACACTGCATGCCCCAACCTGACCGGGGTTTTTAATTCATTGACACAGGCAGGTACAACTCCCTATTGTGAAGTCCCTGTGGACCGACAGCATCGGTGGGTGCCAGGAAGCCACCGGCGGTACATAAATATATCCCATTGCATTGCCCATCACAGCTGAGGTAATGTCATGTTTAATGCAGGTGGGCTTCGGCCCACACTGCATGCCCCAGTCAGACTGGGTTTTTTTATAAGTAGACACAGGCAGGTACAACTCCCTATTGTGAAGTTGGTGTGGACCGACAGCATGGGAGGGTCCCAGGAAGCCACAGGCAGTGCATAAATAAATCCCATTGCATTGCCCAGCACAGCTGAGGTAATGTCATGTTTAATTCAGGTGGGCTTCGGCCCACACTGCATGCCCCAGTCAGACTGGGGTTCTTTAGAATTGGACACATGGAGTTACAACTCCATGTGGACCAACAGCATGGGTGGCTCCCTGGAACCCACTGGCGGTACATAAATATATCCTATTGCATTGCCCAGCACAGCTGAGGTAATGTCATGTTTAATGCAGGTGGGCTTCGGCCCACACTGCATGCCCCAGTCAGACTGGGGTTCTTAAGAAGTGGACACATGCAGTTATAACTCCGTGTGGACCGACAGCATGGCTGGGTGCCAGGAAGCCACCGGCGGTACATAAATATATCCCATTGCAGTGCCCAGCACAGCTGATGTAACGTCAGCTTTAATGCAGGTGGGCAAAAAATTTATTGGATTACACTGTAGGCGAGGGCCCCAAAAAATTGGTGTACCAACAGTACTAATGTACGTCAGAAAAATTGCCCATGCCCAACCAAGAGGGCAGGTGAAACCCATTAATCGCTTTGGTTAATGTGGCTTAATTTGTAACTAGGCCTGGAGGCAGCCCAGTTTAACGAAAAATTGGTTGAGGTGAAAGTTTCAACGCTTTAATAAGCATTGAAACGTATAAAAATTGTTTACAAAAATTATATGACTGAGCCTTGTGGGCCTAAGAAAAATTGCCCGTTCGGTGTGATTACATGAGGTTTCAGGAGGAGGAGCAGGAGGAGGAGGATGAATATTATACACATATTGATGAAGCTAAAAGGTCCACGTTTTTGATGGTGATAGAGAACAATGCTTCCATCCGCGGGTGCAGCCTACGTATTGTTTAGGTATCGCTGCTGTCCGCTGGTGGAGAAGAGAAGTCTGGGGAAATCCAGGCTTTGTTCATCTTGATGAGTGTAAGCCTGTCGGCACTGTCGGTTGACAGTCGGGTACGATTATCTGTGATGATTCCCCCAGCCGCACTAAACACCCTCTCTGACAAGACGCTAGCCGCAGGACAAGCAAGCACCTCCAGGGCATACAGCGCGAGTTCAGGCCACGTGTCCAGCTTCGACACCCAGTAGTTGTAGGGGGCAGAGGCGTCACCGAGGACGGTCGTGCGATCGGCTACGTACTCCCTCACCATCCTTTTACAGTGCTCCCGCCGACTCAGCCTTGACTGGGGAGCGGTGACACAGTCTTGCTGGGGAGCCAGAAAGCTGTCAAAGGCCTTAGAGAGTGTTCCCCTGCCTGTGCTGTACATGCTGCCTGATCTCCGCGCCTCCCCTGCTACCTGGCCCTCGGAACTGCGACTTCGGCCACTAGTGCTATCGGATGGGAATTTTACCATCAGTTTGTCCACCAGCGCCCTGTGGTATAGCATCACTCTCGAACCCCTTTCCTCTTCGGGCATGAGAGTGGAAAGGTTCTCCTTATACCGTGGGTCGAGCAGTGTGTACACCCAGTAATCCGTAGTGGCCAGAATGCGTGTAACGCGAGGGTCACGAGAAAGGCATCCTAACATGAAGTCAGCCATGTGTGCCAGGGTACCTGTACGCAACACATGGCTGTCCTCACTAAGAAGATCACTTTCAGGATCCTCCTCCTCCTCCTCAGGCCTTACACGCTGAAAGGATGACAGGCAAGCAGCATGGGTACCCTCAGCAGTGGGCCAAGCTGTCTCTTCCCCCTCCTCCTCATCCTCCTCATGCTCCTCCTCCTCAACGCGCTGAGATATAGACAGGAGGGTGCTCTGACTATCCAGTGACATACTGCCTTCCCCCGCCTCTGTTTCCGAGCTCAAAGCGTCTGCCTTTATGCTTTGCAGGGAACTTCTCAAGAGGCATAGCAGAGGAATGGTGACGCTAATGATTGCAGCATCGCCGCTCACCATCTGGGTAGACTCCTCAAAGTTTCCAAGGACCTGGCAGATGTCTGCCAACCAGGCCCACTCTTCTGTAAAGAATTGAGGAGGCTGACTCCCACTGCGCCGCCCATGTTGGAGTTGGTATTCCACTATAGCTCTACGCTGCTCATAGAGCCTGGCCAACATGTGGAGCGTAGAGTTCCACCGTGTGGGCACGTCGCACAGCAGTTGGTGCACTGGCAGATGAAACCGATGTTGCAGGGTGCGCAGGGTGGCAGCGTGCGTGTGGGACTTGCGGAAATGTGCGCAGAGCCGGCGCACCTTTCCGAGCAGGTCTGACAAGCGTGGGTAGCTTTTTTGAAAGCGCTGAACCACCAAATTAAAGATGTGGGCCAGGCATGGCACGTGCGTGATGCTGCCGAGCTGCAGAGCCGCCACCAGGGTACGGCCGTTGTCACACACGACCATGCCCGGTTAGAGGCTCAGCGGCGCAAGCCAGCGGTCGGTCTGCTCTGTCAGACCCTGCAGCAGTTTGTGGGCCGTGTGCCTCTTCTCTCCTAAGCTGAGTAGTTTCAGCACGGCCTGCTGACGCTTGCCCACCGCTGTGCTGCCGTGCCGCGCGACACCGACTGCTGGCGACGTGCTGCTGCTGACACATCTTGTTTGCGAGACAGAGGTTGCGTAGGAGGAGGAGGAGGGTGGTTTAGTGGAGGAAGCATACACCGCCGCAGATACCACCACCGAGCTGGGGCCCGCAATTCTGGGGGTGGGTAGGACGTGAGCGGTCCCAGGCTCTGACTCTCTCCCAGCCTCCACTAAATCCACCCAATGTGCCGTCAGGGAGATATAGTGGCCCTGCCCGCCTGTGCTTGTCCACGTGTCCGTTGTTAAGTGGACCTTGGCAGTAAACGCGTTGGTGAGGGCGCGTACAGTGTTGCGGGAGACGTGGTCGTGCAGGGCTGGGACGGCACATCGGGGAAAGTAGTGGCGACTGGGAAATGAGTAGCGCGGGGCCGCTGCTGCCATCATACCTTTGAAAGTCTCCTTTTCCACAACTCTATACGGCAGCATCTCCAGGCTGATAAATTTGGCTATGTGCACGTTTAACGCTTGAGCTTGCGGGTGCGTGTCGGCGTACTTGCGCTTGCGCTCCAACACTTCGCTAGCGACGGCTGGACGGTGCGCTGAGAGACATTGGTGGATGGCGCCGAGGACAGCGGAGTTGAGGGTGTGGGTGCAGGCCAGGAGACGGTAGTGCCTGTGTCCTGAGAGGGGGGTTGGATCTCAGTGGCAGGTTGGGGCACAGGGGGAAAGGCAGCGGTGCAAACCGAAGGTGGTGAACGGCCTTCGTCCCACCTTGTGGGGTGCTTGGCCATCATATGTCTGCACATGCTGGTGGTGGTGGCTCCCCGGCTGATCTTGGCGCGACAAAGGTTGCACACCACTGTTCGTCGGTCGTCTGCACTCTCAGTGAAAAACTGCCAGACCTTTGAGCAACTCGGCCTCTGCAGGGTGGCATGGCGCAAGGGGGCGCTTTGGGAAACAGTTGGTGGATTATTCGGTCTGGCCTTGCCTCTACCCCTGGCCACCGCACTGCCTCTTCCAACCTGCCCTGCTGCTGCACTTGCCTCCCCCTCTGAAGACCTGTCCTCATCCTGTCCGCATCGGTCACGACAAACTCCTCCGGTGGGAGAGGAACCATTGCTGCCCATTCTGGGCAGGGGCCCGAGAACAGTTCCTGGGAGTCTGCCTGCTCCTCAGAATGTGTCATTGTAATGGAGTGAGGAGGCTGGGAGGAAGGAGGAGCAGCAGCCAGAGGATTCAGAGTTGCAGCAGTGGACGGCGCAGAATTCTGGATGGTCGATAGATTGCTGGATGCACTTTCTGCCATCCACGACAGGACCTGCTCACACTGCTCATTTACTAATAAAGGTCTACCACGTGGACCCATTAATTGTGAGATGAATGTGGGGACGCCAGAAACGTGCCTCTCTCCTAATGCCGCAGCAGTAGGCTGCGATACACCTGGATCAGGAGCTCGGCCTGTGCCCACACCCTGACTTGGGCCTCCGCGTCCTCGGCCGCGTCCACGTCCTCTAGGCCTACCCCTACCCCTCAGCATGCTGTATTACCAGTAGTGCGGAAACAGAACGCTGTAATTAAATGTGCCGCTTATTGGCCTGTGGTTGGAGGCTGACTTCCCTTACGGAACGCACAGCAGAGCCAGGAAACAATTTTGCGCATGCCTGTAGTGAGACGTAGGTGCGTATGACTGAGCTAGTGGAATTCACAGCGCAGAAGCAGTCAAGTGGCCAAAGGCCAGTAGTAGGCCTTAAGTATTTTGCTTCTATGTTTTTTAAAATGCTGAGCTGATACAGCAAAAAGATACTGTAGGTAGCGTATAATATTATGTATACTGTTTCCCTCTGGCGGGATGACGGCGGTGATGTAACGGAGACAGCAGAGCCAGGAAACAATTTTGCGCAAGCCTGCTGTAACGCTTAGCTGCGTATTAATTTGGACTACTACCCCCAGCAGACAGATACTGTAGGCAGCGTATAATATTATGTATACTGTTTCCCTCTGCCGGGATGGCGGCGGTGATGTAACGGAGACAGCAGAGCCAGGAAACAATTTTGCGCAAGCCTGCTGTAACGCTTAGCTGCGTATTAATTAGGACTACTACCCCCAGCAGACACACAGTAAACTGAAGATGGTCACAGGCAGCCCAAATATAGTATTTTTCCCCAATTTTTTTGAAAAAGCCCACTGCCTATATAGCCTGTATATCTCTTTCTCTGCCTCACCAGTACTGGCCCTATACTCTGTACAATGACTGCAGACTGAGGACGCAATGCTCTGCACGCCCGATATACAAAAAAAAAAAGTGCAACACTGCTAAAAGCAGCCTCAACAGTACTACACACGGTCAGATGTGGCCCTAAGAAGGACCGTTGGGGTTCTTGAAGCCTAAAATCACTCCTAACGCTCTCCCTATAGCAGCTCCGGCATCAGCAGCACTTTCCCTGATCTCTGTCAGAATGCATCTGTGGCGAGCCGCGGGAGGGGCCGATTTATATACTTGGGTGACACCTGATCTTGCCAGCCACTCACTGCAGGGGGGTGGTATAGGGCTTGAACGTCGCAGGGGGAAGTTGTAATGCCTTCCCTGTCTTTCTATTGGCCAGAAAAGCGCGCTAACATCTTAGAGATGAAAGTAACTCGAACATCGCGCGGTGCTCGCCTCTAGTAACGAGCATCTCGAACACGCTAATACTCGAACGAGTATCAAGCTCGGACGAGTACGTTCGCTCATCTCTAGTGAAAACGCATGATAATGAAACCAATATTTTTCAATGGTTTCATTCTCATTTGCAATGTTTTCAATGTAATCTTGCATCGCAAAGAAGAATGTGCAATATTGCCTATTGTTTTAAATGGGGCCGGCAGCAACAGCGCTAGCCCATTGAAAACATAGGGAGAACATTGCGCTCCCCTGACACAGCTGTGACAGCTGTGAAAGCTATGGATGGGGATTCCTTCACCCCTGTGGGGATGAAGGAATCCTCTGCCACAGCTGTCACAGCTGTAGTAGAAGCCAGTGATGTTATCCCGTTTCTTTCAATGGGGTCGGCACTGCTACAGCCCCATTGAAAGCAGTGGGCTTGCAGCAATGATTTTCGGGGAACGGCTTGAAATGTAAGCCATTCCCTGAAAATCATAGCAAGCTGTAAAAAAAATTAAAAAAAGAAAGCTTAACTCACCTAGAAGAGCCGTCCGGCTCTTCTCTCCAGCCCCAGCAGTCGTCTTCTCTGTTCTGGAGACCAGGGATTGAAAGATCCCCGCCTCCAGAAAGCACTGCCTCTGATTTGCTGAGCGCTCATCCAATCAGAGGCAGTACTCAGCTGTCATTCAATGATGGCTGGGCACTGCCTCTGATTGGCCATAGCGCTCAGCTAATCAGAGGCAGCGCTTTCTGGAGGCGGGATCTTTCAATCCCCGGCCAGAAGAGATGAAGCGGAGCCCCGCACAGCGCTTCTGGGTGAAGCATACATTTTTAAAAATTTTCTGCAGTTAGGGCTTATTTTCAGGGTAGGGCTTAAATTTCAAGCCCATCCCCACCCACGAAAATCCTTGCATGTGGTGCTGCAAAGACGCGTGTCTTTGTAGCGCCACATATAACTTTGTAGCTCTACAAAATTGCACTATTGCAGCGAGAAGACGCAGCAATATCGCACGGACCAGCAATGCAATATCGCTGTGCTCTTATCGCCCGTGTGAAGGAGGCCTTAAGCTAAATGAGAGCCCCAACTCTTAAACATGTTCAGGGCGTTGCACCCTACATTTTAATTTTGTTTTACGATATCATGTGGTCTCATCCAATGGTGCCATGAAAGCAGACACATGATCCTTCTCCACCAGTAAATTAGTATATAGTCAGTGGACTTCTCAGCTGGTGCTGTAGCTTGTATCTGCCAAACATCCTATATAAAAGAAGTACATTCTAGTGACAGTTCTAATACTGATGCCTGTGTATGGAGATTTCTTTACTGTATTCACTATTTTATGCATTGTTTTGGAATGGGCTTGGATGACATAGATGAACCCACTCATTTGAAGGGGTGTCATGTTTCACACACAGGATTTTTCCTTACTTTGCCAATTTTTATGGGAGTTTTTCATGCAGTTTTATGAGCTACGGCAAGAAATAGATTCAGCAGAAGGCAGATGTCTAAGTACTTCCTTTATATCCCAAATGTTTTGAGTCCACTTCTGGCTTACAGTGAAACCCCTCTAAATTAACGTTTGTTATAAGGCATGATTTCTTTATATTATATGGGGTTTTCTAGATACAGTTCTCTGCATCTTTATTCAGGTTATCTAAACCCTGACATTGTCAATAAACGTTGTCAAGAATAGTTATATGTACTCACTGAACATCATTCGAGAATAAGCTGACTGACCTCTGACCTTTCTAGTGTTCTTTTGGAATCTGTGTTTACATTCACTCAAGGAAACCTCGGAGATCCATTTGCCGAATGCGAAATTCATTATTCAGAGACAATGTAACATTAGTATAATATTTACAACATTTGGGCTCTGGATTTCTACTAAGTCGTTACCTACATCGAAATAGAACAAGAGGCCATAAACTGGTGTTGAATATTGAAAAGCTTGAGGCTAGGAGAAAAACATTCTTTGTTAAAAAGTTGATTTACAAGTAAGAAAACACAGTAGACACAACGTAAGAAAACTCAAGGAAAGTTAATCAGGGGATTCTGATGTACTGTTTGAATTCATTGTGGCTCCGCTCTTCTAGGGCGGAAGATGGAAATGACACAATTGCTAGCAATGTCCACCAAGAATAAGTCTGTTTATTCTTACAGCAGATTTAAGAGCAGATTGCAGCCAAAATACGGTAAAACAGTCAGTCGATCAAACACCAGGTAGACGTCAAATACCTGCCCACCAGGGTGCCACTGTGGCAGAAGGGTGAACTCTACTCCCACCTGGCCATGAGCTCTTTCTGTGATGTACTCACTCCTACATTTGCTGACTTGACTGCCTAGTTTGGCAGCCTTTTATGCCCCAGTAATGAGATAATTTACTCACAGGTGAGCAACTGGAACCCTACCAAGAAGACCTGAACTGGATTCTACCTCATCCAGTTCAAGTGTCTGGGTGAGATATATACTCCATCCAGAACTCCCCCCTTCACCTGTTCACATAATTCATTTACACATATATATATTCAACTACATTGTTTTAGGTCTCTCACAGAAGACTTCTTAAAAACTAATATCTTTATTGAAACTCTCTAAAATTCATAGACACCAAGGGCACAAGCTTGTGATGTGGAATTGAATACTGTAATGGTATTAATCCACATCCATCAACCAACAAACAATCTTAGGTGGACAGGGAACCATAAATGGTTCCTTCCTTGGGTTAAATAATAGAGAGAGAATAGCATAATTGGAGCTTATTTTTTGCTGGGGTACGGGTCCTGGTACTGTTTCAACTCAGGTTCCCGATCCTTTATTGGCGTATACCCATACTCTATACTTATCTCCCTAAAAAAAAAACAACTACCACAAGGGAGTTAGTGTGACTACACTAATGATACACTGAATAACATCCAATCATAACTCATTTTAGGGTGGTACTTGACCCAAGGAAGGAACCATTTATGGTTGCCTGTCCACCTAAGATTGTTTGTTGGTTGATGGATGTGGATTGATACTATTACAGTATTCAATTCCACACCACAGCCTTGTGCCCTTAGTGTCTATGTATTTTAGAGAGTTTCAATAAAGATATTAGTTTTTAAGAAGTCTTCTGTGAAAAGGCATATATTTTTCTAGACTTTTCGCCGCACTCTGTGAATTCTACATTGTTCTTAGGTGGTGTATTTGGTGGTTCTCATGTCAACCCTACACAGGAAGGATTTGTTTGTTAGCATATCCTTTCCTTAAGCAAAACCAAGCAGTAGCTTGTGTACATTAGATATGCTTACTTTCTATGCCCATAGTTCAACCTTAGGCCGTGGTCAGACTATCTTTTTTTTAGCATATGAATAGTCGCGCTTAAAAATCGGCTCTATTAAAGCCAATGCTTTCCAATGAAAGCAGTCACATGTACATTTTTTAGAGGCACTAAATAATTGCAACTGCCGAAGATAGGACACAAGAGTGCAAATGCAACCGGTCACGCGATTTTTCTACACATAATGTGTGATTTTTTTTTTTTTGATTTTTTTTTTTTTTTAAATTTTGGTTTATTTCAATTTTTTGCCATATAACAAGAAAAACATGTAACTATAAGACCAAAATATCGCTCCACAAAAAATATGCATTCTACAATCACATAGAATAGAAAATAGGTACAGATATGTATTACAAATTAAAAGCAAATAGAATGAAAGGGTCAACCGTATACAAATTTTCTGTAGGTGGGGCATGAAGCTGAAAGTGGTGGTCAACATTTTATGGTACCTCCAAGAGTTGTACGACATTCTTCCTAGTCTAGCCCCTCCTCACCCCCTTTCTCCTCCTCCTTCCCTTCCTCCACCTCTTTATACCACCTTCGAACACCCTCCACATCAGCATAGACATCCGTATATAACAAACCCCAACATCCATACACCAGTACACCTTAAAATGCCTTGAGGCATATGAGTGCTTATATGCTACAGTGCTTGCAGAAGGACCGTCACATAACCCACATCAAAATATCAAATCATTATTGGGTGGCTGTGAGGCTAAAATTACAAATTTCATTCCAGCAGGAAAGAGACCTCAAAATGGAACACTATCAGGACAGACTATTAAGCAACTTGAGCGCAGCATTTCCCCATGGCCGCAGGTATACATCCACAATGGATCGAAGCCACCGTTGCAGCACCACTACCAGTGGTAGGGAAGCCTAACAGAACTGTAGCATAGATTTTTCAGGCTGTCGCAGCCTGCAGCAAAAGCACAGAGTGGGACAGTCACTTATCTATGATGGTCAAAGGGTATGTTAGCTCCCGCATGAATGTACTCAGACATGGCATTAGCCCTTGTGCCTTCTGCGTGTCTAAGTTGGATGAGTGATCAGAATTTGGTCAACATGCTTTAAAGGTGTTTTCCTGCCCCACTGGGGGTGTGATAACTGACAGATGCATCCACCTGTCCACAATGTAAATCACCTGTCATTTATAAAAATAAAGGTATGGATTTTACCTAATTTCTGCACCTCCATTGCAGATTTCACTGATTAGTTAGCATCTTGAAAATTTCTACTCATATATGTTATGACTGAGCATAGAATTATATCAAAGACCACACTGTGCTTCAAGGTGCTGCTGGTGCTGCTGCTGCTCTCCTTTTCTTGCTTCCATCATGTTTTCTCTTTCTCCTCCTTCTCCTAAAGGGAAATTTTTTTAAAGCACAAGAAGCAGCTATAGCTCTACAGCTTTTCCTTGGAGAAGGTCCGTTCTTGGCTATTCTGTTCACTTGGCAGAATTTGTTATTTGCTAGCTTTATGACATTACTTTTAAAACAAGCAGCATGCCTGCTGTGCAATGTTTGAACTAGGAGGCCCTATGTGGGCCTTCTTTTGTTTTCAGTGACACTCTTGTGCTACAATTGACCCCCTACACCACTGTACACTATTTTTTATCAATTTTTGGGAGAAGCGAGGCTGTATTCCCATGCAATTTGAGGAGCTCTGGCTGCATTGGGGACTTACTGGAGAGCCAATTAGTGAACCAGATTTTTACTCCCATTGACTTTCATATGAGTCGGAATTGATCGTCCCTATTCATGATGATTTCGTAAAATCAGTCCAATACCGACAAGAACCAATTATTTCACTACTGATGAGGCATTAGATTAGGGTCATCACCACTCATGAGCCTTAAATGGGTATTGTCATTAGAAAAAAAAAAATAAATACTTACCTATTCCTCCCCAGGCAGTCTTCTTCCCAGATCTTTTCCTCACCTATCTTCTCCTGGATTCTCCAGTCCCCAGGGTCAGCAAACCGCAAGCTGGATGGATCCTCTTCTTCCTGTTATGTAGAGTCCATTTGCTACAGTTTCCTTCCTGCAGGGCAGTGAACACTATGTCACTAGTGACGTAACGTTCACTACCTAGCAGGGAATGCCGAATCCTTGGCAGCCTGCTTTAGTGCGCAGATGCAGGCTATTGTCACGACTGCGCAACCGCAGTGTCTTGCCGCTAGTGTTTATATAGTATATGCATAGTATATGAACACTTGCGGCAAGGCACTATGCACACACAGTCATGGCAGTGGCCGGCACCTGTCACATACACTGACCTGCAGAAAGCAAAATCCTGCGAATGTATGCTACATAACAGGAAATAGAAGAATCGACCAGCTTGAGGTGACGAGACCCTGGGGACTGAAAGAGCCAGCTGAAGATCAGGGAGGAGAAGATCTGGCAAGAAGATTACCTGGGGAGAAATAGTTAGGCCTCATGTCCACGGGGAAAATCAGATCCGCTGCAGATTCTACATGTAGAATCTGCAGCGGCTCCCTCCTGCCCCGCGGACATGAGCGCTGAAAATAGCAATTTAAAAGCATTTACCTATCCGTAGCGGGCGGCGAAGCTCTGCTCTTCCTCACGGCCGGATCTTCATTTTCGGCCGGCGGATGAATTCCTGACGCCGGCGGCACGTCGCCGGCACGTCGTCGACGTGCCGCGCGCATGCGCCGGGCACATCCGCCGAGCCGAAGCAAGGGAGATGCGGCCGTGAGGAAGAGCAGAGCTTCGCGGCCCGCTGCGGGTGAGTAAATGCTTTAAATTCCTATTTTAGGTCTCCCGCGGATCCGGACGGCTTCCATAGGCTTCAATAGAAGCCCGCGGGAGCCGTCCCCGCGGGAGACCCGCATGAAAATGGAGCATGGTCCAGATTTTTTCATGCTCCATTTTTTTTAAAATCACTTTTATTGACGATCCGCGGGTATTTATCTACCCGCGGGTGGTCAATGCATCCCTATGGGGTGCGGATCCGCGCGCGGGAGATCCGCTGCGGATTTTAAATCTCATTTTGCCCGTGGACATGAGCCCTTAAAGGCCCATTTAAACGGGACGAATGTTGGGCAAACGAGGCCCAACACTCATCCCTGCACATGCTCACTTCCGTGCTGCTGCACAGGAGCGAGTATAGCTGTCTGTCTGACAGAGCGGCCAGTAGGGGGCCGATACGGCAGGAGGAGATTTCTCTTCTCGTTCTCCCCCACCCCTCTCCATTCACTTAACATAGCGGCCGTTCAGTACTGAACGGCTGCTATTTGCACTGAACTGCTGCATAAACGATGGATGATGAGTTGAACAATGAACATCGGTGTAAATAGCAGCCTTTACTACTGAACGGCCACTATGTCAAGTGAATGGAGAGGGGCGGGTGAGAGCAAGGAGCGAAATCTCCTCCTGCCGCCCCGCTATGAGCCAACGACCCTCCCTCTTGTGCAGCAGCATGGGTGCGAGCATGTGCAGGGACGAGTGTCGTGCATCGTTTGCCCGACATTCATCCCTTGTAAATAGGCCTTAAGTATATAATTTGCTTTTTTTCTAATGACAGGACCCCTTTAATGTGTATTTGTCTCATTGCTTGTTAATTTAATTTAATTTGTTTTCAATTCTGTATGTTTACTGATTCAAGGAAATGTTGATGCTATATAACTATCTTAAGCTTATCACTATCATTATTATCATTTCTAGACTTCAATTGCAAATGTATACTTCAATAGAATCCTACTTTTACACAAGTTTAAATAATTCATATCCATGTAAAAAGAAGAGTTCAAAATGATACTAAAAGCCTTTGTAGTAGTGACTCTCACGCAGAAGTTTATGTTCAATTGTTTCTCAAGGTGCAGAAATGCAGGTGTGACTCTGAATATGGTTAAAACATAAGGACTTATGAAGAAAGCAATCTGAAATATCCTACTCCATTCTGATTATTTCTAACATTTGTAGGTGCTTCTTGATGGTCTCTCATATATCATCTTTGTTCTATGAAGATTGAGTGAGTCCCATTAAATACACATTAAACTGATGAATTACATTGCTACAAGATAATGTGCATTGCTATAGTACAGCAGCAGTAATAAAGGGATTTATATATGACCGGCTGAAGGCAATACTTATCCTACTACGTTATGCCTATACAAGACTTCATACAAATTATGAAATAGGCAGGTTTCTTTTTTATTTAGTGGAAGAGCCAAGGCTCAGGCGCACCCTATTAGTGGATTATAATTCAAGTTGTAGACAATTTCGATTGTGGGTAAATTTAAGCAAGAATCAGTTTTAATTTGGACCAGCAAGTGTAACGCATTTCAATGTATAAACTAAGAATAAATGAATTAAGGATCGTAGATGAGAGAAATAGTAAATACTAGAGATGAGCAAGCATACTCGCTAAGGCAAACTCGAGCGAGTAGTGCCTTATGCGAGTACCTGCCCACTCGTCTCTAAAGACGAGTGGCACCCGAATCTTTAGAGACAAGCGGGGCAGGTACTCGCATAAGGCACTACTCGCTCGAGTAGTTTGCCTTAGCGAGTATGCTCGCTCATCTCTAGTAAAGACCTTTCCTGATGAGCCGTTGAAAGGGAAAATCCGTAGGTTTCTTACATCAGGGGGGATAACCTATATATAATGGTGTCATTGGTGTTTTTGTTTTGACTGTAATTTTAGACATGCTACACCTCTATGGTTACTATTCAATTCCTGTATTTAACCTTGCCCTCTGCTTATTTAGGGTGTAATAGAGGAACTTAAGGTTAAGTTCAGGACAGGGTCACCCGTTTCAGGGTAGCTGTTCTTTAAACTAGCTGAAGTTAGTATATAGGGTCTCTTAGGGTTTAATAGTGTTCTTATTTTTGAAATGTTAAATAAAACTTATGTTTTCATGGCCTAATAGACAACCATTTGTCTGTGAGGATGTTTTCTTTCTAAGGGAGCTCTCGCATGAACAGATTTGAATCGCAAATTTGCGATCACTGTTATCTACCTAGAAAAGCCAGAACTGTGGGAAAGAGGGAGCGCTCTCACGTGAGCAATGTTCTATCACTTGTTGTTTACCTGTCAGCAATCCTTTTTCCACGCGGACAATACGCTTTGCATACGCGTACATCTTCTCTGAAAATTGTATGCAGTTGTGATTTTCTGTGACCATTCGCAATTACTTTCCTTGATGGATCACAGGTCTTCCGCTGCAGATCTCTGCATGTGTATGGCCCAAGCTTAGATTGTGGGGTGTTAGAGGAGTTGCCCTAGGGCTCTTATACCCAGGTTTGTCTGTGAGCCTGTTATTTTCTTAGCAAAATTTCTAATCCTGCTGTCCATCACCGATTTTATATGCCGAAGCAGTACAATGTCCATGAACAAGTTCAGTGATTTACTTCAAATAACGATGGATGCATTTAGGATGCGCTCGTATCGTAGCCACTGTTATTGTAACTGTCATCTCATTGTAAATAAAAATAAAATTCCAGGCTAAAATTGCCTCAGCTTTAAGGTCAATCTAGTCTTGCTTGATAATATTTGTCAACTACTTGACTTCTGCATTTCAATGAAGATCTCGGGGCAAGTTCTAAATAAGGAAAAAGTAGATAATGGTAAACAAGGCACACTTACAAACTCAATGCTCCTCCTGGTTATAGAGACCTTTTAATTAGGAGTAAGTATGCAATGTAAGTCCATCATGTACACTATGACCCAGCTTAGGGCACATGTCTCATTGCTCTCGCAATTCTCAATGATGAAAGATTGAGCAAAGATAATTACTGGAATATGTATGCCATGTCAGAATGCCACCTGATGCCCGAATCAACTACTACCAAGGTTACGCCTTTCAGATGAAAAAAAGCTTAATATGAATTACATTAAATGCTTATATCCAAGTAAGCTTTTCTACTTGCAGTCAAACTCAACTGAAGATTAAAATGCTCAAAGCCAAGGTCTTCCCGTTTCTCAATTCGCGAGAATGTAGGAAATTAGTTTGTTCATCTCCAAAAAAGTATCATAATTGTCGGCAGCACAACATGGTAAGATGTCGTACCGCTATATATGTATATAATGATAAATATTCCTACAGCATAAATTAATGATCAGTAAACAAATCCAATGACCTACGCTAATATTTGGGCAAAGGTTCATGCCAGATAATCAACTAATTACTGTGTAGCTTTCATTTTTCCAGAGCAATTTCTGAAATGAAGCCTGTATTGTGATTGGTTACTATGGGCAAGGGGGACCATTGAGTCATAGAATCGTAGAGTTGACCTCCAGGGTCATCTGGTCCAGCCCCTTGCTCAGTGCAGGACATTTATCGATGGAAGGCTGAATTGATCTTGCGCTGGCTACCTGAACCATGCAGGGATTGAGCCTGCTCAGGTTGTGAGCGAGAGCATAGGACTGCATACTGCTGCCTTAACACTCTGCACCACACGAGGCCCCCCAGATTTGATAACGGAGGCTCATATGTAATAAAAAAATAATTACAGGGTATAAATCTTAGAGATTTGAAATCTACATTCTATAAGGTAAAAACGCATAAAATATTATATGTTTCTGCTGTCATTATTCTAAAGTCACAACTTTAAGAAGAGTTACACCATAGCTTCTGATGTTTAGGTTTTTCTAGTGGTTATACAATTTATTATGCTTAAAAGTTTAACTTATTTAAAGTATTTCAACCTTTTTGCATTAATTCAACAATTTTCACACGTTTCTTAATCTCCTGAAGCTTCACATTATATATTCTGTGTGATTCCTCCTGAATTGTGTTACAGACAATGTATTCTAAATCACGAACAAAGCACTCAGGGGTCTATGTAGCTATCGCTTGCTTGAAAACTGATTCAAAAAGCTTGACTTACTGCTACTTTTCAGCAAACTAATAATTTGGTAAAATAGTTATCAATTTAAAAATTAAAATGACACAGAAACCACAGTTTTCGCCTCCACGTTCTGGAATCAATATAAAAACTAGAACTGATATAAAAATAACTATTAAGCAGTTTCTGAGTGTCCTACAGTATATTCACATCGCTTTCATTTAGTTTAGTCATATAGTTGTTTGGGTGAAATATTAAATGGAAGAAAGGGCAAATCCAACTATGTCACCAATCTCCCCATTAGGCAAACCGCTTAAATTGTAGCATCTTATAGAGGATAAGAGTAGCAGTGAATAATATCCCTAAATGGAGGAATAATTAGTACTAAATAGACATGAGTGAGCACGCTCGGATAAGCCAGTTACTCGAGCGAGCCTCGCTCTTCTCGAGTAACTGCATTCTTGTCCGAGTGTGCTCGGGGGGAAGGGGGGGCGGCGGGGGTGAGCGGGGGGTAGCAGAGGAGAGAGAGAGAGAGAGAGAGAGAGAGAGATCTCTCACTCTCTTCCCAGCTATCCCCCGCCGCCCCCCTGAGCACACTCGGACAAGAATGCAGTTACTCGAGAAGAGCGAGGCTCGCTCGAGTAACTGGCTTATCCGAGCGTGCTCACTCATCTCTAGTACTAAACATATGCTTCTACTGCACTTCATGTTTAGCTGCATTTATTCAGCGTGATAAAGAATCCAACACACAGCTTATTTAAATTGGGTACAATCATAGGTGCACAGCACTATAGTTAACGACCCTTGCTTGTATGGGGCCTTCTGAACCACCCCGAAGCAGTAAAGAGGAAGATAGATGAACTGTATCCTAATATCTTTGATATTTTGATGTGAGTGTGGATTGATGCACTACTGGTATTATCCCCTTTAGGGCATATTTGCATGGGATAATAAAATCAGACCTGTATCTCACTCGTTTTATACGTGATTTTCAAACGTGTGCAATGCAGTTCACATGAAAAATGTGCAATCTGCATTTAGATCACATGAGATTTTCTGTTGTGTTTTCAACTCTCTTGAAAAATTGCAAGTGGTACCAATAGTTAGAATGGAAAAAATGCATCACACTCACATGCAAATCTCATAGCATGTGAGTGTGATGAGATTTTTTCATGCACACATAGGAAATAATGGGCGATTCTTAAACAGGATTACCGAAAAATAGCAGATGCTGTGATTTTTCGATCTTGCACTATCGCTGCGATCTAAAAATCACTTATATAAGTTAACTCATTGAAAATAATTTTTATGTGCAATCTCTGCGCATCTCCCAACATGCAGAAATCACGCGGGAAAATCACCCATATAGAGACAGCCTAAAAGTGATTACACAACTATTTAAAGGCTTTGGACACCTATGGGGCCATTTTTTTTTACTTAAAGAGATTCTATCACCTGTTTTCAAGTCTATAAGCTAAGTTTATGGCTGAAAGTAGGTGACTCGCTGAGTCCAGGGTTGTGTTATAATTACCTCCCCCATCATTCCCCAGTATGAGCGCTGAAAGCACCTGCTCATTACATTGAACAGTGTTGCTATAAAATTAGAATGATAGGACTACTTCCAACTATAAAATTAGAATGGGAGGACTACTTAGCAGCGCTGTTCAATGCACTGAACAGCGGCTTTCAGTGCTGACAATAGGGAAACGACGGGGAAGGTAAGTATAACACTTACATCTCTGGACTTAACGAGCCACCTGCTTTCAGCCCACAAGCTTAGCTTATAGGGCTAAAAGTAGGTGACATATAGTCCTGTAGTCTAAATAAGCTACAAACCATAAGTATACAGTCAGGAGAATGAGCTGTGATTTTCTCTATTATAGCTGTATGACAGTAGCTGTGTGATCACTACCAGTAACTGTGACAGGAATGACTGTAGCCCTCCTGCAGACAAGTCCTCTGTAGCAGCATCACGCAGACTGTGAATATGACTAGAAAACAGACACCTAACGTCAAGCAGATCTACGCTGCTCAGAACTGAGATCACACGACCATCTGAGGAAAAGGGCTGGGAGGTTCAGACAGAAAGAAATAGCTAACCAAGGTAATAATAACTCACATATATACTGGGGGGCTAGCTGTATAATGAATTAATATATTTTTTTTATCAGAATGGCCCTTTAATTTTAAGTATTCCTTTTCTTTTGCTGAGTTATATGTAGATTTTACTTTCCAAGTAAGCTACATTATATTTTTATTTTTAAAAAGTGCACATAAAAAAATGCTACTCTTTAGTCCGTGACACGGTTTTTGGAATTCACAGTTCATATTGACCATGAAAGTAGTTATAAATATTTACCCGGCTCTGTATTCCCTCCAGTCTGGTATCTTTTCCAGTATGTTGCACAAAACTGTAACTTATATTCGAAATGTAACCAATAAACAGATTGCCATTCTTATATCATCAATTCTCTCTTCATGTCCTTAAACCCCAATATGCTGATTACGTTTGTAGTTCTTGCTTGCCTACATGTGAATATGATAATAATTGCCATTCATGCCTCATTTTAACATTATAAGGTAAGAATCTGCAAGAAAGGGAAGTTATAGGCTAAGAATGCTTGGCTTAATGGCTCCAACACTTCTCAAATAAAAATGCTTCAACTTTGCATTAAAAATATCCAACCAGTTTATATCTACATCTCCTATGTGGTTACAGAGTACAAACTAAACCTTTCCAGGCTTATCCTACAGTTGTACTCCCTTCCATTTGTCTCCTTCTTTTGCTAATTCCCCAAGTGCATGTTCTCAAGAAGCAGGAGTCAGAGAACGGCAGACTCACACAACCGTGTTTGCCGGAATGCTGTGTGCAAGCATGTAGCAAGTGTGCAATAACATGCATACTTATTGCGTGCCGTCACTCATCACACACTATCTGTATGCATGCATATAATGCGCCAAGATAGGGCATGCCACAATTTTTTCTGCAAGTATTTCATGCGCATCGGGTAACTGGCACAATTGAAAGTCTATGGGAGATTGGTACTGCATATTATGCATACACCCGTGTGAAACCTGATTATGGACTGCTGGAGAGAGCCTCATGGGGTGCAGAGGGTTAAGGTGGCAGAAATGCAGTCCTAAGCTCTTGCTCATGACCTCAACGTTGCAAGTTCAATGCCTGCATGGTTCAGGTAGCGGGCTCAAGGTTGACTCAGCCTTCCATCCTTCTGAGGTCGGTAAAATAAGCACCCAGCTTGGTAGGGGGTAGTAAAGAAATAAATTACCTGAAAGCGCTGTGGAATAAGTTGGCGCTATACAAATAACAAGATTTATTTATTTTTATTTATCAGACTACACCGTTTTTTCTGTAATCTGTTGCATCAGTTACCTTAGAAACACATAAGCCTGCATAGGAGCTGTAGATATAAAATGGTGCTTTTTTAATTAAGACTATATGCAAAATTGCACTTTTTAGCTATATTTGGGCAATATGATATACAATATGATTGCATTAAAATAAAAGTGTGTTTATGATATAAAGCTTTAATGTATAAATTAAATTACGAACAAACATAGATTCCTAGTTTGTTCATGTATCGGGATTTATCTTGGCATTTATTCTTAGATTTCAGCAATCCTTTTCTTTCTATAAAATAACACAGTTCTCGCTGTTGATGAGGAGGAAAAATACAGATCTGTAAATGTCAGTTACTAATAAAATGCTCAGTTCTGTTCTTATTCACACACTCAGGGAGACACATCTGAGTCTTTTCTGATCCCCCCCTGTTCTCATTAGAGGTCCAGCTACGATTCTGATAAATACATTTCAGCTTCAAAGGTTTAAGCTCAAAGCATAAACCTTGAAACAAGAAGGGATTTGATATACAGAGACCTTTTGGTGTCGAATATATGTGAGCTTGTAGGAGAGGAACTTGGGAAATGTTGGTGATTTGGAGCTCAGAGAGCTTATCAATGCTGAATATATTAAACATTTTTATTGAGTTCCGATATTACGATTGTTGATGTATTTTGTGGTAGGTAAAATTTAGTGGAGACAATTTTCAGGTCTTCAGTTCAAACTAAAAACAAATGGTTTGAAATTGTTTGATTATATGATGCTTTGGAAAATAAAGTCATGTGGGTAACACGTAGGGTGGCATCATAGTAGGGAATGGCAGGTAGTAGGGGGCTTGTTTTGACACTCAGCAGGCAGGTGGGCACAGAAGGATGGAAGTTAACACCACTTGAGTCAGTGGGCTTTCATGTTGGAAGAGGGTCATTGAAAAAATGTCTTGTGGTTTCAGGGTGGCATAGGCATAGTGAGCTCCACTCAGCACCATCACTCCAATAGCAACAAGCACAGTGCTATAGGTGACAGAAAAGAAGCTACTGCTTCACTACATACTCAGGAAGCAGGCATACCGAGGAGGAGGACAACTAAAGTGAATCCCAGGAGACACTAGCTAATATCTATGCTCCCAACTCAAATCAAATTCATTTTCTAAATAAGGTTATGAAGAAACTTAAGTATATAGCAAAAGGGGCGATAATTGTGTGTGGAGACTTCAATGTAGCTCCTGACAGATCTGTGGACACCAAAGAGGGGATCCCACTCTAAGTGCTTGAATACAAAAGGAGGTACCATATGATACATTTCGACGCTTTAACGCCTCAGCAATGAAGTACTCTTATTACTCCACAAGACAAAGGTCATTCTGAATTGACCTGTGCCTAGTAGATAGAAGGGTCCTGACCTCAGTAAAGAGTTCAGAGATAGGCGCCTCATCGTGGTCGGATCAGGCTTTTATAATGGTGACCATGTCCACAGAGGGCAGCCACCGCCCACATAGAGTATGGAGAAACAACACATATTTGATGAACCTACCCAAATACTAAGGAATTATCCAACAAGCACTAAAAGACTTCTTTAAGCTTAATGACACACCAGATATAGACCCATGAGGTGTACACGAAGGGGGTGCTCATAAAGCTGGGAGCTAATTATAAAAAAGAAAAACCAACTAAAGTAGATGACCTTCCCTCATAAAAAGCCATGGGAAGACTCGCAGTGTGTGAAGTAACCCAATCAGCTGATATGAGCGTGTCAGTGTTTTGAATGTGGAATACGTTGTACCGCTCACATGAATTGTGCGAAATATGCACACAAGAAAAGTTGCAGTATGTTCTATCTTGGCGCATATTACACACACACGCCAAGATAGAACATGGCAATGGGCGGCACGCAGCTAGTACACAATGTCATTGCATACAGAGTGTGTGCCATGTGCGTATATCTTGCAGCCTCCAAAATATGTCCATGTGAGCCTGGCCTTAGGCCAGCAGCACACGAACGAGTCGGATTCCACAAGTGGATTTCCGCAGTGGAAGACCTGCGATACTAAGTGAAAATAAAAATGGCGAATGGTCAGGGAGATCGCAGATGCGGTCATTTTTCCACATGGATGTATGCAATGCACAGCGTACCGTTTGCGCAGAAAAAATAATGCAGACACGGAAAACAACACCAGGATGAATATCCCTGTCTAGTTTTTGGTCTCCTCTACTATTCATCTTCCAGCAAATCCACCGCCAGTCCGCAGTGTGCAATGCGAATGCATGGTGATTTCCTTGCAGACCTCAATGGAACCCATCAGCATGGAATCCGCACAAAAATAGAACATGCCGTGATTTTAAATCCGCTCACGGAAATTGCAATTACTATCTGCTCCTCTAAGCAAACCTGCAAAACTTTATTCTTCTAGGCGCGTTTTACTGCGTATCGTCCACGCAGGTGACGATCGTGGATTCTGCAATTCAAATCCATTCGTGTGAAGCTGCCCTTAGTCTTCTTTTTTTTAATAAACTGTATTTATTGAATTTTTTACTTTAAATTGTTACAAATGAACAACAAATCAATGGTAAAGAAATAATGGAGAGTTAACATCTATCTAGAATATCGAACACAAGAATGCTAGTTGAGAAGAAAATGTTCTTTTGCAGTAGACCTACAAATAATATAATTAACATCAGTAAGTATATGATATCAGACAGGTCTTGCTCAAAAACACTCAAAAACAGGAAGGTGAGCAATAGCCAGTGACAATGTAAAATCAAACAGAGAGAGCAAAGATTTGTTACCTCTGGTAATCCGGTATGTGTCCCATTGAGACCACACAACCAGGAAGGGGTCTACTTTGTTGTTCCATACTGATTATATCTGCCCGCTTGTCTCTAAAGATCCGGGTGCCTGCGGGGGAGAGCAGGGAGGAGCGGGGGGGAGAGAGTGAGAGAGGGATCTCCCCCCTGTTCCTCCCCGCTCTTCCCCGCCCCCCCTGAGACGAGTGGGCAGGTACTCGCATAAAGCACTACTCGCTCGAGTAATTTGCCTTAGCGAGTACGCTCGCTCATCTCTAATTATAATGTCTCAAAAGGTAATAACTTCAAAGTTTTATAATCGACAGTGTGAGCAAAGTGAAATAGGCCCTTCTCTAGCCAAGGCCTGGACCTACTGGAGGAAAGGCTATCAGCCAGTATTAATTTTAAAGCCCAAAAGCTGTCCAAACTAACAAGGTGTGTAAGTTAGGACGGGTGACATGTAGTTATGTTAGGGTTAGCAAAACATCATCTGCAAATAAACCTAATTTATATTCTATATCCCAAACCTTAATGCCATGAATATCTGGATGTCTCTGGATAGCAGCTGCAAGGGGTTCTGTACAAAGAACACAGAGCAGGGGTGACAACAGGCAGCCTTGCCATGTACCAATTTTAATATAAAACAATAGAGAAAGACTATGTGTTTTTTAATCGAGGAAGTAGAACAGGAATATAAGTGAGATACTACCATAAGGAATTCACTGGTACCCGGATATCTTTAATGTCTCATGAAAGACCACCCCAAGCGATCAAATATATTTTTAGCATTTAAACTCAGTAGTATAGAGGCTTCTTTTGTCTGATTTATAATATCTATTAGGCCAATTGCTTGTCTGGTGTTGACTCCCACTTGTCTGGATAGAACAAAGCCAACTCAGTGCTTATGTATGAGCCTCGAGACCCATAGCGTCAAGCGGTTGGACAAAATTGTGGTGCAAATCTTTAAGTCAGAATTCACAAGTGCTACAGGCCTATAGCTAGCATATTCCATTGGGTTCTTCCTAAGTTTGGGAAGTAGAATGATATAAGAATGATATAAGAGTCGACCATAGAGGAAGGGATTCGTGTCTGTAAGGTACGCATTAAAAAGCGTCACCAAGTTAGGGATTAAAATTTGACTAAACATCTTGCTGTATATATAAAATAATCCATCACGGCCCACAGTTTTATGAAGGAGAAGCTGTTTTATGACCTTTCTAATTCATCTCAGGTAATATTAGCGTTTAAACTTGCATGAACTTCATTGGGTAAAGTAGGAAGAGCGCAAGAGGTCAGAAACCTCCTTATCAGGAACTTCGTTTCCACAGGATTTTGTGGAAGATTATTGGATAAAGCTTATTAAAGAAATTGTGGAAGAGATCGGCTATTCAGGGGGATATATAAAGTGTCCCCCTTGGGTCTTTCGTGTTCCCTATGCTCTTTCAATTGTTTCGCTAGCAACAAGTGAACTTTATTACCTTTGTCATAGTAGCGATGTTTCGATTATAAGAGGAGTTTATCAACTTTTCCTAGGGCGATATCCTTAACCTGCCACCAGATAGTAGTTTTCTGAGGGTATGACGAGTGGGGCGGGATGTCATGACTGTTTCTAATGTACGTCGTTGGGTTGATGGCAACTCCCAACACAATACAATGCCCGTAATGAACAGTTTTATGTGCTTCCTATAATGATACCAGGGAGGAGACTGAACCTTAATTAAACTCAAAGTATTGCAGTAAACATTGTAGTTCTGCTCTAAAGGATTTTTAATAAGACTCTCATTCCGTCTCCAGTGGCAGATATGTGTGTGGGCGCCTTTTGTTTTAAGAGAAAGCAATACTGGCGCATCATAGTACCAAATGATGTGTCCCACATCTGCTTTCGCTAGTAAACAAAGGATTTGGATATTCCCCAAAAAATAATTAATATGGGTATGAGTGTACCGGTGAGTAAAAAGAGAAAGAACGATCAGTAGGGTCATCTACTCTCCATAAATTGTAGAGGGAAAATTTGCATATATATTTATGAAATACCCTAGACAAGCAATCGAGATTAGGATGTTGGGGGTAACCTTGAACATTTTGCCGATCTACGCATATGGAGAAGGCAACATTTAAATCTCCTGCTAGAATAAGGGCTGCAGGGGGAGCCGCAACATTTTAAGTAGTAACAAAACTAACAAAACTAATATAATGCATCCAGCAGTATCCAGGCAGCGCACTTGGTTGGGGGTACTAAGATAGAGATCGTAATTTCTTCAGAACAATCAGATAAGAGATAAACTGTTCCTCTTAAAAAAGGAGGAAGCTTGTAGTCTTGAAAAATAAAGCAGCCCGTAATATGGGGGTTATGTTGGAAATACCTTCGGATGTGGAACTATAACAGATTAGCTAAAGGAAAATAAACAGATTAAGAACATGTTCACTTTCCGTTATATAGATATATAACAAAATAACAACTCAGTGTGGGAACACTAGTGAACTGAGAGTAAAAGAAGAAATAAATCCGGCATATAGCTCTGGAGAGAGGCATTACAGAGACATCACAGAAACTGCAAGCTTCAATGTGAGCCAAGAGACTTGTGGATAATAGTCTTGCTGAACCCCAATCATCGTGTTGGATTCTGCTGCTGGGGTAATCCAGACGAGAATGCTCTGTGACACTTTGGGTGTGATTCTTGCCACACTCGTGGGGGTGCTTGTAGAGGTGGTTTGATCTCCCAATCCCGCAGGTTGGGTCTAGGTATCTCAAAGATACTGCAAAAGTCTGGGAGATCGGTATATGTTCACAGTGTAGCCGAGTGGCCCTTTCTAGTGCCAATGAGGGCAAAGGGGAAGCACCAACGGTAAGACACTCCTGCATCTCTAAGGTGCGACAAGAGAATTCAGATACAGTAGAACCTCAACTAACGTCATTAATCCGTCCTGAAGCAATGGACTTTAGTAGGAATCAATGTTAGTTGAGGACATTATTTCCATAGGAATTAATGTAAATCCAATTATCTGTGTTTTGCCATAGGACTGCAGAGACATCATTAGCAGTATGTATCACTGTGTTATCTGTGCTTTGACAAAGGACTGCAGTACTGTATTCATTTGCAAACATTTCTTTACTGTACTATACTCCTCTGTACAGTAATTACATTTTGCAGTACAGTCGGGATTCAGGAGGCAGGCAGCGTTCAGCCGGCACTTTGGGGATTTAGCTGCTGTACTGTGTCAGGAGGCAGGCAGACACAGCAACGTTCAGCCGGCACTGTGCACTGTGGAGAGGGGGGGGGAGGAGTAGGCGCGCTGATGAAGGAGAAGCAGGAAGTCACCGGCATCAGCTGCGCGCCGTCTCACTGAGCGGCTCCCGGGGTCTTGGAGCAGTCGGTGTCATTATCTGAGGAATGGAACTTTATTTGAGGGACCGCCGCTGCCCTGACACATTGACTTTAGTTGAAAACAGCTTTACTTAAGAGCAATGCTACACAAGGGTTTACTGTATTTTCATTTCTGAAGTGTCATGCATGACAGGTCTGGATAAATTTGGATCTGTGCTCCATTGAATTCAAAGCTGGGAAGTTGTTGCATTTTTTGTATGATAGATTCTTTGATTTCATAGTCCTGGAGCCTGCAGATGACATTGTGCGGTTGGAACCTCTTGGACGAAGGGCACAGTGTACTCTATCCATTTTGATATGATGAGAAGAGAGCTCACCAAGGATTTGATTAAAGCTAGCTTCCAGAATAATTTTAAGGTTCTCAGGGCCTGTAACCTCCCATAGACTCTAAATCTGAAGATTGTCCCTGTGCACCCTGATCTTCAAGATGCCTGTTAATGTCTTTCAAAGCTGTAGCATAGGAAGTGACTTTCTCCTGCAATTGATGGACATATTGACGCATATCACCATAGCAGATTCCAGTGTTTCAACACAATCCATTATTATTATTTTTTTTATCAAATAGTTTTTATTAGGTTATTACATGGGTAATCGATACATGAAGTTACATGTGCAGCATGCAGAACATATTGTATAATTCGTGAGGAAGGTAGCAAGGTACACGTAATTTGTACAACAATTAAAACTTTTGTCCGTGTGTATCGGACTGTTACCCAAAGTTTTTCATTTGTGGTCCGATGCGTAGGTTAAGATTTAAAGCTTAAAGGGGTTGTCTCGCGGCAGCAAGTGGGGTTCAGCACTTCTGTATGGCCATATTAATGCACTTTGTAATGTACATTGTGCATTAAATATGAGCCATACAGAAGTTATTCACTTACCTGCTCCGTTGCTAGCGTCCCCGTTGCCATGGTTCCGTCTAACTTCGGTGTCTTCTTGCTTTTTTAGACGCGCTTGCGCAGATGCATCTTCTCCCTTCGGCTGGTCTTGGAAGCATCTGCGTTTTGGCTCCGCCCCCTTTTCGCGTCATCGCGTAGCTCCGCCCCATGACGTGTGCCGGTTCCAGCCTCCTGATTGGCTGGAATCGGCACATGACGGGGGCGGAGCTACGTGATGACGCGTACAAGGGGGCGGAGCCAAAACGCCGATGCTTCCAAGACCAGCCGAAGGGAGAAGATGCATCTGCGCAAGTGCGTCTAAAAAAGCAAGAAGACACCGAAGTTAGACGGAACCATGGCAACGGGGACGCTAGCAACGGAGCAGGTAAGTGAATAACTTCTGTATGGCTCATATTTAATGCACGATGTATATTACAAAGTGCATTAATATGGCCATACAGAAGTGTATAGACCCACTTGCTTTCGCGAGACAACCCCTTTAAAGATAATTAGTAGAAAGATAAAACTTAGGAGTAAATCCTTGAAAACTTAAATGCAGTCACTGGGTCACTACAACATCCATATCTGTGTTTCATTATGTGTTATTACTGTTCTCAGCAAGGGGGGGGGGCTATGTTAGAGTAGTATTGTATCCAGGGGTTCCATGTACGATAGAAATTAGGCATAGTTTCGTTGGATAGAGCATAGATTTTTTCATAGGAGCAGTGGTCTGCCAGAGTATCATATACCTCGTTTATTGTGGGGGGGTAATTAGATTTCCATTTCTTGGTTAGGGCCAGTTTAGCTACAATCAGCATGTGGCAAGTCCATTTCCACACCGTTGAAGGGATCCCTTCACACCCTAGTAGCAGTAATGCAAATTCTGGTCTTTGGGGGACTGCGTTATGGGTAACATTGCGTATGTTGTGGAAGACTGCCCTTCAGAATTCATGGATGAGTTGACATTCCCAAAGTATGTGAATCAACGTGCCTTCCTGTCCGCAACCTCTCCAGCAGAGTTTGTCTGTGTTGGGGAAGCATTTGGTGAATTTAAAAGGTGTGTAATACCATCTGGTTAACACTTTGTAATGCGTCTGGAGAAGGTTTGCGGACAGAGTGGACTTATTTGCCCAGTTAAAGGAAAGTATCCACTGTTTTTGGGAAAATGTGCTTTTTAGGTCGCGCTCCCAATTTAGGAGATGAACTTTTTTTTGTGTTCCCATATCACCGGTCAGGGTATTATAGCAATATCTCGTATGTGAAACATCTTTTGGTCCTTTATTGAAAAGGAAGGCAATCAATCCCCTCGGGAGGGAGCAATTCTCCAAGTGGGACATATTTAGGTATGACCTTATTTGGCAATATAGGTGAAAGTCATCCGAGGAGACACCAAAGGACGTTCTCAGGGTCTGGAAGGGAGCAATCCTCTCCCCCACGAACAAGTCCCTCACTCGTTTAATTCCGAGTCTGAGCCACCTCATAATCGATAGATCTGGAATAAAATATGTTCAGATCTCCAAAGGTAGGTCAATTGAGCTTCTATCGAGATTTAATTTTAGTTTCTGGGTGTAGAGATTCCAGGCCTGTAGGGTTGCCAGCATAGGGGGGGAAAACTTCCGTAGGTCCGGGCTAGGCATGGGGAGTGGGTATGTTCCACTGATTGCAGTCGCTTTCGCAATCCATTATTATTTTGAAATCTTGTCACAGTGAGATTATCTCACACTTACATGCGGCCTTCACTTGAGAGAAAAGAGTCCGAAAGTCTGCCTTATCTGGTATATGTTGTAAATATTCATTCCATGAGATGGAAGAACAGCATGGATCTGAGGACTCCTGGTCTCCATCCATTATGGTTTCAAAGGAGGAGAGACAATAGCCCTAGGATCGTGGGGTATCTGAAAAATTGGGAGCACCCTTTGGGTTATCTTCTAGGGATGCAACTCAATGAGTTTGTCAGGTGTTGCTTGGGACCCTTTTTGCAGATGAAGTGGGTTCTGATGCTTTGGTATATTCATATTCAAGTAGGGTGCTATGGAGGTGATGTAGAGCTGAAGTGCAGGAGGCCAAGTGTCGGCTCTGCAGTGCCTTCCTTGGAGCTCATGTTCCTCTGCTCTGGTACACTAGCAAGAGCGGTCCTCTCAGTGTATCCAAATGTAGGATGCTGGGGAGGGGTCTCCTTAATGGGACACTCCGAGCTGTTACAAGACCACACGTGCCACACAGGGGATGGCAGATGCTGACTACCTGGTGCCTCTACATTTTTCCGAGACATGTAGGCATCCAAAGTCTTGTGCTTCAGACTCTTCTGTTTTGCGACCATAGTCCTCCGTCTAGCAGCCAGATTTGCAGTGATTGTCCCCCATGGTTAACCAGAGGGCTCCTTTAGTACAGGTCCATCTTGGTATAGTTCCAGACATGCCCCCCCCCCCCACGTCTTAGGCTTTTTTAGGGTATTCGTAATCAATTCATAGAATAATTGGATTAAAATAAAACATGCATAATAAAAAATATATAAATAAAATGCAAAACATAATTTGTTGGAAAAAGTGTGTAATAGTAGAACCAACATCGCACTCGTAAATTGATATATTAATAAACAACTAGAAGAGTAGCATTGCCGGAGGTACAACTCTTAATGCATATAGTCATTTTAACCATCCTAGGATGTATTGTAGAGTCATTACTGTGATGTCATTAGTATGTAGCCATTATTGGTTATTTATTAGTACTATCATTTATAGCACATTAATTACTGATGCTTTTTCTTGGTACGCACATTTATGCATTAAGATTCTACCTGCAGCGATGCTACTCTCCTAGTTGTTTATTAATTGATGTATTTATGAGTGCAGCTTTCACACTACTGTTTATTCCAAGCACTCCAGGATGCGTGGATGAGTTTATACTGTTATTAGTAATGTTTTTTCCAAGAAATTATGTCTTACATTTTATTCATATATTTTTAATTATGCATGTTTTTATGTTATTTAATTTATTCTATGGATACATTTTAATATTTAATCGCTTTAGTTCTTTTCAAATCTGTTTGGATGCCCATCTACACTATGAAGGGCTGTGTTTTGTTTTAAATGTAGTGTTACCTTGAGCGTGACATTAGTGGTGTGAGGGTATATATATATATATATATTGCCATATGTTCTTTATACTTTTATACCTATATGCAAGTTTTATTCAATTCCAAATGAGAAAAAACTTATATGTCGCCTTACATCAGATATCCCAAGGCTTTGCAAGAGATGTTCTAGAAACACAGCAAAAAAGAACCAGACATGAAGGACGCATGTACTTGGCCGTTTTCCCAGAAACAAGATATCAAGATGTTCAAATGTACATAACTTTCACTGTCTTAGGCCGAAATCCGGACTTCTTAGAATTGAGTGGGTGATTCTTTGTATTGGAGTTAATTGAATACGTGATTTTCTGTACGTAAGCCAGAGGCGCCAGTATCAAGATAATGACTGTTATATGATTTTCACTGTCTCAGTCCGCAAATCCGGACTTCCCATATATGGTTATGAGCCCATCACCCCCTAGTGGGGATGGGACAAAGGGTATAAGATCTCATGTAATCTGTAATAAAGCACGTCGACGTGGGCACAGCGGAGAGCCATGTCCCGTGTGAGGAATGATACCAGATCCCTGTGTGGTGTCTCTTCTTACGGCCGGCAACGGGGCAAGTGGGGTGGGCCTGATTGGTGCTGTACTTAGAATTTTAACCCTGATAAATGGCGCCCGAACGTGCGGCGGTAAAACCAGGAGCTTACAGCGCAATTCACCCGGATCCACGCCACTGAGAAGCCGTCCTGCTGCAAACCGAGCCTGATCAACTCACTTAGAACTCCAGGTAAGACCGGCATATATTTATGCTGTGTTTTATACTGCGAGTCTTGCAGCAGGACTGACTATCTGTGGTTTGTGACCGGACGGGTTGGGTTAAGAGTTCTACACGGTAACTCGTGTGGGCTCCGGGTTTGCCGTCATGGACCACTGACCGTGATATGCACACCAATCGGTCACCCAGAAACTAGTCTGTAGTCTATTTGTACTTTGAAGTTTTAACGTTTTAATAATAGTGGAGATTGTTCTATTGCAGAAGTTTGTTTTTTCTCTCTTTCTTTTCATTTAATCTCATAAGTGAAGGGACTCTCGGTCGGTTTGCCTTATATATGGGGCTAACGATTTGATTTCAGAGAGATGCATTTTTATGGGACTGGTTCCATAAGGAGAAGGGACCCTCGGTTGTCTTGCCAGTATATAAGGGGCTGACAATTTGAAAATTAAGAGGGATGCATTCTATGGAGCGTGTTATTTTTATTATTGTTGATGTTCTAATATGCGTAAGATCTTATTAAAGAAGATAGAGCTCCTCAAGGGCTGCCGCCGTGTGGATGAATCTGTAAAATGGAAGAAAACTCTAATGAAAATGTGTGACACCGACCCGCATGGCAGATTACAAAATGGTGTCTGGGAGGGAGGTCTTTAGGACCCAGAGGTGCCTTGGAAGATCAGGTTTTGCTAGACAGTGCTGGAGGAGGAGGAGGAGAGAGAGAGAGACAGTCAGAGAAAGTTAGGTATATACACATTATTTGTTTAAGAAAGTATCCGTAAGTGAAATGTTGAAAAGTACAGTAAGTGATCAAGAGGGCGTCAGGAGAGTGTCTATTGAAAGTTATATTGGCAGTTAGGTAGGGGAGAGAAATAAGGGGAGCAGGCAAAGTCGATAAGTAAGTTACAATGCACGTGATTTGTTGGCAAAGAAAGAGAGATGAAAATGTGTTTAATACAAGATAGATAATAGATATGGATATATATGTGTATATATGTATATACTGTAAGTGCAAATAGTTAACTGAGCTTGCTTTTAGGGGAGAAAGATTGTTGACATGTAGCTGCGAGTCTCTGTGTAGCCTTCCAAGGTCAGGAAGATAACAGCGAGAGAGAAAATGCAATAACAACCTTGGTTAATATCTTTGCTTGCTTGCAATGAATTGAAATGAATTTAATTAGTTATACTGTCTTAGTAGGCAGGGAAATATAGCAATTTCTAAAACATATATTCTTACTTATACAGGGGTTGAAAATGAATGTTGCAAGGTCCCAGGATATGTGTTAATTATGATTTCAAAATGCAGGCAATAGTTTAAGCTAAAACTTATTCAGTCTGTGTTTCATATTCGCGGAGAGATAACAGTCAGGGTCACAAGGGGGGCTGAAAAATACCCAGAGATTCTAAAATACTTCAGCGTTTAATACAGCATATAATAGCTTCAGTAGATAAGAAATATAGAATGTATCAGCAAACTTTTTCACATAATTTGTCAAAAATAGCGCTCATTCACAATCTCATCTCAATAGAATTATGTACTTTATAAAATTAAAAGCACTCACCTCAATGTTTTTCAACTGATGTATGTATGTTTGCCAAACTTTTTTTGTCCGTGCATCTGTGTGTACTGATACACCTCCAAGGGGGTGACGGAGCAGACTTGAGAGCATGGATGGATGAGAGTTGGTGACCCGTGTTCAAGCTGTGGTGGAATGTGTGATGTGGATAATTGACTGGGGATAAAAGTCCTCCCCATGCATGGGACTTTGCTTGGTTGAGATGTGGACGTGTGGACGGTTAAGCTGAAATTGAGCTGAGAAGACGGACGCAATGTGCCAATATCGAAGGGGTGGAGCTAGATGATGTAATAGTAAGTAGTAATGTTTCATCCTTCTTGTCCAAGGGAGGGGGTGAGGATTTTGAGCAGCTAGTAAAAGTTTGTTTTGTTTTTTTTTCTCCTGTCTGAAAGTTGATAAAGATATTGCATGCAGGACCAGACTAATAATGAATTCACTTAAAGGGATATCACATTTCCAATATTAGTAGATGTTTTGTAGATTATTCTGCCCCGGTGTAACTCATGTTTCTGTTATAGGTGCTAACATCTTACAGGCCTTATCTGCTTCCATCAAATCTTTTTACAATGTTATACTCACTTAAACCCGGCTACTATTGTTCCAATTGAGTACCCTGGTTTAAAGGGGGGGAGGAGAAGGCATAGGTGATCTAGGTATTGCAAGTCAGCCATTTTAGGTATTGCAAGTCAGCCATTTTAGGTATTGCAAATCAGCCATTTTTAAATTTTTTTGCAAGTCATTTTTAAATTTTTTAATTTTTTGCAACAAGATTCTGATCTTTTTGAAATAGAATATCAGCCTGATTGTCTAGCAGTGATGCAACAAGAAAATTTAAGTTTTAAAAAGTTACTGAAAGCCCTTGTTAATAATGCATATTTTGAGTTGTTTTTTATAGATGGTACCCAGGGTGATTGACGACTCCACACTGGATATACGGTGGTTACACAACAAGATGTCCTAAAAAGCAGAATGTCTCCGCATGTCGCAGTACAAGAAGCGGAATTAAAAGCACTCACGGAGCCGTGTGGAGTGGCCACAGGTAAGACGGCAAACATTTACACTGACTCCCGGTATGCATTTGGCATAGCTCATGATTACGGCCTAAAATGGAAGGCCAGACATTTTTTTACCACAGCAGGACAGCCAATTAAGAATGATGCAGCGGTGCAGTCTCACGGAGACCCTACTTCTACCTGACAAAGTGGAAAGCTCACACCAATTCCTACACCGGAGAAGCGAGAGGCAATGCCATCACAGACCACACAGCAAAAGCAGCGGCCCTCAAGCCGTGAAAGAAAGAAGAAAAGAAGAATTTAACAATAATTTTGGACTTTGACTACACTTGGACTTTTGATAACAACTTGGACTTTGATAATAATTTTGGACTTTGATTTGAACTTGGACTTTGATATGAACTTGGACTTTGATAAGGACTTTGATATGCTAATGACTTTACAGTTACGAGCCAGCAAGGAAGAAAAAGACAAATGGACTAAAAAGGGACGGCGTATGGTGAACAGTCAACAGAACTTGCTTACCATAGTCCCTGTGCCCCATAATGGCCCAGCTGACGCACGGAAAGACGCACCTCTCAAAGCAGTAATGATGTCGATGCTTGAACAAGGACGAGTGGCTCCTGGGTTTTCTGTAGCTGCTGCATCATTTGTCCAGTTTTGCATGATCTTTGCCGTAAGCAACAGGGCAGAAGTAAAATTTGCCACATCACGCTTGCCTAGACCACTCTACCCATTTCAGGGATTGCAAATTGGCTACACTCAGCTCCTACTTGTTGGGAAGCATGAAAATGTGCTTGTTGTTGTTGATGTCTTTTCAGGTTGGAGACCTACCCTGTTACCAAAGTAAATAAGCAGGTAATCGCACAGAAGCTCATGAATGAGGTAATCCGCAGATATGGGGAAGTGATTGAGTCAAACAAAGGTACACACTTCACAGGTGAAATAATACAACACATCATGTCTGTTTTGGGTATTTTCCAGGCTTTTCACACACCCTACCGTCCGCGGAGTAGGGGGAAAGTAGATACAAAAGGCAATGGAGAAAATGGGCAAATCTTGAATTGAGTGTCTTCTATTAGTTTTTTTTTTCCAGGAGGATACATGCCTCAGTAGCTGAGTTTGGGAAATGATTTTCTTGTTAATGTTGTCATAGGTCTCTCCAAGGAATTGTTAGTAATGTATTCTGTAGTCTCTGCTTTTCTCCCAGGTCCTACAGATGAGTGTCACAATCTGAAACCAGGTGACAGGGTCTATGTAAAAGAGTTTGAGAGAGAAACCCGGTTTAAAGGTCCTTACCAGATGTTGTTCACCCAACTGCAGTCAAGCTCGAAGGAAAACCCACTTGGATCCACACTTCGCACTGAAAAAACTAATGATCCTGCATATCCTTTACATGCTATAATGTGGTACAATTCCTCTAACACACACCTTTGACTACTGTACACTAGCCCCGTGTTTCAGAACAAATTAATACAATCAAATGTGCAATATGAAGACTACACTGAGGGTGAGAATCCAACACCGCATCATGCTAGGAGAGACATTGACACTCCAGGTGGTAACTTTAATCCACATGTATACATAGATGTAATAGGAGTGCCAAGGGGGGTGCGAGATTAATTTAATTCTAGAGATCAGGTTAAAGCAGGTTTTGAGTCCTTATTTGCTTTTGTCGCTGTTAATAATAATGTAGATTGGATGAATTATATCTATTGCAATCAGCATAGGTTTGTAAACTACACCAGAGATGCTTTACAAGGGTTAGCTGACCAGTTAGGGCCCACTGCATCCATGGCGTTCCAAAATAGAGTGGCCGTGGATATGATTTTAGCAGAAAGAGGTGGGGTATGTAATTTCCTGTAGTGTATTATCCCTTTGATCAAAAAGAGTATGAGTAAGGGACTGGACAATGTGACCAAAATTTCCCTTGTTTGAAAAAGATGAAGAGCCAGTTCCGATAATGCCAACCAGATATGTTACCAGAAGAATGGAGAAATGTACTAGTACTGTGTCTGCCTCAGTCTCATAAGATGGACTGTCAGTGGACTTCCCATTTGCCTAGGGAAAGTGCAGAAGACCTTAGGTTCCGGCGAGGGCACACCCTGTGGGGTGTTAACTTGTACAGATAGAGGGTATGGATGCCCGGAAATAAGCCCAGGGAATCCATGGCCTCCTTCTGAGGTGAGGTAGGGATCCCTCCCTTTTAGGAGTAGGGACTTACGGGCAGTGGAGAAACCCTGACGCAAGCGAGACACGACCGAGGAAGAGTGCAAGGTCTGATGCTTGAGCTCCATATTAAGTTTTTTAGGGGGGTTTGTGAGGGTATATATATATATTGCCATATGTTCTTTATACTTTTATACCTATATGCAAGTTTTATTCAATTCCAAATGAGAAAAAACTTATATGTCGCCTTACATCAGATATCCCAAGGCTTTGCAAGAGATGTTCTAGAAACACAGCAAAAAAGAACCAGACATGAAGGACGCATGTACTTGGCCGTTTTCCCAGAAACAAGATATCAAGATGTTCAAATGTACATAACTTTCACTGTCTTAGGCCGAAATCCGGACTTCTTAGAATTGAGTGGGTGATTCTTTGTATTGGAGTTAATTGAATACGTGATTTTCTGTACGTAAGCCAGAGGCGCCAGTATCAAGAAAATGACTGTTATATGATTTTCACTGTCTCAGTCCGCAAATCCGGACTTCCCATATATGGTTATGAGCCCATCACCCCCTAGTGGGGATGGGACAAAGGGTATAAGATCTCATGTAATCTGTAATAAAGCACGTCGACGTGGGCACGGCGGAGAGCCATGTCCCGTGTGAGGAATGATACCAGATCCCTGTGTGGTGTCTCTTCTTACGGCCGGCAACGGGGCAAGTGGGGTGGGCCTGATTGGTGCTGTACTTAAATTTTAACCCTGATAGTGGAATGGGCAGGGGTCAGTGATGAGCAAACTCTCCTGCACTGTCTGGGGCACCACAGCAGCTTCTCCCCGGGTACCGGCACTGATTATTATCTTCATCTTCTGGCCGGGGATTGAAAAATCCCCAGCTGCCGGAAGCGTTGGCTGTGATTGGCTGACGCTTAGTCAATCACAGCCAGTGCTCAATAAATGGCTGTGATTCATCGGGCACTTGCTGTGATTGGCTAAGGGGCAGCCAATCACAGCCAGTATTTCCAGGAGGTGCGGATTTTTCAATCTTCGGCCAGAAGATGAAGAAGAGAAGCTGCGGCGGCGAGCGCTTATAAGGTGATGTATGTGGTTTTTTGGGGGGGTTTTTCTGCAGCTAGGGCTTAGATTATAGCTTTGACAGAAGGATTGCCTACTGTCAAAGTTGCATCACGCCACACGAAAATCGCATTTTCGTGCGATGCAATGCAACAGGGAGGAAGGCTCCATAGGAAAACATGGGCTACAAAACTTGCCGGACCCGTGAGGGTTTTGTGTCAAATTGTTGCATGCTACAAAACATTGCATGTGATTTGTAGCATTGTAGCAGCACAACAAAATCATGTGGCTTTGTCGCCCGTGTGAAGGAGGCCTTATACAGAGCTCTTAGGGCTCATTCACATGGGTGTATGAGTCAAAGCTGCGATTCTCGTAGCGTTGAATTCATTACAGCCTCTATGCATTGCCAGCAGAAGAGCCGGCAGAGATTGCGTACAGCTGTGATAGGCACTCATGTCGTCACGGACAGTGTGACTTTTTTAAAAATCCAATCCCCCGCTCTGTGTAGAGCGAGGCTCTGTATTACACACCATCCATTTGCAGGCATTGCGAACAGACACTGCTTTAATACACAGCCCTACAAGTGTTCTGTATGAAATGCAGAAAAATAAAGCACGCTGCAATTTATTTCTTCTGCGTTTTATACAGATGTCCCTTCGTAGTTCCAACGCAGGTGTGAATGGAAGAATGAAAGTCTATAGCCTTTATTCACTGCGTGTTACGTATGGGAAATACGTGTGCATAATATGAGGTGACAATACGCCTATGTTAATGAGCACTTAGTATTTTACACCAGTGTTTAGGACTAGTGTTGAGGGAAGTGAATCAGTAGAACCCTGTTTCGAGTAGAACGTTGCAAAATGCTAATTTTGGATTTGTGCTAAACTGAATGTTTAGCATAGTTCTTCCTGAAACATAGTTCTACCGGTTTGGTTTGCTCTACACTCGTGGGGACCTCAGGACAGCATGGATGAAAGTGGTGAAGGACTCCGGCTCTAATGCAGCAGGTGTGCTCTCATTACTGAGGTCTTGTAAATACTTTGTAGTCTCTGGCAGTTGACATTAACCAATGGGGTGATCTCTAGCAACAGTGGAAAACATAAGCTGTCTGGACAGGACACACTGCAGAGATGAGTTGTAGCTGGAAGAAGTGTTTGTCAGTTTGGGCAGAGTGGAGAAGATGTAAGAAGTGACTACAATCAGAGATGTCACTGGATGTGACTGTTGTGTATTGTTGCCTGTGACTGCGCCTGATTAGTGCTGCATTCTCCTGTATGTTCTGCAGTGCTAAACTTAACTTAGAAAATGGAACAGTGTCCTGTCACAACTTAAGTAGATCTTAAGACCAAGTTACACCAGTAGATCTCCGCATCTCTAAGGTTACCTACCATCAGGGGCGTACCTATAGGGGATGCAGTTGCACCCGGGCCCAGGATCCTTAGGGGGCCCATAAGGCCTCTCTTCTACATATAGTAAGTCTAGTAGTATGAATAAAGCATTATAGTTGGGGACCCGGTTACAGATTTTGCATTGGGGCCCAGAAGCTTCAACTTTCGCCTCTGCCTACCTAAAAATAAGACCCTGTCTTATATTAATTTTTGCCCCAAAAGAGGCACTGAGTCTTATTTTTGAGGGCCGCTGTCCAGGTCCCTCTCGCTGCTCTCGCACTGAAAAGCCAATCAGAACAATCTCTTGCTGGAGGCGGGGCTTTCAACAATGTTACCAGCAAGAGATGGTCTGTTGGTGCTGACAACTGCATGGAAGCCTGCAGGAACACCAGAAAGCAGCGAGAGGGACCTGCGAGGGGAGTATGGCTTTTATTTTTCACGTAGTGTAGCTAGAGCTTATTTTTGGGGTAGTGGTTATCATCGGGGTAGGTCGTACTTTCAGAGAAACATGGTACCTCTGCACTACAAGAATGTACTGGAGAACTTGCATAGAAACAATTCACCTCAAATAACTCCAAGTACACCCATGGCACAAGAGGCTGCATTATGCAGCAGCTGCAGAGCTAGAAATGTATCTGTAGCACCACTTTATACCCATAGACAGGTACTGTATGTGTATGGATCTATTAGTATTGTAGTTAATTAACAGGTCAAGAACAAATTAGTGTAATAGTCCAGAAGAAATACCAGAATCCAATCTATGTATATGTATCTAATTCTGAAAAAGTATGCTTTTCACCAACAGAAACTAAATCGTGCATCCATATCTCTCATGACACACTTGTACAGTTACGTTTGATGCGCTGTACACCCACCCAAGCTGTCAGCAGACAATAATGATTCAGGAGGTGCACCTAGTAATGACAGATGTTAGAAGTGACCTGTTTCTGGTCTGCCTGCTGTGCAGCCCTAAAAAATCTACAAACAATAACTTAAAAGAGCTATATCTTACAGAGTTTATTCCCATTACTGTAAGTTTCCAGTCCGGTGTGAAGTCCTCGTTGTCCTATTCAGTGGTAATAAATAGACTTAAAAGGGAATGTATCATTAGAAAGAGGTCCATTATTTAAATCACGTTTTTGTGTTAATCTTTTATTAATTGGGACTTTTTTTCATCTCTTCCAACATTACCTTTTTCTTTATCCTCAAATGTTTCAATTTGCACTCTGTTCCCTAAACCTGACAATAGGCTTACAGTGCCTGAGATCCATTTTAAACAGGGATCTCATGATTACAGACAAGATTACAATGAACGTTAACACCTCTATTATAAATCTGTAGGTAGATGATGCACTATATTACAGAAACAGCTTAAGGCCCATTTACACGCAACAATTATGACTCAAAATTTGTTCAAACAATGGCATATGAGCGATAATCATTGCATGTAAACACTGCCATCGTCCACTCTTCAGCTGAACGATGATTTTAAGGTAAGCTTCAAATCCATCATTCAGCTGGAGAGAGATAACAGGGACCGTTCTGCACGGGAGTCGAAGATTACATTGTAATCTGCCTACAGCCCATGAGAGAACAATAGAGCTGTGTGCAGAGCTCAAACCACATGCTGTGCTCTGCAAACAGCTCTCAGAAGCCCTTTTACATGCAAATGAAGCTGATAAACTGTTAGTGGACATAAGTGTCCATTAACACTTTATGCAAAACGATCGCTAAAACTGTCAATCTTTCATTTGTTTGAAAGATTATCTTTACGTGTAAATAGGCCTTTACATCTTGCCCCTATCTATACAGTAGCCTATACACAAGACACAAGAGTATGTGCACAAACCTCCCCAAGGAAGTCAACAGTGTTGCAGGGCCCACTGTAGAATTTACTCTGGGGACCCACTGTAGGGTTAAGGAAGGCGGAGCATAGAATAGGATGATAGTGGCCAGCCTCCTGATGCGTCTAGATACAATTTCAACCATGCAATGCCTCTTTACTAACAGATAAACTAGCCAGTTTATTATATGGCTGTATAAGCTGGCTGATTAATTAAACACATTTACATGCCATCTGCTGATTGTCTAGTGGGTCATACAAATGGTGTTTGGTTGGCATGATCAGCAGAGGCTTCAACAGTGGCCTAACAAAGGACAGTAATAGAGATGAGCGAGCACCAAAATGCTCGGGTGCTCGTTACTCGGGATGAAATTTTCGCAATGCTCGAGGGTTCGTTTCGAGTAACGAACCCCATTGAAGTCAATGGGCGACCTGAGCATTTTTGTATATCGCCGATGCTCGCTAAGGTTTTCGTTTGTGAAAATCTGGGCAATTCAACAAAGTGATGGGAACGACACAGCAACGGATAGGGCAGGCGAGGGGCTACATGTTGGGCTGCATCTCAAGTTCCCAGGTCCCACTATTAAGCCACAATAGCGGCAAGAGTGGGCCCCCCCCGCACTGTCAGCGTAAAGATCGTTCTCCTTTGCCATAGCTGTAACAGCTGTGGCAGAGAAGAACGATGTTTGCCCATTGAATTCAATGGAGCCAGCAATACAGCAGGTTCCACTGAAAGCAATGGGCTGCCGGCGATCGCAGGATGAATTGTCGGGAAGGGCTTAAATATATAAGCCCTTCCCTGCAATTCATCCAGAAATGTGTTACAATAAAAATATATACCGGCGTATAAGGCGGCAGGGCGTATAAGACGACCCCCCAACTGTCACCTTATACGCCGACAATACAGTGGAGCAAAAAATAAAAATCATTACTCACTTCTTCTGACTTTCTGCGGCGCTCCTGCAGGCTGTCGCTCCCTCCTGGTTCCCGGCAGAGCATTGCTTTCTGGACGCAGGGCTTGAAATCCCCGCCTCCAGAAACACAGCCAATCACAGCCATTCAATGACATCATTGTCATTGGCTGTGATTGGCTGAAGGCACGTGTGTTTCTGGAGGCGGGGATTTAAAGCCCTTCGTAGAGAAAGCAATGCTCTGCCGGGAACCAGGAGGGAGCGACAGCCTGCAGCAGCGGCGCGGAACACCAGAAGAAGTGAGTAATGATTTTTATTCTTTGCTCCACTGTATTCCCGGCGTATAAGGTGACAGTTGGGGGGTCGCCTTATACGCCGGTATATATTTTTATTTTTACACATTTCTGGATGAATTGCAGGGAAGGGCTTATATATTTAGGCCCTTCCTGACAATTCATCCCGCGCACGCCGGCAGCCCATTGCTTTCAGTGGAACCTGCTGTATTGCCGGCTCCATTGAATTCAATGGGCAAACATCGTTCTTCTCTGCCACAGCTGTTACAGCTGTGGCAGAGAAGAATGATTTGTCTTCTATATGTTCTCAATGGGGTCGGCGCTGCTGCCGCCGGCCCCATTGAGCGCATATAGAGAAGAGAACAGAAATCGCAGACCGCACATAGGTGCGATCTGCGATTTCTATGGCCTAAGGAGGACCGTTGGGGTTCTTGAAACCTAAAATACTCCTAACACTCTCCCTATAGCAGCTCCACCAAGATACCACTTTCCCTGAACTAATGTCAGAATGCATCTGTGGCGAGCCGCGGGAGGGGCAGATTTTAATACTCGGGTGACACCTAATCTCGCCAGGCACTCACTGCAGGGGGGTGGTATAGGGCTTGAACGTTGCAGGGGGAAGTTGTAATGCCTTCCCTGTCTTTCTACTGGCCAGAAAAGCACGCAAATTTCTCAGGGAAGAAAATGAAAGTAACCCGAACACCGCGTGGTGCTCGTTACGAGTAACGAGCATCTCGAACACCCTAATACTCGAACGAGTATCAAGCTCGACGAGTATGCTCGCTCATCTTTAGACAGTAACGAATCTCTAAAATGGTGACATTCAATGAAGTAAAATGTTGGAGATGTGCAGCTTAATAGGAATGACCAAAAGATGAATTTAGTTTTTTTTAACCCAGAATTTTACATTAACCCCTTAAGGACCAGGCTGTTTTGTATCTTAACCTCTCAGTAACGCAGCCTGTTTGCGCCTTGGTGAGGGAGCCAAATTTTGGAAATCTGACACGTCTCACTTTAACATAGAATAACTCCGTAAAGGTTTTGAATATCCAAGTGATTCTGACATTGTTTTTGTACTTCATTTAGATAGTAAAAATAGACCAATAGAATTTGTGTATATTTATTAAAAGTGCCAAAATTGTGAAAATTTTTGGGGAAAAAATGTTATTTTTTCACATTTTCAACTGTAATATCTCAAATATGTGCAAACATACTGTACAAATTTTTGCTGAGATATATATTTCCATCTGCTTAATTTATTCTGGGCGCACATTTGAAAAACTTTGTTTTTTTTAACCATTTAGATGACTTACAAATTTAACATTACTTATTAACATTTTGAGAAACACTTTGTTTTCCTGCACCAAGCCAAGATTGCAAAGGCTCACAGGTGTCAGAATGATAGATACCCCAACAAATGACCCTATTTTAAAAACTTAATGTATTCACTGAGGGGGGTCAGGAGTATTTATACCCGCAGTTGTTTTCAGGAGTTAATGCAATTTAGAGCAAGAGAAAAAAAAAAAATCAGATTTTTACAAATATGTCATTTTAAAAACATATTTTTTTTCTATAGTTCAAATGAAAGTGAGGATTTACACTCCAAAATGGATACCCCTGTTTGTCCTGTGTTCAGAGACATACCCATTGTGGTCCTAATATTATGTCTGTATACACAACGGGACCCAAACTGAAAGGAGCAGCCAGTGGCTTTCAGAACAGACATTTTGCATGAAGGTGATTTAGGCCCCATTGCCCACTTGTAGAGCCCTTGAGCAGCCAAAACGAGAGACAACCCCTACAAATGACCCCATTTTGAAAACTAGACCCCTTGATAAATTCATCTAGGGGTGTACTGCGTATTTTGACCCCACAGTTTTTGAATAAATTTAAGCAAAGCAGGAGGTAAAAAATTATGATTTTTATTTTTTTAACAATTGTGTCATTTAAAAAAATTTTTTTTTGTACATTACCCCAAAATGGATACCCCTGCTTTCACCCCAGAATGGATACCCCTGTCTGTCCTGTGTTCAGAAAAATACCCATTGTGGGCATAATCTTATGTCTGTATGCATAACGGGGCCAAACCGAAAGGAGCATTGAAGTTCAACTGTTTTTAACTTTTATGTGATCGCCATTATCTGTTGGATAACGGCAATCATGTGACTGGGGACTGCTCACTGCGGCCCTCGGTCACTACTCCAGGCTCTCGGCTACCTTTAGTAGCCAAGAGCGAGGAGATTTTAAATCTTCCAGGCCCTCCACAGCTTCTGCGTTTGCATCCACCATTTTGCCAACGGGCACATGCACTGAAGCTGCGGAAAGGTCCGCGGATTAAGATCCCGTCGGAGGACATCATCGGAGGCCTTTGGTAAGTAATTTCCCCTCCGCTCATAGATCAGATCCATGGCAGGAGGTGAAATTTTAACTTTTTTTACTTTACGTGACTGACGTTATCCATTGGCTAGCAGCGACCACATGATCGAAGACCTCGTACCGTAGCAGCCTGCAAAATCTTTAGGCTCTCAGCTATGTTTAGTAGACAGAAGCAGGGAGATTTAAAATTACCCAGGGAATCAGCGGCTTTTGCAAATTCGTCCGCCAGTTTGGCGATTGGCACGTGCATAGAACCCGGGGTAAAGTTCGCGGATAAATCCGGGGGCCTCAGGTACATAATTTCATCCTCCCTCATGGATATGATCTGTGAGGGGAGATGAAATTTAAACTTTTTAAAACTTTTTGTTACTTTACATGATTACTGTTATCTATTGGATAACAGTGATCATGTGTCCAGGAACCACATCTCTCTGTTTCGGGCTACACATGTTGGCCGGGAGCAGAAGGATTTTAAATCTCCCGGGGCGCGAGCCCCTCTGTGCAAACGTTGGGCGCGCATGCACGTGTTTGGAAAACACATGTGAGTCGGGAGGCTAATATTTCTCCTTGTAGAGAGCACTACAAAGGTGTAGGCAATCTTATAGGCCATGCAGTGCTTTCTGGGAAAAAGCCATGCAAATGAGTGATGCAATAATCTTCCAGAGTTTCACCTAATGGAAGATAGTTACCCTGTAAGTCAATATCCAATTGGTTAACAGGCCTTGCAAGATGACTGGGGATGTAAGACAAACCAGAATACCTACATACGGACAGCTTGTTTCAGGTTTCAGAGTCTTGCCCATAGTAGTCATTGTGCAAAGCCCATGTAAAGGTCAGATATTGACTTATAAGGCAGCAATCTTCCAATAGGTGGTTTTATGGAGGATTACTCCATCACTCATTTGCACAGCTTTTTCCCAGAGAGCATTGCATTGCCTATAATACTCAATAGACCCTTCTGGTGCTCTCCCCAGTGAGAAACACTACCTCCTACCCCAGAGTCAGATTGATGGTCTTTCACATAACAAACCTACTGTATACGAATGTGGGCAAGTACCGTGAAATAGCTGATTGTTCATTGATTTTCTGGCTTGGCATCCCTAGTTATTGGATATTGACTCATAGGGTGGCGACCTTCTATTGAAGAGGCAGACATTTCTGCACATTTTTATTAATGCTAATGATTGTGTTTTCACATTTGGTTTTTCAAATACATTTTGAATGCATTACAAAAACACTATGTACAATTACAGCCTGAGGCCTCCTGCACACGGGTGGAAATTCCGGCAGAGTTTCTGCCCATACCCGCTGCCGTAGGATTGCGTTAGATAATGCAATCCTATGCAAACAGCTGTGATTTGACCGTGTGAAAACTCACGCAGTACACAAATTGCGACATCCCCTATTTCTGTGCGAGCCTCTCAGAGGCTTGCACAGAAACGTCACGGCTGACGCGCCGGCTCTGCGCATGCGCCGGCTGGGGGGCAGCCGGCACATGCACAGAGGAGATGGCAGAGCAGGTGAGCCACGGTGGTAACCGCAGGGGCACGGCTCGCATCCTGCTGCAGGAGTTTGCGCAGCGGGATCCGACTCGGCCGTCTGCAGGAGGCCTAAGAGTTACTGTAAGAGCAGTTAGACTGTGGAACTCTCTGCCTGAGGAAGTGGTGATGGTAAAATCCATAGAGAAGTTTAAAAGGGGACTAGATGCCTTTCTGGAGAGGAAGGATATTATAGGCTATAAATCTTAGGTTAATTGTTAATCCGGGTATACAGGCAGGTAGGAACTATTAGGGGTTGATCCAGGGAACAGTCTGATTGCCATTAGGGAGTCGAGAAGGAATTTTTTCCCCAAAAGGGCTAATTGGCTTCTGCTCTTGGGGTTTTTTGCCTTCCTCTGGATCAACAACACAGGAGGATAGACGGGCTGGACTAGATAGACATTGTCTTCATTCGGCTTTACGAACTATGTGATATAACTTTGTGATATAACTTGATAAAGGCACATGTTCCATGTGTATTCTTGATATTGATGATAGTATATGTTTATAATAAATGTATTTTTATTAAATTATTTACTGAATCCCACTCCATACATCCGGTGGTTTGCAGTAGATCATCACACGGTATACAACTTTTTTATCTATTACACACACTATTAGGCAATGTGAGGATTCCATTGGGGTGTACACTAATATAAATCACACCTAAAACTTTTAGATGATATTTAGGTATAATGGCCGCCCACATCATATTGTTCTTCTGTATTTAGTGTTTATGCTGTGAAAGCTCCCAACATACATGCTAAATGTTTCTATAGGCTTCCATTGCTAGATACAGGCCAAAAGAATGTACTTTTGGCTTCTGACTGGCCAGTTTATATCAGTATACTGTAAAACAAAGGGTATGGCCTAGAGTAGTAGGCGACACTATTCAATTCAACAGTATTCTGTAAAAGTATACATTAATTAATTACCTAAAAGCCCTCGATAAAACATCTACATAAAAAACCTGCATGACATAACTTTTTAAATAGAGACTATTATCACCAGAGCTTCCCAGCTTGGAGATGATGGTGGTTTGCTGCCTGCAGGCTCAGAGCTCAGATTCCCTTCCCAGTTTCTCCCTGTTGACTGTCTAAGGCCTCATGTCCACGGGGAAAATCAGGCCCGCTACGGATTCTACATGTAGAATCTGCAGCGGGTCCCTCCTGCCCCGCGGACATGGGCGCTGAAAATAGGAATTTAAAAGAATTTACTCATCCGGCGCGGGCGGGGAAAGCCTTCTCTTCCTCATGGCCGGATCTTCTTTTTCGGCCGGCGGATGAATTCGTCACGCCGGCGGCACGTCGCCGGCACGTCGCCGACGTGCCGCGCGCATGCGCCGGGCACATCCGCCGAGCCGAAGCAAGAAAGATCCGGCCGTGAGGAAGAGAAGACCTTCCCCGCCCGCTCCGGATGAGTAAATTCTTTTAAATTCCGAATTTTGTCTCCCGCGGATCCGGACGGCTTCCATAGGCTTCAATAGAAGCCCGCGGGAGACCCGCACGAAAATGGAGCATGGTCCAGATTTTTTCATGCTCCATTTTTTTTAAAATCACTTTTATTGACCCTCCGCGGGTATTTATCTACCCCGCGGGTGGTCAATGCATCCCTATGGGGTGCGGATCCGCGGGCAGGAGAAGAGTCAAAATCTGCTGCGGATTTTAATTCTTCTTTTGCCCGTGGACATGAGCCCTAATACGCTACTTCAGCAGTTTAGGGTCAGACCCTCCAGCTGCACTTTTCCTAGGTGTTGGGTGTATGGCCTACAAGCAACTGGAGTTTCCTCTCTGAACCTTGACATTCTATCAGGTATTCAAGCTGCATTTTACTTGGGAGCTTCCCTGAGCATAATATCCATGCATATATGGAAGCCTACTACTTTTGATAGTAAAGCAATGGCTGCACTCTTAGAACGGTTCATCTGCTTTTGGGCTCTCAGCACAAAGGCAGCCGTTGGCCCAATCTCATGTTGGGCATTGCTCGCTATAGAAAAACATCAAGGAGAAGTAAAGTGGATCCCAGTTGCAGTGAGAAGAGGGGAATGAGTTGCTTGGATCGAGCACCAGAGCTTGGAGAAGTTTTCTTCCTGAAGGCGAGAGTCTGGTACCTCCTTCAGCTGTATTGGCCATGGGGTGACATTATCTTCCAAATGACATGATGGCATGATGGAATCTTCTGGGATAGGGATAGCGTTAACAGCTGTGTCCAGTAAAGTGACCACTCAGAATGAAGTTCAACCTTCGAGTCACATCATGAACTGTGCTGTATGGAAAAAGTCAATACATTACTCCCGGGATCCATTCTGCAATAGACTTTAGCTAGTACATAGGGGCCTAGCTCAAGGTCTATAGAGTTGAGTATGGCAATGTATAGAGTAAATTGAGTACCTCATTGTATAAAGTACCTATACAGTGTAATACATTGTAGACTTCCTTTGGGAGTTTTTTTCAAATATGATATGAAAAAGTGCTAAGCTGACGTGTGTGTAAAAGAGGAATGTATTACCGTATATACCGGCGTATAAGGCGACGGGGCGTATAAGACGACCCCCCAACTGTCACCTTATACGCCGGTGTACAGTGGAGAAAAAAAAAAAAATTCATTACTCACCTCCCACGGCGTTCTGTCGCGCTCCGGCAGGCTGTCGCTCGCTCCTCGTCCCCGGCGCAGCATAGCTTTCTGAATGCGGGGCTTGAAATCCCCGCTTCCAGAAAGCTAATACACACGCCGGCAGCCATGACATCATTGAATGGCTGTGATTGGCTAAAGCACACGTGGCTTCAGCCAATCACACTATTCAATGACATCATTGAATGGGTGTGATTGCTAACACGTGCGCCTTCAGCCAATCACAGCCATTCAATGCTGTCATGGCTGCCGGCGTGTGTATTAGCTTTCTGGAAGCGGGGATTTCATGCCCCGCATTCAGAAAGCTATGCTGCGCCGGGGACGAGGAGCGAGCGACAGCCTGCCGGAGCGCGACAGAACGCCGGGGGAGGTGAGTAATAAATTTTTTTTTTTTTACACTTTTTTTTTTTTGTATTACCGGCGCATAAGACGACCCCCGACTGCAGAGCAGATTTTTCGGGGTTCAAAAGTCGTCTTATACGCCGGTATATACGGTAACTTTTTTCCTGATATTTGTGATTTTTAGCCTGCATTTTAAGCACTTTTTCCTGCTACTATTCATAATTGTTAGTTTTTCTTGAGCTAGTCAGCGTAGACTAGCTGCTATATAATCTTACATACACAGTACACAAAGAGAAGGGGAGATCCTGCTCCCATATCTCTTTGTAGCAGGTCTAAAAAAGCTTCAGCTGCATAGAAGACATTATATAGCAGTACTGAGCAGTGTAAAGGTGAATCAGTTCTGCAGTGAGATAAAACACTTACTAGAAGCTGCAGCAGCTCGGTATGTGTCTTTCTTTCCCTCCATCAGCTCCTTCCTCTTTTTCTCTCCATAGCCTTCTATGGGTAGCAGCTGTAATCTGATCTCTCAATGTACCAACTTTTGTGTATGGATTAATCAATATATTAAAAATGAGTCACCATTTCAGGAGACTTTGAGAAGAAAGAGAAGTGGTTAATAAATGGTTGAAGAAATTTTTCTATAATATAATACAAAGTTTCTTATCTTTTCTTGTACTATTTATTTATGAGAAAGAAAGTTTGATAATTGCCAAAATCAAATATGTTGGCGTTCCCCACTGTAACTGTTCTTTAGGGAGTCTTTCAGATCCCAATGAATCATCTCTATCAACGTCAAACTTGAACTATATCGATGAAACAAAAATATGCAGCAGCAAAGTATGTAAGAATCAGAAAATTACATTAAACAAATCATATAATTAAATATACTTTTTATATCGAAAAACTTTATAAACTCAAAACCACACAAAATTCTAAAGTGAAATACAATAATAAATCAATAAGCCAATTACACTTAAAGGGGTTGTCCCGAGAAAGCAAGTGGGGTTCAGCACTTCTGTATGGCCATATTAATGCACTTTGTAATATACATCGTGCATTAAATATGAGCCATACAGAAGTTATTCACTTACCTGCTCCGTTGCTGGCATCCCCGTCTCCATGGTGCCATCTAATTTCAGCGTCTAATCTCCCGATTAGACGCGCTTGCGCAGAAGGGTCTTCTCCCTTCTCTTGGGTCTCGGCACGAGCGGCATTCTGGCTCCGCCCCCTTCTACGCGTCATCGCGTAGCTCTGCTCCGTCACGTGTGCCGATTCCAGCCAATCAGGAGGCTGGAATCGGCAATGGACCGCACAGAGCCCACGGTGCACCATGGGAGAAGACCCGCGGTGCATCGTGGGTGAAGATCCCGGCGGCCATCTTGGGAAGGTAAGTAAGAAGTCGCCGCAGAGCGGGGATTCGGGTAAGTACTAAACTATTCTTTTTTGTTTTAACCCATCCCTTGTGTTTGTCTCGCGCCGAACGGGGGGCCTATTGAAAAAAAAAAAAAGCCGTTGCAGCGCGGGACAACCCCTTTAAAGAGGTTTTCTGGGACTCCAATATTGATAACTTATCCTTAGGATAGATCATCAATATCTGATCAGTGGGGGTTCTTTGTCCAAAACCCTCATAGATCAGCTGTTCTCAGAGACTGCAGAGCTCAGGTGATGATAGATAGATAGATAGATAGATAGATAGATAGATAGATAGATAGATAGATAGATAGATAGATAGATAGATAGATAGATAGATAGATAGATAGGAGATAGATAGATATGAGATAGATAGATATGAGATAGATAGATAGATATGAGATAGATAGATAGATATGAGATAGATAGATAGATAGATAGATAGATAGATAGATAGATAGATAGATAGATAGATAGATATGAGATAGATAGATATGAGATAGATAGATATGAGATAGATAGATAGATATGAGATAGATAGATAGATAGATATGAGATAGATAGATAGATATGAGATAGATATGAGATAGATAGATAGATATGAGATAGATAGATAGATATGAGATAGATAGATAGATATGAGATAGATAGATAGATATGAGATAGATAGATAGATATGAGATAGATAGATATGAGATAGATAGATAGATAGATAGATAGATAGATAGATATGAGATAGATAGATAGATAGATAGATAGATAGATAGATAGATAGATAGATATGAGATAGATATGAGATAGATATGAGATAGATAGATATGGGATAGATAGATATGAGATAGATAGATATGGGATAGATAGATATGGGATAGATAGATAGATAGATAGATAGATAGATAGATAGATAGATATGAGATAGATAGATAGATATGAGATAGATAGATAGATATGAGATAGATAGATAGATAGATATGAGATAGATAGATAGATAGATAGATAGATAGATAGATATGGGATAGATAGATAGATAGATATGGGATAGATAGATAGATATGGGATAGATAGATAGATATGAGATAGATAGATATGGGATAGATAGATATGGGATAGATAGATATGGGATAGATAGATATGGGATAGATATGGGATAGATAGATATGGGATAGATAGATATGGGATAGATAGATAGATAGATAGATAGATAGATATGGGATAGATAGATAGATATGGGATAGATAGATAGATATGAGATAGATAGATATGGGATAGATAGATATGGGATAGATAGATATGGGATAGATAGATATGGGATAGATATGGGATAGATAGATATGGGATAGATAGATATGGGATAGATAGATAGATAGATAGATAGATAGATATGGGATAGATAGATAGATAGATATGAGATAGATATGAGATACATAGATAGATAGATATGAGATACATAGATAGATAGATAGATAGATAGATAGATAGATATGAGATAGATAGATAGATAGATAGATAGATAGATAGATAGATAGATAGATAGATAGATAGATAGGAGATAGATAGACATGAGATAGATAGATAAATAGATATGAGATAGATAGATAGATATGAGATAGATAGATAGATAGATAGATATGAGATAGATAGATAGATAGATATGAGATAGATAGATATGAGATAGATAGATATGAGATAGATAGATATGAGATAGATATGAGAGATAGATAGATATGAGATAGATAGATAGATAGATAGATAGATATGAGATAGATAGATATGAGATAGATATGGGATAGATAGATATGAGATAGATAGATAGATATGAGATAGATAGATAGATATAGGATTGATAGATAGATAGATATGGGATAGATAGATAGATAGATATGCTGTAAAATAGTATTGAAAGTTAAAATGCTTCCTGACTCACCCCCAACTTTATACTAAATTAATAAATTATCATTTGCATTTAGTGTACGAATCACTGGTAATATGCACCCAAAAATAATATAGAGGAGTGGCAGCATAAACAGTAAAAACTAGATAAAAGAATAATCTTTATTACTTCATGGTCTTTAAAAAAAGGCAAGCTACGTTTCGGCCTATAAAAGGCCTTTTTCAAGCTTCCATGTACATACACAGTATAACACTTAAATAACAAAACACAAGTCACATTCCACAAATCACAGAAACGTATACACCCAGCATAATCAATACACAAGCCAATGCCACATACCACATATGGTCAGATATTAGGTCGAGGGCGGCATACGATGTCTCTTCTGCCGCGTCATATGCCACAGCGCCTGAAAAATGCCAGTCCACATGCTCGAGATCAAAGAGTTATCGCAGTGTTTCCATAAACTGGCTGTTGATGCATAATGCGCATGTGTCCTCACCCCAGCAACCAAATAATGCCGGAAGAGTACTGGAGGGAGAAGATGCAGTCAAATGAAACCATCATGTGACCAAATCTGTTACATGATGTATATATAGCGAAGGGTAACAACTAGAGTTGAGCGAACATACTCTTCCAAGAGAGAGAGAGTGAAAAAAAGCTTGGGACCCGGCGTCCCACATACAAAAATGTTTGAGTCTCCCATTGTAGTCAATGGGGTTCGTTACTCGAGTAGAGCTCTCGTATTTTACGAAAAGCTCGACTCAAATAATGCGGACCCGAGCATTTGGGTGCTCGCTCATCTCTAGTAACAACACAACCTCATGGTGTGGAGGCATATATAGTAAAGAGCAGGCTGATCCGCAGATGCAAAGTTTACATCAATTGCCAAGTGTACATAGTAGATGACTCCACAGAATCTGATAGAATTAAACAAAACACATGATGTTAAAAATCAGGAGTATATGTCACCCTACCCAAGAATATGCAATAGAAAAAAACAGTAAGCATAACAGTAACAAAATCATCATATGAAAAGAATGTATACATATACTAACCAAAAAAGAGAGAAAGCAGGGAAAGTTAGATGATAATCATTATATATATATATATATATATATACTAGCTGATATACCCGGCTTCGCCCGAGTTAATTTGGTACTGGTGTTTATCTGGTGTTCACACGGTAAATCTTATGAAGTCGTGGTTACTTTAGAGATACGGAGGGAAAACATATGTTCACCATTTTGCATAGTTCTCTGGGTTACCCAGGAAACACCACGTGGAGGTAACCATACGACGTTTCCTTCATATAAAATGACATCAGGAAGTGAGAGAATTAGATTACGTACATAAAATTTGGACACTAATTCTTTTGCGCTTAGAATTGAATAATCGAGTTGGGACCTATTAACTTTTCATATTTATGACACAATCAATGCTCGTGCCAAATTTCCCGTTTCTAGGACACCGGAAAGTGAGAAAATTACATTCCGCACGTAAAATTTGGACGCTAATTCTTTTGCGCATAGAATTGAATAATGGAGTTGGGACCCATTAGCTTTCCCTATTTATGACATAATCAATGCTCGTGCCAAATTTCCTGTTTCTAGGACACCGGAAAGTGAGAAAATTACATTCCGCACGTAAAATTTGGACGCTAATTCTTTTGCGCATAGAATTGAATAATGGAGTTGGGACCCATTAGCTTTTACTATTTATGACATAATCAATGCTCGTGCCAAATTTCCCATTTCTATGACACCGGAAAGTGAGAAAATTACATTCCGCACGTAAAATTTGGACGCTAATTCTTTTGCGCATAGAATTGAATAATGGAGTTGGGACCCATTAGCTTTTACTATTTATGACATAATCAATGCTCGTGCCAAATTTCCCGTTTCTATGACACCGGAAAGTGAGAAAATTACATTCCGCACGTAAAATTTGGATGCTAATTCTTTTGCGCTTAGAATTGAATAATGGAGTTGGGACCCATTAGCTTTTCCTATTTATGACATAATCAATGCTCGTGCCAAATGTCCTGTTTCTAGGACACCGGAAAGAGTTAAAATTAGATTCTGTACGTAAAATTTGGACGCTAATTCTTTTGCGCATAGAATTGAATAATGGAGTTGGGACCTATTAACTTTTACTATTTATGACAATCAATGCTTGTGCCAAATTTCCTGTTTCTATGACACTGGAAAGTGAAGAAATTACATTCCACACGTAAAATTTCGACGCCAATTCTTTTGCGCTAGAATTGAATAATGGAGTTGGGACCTATTAACTTTTACTATTTATGACAATCAATGCTCGTGCCAAATTTCCCGTTTCTATGACACCGGAAAGTGAGAAAATTACATTCCGCACGTAAAATTTCGACGCCTATTCTTTTGCGCTAGAATTGAATAATCTAATTGGGACCCATTAGCTTTTCCTATTTATGACATAATCAATGCTCGTGCCGAATTTCCCGTTTCTATGACACCGGAAAGTGAGAAAATTACATTCCGCACGTAAAATTTGGACGCTAATTCTTTTGCGCATAGAATTGAATAATGGAGTTGGGACCTATTAACTTTTCCTATTTATGACATAATCAATGCTCGTGCCAAATTTCCCGTTTCTATGACACCGGAAAGTGAGAAAATTACATTCTGCACGTAAAATTTGGACGCTAATTCTTTTGCGCATAGAATTGAATAATGGAGTTGGGACCCATTAGCTTTTACTATTTATGACATAATCAATGCTCGTGCCAAATTTCCTGTTTCTATGACACTGGAAAGTGAAGAAATTACATTCCGCACGTAAAATTTCGACGCCAATTCTTTTGCGCTAGAATTGAATAATGGAGTTGGGACCCATTAGCTATTCCTATTTATGACATAATCAATGCTCGTGCCAAATTTCATGTTTCTATGACACCAGAAAGTGAGAAAATTAGATTCCGTACGTAAAATTTGGACGCTGATTCTTTTGCGCATAGAATTGAATAATCGAGTTGGGACCCATTAGCTTTTCCTATTTATGACATAATCAATGCTCGTGCCAAACTTCCTGTTTCTATGACACCGGAAAGTGAGAAAATTACATTCCGCACGTAAAATTTCGACGCCAATTCTTTTGCGCTAGAATTGAATAATCGAGTTGGGACCCATTCGCTTTTCCTATTTATGACATAATTAATGCTCGTGCCAAATTTCCCGTTTCTATGACATTGGGAACTGAGAGATTTAGATTATGTACGTTAAATTTCGACGCCAATTCTTTTGCGCTAGAATTGAATAATCGAGTTGGGACCCAATTTCTTTTCCTATTTTGGAGATAATCTATGCTTGCGCCAAATTTCATGTTTCTACGACATCGGGAAGTTGGAGAACTTTTGGCGAGTCAGTCAGTCAGTCAGTGAGTCAGTGAGGGCTTTCAGCTTTATATATATATATATATATATATATATATATATATATATATATATATATATACACATACATATATATATATATATATATATATATATATATATATATATATATATATATATATATACACAAACAATTCTGTATACTACATATATACTCATGCACAATGTATGAATGTGGAACCATAAAGAAGACAACCCCCAGGTATTTTGAGGGAAAATAATAGTCTAAAGGACATTTCATTAATATAAAAAATAATGGAAAAATAAAGAATATATATACAACTCTCTCTCTCTCTATATATATATATATATATATATACACACACACACACACACACACACATACACACACCAGTCTGCAGGTAAAAAAAAAATTTATTGATAAAGATTATCACACATCAAGCACCAGAAGAAAAAAAAAAAAAAAAAGAGATAACAGAAAACATGAGCAACTTCAACGCAAAAAGACGGAGCAGAGGAGACCATCCAACCACCAGGACAATCTAATCTAGAAAAACATCTGAAAAAAAAATAACATATGAAAATGTTAATTATTACACCTACTATACACCCTAAAAAACTATACGTAAAAAAAGGAAAAGGGCAGAAAAAGGAAAGGACGCCTACCGGAATTTATTATATATAAGGCATATAGTGATAGTCAATATTAAGTCTGTTAGGGGTTAAGGTGTTTAGATTATAGATCCATCTTATTTTTTCTTTAAAATTGCCACACGATCTCCACCCCTTTTCGGGGGGGTACATGGTCAATGACCCGGAAGTGGAGTGGGCTCATATTATGGTTTTTTTTCTAAAAAGTGCTTGGGGACAGGGAGTTCGGTGTCACCAGTGCGTATGGTGGATTTATGCTGTGTTATATGAGAACGCACCTCCATTGTCGCCTCACCAATATACATTAACCCACACGGGCATGTAATTATGTATACCACGTAGGACGACGAGTACCTATTTTTGATTTTATACTGCACACCAATGTATGGATGATAGAAAGTATCACCCTTAATGACATTCCCACAGCATGAACAATTGCAACATGCAAAGCCTCACTGAATCACGTGTGTTAAACAGTGGTTTAACAAGTTTATCTCAGGTTCATATTTCTCTTATATGTCATAATGGGACTGGTTATTAAATCCTCTAGTTAGCAGGGACCAATGTTTTTTAATGATGTTTGAGATCTGTCCACTACAGGGATTATATGTAGAAACAAAAAGTATCCTCACAGGTTCATTCTTCTTGTCTTTAGGAATCAACAGTTCTTTTTGTTTAGCATTTACAATTGCCTTTTCAATAAAGGGTTTAGGATACCCCCTAGTGAGAATTCTGGCACCCATCTGGTTAAGTCTGGAGTCAACATATTCATTGTCGGTCACATGCCTCACACGAAGGAGTTGGCTCCATTGTAGAGAGGGTAGCATGGACTTAGGGTGATTACTACTAAAATGCAGAAAATAGTTTTTATTTGTTGGCACAATGACCAGGTCCGTAGACAGTCTATCACCTACTTTAATCCCATTGACATCCAGGAACTGAATATTCCTGGCAGAGTAACAAAGAGTTAATTGTATTGCCTGACACACAGCATTTGGGGACTGATGAAATTTAAAAAGTTCCATTACACTTCACTCCCAGAACAGAAATATGTCATCGATATAATGTAGCCAAGTCTTAACTTTAGGCCAGTAAGATGACAAAAACACATTATCCTCTTCAAATTTGCGCGTAACCATTTTTGAATCTGTAGGTGCAACATTCGATCCTGTGGCAGTACCCTGTCGCTGCCTGTAGTGCATCCCTCCTAAAACAAAGTAGTTGTTTGATAGGATGAACCCAAGCGGCGACAGGGTAAAGCCAATACATCCAGGGGACCATCCACGCTTGGTGATATAACGATTAACGGTTTCAAGGCCACATTTATGCTCAATTGAGGTGTAAAGCAACACCACGTCAAAAGATGCTAAAATTGACCCATCAGTCACCCCTAAGTCACCAACTTGGTTAAAAAGTCGCCAGTATCGCGGACATAGGATTAAGCCTCGCCTACATGTACCCTCAAAATCTTGTACACAAATCTGTTGCGCAGTCCAACACCAGCCAAGGAAAAACCCTCAGGGGTGTTGGACTCTGAAACAGCGCCACCACAAGATGGCACAAGAGAAAACATACTTCTTAATCTCAAATTTCTAAAGAATTTCTTAAGGTCTAGATTGAGCTCAACCAATCAATCTCTTTCCACTTCTTTATATTATTTTTGGAACTGTATGTTGAGTCTTGAGGTTCAGACTCTTATTTAGTGGCGTGCTTTACTCTCACCTCACTTTGAGTAGATATTGCCTGAGTGCTGCTTGATACTATCTCCTAGTAATATAAACCTATGATAACTTTATGAAATTACGTAATGCCAGAATTATGTAACTTTCAGATGCATCAGCCATATACATAACGGGTAGCACTTTTGTTAATAGTATGTTAACAATAACTATTGTTCTAGAATATGTCACATAACTGTATCATGAGTAATTAAGACTGTTATTTGTAAAATTATTAACAAAATTATATCAAAATGTCTTTTCAATCAAGGTTTCTAAAACCTACAACCCGTTTATTAGCCTTCACTAATGTGTGTTAAGTGCTATGTGAATTAATTAACATTTATCTGTACTAATAATCACTAGCAATTACATTTTCGAGGATTGTAATTTGCCTATTCATTGTATTTCCTTTATGTCTCTCTAAAGCTTTAGTACCCTAATTTTTCAATGTTTACTCTTTGTCAGAAAATAACCACCCCTTTAATATGTGCGTGACCGGTGCTTTCTAGACCCCAGCAAATAGCTGATTTTACAACACGAAGATGCTGTGTGCTGCCGATTTCTTCTAGAAAGGTGAACTGTAAGATTACTTGCATCTGTCGAATTAATGGCCTTCTATGTTATCCATGGATGTGTCATTTTCACTGTACCATTCTGTATATTCTAAAAGTGCCTGTACTTTTCACCCAAGAGACCCAAACAAAACTTCACTAAGGAGGTCATAAAGAATCAACACAAGCAGTAGATGCTCCCATAATAGGTTTTATAATATCTAGCTTTTGTCCAGAGAAGATACCCTTGATGAACCATTTGATATTCTTCACCATGTTTCCACTAGAGCCCTATTGACCTGGATGTACTGAGGATTCCTAGGAAAAAGTACACATGAACTGTTATTTTTCTTTCCATGTATTAGTTGTTAGACCAAAATATCATTTCTTACAATGTTCTAATGAAAAAAAAGATTTGGTACCATGTTAGCCAGTAGAGCAAAATGGGATTGTTCCCAGCAACAGAAAACAAGTAATAGCTTTTAATGTAACAAAATACATGAGTATTGAGTTTGACATTTTTATGGTGGTGTCCAAAAAGTTGATTTCGGTATACAAGTAGCTTAATGTCAGGTTCATGGTGGGGTGGAATACATTGAATCTCTCAGGGAATTAATATAAATTTATTTCAACTTTTGAGACTTTCAATAGAGGGTTACATTCTTCATGAGGATTGATGCATGAATGGGAGGTATAAGAAATGTATAGCACAGATAACACTGCTGGCCTGGTGACCCCCCAACACTAATTCAGGAACTATAAAACTTTCACTCTAGACCCTTATCAGGGTCTAGTTAAAAGTGCTTGTGTTTCTGTTGCAGTATTCCTTTAGGTGCAAACCAATCACATCCATGTATGTGCCTTGTCATAAGTATGTGTGTATAAATATGCACGCCTCTTCGGATCTATTTCATTTAAACCTGAAGAAGAACCCTGCGTTGGTTCGGAAGCTTGCTGTAACATCATGTGTTTTTGTTGGCCATTAAAAGGTATCATATCTACAAGATTACGTGGTTTCTCTTGCTGGGAACAATCACATTTTACAATGTTCTAGTAATGAAGAAACCTTCACCAAAATACAGTATCAGTGATGAATATTCACAAATAGCATAAACCCATAGGCCGCCTGCAGACGAGCGGAAATCCCGCCGCGGGATTTCCCGCGGGATTTCCGCCGCTGAAAGTCTGCATAGGAGTGCATTACAATACGCACTCCTATGCAGACGGCCGCGGTTTGGCCGCGCGAAATCTCGCGCGGCAAACAAACCGCGGCATGTTCTAATTTTGTGCGGAGCACGCACTCACCTGGCCGCCGGCTCCGGTCTGCGCATGCGCCGGCTGCGCGGCAGCCGGCACATCAAAGAGCCGGGGCCGCCAGGCGCGGGTGAGTACGCGCTCGCCCCTGCAGGCTCTGGGGTCGGATCGCGCGGCGAGATTTCTCGCTGCCGGATCCGACCCGCTCGTCTGCAGGCGGCCATAATGATATGTTTTAATTTAGGAAAGTGTCTGCAGTATACTTTAGTCAACTGTAATACAATGAAAATTTTTGCTTACTTGTCAGTTGTGAAAATACCTTTAAATCGACCAGGAGTGAACAATCAGCAGCCCGCGCTGCCGAAAGTTGCGCCCCTGATCTGTTAGATAGAAACACAGTTGAATGCCTGTCTGTGTGATCAGTTGGGTTTCTATCTGAAAATCTCAGGGACAGACTGCTGCTGGACAGCAATGAGTACTTACTTTGGCGCTCATTGGTTAATAGAAGACATCTGTCACACTCTTATAGACTAACTGCACATTGAAGAAAAGTACTTATTTTAGGAGTTGTATGTGCCAATGTGTTTTAATAGTGGAGCAGTTGGAGGAAAGCATTTCTTGCTGCATGTGGAGGAACAGAGGGAGGAAATGTGCTACGTTGGGGGAGATCATACTGCAGGAGGTAGATGTGGTTCTGCAGGAGGGAAATGTGGTGCTGTAGGGGGGAGAGAGATTATGGGTGGGTTCGTGCTGTGATAGGGAGGTGGTACCGTCAGGAGTCGATGCGGCCCTGAAGGGAGATGAGGGGCAGATGTTGTGGTGCAGGACTAAAGATGGAGAACTCTGCTGTGATGGCGAGATGTGGTGTTGCAAAGAGGGGTGGGGGTTTATTATTTAAGGGGGAGATATGTTGCTTCAGAAAGGTGCGTTGGTGCTGTGAGCAGGAGAAAAAGTAAAGGGAGATTATTTTAAAGATGCCTCAGTGGGAGTCATAGATGCCTGAGAAGAAGAGTTACATAATGGGGAAAGCCAAGAATGTAACACTAAGTATGGCATTTAGGTCCAAACTGTGTGGGTACTTTGCCCATCATGGATAACACTAAATCACATAACAAGCACCCATAGACTCATCGAAAAGGTTGGCCAATTTTAGGGGAGTCTTTACAAATCAGTGTTAACTGCTGTGCTTTTGCACTTACTCAATACAGAGTTTAGTGAAAATGGTCTCATCCTCATCATCACTGAAGCCGCACCGCAGCCTCTGACTATGATTATGGGTAAACAAACTGAACTTGACTGCACAGTGTGAATAAACACCGCTATAACATTTTATTGGCCTTACATTTTCAAGTCAGAAGAAATATAAATGAGGATGCGCCTTGTGGATATAATAGATTCAGAAACGGAGAGTGAGATGATGACTCACCCGGCGCTCGGTGGGTTAACCCCAGCAAGGGATATCCCACCGGCACCCCACGTCCTGGTTAGCGTGTAGAAGTGTCTTTTGGTCCCAATCCAGTGGTGTCTGGAGAGACGTCCGGAGCCGATGAGCAGTCTGATATCAGGTACTCACTAGATATATAACTTATAGTAGAAACATGGCGCCGCGCTGCTAGGGTCCGAAAAGTAGCACTAGTGCATGGTAGTGCAATATAATCAATTTTTTTCCCTTAATGCTATGCGTTTCGGCACTTAAAACAAATGTGCCTTTGTCAAGCATACCTACAAAGGCTCGTTTGTTTTAAGTGTCGAAACGCATAGCATTAAAGGCGTTGTCTCACGCCGAAACGGGTTTTTTTTTATTCAATAGGTGCGAGACAAACCCAAGGGATGGGTTAAAAAAAAAAAAACGTTTAGTACTTACCCGAATCCCCGCGCTGCGGCGACTTCTTTCTTCCTTTACCAAGATGGCCGCCAGGATCTTCACCCACGATGCACCGCGGGTCTTCTCCCATGGTGCACCGTGGGCTCTGTGCGGTCCATTGCCGATTCCAGCCTCCTGATTGGCTGGAATCGGCACACGTGACGGGGCGGAGCTACGAGGACCAGCTCTCCGACACGAGCGGCCCCATTCACCAGGGAGAAGACCGGACTGCGCAAGCGCATCTAAAAATGCCAGAAGACAACGAATTTAGACGGATCCATGGCGACGGGGACGCTAGCAACGGAGCAGGTAAGTGAATAACTTCTGTATGGCTCATAATTAATGCACGATGTATATTACAAAGTGCATTAATATGGCCATACAGAAGTACTGAACCCCACTTGATTTCATGAGACAACCCCTTTAAGGAATAAAATCGATTGTATTGCACTACCATGTACTAGTGCTACTTTTTGGATCCTAGCAGCACGGCACCATGTTTCTACTATGTTACATTTTCAAGTAGCCACATTGTTTTTCTCCTATTTCTAGCTCTTTTAGGCTGGGTTCATATTTGCGCTAGACCCTCCATTCAGAGGTCCCATCGTAGATCCAGTACAAAAAACAGGAAGAAAAAGTGCTGCATTCTTCCAGTAAAATGCCAGGCAGCTAAGCAGAAACTGAACAGACTCTATTATAGTCAATAGGGTCCGTTTGGCGCTGTTTAGTTCTGTCATAAGATGGACCCCCCTTCCAGATGTGAAAGCAACCTCATTCCCATGAGTTCTACCAAGACAATTTAGCATGTTAAGGACTGAGAAGGATAGGTTTATGTACCATTTTTATACTATTTTTAACATAGTGTTAAGTGTTGACAGTAGCCTGGTGATACATAAACTTGTCATACAGAGGAAATGCTTCACTACAAGTCCCTAATAAAAGCAAATCCCTGTATCAGAGAACTCAGAATCCCATATTCAAGCAAACACAGGGGCTATATAATCATTATGAGGAATGGGGTACACTGATTCATAAGACAAATATCAATGACCTAGCAAACACATTCAAAGAGGGGTAAAAAGACAGCAATGCAGAATGATGACATCAGGATAAGATTTGCAATGCTCTCCTTTACCAAGGACAGAACAGTATTGATCCATGAACAAATCTATGCAGTTAGAAGTACTCTTGGGCTTTATATGGTGCATTTCTTTAATTGCAACCTATGGTAAAAAAGACCTGACTATTGCATTGGGAGAAACTACCTACCCAAATGCAACTCAAATAGGGGCGGAAAGGAAATGATTGGGACAGGAAAACGTAGATACGAGCTGAACACTGTAACAAACTGAACTGCAAATAGGACTTTTGAGCAGACATCAACAATGACTAACAACCACTAAAGACTTACCTAGAATAACAAGACCCTTAAGCAGATGGAATAGCTAAAGTACATACAAGGTATTGGTTCATATTTTGGCCAAGATACTTAAGCTCACGAGCCCACAACAAGGGGCCTTGTTGTCTCATGAGTTCCTACTCTAATAAGACAACTCAAACCTTAGAGACTCCTGCCTGTAAGCGGGGTGATCATCCCAATAGTGATGGCCTCACACTGGAAGCTAGAGGTCTGCTCCCTCTAGTTGGAATACAACAGACACACTAAATAGGACACAGTTCCCATGCACCAACAGACAAGGGACATTCGCCCTGAACAGGTAACTGTTCACATCATCAAACAGATGAGGGAATTACAACATACAAACTGAACAGGACAATTTGCACCTCATGTCTGGTAACTTTCACAGACACTGCACACGTCGCTGGTCACACCAACAACCGGCAAGGGGAATATATAACACATGGACAGGTAACTATTCCCACATCTTGTCTAGTCACCTACACAGATGCAGAGTTCATTGCTGTTCACATCAACAAACAGATAGAAACCCCACTCAGAACTTTCATGCATACAGATATAGAACAGGAGCTAATGCAGGTGTCTTCACTAGAGATGAGCGAGCCTACTCGGTAACGCAGTTACTCGAGTGAGCATCGCTCTTCTCGAGTAACTGCCTAGTGATCCGAGCAGGCTCGAGTGGGTTGCAGGGGGCGGGGCGGAGGTGAGCGGGAGGAAGAGTAAAAGAGATCTCTCTCTCTTCCCCCCTACTCCGTTCCATTCCCACCCGCTCACCCCCGCAGCTCACCCGAGCCTGCTCGGATCACTAAGCAGTTACTCAAGAAGAGCGATGCTCGCTCGAGTAACTGCCTTACGGAGTAGGCTCGCTTATCTCTAGTCTTCACACCAAGGGAAAAGATGGTCAGACACCGAACTGACCAAAAGGGAACAGTGTCAGATATCACCCACCTGACAACAAACATGACATTAGACATCTGGAGGCCACACTTGTCAAAGAGCAAAGGAAAAGGGGTCCGCATAAGACGCAGACGGTAAATACAGATTTCCAGACCATCCTCAGAGAAGGTGGGAAAAACACTTCAGGCTAATATGCATAACGCCGAGCTCTGAGTGGAAAATGAGATAGGATGAATAAATGAATAGCACCCTTTAGTGAAAGGAGCTGGTATTTATATGTAGCAGACCAGTGGTGATTGGCTGTCTGGAGAACTCCACACCATCAGGCAGCCAAATCAACCACATCTTCAGTAGTGTGCTCCTGGAAACCCACAGAACTGGGACCTCCCAGGAGCACAAACGTGACACTGACAGATTATATCCTAGCCAATCCTTTGTATTTTCAGATATAACTAAAATTCTATGCATTTTCAAATGAGCCATTCATGCATCAATGGCCAACTTCAGATATGTTTAGTTTGTAGTATGTTAAATAAAGATTCTTCAATTATGACATATAACACCACTTTTGTATGTTTTCTAACGTGTCATTGAGACAAGCTCAATGACATTTTGACTCTTAAGCCAGAGATTTATGTATATGTTGATGGAAGCTCCATCAATGTCATCAAATCCATTGGATCTTTAATGCACATGTACAGATGTTTCCACCCTTAAAGGGAGTCTGTCAGCTTGAAAATAATGTTCAAACTGCAGATATCATGTTATAGAGCAGGAGCAGCTGAGCAGATGGATATATAGTTTTATGGGGAAACATTCAGTATAACTTGAAATGTATTCATTTAAATCTTTGCTTATTCTGAGTTGAACAGTCCAATGGGCGGAGCTATCACCACAGATAGCTGTCAATCACTGATAGGACCACCCATTGGACTGTTCAACTCAAAATGTGCATAAAATAAATTAAAATACAAGCTATACTAAATCTCTCCCCATAAAACTATATATCAATCTGCTCAGCTCCTCCTGCTCTATAACATCATGCCTGCAGTTTGGAGAACTTGTTCAAGCTGATGGATTCCCTCTATCATTTCTTAGATTGCCTTAAGTTCTACAATTTGTTATGATACCAAATCAATACAATTCTGTGCCATTCATTAAAAAACGTAAGCTGTACATTAAATGAGTGCTTTTTTAAATATCGGTGCCTAGGGCTGACATAGCAGACAGATGCCATTCATCATAGGCATCTATCACAGCCATCACATTACAAGAAATGTATAAATTAAACATAGACGGATAATGGATGGTCAGTGAATATCCAACAGTAGGCATCCATCAAGGTATCCGTTGGACGTATGCATTATTTTTTGTTTGCATTTTTTTGTTTGTTGAATTAATATCTTGTGATACACAACTGCAGCTGTGTTGGATTTAGGGACAAGTTAAGGAAGTACATATCTGTACATTAAGCAATTGCTTTTCCCTAATATATCCGTAAAACCTGAATTGTTTTCTTTATAAATAAGAACAGCGTGAATATGTGATGACTGCCAGAAAGAAATAAAATCTCATATCTGTCCTGCTGGGTAGATCCTGCAGGAGAAGGGGGTTTTCAAAATGAGTTGATGGCCATTAAAACATCCCCCTCTGCTAGATTTACACAGGTTGCCCCCATTTATTCTACCTGTGACACATTGAAAGCTGCTGTTCTTCCCTATTACCGGAATCTCTCCCAATTCTACATAGAAGCAATTCTATAACAAGTATAATAATGGTTCCAAAGTTGGATCTGCACTGTTAGTCTTTTATAACTTGTATTGAAAATCTAGGACAAGAGAGGTAGTTTGTAGGATTTTAACATATATTACGAAACCATGATTTGGGTGTACCTCTTCTGATAGCTAATGCACTTAACAGAGTAATATAATGACAATGTGGGCCAAATAACTTAGTTTGTGGCACAACTTCATCAAGAATCCTAACTTTATCACCAGCAATGACTTTTATTTATCTTAGAATCTGATACTGCTTGAAGCCCTTATCAATAATGATGGTTAAAATTAAGAATATTCCTAATTTCAAATGCCTCAAGCCTGAGGGTGCTTCATTTTTCTTAAGAAGATCATAAATGAGATCATAGAAGCAGATCATGTAAATAACCCTGTATGATCCTCTGTATTTAGAAGCATACTTAACGTATTCATCGCTTTAACGTTTAGGGGGTTTTTGAAGCTCTAACGTCACTCTGCCTCTTAGCATGAAGCTGTATAAATATCAATACCCCACTTTGAAGAGGCTGAAATAAATGCTGCTTATCATCTCTCTCACAGAGACGTAGAGTGATTAGGTAAGAAAAGTACTTAAATGAACATTTACGGTAATGTGTTTGTGTAGACAAGTTATTTGACCCTTTTTATTCCATGATATTATGCAGCACACCTACTGTTTTTGTTAATCAAGAATGAAAAGTTATAAATATATATAATATATTGAATAAATCTGGAGATATATATCTACCGTATATATAAAAGGCGAAAGCCCTCACTGGCTGACTTGCTCACTCACTGACTCGCCACTAATTCTCTAACTTCCCAGAGTTGTACAAACTTGAGATTTGGCATGACCATTCCTTAGGTCCTAAATAGGAAGAGTGAAGGGGTCACAACTAGATTATTTAATTGTATGTGCAAAAATAAGTGACCCCCTATGTAATGTACCTGATCTAATTCTCTAACTTCCCAATGTCGTACAAACTTGAAATTTGGAACAACCTTTTTGTAGGTCCTAAATAGGAAAGGTATAGTGTTTGCAACTAGATCAATTAATTCTAAGCGCCAAAGTAAGTGACTCCTTATGTAATGTAACTAACAACACACATCTGTACCACACAAACGTTTGACACAACCATTCTTTAGGTCATAAATAGGAAAAGTAAAGGGGTCGCAACTAGATTATTCAATGCTAAGCTCCAAAGTAAGTGCATCCCTATGTAATGTAACGAATAACACACATCTGAACTGCACAAACATGTAATTCGGCAGGTCCATTCTTTAGGTCTTAAACAGGAAAAGTAAAGGGATCACAACTTCCATATTCAATTCTGAGAGTGAAAAACTGTGCAGAAATCCATGACACATGAGATAGTTCTTTTCTCAGAAACCGTAAAGCCTAGGGAAATGATTTGTATACTGAGGAGAATCTATCTCACCTCTATGTGTATATACTGAGGAGAATGGACCTCAACTCCATGTGTATATACTGAGGAGAATCTACCTCACCTCTATGTGTATATACTGAGGAGAATGTACCTCACCTCTATGTGTATATACTGAGGAGAATGTACCTCACCTCTATGTGTATATACTGAGGAGAATCTACCCCACCTCCATGCATGTGTATATTCTGCGAAGAATCTACCTCACCTCCATGTGTATATACTGAGAGAAATCTACTTCACCTCCATGTGTATATACTGAGAAGAATCTACTTCACCTACATGTGTATATACTGAGGAGAATCTACTTCACCTACATGTGTATATACTGAGGAGAATCTACCTCACCTCCATGTGTATATACTGAGAAGAATATACCTCCCCTCTAATGTGTATATATTGAGGAGAATCTACCTCACCTCTATGTGTATATACTGAGGAGAATCTACCTCACCTCTATGTGTATATACTGAGGAGAATATACCCCACCTCTATGTGTATATACTGAGAAGAATCTACCTCACCTCTAATGTGTATATACTGAGGAGAATCTACCTCACCCCTAAGTGCATATACTGAGGAGAATATACCCCACCTCTATGTGTATATACTGAGAAGAATCTACTTCACATCCATGTGTATATACTGAGGAGAATCTACCTCACCTCTATGTGTATATACTGAGGAGAATGTACCTCACCTCTATGTGTATATACTGAGGAGAATGTACCTCACCTCTATATGTATATACTGAGGAGAATCTACCTCACCTCTATGTGTATATACTGAGGAGAATCTACCCCACCTCTATGTGTATATTCTGATGATTATCTACCTCACCTCTGTGTGTATATACTGAGGAGAATCTACCTCACCTCTATGTGTATATACTGAGGAGAATCTACCTCACCTCTACGTGTATATACTGAGAAAAGTGTAACTGACCTCTATGTGCATATACTGAGGAGAGTCTACCTCACCTCCATGTGTATATATTGAGGAGAATCTACCCCACCTCTATGTGTATATACTGAGGAGAATCTACCCCACCTCTATGTGTATATACGGAGGAGAATCTACCTCACCTCTATGTGTATATACTGAGAGGAATCTACCTCACCTCTATGTGTATATACTGAGGAGAATATTCCCCACCTCTATTTGTATATACTGAGAAGAATCTACCTCACCTCCATGCATGTGTATGTTCTGCGAAGAATCTACCTCACCTTCATGTGTATATACTGAGAGAAATCTACTTCACCTCCATGTGTATATACTGAGAAGAATCTACTTCACCTACATGTGTATATACTGAGGAGAATCTACCTCACCTCCATGTGTATATACTGAGAAGAATATACCTCCCCTCTAATGTGTATATATTGAGGAGAATCTACCTCACCTCTATGTGTATATACTGAGGAGAATCTACCTCACCTCTATGTGTATATACTGAGGAGAATCTACCTCACCTCCATGTGTATATACTGAGAAGAATATACCTCCCCTCTAATGTGTATATACTGAGGAGAATCTACCCCACCTCTATGTGTATATACTGAGAAGAATCTACCTCACCTCCATGCATGTGTATATACTGAGAAGAATCTACCTCACCTCCATGTGTTTATACTGAGAGAAATCTACCTCATCTCTATGTGTATATACTGAGGAGAATCTACCTCACCTCTATATGTATATACTGAGAGGAATCTACCTCACCTCTATGTGTATATACTGAGGAGAATCTACCTCACCTCTATGTGTATATACTGAGGAGAATCTACCACACCTCTATATGTATATACTGAGGAGAATGTACCTCACCTCTATATGTATATACTGAGGAGAATGTATCTCACCTCTATGTGTATATACTGAGGAGAATGTATCTCACCTCTATGTGTATATACTGAGGAGAATGTACCTCACCTCTATGTGTATATACTGAGGAGAATATACCTTCCCTCTATGTGTATATGCTGAGGAGAATATACCCCACCCCTATGTGTATATACTGAGGAGAATCTAACTCACCTCTGTGTGTATATACTGAGGAGAATATACCTCACCTCTATGTGTATATACTGAGGAGAATATACCTTCCCTCTATGTGTATATACTGAGGAGAATCTACCTCACCTCTATGCGTATATACTGAGGTGAATCTATCTCACCTCTATGTGTATATACTGATGAGTATCTACCTCACCTCTATGTGTATATACTGAGGAGAATCTACCTCACCTCTATATGTATATACTGAGGAGAATCTACCTCATCTCTATATGTATATACTGAGAGGAATCTACCTCACCTCTCTGTGTATATACTGAGGAGAATATACCCCACCTCTGTGTGTATATACTGCGGAGAATCTAACTCACCTCTATGTGTATATACTGAGGAGAATCTAACTCACCTCTGTGTGTATATACTGAGGAGAATATACCTCACCTCTGTGTGTATATACTGAGGAGAATCTACCTCACCTCTATATGTATATACTGAGGAGAATCTACCTCATCTCTATATGTATATACTGAGAGGAATCTACCTCACCTCTATGTGTATATACTGAGGAGAATATACCCCGCCTCTATGTGTATATACTGAGAAGAATCTACCTCACCTACATGCATGTGTATATACTGAGGAGAATCTACCTCACCTCCATGTGTATATACTGAGAGAAATCTACCTCACCTCTATGTGTATATACTAAGGAGAATCTACCTCATCTCTATATGTATATACTGAGAGGAATCTACCTCACCTCCATGCATGTGTATATACTGAGAAGAAACTACTTCACCTACATGTGTATATACTGAGGAGAATCTACCTCACCTCTATGCGTATATGCTGAGGAGAATATACCCCACCCCTATGTGTATATACTGAGGAGAATCTAACTCACCTCTGTGTGTATATACTGAGGAGAATATACCTCACCTCTATGTGTATATACTGAGGAGAATATACCTTCCCTCTATGTGTATATACTGAGGAGAATCTACCTCACCTCTATGCGTATATACTGAGGTGAATCTATCTCACCTCTATGTGTATATACTGATGAGTATCTACCTCACCTCTATGTGTATATACTGAGGAGAATCTACCTCACCTCTATATGTATATACTGAGGAGAATCTACCTCATCTCTATATGTATATACTGAGAGGAATCTACCTCACCTCTCTGTGTATATACTGAGGAGAATATACCCCACCTCTGTGTGTATATACTGCGGAGAATCTAACTCACCTCTATGTGTATATACTGAGGAGAATCTAACTCACCTCTGTGTGTATATACTGAGGAGAATATACCTCACCTCTGTGTGTATATACTGAGGAGAATCTACCTCACCTCTATATGTATATACTGAGGAGAATCTACCTCATCTCTATATGTATATACTGAGAGGAATCTACCTCACCTCTATGTGTATATACTGAGGAGAATATACCCCGCCTCTATGTGTATATACTGAGAAGAATCTACCTCACCTACATGCATGTGTATATACTGAGGAGAATCTACCTCACCTCCATGTGTATATACTGAGAGAAATCTACCTCACCTCTATGTGTATATACTAAGGAGAATCTACCTCATCTCTATATGTATATACTGAGAGGAATCTACCTCACCTCCATGCATGTGTATATACTGAGAAGAAACTACTTCACCTACATGTGTATATACTGAGGAGAATCTACCTCACCTCTATGCGTATATACTGAGGAGAATCTACCTCACCGCTATGTGTATATACTAAGGAGAATCTACCTCACCTCTATGTGTATATACTGAGGAGAATCTAACTCACCGCTATGTGTATATACTAAGGATAATCTACCTCTCCTCTACTTGTATATACTGAGGAGAATCTCTGTGTGCATATACTGAAAGACTGTAAAGTACATAGGGAAGCGGATCAAATTTTCCATAAGCCCCCGTACCAAAATAACTCGGACAGAGCCAGGTACATCAGCTTATATATATATATAAATATATATATATATATATATATATATATATATATATACAGTTAAGAAGTGTGAACACATAATATAAATAGTTAAATGGCAATTTGATACAAGCTACACTTGAAATAAATTGCTATGCTGTATCTACAGTATCTATTTGTCATGTATTCAGTGTACCTAAATGTGTTTTTATTCCTGAAACAGCACCACTCTTACTCTTTTGCTATGACTAGTATTGTAACTCATCCAATTTACATGAATATGGATGAACCGTAATACCAAACAGTCCATGGATAAAAGAGCCTTTTTTACTAATATCTCACTATTTTACCAGCACCGTGGACAGTTCCTCACGTGTGATTCACTTAAAGGGGTTGTCCCGCGGCGAAAGTGAAAAATTTTTTTTTTCACTTACCCCCGCATTCTGCCCTGTTAAAAAGAAAGCATGGGTTAGTTTTTAAAAAGCACATTGCACTTACCTGCATCAGCGTTCTGCAGCTTCTTCTTTTCTTCTTGTGAAGATGGCGCCGCTGGTCTTCTCCCACGGTGGAACGCAGGTCTTCTCCCATGGTGCACCATGGATTTTCTTCTCCTTCCTTGCGTTCCATTGCCGATTCCAGCCTCCTGATTGGCTGGAATCGGCACACGTGACGGGGCGGAGCTACGATGACGACGCGGTGACCAGCTCTCCGGCACGAGTGGCCCCATTCACCAGCCAGAAGACCGGACTGCGCAAGCGCGTCTAATCGGGCGATTAGACGCTGAAATTAGACGGCACCATGGCGACGGGGACGCTAGCAACGGAGCAGGTAAGTGAATAACTTCTGTATGGCTCATATTTAATGCACGATGTACATTACAAAGTGCATTAATATGGCCATACAGAAGTGCTGAACCCCACTTGCTTTCGCGGGACAACCCCTTTAAAGCTCTATTTGAGTTTTTCTGAACTGCAGTCCTCATGAACCCCAACAGGACATGTTTTCAGGATATCCTATAGTAAGAACACCTATGATGATATCTGAGGCACTGACAAGAGTTATTCCACCAGTGCAATAGTGAGGAAATCCTGAAAACAGGACCTGTTGGGGTGCCTTGAGGACTGCAGTTTGGAATCACTGCTCTATACTAACATATCACTACAAAGGAAAAAAAATCAATTCAAATATCATATTTGCCTATATACCAACACAAAGATATACAAGAGCAAGTACAAACACCACTTCCCAGCAAAATGCAGGCAGGCACACTGCTAAACCAAAGAGCATTGTACAAGTGCAAGATACTGATAAACAACCACTCACACACTTACAGTATATATTGAGGAATGACTGCTTAGTATTATACTTGCACATTGATAAGGCATACAAAGGGTTCCAAGTCTCTCTGATACATGTAGTGTACCATGCGGACTTACAGCCTATTAATAATGCCACATAGGAGTCAGCACATCACGGCTGGTTGCCCTGCACCTCAAAGTGAGCCACACTGGAGCATTACACCGGGCTCCCCCAGCATCTAGAATCCAACTGTTTGCTGCAAAAACTATGGTAAATAGTAGAGATGAGCGAGCACCAAAATGCTCGGGTGCTCGTTACTCGAGTCGAACTTTCAGTGATGCTCGAGAGTTCGTTTCGAGTAACGAACCCCATTGAAGTCAATGGGCAACTCGAGCATTTTTGTATATGACTGGTGCTCCGCTAAGGTTTTCATTTGTGAAAATCTTAGCAAATCACCAAAGTCATGTAAAAAACACAGAAATGGATAGGGCAGACGAGGAGCAACATGCAGGGCTGCATTTCGGGCTCCGAGGTCTCACTATTAAGCCACAATGGTGGCAAGAGTGAGACACCCCCAACCCCCCCCCCCCCCCCGCACTGTCAGCATAAAGATCGTTCTCCTCTGCCACAGCTGTAACAGCTGTGGCAGAGAAGAACGATGTTAGCCCATTGAATTCAATGGAGGCGGCAATACAGCTGGCTCCATTGAAAGCAATGGGCTGCCGGCGAGCGCGGGATGAATTTTCGGGAAGGGCTTAAAAATATAAGCCTTTACCTGAAAAAGAAAGATTTTAGTGTAAAAAAGAATAAAAATGCAGGCATTCTCTTCAATGGAGCCGCTGCTGCTGCCGGTGACTCCATTGAAGACAATGGTCCGCTGGCACACCTGAATTCTTTTTCAGGGAAGGACTTTACATATAAGCCATTCCCTGGAAATGAATTAAAAGTGATTTAAAAAACAAAAAAAATAAATACTCTCCTCCCTTCAGCTGCCGGGGCACAGCCACGTGTTCTCCTGCTGTCCCCTGCACTATGGTGCTGAACTGCTGTCATTCAGCTGAGAGCTGCCCTGAGCCAATCAGAGGCAGCATTCACTCACCCATTCATGAATTCATGAATGGGTGTGAGTGAGATCTGCCTCTGATTGGCTCAGCTGAGCCAATCAGGGGCATGTCTGACTCACCCCCTTCACACCCACTGCAGGCCAGCCACGCTGAACTCCGTCTGCCGGGACAAGGTGAGTATATATATATATATTTTATTTTTACACATTTCTGGATGAATTGCAGGGAAGGGCTTATATATTTAAGCCCTTCCCGACAATTCATCCCGCGATCGCCGGCAGCCCATTGCTTTCAATGGAGCCGGCTGTATTGCCGGCTCCATTGAATTTAATGGTCAGTGCTCGTTTAATCGAGACGAGTACCGCGTGGTGCTCGTCTAGAGTAACGAGCATCTCAAGCACCCTAATACTCGAACGAGCATCAAGCTCGGATGAGTATGCTCGCTCATCTCTAGTAAATAGCAATAAATATGAGGGGTTAGTTAATATCTTGGCCAAATTATGTAAGCTCGCAACCCTACACTAGCCAGTCCCTACACTAACATTTACAAACACATTGGACTAGGGTGTCGGGCCAGTTTGCTTACTTTGTGATGTAGGGCAACCCACCGGGCTGAATCATATGCGGGATCATTAATAGGTTATAAGCCTACATGGCGCACTACATGTATCAGTGGCACGGACACCCTTTGTATGCCTTATCTTTGTACAAGTATAATACTAAGCAACAACTTTCCTCAATATGTGGTCGAGGTGTGAGTGGTTGTTCGTCAGTATCTTATAGCAGTCATGTAGCAGTCTGCCTGTCTGCACTCAGCTGGGAAGTAGTGTATGTACCTGCCCTGGTATATCTCTCTATTAGTATGTAGGTTAACATGGCTGTTGGCAGTGATATTTAAGTTGATTTTTTTTCCTTTGCAGTGATTTGTTTGAAAATGGTAGTGTAGGGACTCACAAGATAATGAGGACCCTTGTTGTGGGCTCACGCACGTACATATTTTGGCCAAAATATTAACGGATGCCTCGTATGTATTAGTATATGTCATTCATTGTTTTTTGCAGTATGGCATTATATGCTGGGGGTACCCGGGGTGTCGGACCAATGTAGCTCACTTTATGATGCTGAATCGGGCGTTATCAGTGGTGTAACTATAGGGGGTGCAGGGAATGCAGTTGCACCCAGGCCCAGGAGCCTTAGGGGGCCCATAAAGCCTCTCTTCTCCATATAGGAAGCCCAGTACTATGAATAAAGCATTATAGTTGGGGGCCCTGTTACAGGTTTTGCATTGGGGTCCAGGAGCTTCAAGTTACACTTCTGCGTTAAGGGGTTAAGAGAAGTTGGGGGGCCCCAAGATAAACTTTTGCAACCGGGCCCATAAGCCTTTAGCTATGCCCCTGGGTGCCATTAATAGGTTATAAGCCTGCATGGTGCAGCACACATATCAGCAAGACCTGACACCCTTTGTATGCCTTATCTATGTGCAAGTATAATACTAAGCAGCCCCCCAATATGCGGTAGGTACTTGGTTGTTCATCAATATCTTCACCTGTGCCGCCTCCTCCATATAGCAATCTGCCTGTCTGCATTCTGTTGCGAAGTGGTGCTATACCTGCCCTTGTATATCTTTGTAGTAGTGTATAGCTAAATATGGCTGCTCGTAATATTTAATACAATAGATACAAATATGATATACATTCTGCATAAAATATCAAGTGTCAAAATAAAGCTTTCAACCCCGAAATAGCTAAATGCTGAAGCTCTGTCTTTCGTAAGACATTAGGTTAATGGTGCAATATAAAATAAATATTGACCAAGTAAGACTGAATTAAGAAGAACAGCTTGATTTGCTTGTCGCCATTGAATTTTCCTGGCTTGATGGCTTAAGCATTAGTATCATAATGATCTTGTAAAAGACACCTGTTAATGACAGTGCTCTTCCTATGTAGATATGTACATGAGTGAGTAGCATTGGGTTGATTTGGGGATATGGAGAGGGATTAAATGCATTACACGTCAGGAAAGAGGCAGCTTGCTGTGTCAACATTATAGATCTCAGAGTGCAGTAAATGATAATGTCATGTTTGGAGAAGGGATTTAATCTGTCTCTCAGGAGAATGTAACCGCTCACAATGATGATGCTTATTGCGGTGTGATCCTGCTGGACAGTGATTAAAATGAAGCAGCACGGTATGGATTTTCAGATGCCTAATCCAGGCAGGCATTCTCACTCTGCTGGAAATGATATGATGCCGCAAGAGTTGTGTGTGCGACGCTGGAAGGGAGTGCAGAACAAATACCAGTTGTCACAATACTTGTAATCTTATTTGTGTCTGTAGATACACTGAAATATATCCAGGCTTCATTCATTGATCTGACCCCTCTTTTAAATATATGACTCATACATTGCAAGATATATTATTAAAGCTAAAGGCCCCCTTCACACGGGGGACATGGCATCGCCGCAAAAAATCTCAGCGATACCACATCGGTGGTCCAGTGCAATATCGCTGTGTTTTCTCGTGGCAATACCACGATTTTGTGGCGCTACAAAGTCACACGTGGTACTACAAAGTTGCGTGACTTTGTAGTCCAACATGCAAGGATTTTCATTGGGGCTTGAAATATAAGCCATACTCCGAAAATAAGCCTTAGCTGCAGAAAAAAAATACACATACATCACCTATAAGTGCTGTCCGCCTCCGCTGCATCTTCTCCCCAGTCCCTTGCACTGGTCTTCAGCATCTCCTCTCGATGGGGATTGGAATGTGTTCATTGAATGGCTGTGATTGGTTCAACGAGCGCTGGCTCTGATTGGCTGAGCTGAGTCCCTCAGCCAATCATAGCCAGTGCTTCCTGGACGTGGGGATTTTCCGATCCCCATCCAGAAGAGATGCTGAAGACCAGTGTCAGGTATCGGGGATGTAGCGGAGCCGGACAGCGTTCCTAGGTGATGTATGTGTATTTTTTATTTATTTTCCTGCAGCCAGGGCTTAGTTTAGGGCTTTGACAGTAGGATTTCCTACTGTCAAAGTTGCATCACACGAGAACTGCATTTTCATGCAATGCAACAGAGAGGAAGGCTCCATAGAGAAACATGGGCTACAAAACCTTGCAGATCGCATGCATATTGTGAAACCTGCAGGGTTTTTGTCACACAATGGCGCATGCTACAAAACATTGCAAATGTGATGAGACCCATAGGAAAGCATGTGCTTTACATAAAAGCGATTTGTAGCATTATTGCAAGCATGGAGGAAGAATTATTTTCCCATAGCATGCTATGGGAGCTATTTGCTGCAGATCCATGGTGTGAACACCCGCCACAGATACCACAGCAAATATCTGGCCATGGGCGGGAGCCCTAAGTAAGTTAGTTAGTTTGCTATTTAAATTTATTATTGATTTGTACCCAAAAGAACAGATGTTATACCTCTCACTCCACCTTTCAAAGGTGTCTAGAAAAAGGGTTTTGAGTAGAGATGAGCGAACGTGTTCTTCCGAGCTTGATATTCGTGCGAATATTAGGGTGTTCGGGATGTTCGTTATTCGTAACGAACACCATGCGGTGTTCTGGTTATTTTCACTTCCTTCCCTGAGACGTTAGCGCGCTTTTCTGGCCAATTGAAAGACAGGGAAGGCATTACAACTTCCCCCTGTGACGTTCAAGCCCTATACCACCCCCCTGCAGTGAGTGGCTGGGAAGATCAGGTGTCACCCGAACATAAAAGTCGGCCCCTCCCGCGGTTCGCCTCAGATGCCGTGTGAGTTAGATGAGGGACAGTGCTGTTTGTACCGGAGCTGCTGTAGGGAAAGAATTGGTAGTTAGTGTAGGCTTCAAGACCCCCCAAAGGTCCTTATTAGGGCCACTGATAGCTGTGTGTTGGCTGCTGTTAGCAGTGGCAAATTTTTTTTTCTCGAAATCGCCTCTGCAGACCGTTGCACCTGGCATTAGGGACAGAAGTGCTGCATAGGCAGGGAGAGTGTTAGGAGTGAGTGTAGCCTTCAAGAACCTCAACGGTCCTTTCTAGGGCCATATTTATCCGTGTGCAGTACTGTCCAGGCTGCTGTTGGCTGTGCTGCATTTTTTTTTTGCTTCTCAAAATCGCCTCTGCAGACCATTGCACCCTCCATTGATACTGCAGGGAAAGAATTGTATAGGCAGGGCGACAACACAGTTGTTATTCATTGAATATACGCAGTGCTGCCTTTTGGTGCCAAAAAACGGAAAATAATTAAATTTGTCCTGCCTCTGTCCGGCCTAACGCCGGTGGACACGTGTGAGCTGCGTCTGCAACCTGTAAAAATCAGACGCACCCAGCTACGCTTTACTGCTGGCTTCGCCATTTGCTTTCCTTAATTGGGAAAAAAATACCTGCTCTGCCAGAGTTATAATAACTCTGCTACCCTCACGTTCTGTGACACATAAGCAGGGACACAGCACAGTTATTAAACTTCTCATGTTCATTGAATATACGCAGTGCTGCCTTTTGGTGGAAAAAAACTGAAAACAAATCTATTTGTCCAGCCTCTGTCCGTCCTAAGGGCGGTGGACACGTGTGAGCTGCGTGAACAACAGTGCTAAATCAGACGCACCCAGCTACGCTTTACTGCTGGCTTCGCCATTTGCTTTCCTTAATTGGGAAAAAAATACCTGCTCTGCCAGAGTTATAATAACTCTGCTACCCTCACGTTCTGTGACACATAAGCAGGGACACAGCACAGTTATTAAACTTCTCATGTTCATTGAATATACGCAGTGCTGCCTTTTGGTGGAAAAAAACTGAAAACAAATCTATTTGTCCAGCCTCTGTCCGTCCTAAGGGCTGTGGACACGTGTGAGCTGCGGGAACAACATTGCTAAATCAGACGCACCCAGCTACGCTTTACTGCTGGCTTCGCCATTTGCTTTCCTTAATTGGGAAAAAAATACCTGCTCTGCCAGAGTTATAATAACTCTGCTACCCTCACGTTCTGTGACACATTAGCAGGGACACAGCACAGTTATTAAACTTAGATAATTCATTCACTAGAGGCAGTGGGGCCTTTCGTTTTCCAAAAAGGGCAAAAATTATATTTGGCCTGCAGTCTTGCGCCAATTTATTTCCTGCCTGTGAAATCAAATAACTGGTAATACAGCATGCTGAGGGGTAGGGGTAGGCCTAGAGGACGTGGACGCGGCCGAGGACGCGGAGGGCCAAGTCAGGGTGTGGGCACAGCCCGAGCTCCTGATCCCGGTGTGTCGCAGCCGACTGCTGCGCGATTAGGAGAGAGGCACGTTTCTGGCGTCCCCACATTCATCGCCCAATTAATGGGTCCACGCGGGAGACGGTTATTAGAAAATGAGCAGTGTGAGCAGGTCCTGTCCTGGATGGCAGAAAGTGCTTCGAGCAACCTATCGTCTACCCGCAGTTCTGCGCCGTCCACTGCTGCCAATCCGAATCCTCTGTCTGCTGCTCCTCCTTCCTCCCAGCCTCCTCACTCCACTACAATAACACCTGCTCAGGAGCGGGAACACTCCCAGGAACTGTTCTCGGGCCCCTGCTTAGATTGGGCAGCAGCGGTTCCTCTCCCACCAGAGGAGTTTATCGTCACTGATGCCCAACCATTCGAAAGTTCCCGGGGTCCGGGGGAAGAGGCTGGGGACTTCCGCCAACTGTCTCAACAACTTTCTGTGGGTGAGGAGGACGATGACGATCAGACACAGTTGTCTTGCAGTGAGGTAGTAGTAAGGGCAGTAAGTCCGAGGGAGCAGCGCACAGAGGATTCGGAGGAAGAGCAGCAGGACGATGAGGTGACTGACCCCACCTGGTGTGCAACGCTTACTCAGGAGGACAGGTCTTCAGAGGGGGAGTCAAGGGCATCAGCAGGGCAGGTTGCAAGAGGCAGTGCGGTGGCCAGGGGTAGAGGCAGGGCCAGACTGAATAATCCACCAAGTGTTTCCCAAAGCGCCCCCTCGCGCCATGCCACCCTGCAGAGGCCGAGGTGCTCTAAGGTCTGGCAGTTTTTCACAGAGACGCCTGACGACCGACGAACAGTGGTGTGCAACCTTTGTCGCGCAAAGCTCAGCCGGGGAGCCAACACCAACAGCCTCACCACCACCACCATGCGCAGACATATGATGGCCAAGCACCCCACAAGGTGGGACGAAGGCCGTTCAGCGCCTCCGGTTTGCACCACTGCCTCTCCCCCTGTGCCCCAACCTGCCACTGAGATGCAACCCCCCTCTCAGGACACAGGCACTACCGTCTCCTGGCCTGCACCCACACCCTCACCTCCGCTGTCCTCGGCCCCATCCAGCAGTGTAGTTCAGCGCACTGTCCAGCCGTCGCTTGCGCAACTGTTGGAGCGCAAGCGCAAGTACGCCGCCACGCACCCGCACGCTCAAACGTTAACCGTCCGCATAGCAAAATTCATCAGCCTTGAGATGCTGCCGTATAGGGTTGTGGAAACGGAGTCCTTCAAAAGTATCATGGAGGCGGCGGCCCCGCGCTACTCAGTTCCCAGTCGCCACTACTTTTCCCGATGTGCCGTCCCAGCCCTGCACGACCACGTCTCCCGCAACATTGTACGCGCCCTCACCAACGCGGTTACTGCCACGGTCCACTTAACTACGGACACGTGGACAAGCACAGGCGGGCAGGGCCACTACATCTCCCTGACGGCACATTGGGTGAATTTAGTGGAGGCTGGGACAGAGTCAGAGCCTGGGACCGCTCACGTCCTACCCACCCCCAGAATTGCGGGCCCCAGCTCGGTGGTGGTATCTGCGGAGGTGTATGCTTCCTCCACTAAAGCACCCTCCTCCTCCTCCTCCTCCTCCTCCTCTGTCTCGCAATCAAGATGTGTTAGCAGCAGCATGTCGCCAGCAGTCGGTGTCGCGCGGTGTGGCAGCACAGCGGTGGGCAAGCGTCAGCAGGCCGTGCTGAAACTACTCAGCTTAGGCGATAAGAGGCACACGGCCCACGAACTGCTGCAGGGTCTGACACAGCAGACCGACCGCTGGCTTGCGCCGCTGAGCCTCCAACCGGGCATGGTCGTGTGTGACAACGGCCGTAACCTGGTGGCGGCTCTGCAGCTTGGCAGCCTCACGCACGTGCCATGCCTGGCCCACGTCTTTAATTTGGTGGTTCAGCGGTTTCTGAAAAGCTACCCACGCTTGTCAGACCTGCTCGTAAAGGTGCGCCGGCTCTGCGCACATTTCCGCAAGTCCCACACGGACGCTGCCACCCTGCGCACCCTGCAACATCACTTTAAGCTGCCAGTGCACCGACTGCTGTGCGACGTGCCCACACGGTGGAACTCTACGCTCCACATGTTGGCCAGGCTCTATGAACAACGTAGAGCTATAGTCGAATACCAACTCCAACATGGGCGGCGCAGTGGGAGTCAGCCTCCTCAATTCCTTTCAGAAGAGTGGGCCTGGTTGGCAGACATCTGCCATGTCCTTGGTAATTTTGAGGAGTCTACCCAGGTGGTGAGCGGCGATGCTACAATCATTAGCGTCACCATTCCTCTGCTATGCATCTTGAGAAATTCCCTGCAAACCATAAAGGCAGCTGCTTTGCGCTCGGAAACGGGGGCGGGGGAAGACAGTATGCCGCTGGATAGTCAGGGCACCCTCCTGTCTATTTCTCAGCGCGTACAGGAGGAGGAGGAGGAGCATGAGGAGGATGAGGAGGAGGGGGAAGAGACAGCTTGGGCCGCTGCTGACGGTACACCGGCTGATTGCCTGTCATCCTTTCAGCGTGTATGGCCTGAGGAGGAGGAGGAGGATCCTGAAAGTGATCTTCCTAGTGAAGACAGCCATGTGTTGCGTACAGGTACCCTGGCACACATGGCTGACTTCATGTTAGGATGCCTGTTAGGGATAAAATCCATGTTACGTTAATATGCTGTGGGGCTCCAAATCAGAGCTATGCCGGCCACCATGAGAAAGCAATAGACACAGGCATCACGGTCGTGTCTTAGAGCAATCTGCTTTATTGTGTAAATTGACTTAGTCTTATACAGAAAAAAGGAGGCGTATCAGTAGGTTAGTGTTACAGAGGTTGGCCTGTTTTACTGGTACATAAGTTTGTCTTCTCTATAAAACAATGCTTTATTTGTTTGTTTGTAGACATCGTGTCTGGTACCCTGATTATCATCACACTCTACATTCTAATTGCATGCCCTACCTAGACAGCAGTACAAAGCATTCCATACAACCTTTTGATCAGTGTAACGAGATAATCAAGATCTTGGAGACATGATGGACACTTAAGATTACACCTCTACATAATGTAATTAAGTACTCCATTTAGCAGAGCTTTTCATAGGACACAGAATAGAGTGTACCGTTTAGGCCTACAGCCTCCGGAAACGTATATTACAGATGGATGAAATGTATACATATATAAGTTTTCATGTTCATAACCCTCACAGTCCCCCATTTTGAAACAGTCCATCTTGAAAAGAGCCTTTGTAGTGGTACTATCAAGGGTGCTAAGCCACCCCCGCCGGTCTTTCTATCCTCTTCGCCGGATCCCCACTGTTGTTGCTCTTTTACGTATGACTGTTTTAACGATATCGTAGAGGGAGCGATTCCAGATAATTTGCTTGTCTCCGTATCCCACAGAATGTCCATAAATTGCAAACACTCAAAAGAATGAACAAAAGAAACAGTATTAGTAAAGGGTGAAACATAAAATCCATCATCTTTCCTGCAATAGGTGACCATTCAGTAAAAATATCATACCAGTTATACTCTGTGTCCCTGGATCTTAGTACCTAGGCTGACTAGCTTATCTCCTACCCATACATTTTTCTAATTCCATAAGGGAGAGGTTAGTAACATCCAAATGCTTTTAAAGGTGTTCAGTATCTATCATTAGTCTTACAATTCTACCCAAGGATACTGTCAGAGTTGACATAGGGATAGCATCTGGGTACCAGTAGTACCTTAATGTTGCTTCAGCATCTGGCAAAAATGTGTAAGTTTCTGTAAACCAATGTATCACCGATATGTTCTGTATACATCCAGACAATGGAGTGGTGAGATTATACATACTGGTGGTTCCAGTTCGGTTGGCAACAAAGAACATATACATATTGGGGGCCAACTTCTATCAGCATATAGAAGAAGCAGGTAACACCGTCCAATCACATATGCTGATTGAAGGCTGCTGGAAACATGGCTCATATGCGGCTGTACTCCGTCCGCATGCTAGGCCATCCAGTGTTTCTTCACAGTTCTCTATACCATGGGTTTTATTTTCACTATAAATCATCATACCTGTGAACTTGGGCAACCAATATTGTAAAGCATATAGAGGCGGTCCGAACACCACAGGTAGTACTACAAACTTACACATCAGGCTTGTGTCCTTTACATCATAAAATCATTTCCCCAGTGCTATACTCATCAGAGCATTCTACACCATCAGCCCCGGGCCGTATCCAGGATGCTACTGGAATTACATTATTGAGAATATTTCTCCACAATTTTTCATTATTTGTCATCACATCTGACTGTTCTTTGTCCCTCTCGTGAATCCTATATACATATTGCAGGCTACATTGTGTATAGTTCATGAATTTACTCATATTTACAAACAAATCCTTTTAAACCGCAAAACCAGATTAAAAAGCGTTAATACATCCTTATCATATCCTAATGCAAGACATCGGGGGAGGAACAAGGAAGGCATGCATTGTGCCTGAACATTTATCAATCTAGAAACATCCTGTCCTACCCCAGCCATTTTAATCTTCATCACCTCTAAATCTATAGAGTTCAGAACCCCTACACCTGTACCAATTCCCCCTAATAGGGTATCATACCATTTTCGTTTTCCTCTGGTGCAGGGTTTCATTGCCTGAAGAGAAATATTATAATGCAATATGGTTTTCTGGCTCTTTGTGGATAAGGGGTGTCAAATGCCTGGGAGTTACCCAGGGCAGACATGAAGTGTTGCATTATTTCACCTGTGAAATGTGTACCTCTATCTGACTCGATTACCTCTGGTACCCCGTATCTGCAGATTACCTTATTCATGAGCTTCTTTTCGGTTACCTGCTCATTTACTTTTGTAACAGGGTACGCCTCCAACCTGAAAAACATCAACAACAAGCACATATTCATACTTCCCAACACGTGGGAGCTGAATGTCGTCAATTTGCAATCCCTGAAATGGGTAGAGTGGTCCTGGCAAGTGCCTTTGTGGTCAATTTACTTCTACCCTGTTGCTTACGGCATAGCTCATGCAAAACTGGACAAATGATGTAGCAGCTACAAAGAACCCAGGAGGCAACCCTTTCTCTCTCAAGCGTAGGTAACATAGCTGCCTTCGATAGGTGAGTCTTTCCATGGATCAGCTGGGCCATCATGGGGTACAGGGATCGTGGTAGGCAAGTTACTGACCGTTTGCCATACGCCACCCTGTTCTACTGCTCTCATATTAGTCCATTTATCTTTTTCTTCTTTGCTGGCTTGTGACTGTAATGTCTTTAGTACATCAATGTTCAAATTTTTATCAAAGTCCAAATCATAGTCTCTGACTTGTGCGGTCAGTATCTTCTTTTCTTCTTTCTTCCACGGCTTGAGGGCCGCTGTCTGCGTTGAAGTCTGCTAGGGCGTTGCCTTTTGCTTCTGCACTGTTGGCTTTAGTATGAGCTTTCACCTTCAGGATTGCTACTTTGTCTGGTAGGAGTAGGGCTTTCATAAGGTTCTGTACTGCTACACCATTCTCAATGGGTTGTCCTACAGAAGTTTAAAAATGTCTGGCCTTCCATATTGGGCCGTAACCATGATCTATGCCGAATACATACCAGGAGTCAGTGTAAATGGTTACCTTCTGTCACTCTACACGCCTCAGTGAGGGCCTTCAGTTCCGCTTCTTGTATCGAGACATGCGGAGGCATTCTGCTTTTAGAGATCTTGTTGTGTGAACATCTGGTGTGGAGTCGTCAATCACCCTGGTACCATCTATAAAATACAACTCAAAATATGTATTAACAAGGGGTTTCAATAACTCTTTAAAACTTAAACTTTTCTTGTTGCATCAATGCTAGACAATCATGCTGATATTCTATTCCAAATAGATCACGTTCTTATTTGCAAAAATTTTTAAAAATAGCTGATCTGTAATACATAGATCACCTATGCATCCCCCTCCCCCATTTGATCACCTATGCCTCCCCCTCCCCCATTTGAAACAGGATACTCGATTGGAAGAAGAGTAGCCGGGTTCACCATTGAAAAGAAATATTAAAGGGGGGGCATGAGCAAAGCACATTGCAACCTTATTTGACGAGCTAGAGACAGATGTTTAGGTTGTACTTGAGTGAGTATACTCTGGATGTCATGAGGGGTGAGAACCACTAGGGGGGGTAGTTCAGGACCAACTCAGAAGACTTGTCAACCCTTACTTGTACTGCTGCCACCGCACAGACACAGGAGGGGGCTCCTCGGGCTACCGGAGTAATACCCAAGTGACCGTGGACGTCCTCCATGTTTTTGCGTCAATACTGCTGTCGCATGAAAGGCCAGGGACGGCAGTATGAGACAAGTCCCAAAAAGGTGCGAAGCTTTGGCAGCAGAAGAAGATACAGAAATGGCTTGAACTGCAGCCCTGCGTCGTTCTGTGAGATGTCTGCCTTCTTGAGCTAGACAACAACCTTTTGTTTACAAAGCTGTAATTTTTCCTTTTTAAGCCTTGCAGCCATTTTCTGCTAAAAAAAAAATTTTTGAAGAAAAATAGATGCAGATTGACATGTTTCAGATCCTCAACACAAAGCTGGAAAGTCATTAACATATTGCAACAGCACAGTCCCCTCAGGCGGAGTCCAAGCCTGCAGGACAGTTACATAAATGCCCTTTTGTCTGAAAAGGGGCCGGAGATTCAGACTGTCTCCACTCTGGCTTATTATCTATGACCTTAGGGATTTCAATAGACCTTCTACAAAGGCCATACTAAGTACATGTTTACCCATCTCTTCTATGCCCCTATACCCCAGATCTGACAAACGTTGTTGAAGGGGGGCATAGAATTGTTTTACACTTTCTTCCTTCTCTTTGTGTGATATTAGAAAGAGACAAGGAGGATTCTCTCAAATTTTTGTTTTTTCTTTTTCCCAATGTTTCAGACAAATTAAAAATATTTTACCACTTCTCAATTCTCTATGATTAATTTAATCCTAATCTGTGCCACAATAGTTTTTCACATAATTTTAGATTATCGTTCCCACTGCCTTCCCTGTTTTACATCTGCTCCTATTCCACCCTCCGCTCCCTGCATCTCTTTCTTGTCCTCATGCTTCCACTCACTAGCCTAGGATCTAGTGAGCATAGGCATAACCGGTTTGTGCCGAGGAGCTCCGCAAGCAGGGCAGCTCTCTCTCCAATCCGGGTTCTGTTGTCCACAATGCCAGCAGGTCCATCCCTCCAGTCCAATGTTTGACCTTGGAGTGGATGACTTGGCATAGGGTGGGGAGGAGACGGTTGGAATTGAGATGAAGGAGGGGGTGAAGATGGAAGAGGGAACTAACCCGACAATGAGAGAACATCTTTGAATTCTTTTCTCATTTCATTTTCAGCTACTGAACAGTATATATATATATATATAATACAACATACTTCCTGTATAGCCAAATATAACCAATTCTTAATTCAGATTTCTTTGCAAAGACAAGTAGGTCTTCTAAAGCCCAGTACTCCCCACCCTTTGAAATGTATCTTATCTTCTATAGAACACAGAAACTTCTCCAGACAAATAGCTGTATAACTGGTTCCACTGCCTGTGACATCTTCTATTGTGCAAATAACCTGGGCTGACTAAGGGGGGTTTTATTCATTCCTATACGGACTGATAATATGTGAAGTAGAAATTGGGATTGTATTTACTGTACACCAGACTTCCAATAATGAGCGAATTATGTATAGATAAGAAAAACTCTTAGTACCGCGGTTTTTACACAATTCGTTCAGAATAGGCTACCCAATGACAAACACAATACAACTTATGCCCATTTCTACCCACATACTGATATTCACCACACTGTGACCACTCAGCGGCCAATATATTATAGGGGGCTTTATTCCACCCTGGCATTATTAACAATTCATCGGACACTTCTTTGTTCTTAGCTACCGACATTTTCGTACTATTGCGGATTTTCTTAAACAGCGACATTTTCACACTATGCCAGATTATCACAAGAAATTCTTCAACTATCAGTTTATCAAAATTTTCCTTTAAAACAAACTAGTGTATTACTCTCTGCGTAATCCTGTTCACAGCGCTATTAATGTATTGCTGGAAGGAGCAAGACTTAGTTCAAATTACGCTTTATAGAGAGTAAGACACTATAAAAGGATCATACTGTAGTTGATTGGGACCCTAATAAGTGGGATGGGGACCAATATTCATTTGCCAATTTCTTTAGAAATCTTCCGCACCTTATCCTCTTTACCAGCAGTATGGACAATGGCTGGCGGCTTATGTACACCAAGAGGCTTATAATTTTTACTCTTTCACACACATAAAACAATTGTTTGTTTCACTATTTTTCTGTGAAATCTTCCGCACCTTATCCTCTTTACCAGCAGTATGGACAATGGCTGGCGGTTTATGTATACCAAGAGGCTTATTATTTTTATTATTATTTTCTTTATACACTCTTCAAATAAAATACTGTTGTTCATTGAAGATGAATTACACTTTAAATAGAACTTTTGTTATTAATTTGACTAAAGTACTTATCAGGTGTTTCAAGTACACAATTATCTCATATTAATATCTTAATTCAATAATATTCAAATTAACACAACCCAATATTTTTGAATTCCACATATTCCACGAATCTGTATATACATATATACACTGTGGTAATCCTGGGCTATTATCTCACACAACTAGTCTCAGGAATAAAATTAGATGCCCCTCCTTTGGTCACTCCATTTGTTCAAGTGAGAGACTTAACATGGAGTCTAAGAGTGACCTTCACTCTATACATTACCACAATATACATATATATATACACCAACATCCACTTAAAATGGAGACACACTTTTCACCTAGGCTGGACTGTGTGTAGGGTGGAGCAAGACCTGTTCCTATTGTTCTTCCCTCCCATCTCCTTACATCACCTAGCTCCACCCCCTGTGGTCTGGCTCAGCATTTGGTCATTTTTGCTTCATTTCGTTTCTGGTTACCGGACAGTATACACCATACAACACAGTCTAACTCTCATACAGGTCCTTCCATTTATACACACACATAAAGACAAAAACATTTGCATGTCAGTTACTAAAGTGTCAGTACTTTTTTAAGTGTCAGTACTTCCTCACTTGTCTAAAAGTGTCGGTACTTCCCAACCCTGCTTATTTCCCCCCGTCTCAACTACTTCTCTTATACCTATAAGAGGCTCCCATTCAGGGATTTTATCCCCTGAAAATTTTAGGCTTCCCTGGTACAATTTATACCATGCCTTCCCGAGATCGGCAAGCGGGTTTCATATTCTGTACTTCCTCACCCTGCATATTTTACCTCGTCTCTACTACTTCTCTTATGTTTATAAGAGGATCCCATCAGGGGTTTTATCCCCTGAAAATTTTAGGCTTCCCTGATATAACTTATACCATGCCTTCCAGAGATTGGCAATAGGGTATTACTTCCTCACCCTGTATATTTTACCTCGTCTCTACTACTTCTCTTATGTTTATAAGAGGATCCCATCAGGGGTTTTATCCCCTGAAAATTTTAGGCTTCCCTGGTATAACTTATATCATGCCTTCCAGAGATTGGCAATAGGGTATCATATTCTGTACACTGACCATGCAAAGTAACAAATAAAGACAATAACAGTTAAACACCCGCACAGCATATTCAGCCCACCATATGAATTCTTAAAAAGCTTGAAGATTTATAAGAGGCATGCACTTCTTACCCCTCGGACAGGAAAGGAGCAGCCAGGAAGCACGGATAGATTGTGGCAAGATAAAACCTTACCTTACTGCGCAGTTTTTGTCAATCCGTGGTTCCGAGTGGCTCCTTATCCCATCTGGGTCCGGGGGGGTTCGAGGTGTAGGTGGTCCTCTTGTTCCATCAAGCCCCGCGTTCGGGCGCCAATTATGTTAGGGATAAAATCCATGTTACGTTAATATGCTGTGGGGCTCCAAATCAGAGCTATGCCGGCCACCATGAGAAAGCAATAGACACAGGCATCACGGTCGTGTCTTAGAGCAATCTGCTTTATTGTGTAAATTGACTTAGTCTTATACAGAAAAAAGGAGGCGTATCAGTAGGTTAGTGTTACAGAGGTTGGCCTGTTTTACTGGTACATAAGTTTGTCTTCTCTATAAAACAATGCTTTATTTGTTTGTTTGTAGACATCGTGTCTGGTACCCTGATTATCATCACACTCTACATTCTAATTGCATGCCCTACCTAGACAGCAGTACAAAGCATTCCATACAACCTTTTGATCAGTGTAACGAGATAATCAAGATCTTGGAGACATGATGGACACTTAAGATTACACCTCTACATAATGTAATTAAGTACTCCATTTAGCAGAGCTTTTCATAGGACACAGAATAGAGTGTACCATTTAGGCCTACAGCCTCCGGAAACGTATATTACAGATGGATGAAATGTATACATATATAAGTTTTCATGTTCATAACCCTCACAATGCCTTTCTCGTGACCCTCGCGTTGCACGCATTCTGGCCACGACGGATTACTGGGTGTACACACTGCTCGATCCACGGTATAAGGAGAACCTGCCCACTCTGATTCCCGAAGAGGAAAGGGGTTCGAGAGTGTTGCTATACCACAGGACCCTTGCGGACAAGCTGATGGTAAAATTCCCAGCCGACAGCGCTAGTGGCAGAAGGCGCAGTACCGAGGGCAAGGTAGCAGGGGATGTGCGTAGATCGAGCAGCATGTACATCCCAGGCAGTGCAACAGTCTTTAAGGGCCTGGCCAGCTTTATGGCTCCCCAGTCACGGCTGAGTCGGCGGGAGCACTGTAAAAGGATGGTGAGGGAGTACGTAGCGGATCGCACGACCATCCTCGGTGACGCCTCTGCCCCTTACAACTACTGGGTGTCGAAGCTGGACACGTGGCCTGAACTAGCGCTGTATGCCCTGGAGGTGCTTGCTTGTCCTGCGGCTAGCGTCTTGTCGGAGAGGGTGTTTAGTGCGGCTGGGGGAATCATCACAGATAAGCGTAGCCGCTTGTCAACCGACAGTGCCGACAGGCTAACACTCATCAAGATGAACAAAGGCTGGATTTCCCCAGACTTCTGTTCTCCACCAGCGGACAGCAGCGATACGTAAGCAATACGTAGGCTGCACCCGCGGATGGAAGCTACGTTCTCTCTCACCATCCAAAACGGGGACATTTCTGCTTCATCAATCTGTGTCTAATATTCCTCCTCCTCCTCCTGCTCCTCCTCCTGAAACCTCACGTAATCACGCTGAACGGGCAATTTTTCTTAGGGCCACAAGGCTCACTCAAATAATTTTTCTGAACAATTTTTATAAGTTTCAATGCGCTTAAAAGCGTTGGAACTTTAACTTGAACCAATTTTTCGTTTCACTGGGCTGCCTCCAGGCCTAGTTACCACTTAAGCCACATTAACCAAAGCGATTCACCTGCCATCTTGGTTGGGCATGGCCAATTTTTACTGAGGTACATTAGTACTGTTGGTACACCAATTTTTTGGGGCCCTCACCTACAGTGTAATCATAGTAATTTCTATGTTCTTCGCCTGCACTCATGGTACAGAAAGGTGTGTGGGGTTGGCCTACAGTTTAGCTACATAAATGTAACTTGTGCCTTGGCTATACTAAGGCTACTGAAATGGAACGAAGACTGCGCTCCCGCTATACTGCTGCTTCAGAATTGTTAATGGGGCCTGTCCTGAGTGCTACTATTGCTTACATGGAACGAAGACTGCGCTCCCGCTATACTGCTGCTTCAGAATTGTTAATGGGGCCTGTCCTGAGTGCTACTATTGCTTACATGGAACGAAGACTGCGCTCCCGCTATACTGCTGCTTCAGAATTGTTAATGGGGCCTGTCCTGAGTGCTACTATTGCTTACATGGAACGAAGACTGCGCTCCCGCTATACTGCTGCTTCAGAATTGTTACTGGGGCCTGTCTTGAGTGCTACTATTGCTGACATGGAACGGACACGTGGAGAGGACACGTAGTGCCTCAAAAACATCCCCCTCCTCCTCCAACAGGGAAAACATTCTTGGCAAATGCCTTTGCATTGGTTCGTCTGGTGGCAGTCCAAGAATTTCACCTTTACCGACACAACAAGAGAGCCCCCACACCATCCCCCCGCCACGGCCCACTTAATCCTGGCCACATTCCGAAAACCAACAAAATACAACCGTGCTACTAGGTCCGCAGTCACCACCACATTACCACCAACGCGGTTACTGTTAAGGTGCATATAACCACGGACACGTGGAGAGGACACGTAGTGCCTCAAAAACATCCCCCTCCTCCTCCAACAGGGAAAACATTCTTGGCAAATGCCTTTGCATTGGTTCGTCTGGTGGCAGTCCAAGAATTTCACCTTTACCGACACAACAAGAGAGCCCCCACACCATCCCCCCGCCACGGCCCACTTAATCCTGGCCACATTCCGAAAACCAACAAAATACAACCGTGCTACTAGGTCCGCAGTCACCACCACATTACCACCAACGCGGTTACTGTTAAGGTGCATATTACCAGTCTGACTGGGGCATGCAGACACCTTGACAGAATGAATAGTGTGTGGCACATAGCTTCCCCATTGCTATGCCCACGTGTGCAGCTCCTGATGGCGGTGGCACAGGATTCTATTTCTCATTGCTTCTGTACAGCATTGTGGGCTATCGCCCCGCCCCTATTAAAGAGGGTCGCTGCCTAGCCGTGCCAACCCTCTGCAGTGTGTGCCTGCAGTTCCTCCTCATGGCAGACGCACTTATAAATAGACATGAGTGTGGCGTGGCATGAGGGCAGCTGAAGGCTGCGCAGGGACACTTTGGTGTGCGCTGTGGGGGGGAGGGGGGGCGGTTGGGCAGCATGTAACCCAGGAGAAGTGGCAGTGGAGTGTCATGCAGGCAGTGATTGTGCTTTGTTGTAGCTAGTGTGGTGCTTAGCAAAGGTATGCCATGCTAATGAGGGCTTTTCAGAAGTAAAAGTTGTTGGGAGGGGGGGGGGCCCACTCTTGCCGGTATTGTGGCTTAATAGTGGGACCTGTGAACTTGAGATGCAGCCCAACATGTAGCCCCTTGCCTGCCCTATCCGTTGCTGTGTCGTTCCCATCACTTTGTTGAATTGCCCAGATTTTCACACATGAAAACCTTAGCGAGCATCGGCGAAATACAAAAATGCTCTGGTCGCCCATTGACTTCAATGGGGTTCGTTGTTCGAAACGAACCCTCGAGCATCGCGGGAAGTTCGTTCCGAATAACGAACACCCGAACATTTTGGTGTTCGCTCATCTCTAGTTTTGAGTGGAACGTGGTTTTTAGATAGATTTGAAAGTTGCCACTTTCTTAAAAAGTCACAAAATATGTTGCAATTCTTATATCACTCCAGTACCTAGGCAGCATAAAAACGGACTCCACGTCTCTAGACAGATTTATATATGTAGCAACTGTATCAACATTGTGCCGCATTGATACGTTCGGGACATTTTAAAATGGAGCAGGGAGGGGAAAAATGCCTGGAAACTGGTATGAAAATCCCTCTGACAATTTCCCCCTGAGTTTTAGAACTTTTTCTTCATTTGAAAAAAAGGTAGACACCAATTAGCACCATTAAAGAAGCCTGTGATTAGACCTGCGGTATATTGTAGCAATGAATGAAAAGTAGAGAGATAATAGAGTGCAAGAGATTAAATCATCTCGTCACATAGTATGTTAGGCTGAAAGGCGACAATGTCCATCTAGTTCAGCCTTATTACACCCCCCTTGTTGATCCAGAGGAAGGCAAATAAAAACAGGCAGAAGCCAATTTACCCTCATTCTAGGAGTCCTTCCCGACTCCATAATGGCAGTCAGAATAATCCCTGAATCAACATTTGAGATCAACAACCCTTAATATGGATATTATGTGCTGTTGGCATTGAAGATCCAAGTATTTTAGTATTGACCAGTCTTTATTTGAAAACCCAAATGCTGCAAACTTTATCCTAAAGGAAGGGAAGAAAGTATTAAGAACCAGTGAGGACCTGTAGGAAGTAGGGGTGTAGCTATGATACTCCAGGTGCAGAAGAAGCAGTTGCACTTGTGCCTTAGAGCTTAAGGCTGGGGCCACATAGGGCCAGATCAGCAGTGGAAAGCCTGCCTCAAAACCTGCACCATTTGGTGTGGAGTTTGAGGTGGGTTTTATTTCTGTGCAGAATTCATTCCGTCAATGGGAAGAGGTGAATTCTGCTGCAGAAACGGTGATAAAATTGACATGCTGCGAATCTTTTCTTCCGAGCGGGCAGGTACTCGCTAAGGGCAATGCTCGCTCGAGTAATTGCCCTTAGTGAGTATGCTTGCTCATCTCTAATTCTGATTTTGTTATTTTCGTCCTCACCTTCCAAGAGCCCTAACTTTGTTGTTCTTCTGTCAGTCAGGCTCTGTGTTTTATATAAGTTATAGGACCTGCGATGACATCACCAGGGGCGGAGCGCTGACGTCACCAGGGCAGTGCATGAGAAGCACCCACACACAAACATACATACTCACAGTCAAGTGGGCATTAGTAGTTTGACTAGAAGTATTATACTTGGGGGGGCTCTGTTACAGATTTTGCGTTGGGGTCCAGCAGCTTCAATTTACACTTCTGGTATGAAATGTAAAACATATAAAATGAGTTCATAGTGCTGCTTCCTGTATATATGCTACATATTTTTATAGTGACTGAGTTGTATGAAACACAAGTCAGCAATGGGTCTAGTCTATGTGTATTAGTAGTATCTGTGTGCAATACTAATGATAGTAGGTAATCATACTAATACCATTCATAATATAGCCCTTACATGTTATACTCATAAAGTAGAAATCAATAAAATAGAAGGAAAATGAGATGTTGTAAAGAAGGCAGCCTATTATGTAAGCCCTGAAGGGGGGTATTTATTTATTTTTTTGCATTCTGACTTTTTTAAGCAATATGTACTACCACTGGGCGCACATAGTACATGGATGTATTTCCTATCTATTACAGTCATATGTACTATAGTTAAGCCATCACCAGTAGGGATACGAATGGGTTACAGTTCTCATTACAACATGAAAAGGTTAGAGAAAGCTGTTGTAGGATAAAGTAATTCTTGACATAGACATCATACTCCTCCGCTTGTTCTGCACATCATTCTCACATCACCAGAGGAAAGATGTTGGCGAGTTTACTAATTATTTCCAGTGGGAGATAGACAAGGAAAGAAGTTATGATGTTGTGTTATCAATCTGATGCACAGTGTAAAGAAAATAACAGAGTAAAGGAATAATGACGGATAAATATCATCCATTTACATTCTCGATTCCGCCACACTTCGGCTTTCATCGCATGTTATAGTTAAACAGTATATTTAGTGCCAAATACCGGATCAGATCGACTTATGGGAATGCAAGAAAACCTTTCCTGTAGGTTCCTTCCGAGTGCGGCTTTCCCATAAGACAATCTAATGGCATTTCAAGCTAAATATACAATTCTCATACACCGCCTTAAAAATGTGACTACAGCCTACAGCTCATTGAGCGAACGGTGATTATGACTGTCACATTTTATACTTTGCCATTATAGCAGCTTTATGCCAAAATTCATATCCCATCAGTGTTTATTATACAGATCTTGATAAACTCATAAGGAAATTATCTTTTCATGCCAACAATTAATTACCACTAATGTATAGCCAGACATTCTCAGAGTAATCACATTTAACCACAAGGCAGAGACACGATAAAGACATACCACAGCCATGCACTGAAGAACAGCGGAGATAATGCAAATTAGCTTTAGCTAACGAAACAAGTTATATTTGTAAGTTTACAAACATGTTAGCTTTTTTTAAGACAAGCAAGATATCCATAAAGTAACCCATATAATGAATGCTGCCTTGCTCTCTAGTAAAGGATTTCAACAGTGAATGAATGAATTTTCTCAATTTTCCCCCTGAAGCTATATAGCCTCCATAAAGGATTATACAATTTCTCCAGGGATGATCAGACTGATGCAGCAACTATATGTGTGCCGTCTAATGACTGGGAGAGGGTCACAGTGATGCTAAGGGGTCTATCTGCGGACTCGCCTGGAGTGACATGAATTGGTTATAACCTGATGGCATCCAGTTGAACATGTGGCGATCCCTTGTTTGCATCACCTTGTGCAAACAGATGACAGTGAGGGGGAGTATATAAGCTCCAGCGCAGCAGCCAAGAGCACAGTAACTATTCCTGCACACCGAGCACTGCCCTCTCCTGCTTCTCTTTTGGAAAAGCAGATCTTTTTTGGAAAGGTGAGTACTCTGTCTATTCATTGGCATTACACGTTCTTCAATGCTACAAAGAGAAGGGAAATTGCATTCATTTATAGAAATACTATGTGGGTAATGGAATTTGCTATACAAAGAGTTACTGTGCAGAAGAACATGCAGCCAACATTGCAGGTTCCTCAGTACAGAGAAGTTCTGTGAAGTTTGAGGCTTTTCGGTTCTCCAATGGGCTGCTGATCTTTCACCCTCTTTGTTATTAATTGACTATGTCTTCTACTTCTTCAGTTTTTCCGTCTAGATATTTCAGCGTGCAAATACTGTAACGGAAGACCCGCTGGGTTCTCTAGAATGTATGACTTGAGTGAATATTAGAATACGTTTTGTTATATGAGGATATGTGGATAATATTAGCCTATGTGTTGGCTGCAAACAGAAAATTTGGGGTCATAAGACGACATGAATAATCTGCCTTTCATCAAATATGTCTTTATTATGCAGATGTGTACTATGAATACAGTCTAATCAGTAAGTACAGCACACTGAAATACTGTGGATGTCTTCAGATGAGACAGGGTGTTCTGCAAATACTAGAGATTTCAGAGCAAAGTCAGATTTTACTTTCCCCCTAAACTTTCAGAGGCGGGGGCATGCACCTATAAACTGCCCCTTGGTGTCGGGTATCCCTGCTATTTTCCCAGTTAGATTTCAATTTTTCGGAATTACTCAGATGTGCCTCATTTTACCTGCATGAACGGTACAGCGTGAATTGAACAACTTATGCAACAAATACACCTTTGTGATTTTTATCATTAGCGATATGTGAGACCGTTGAATACATGGCAGAAAACACCGAGATCGCATCTCTACCTCCGCTATACGTTTTCTCATATAGGACAGAATGCCAATTATATGAAATAATTATAAGAAACTCATAGGTCAGAACTAATTATTGATTAGGGTTAATATGTCATGTCGTGCATTGGGATGGGCACTAGGCACTGATATAATCCTTAGAAAATCTACAGTTGTCTGCAGGTAGAACTTGGTATGACAAAAGATCTCAATGTTAAGAGATTGAAGTCAATATGCAGCAAAGTTAACCACTGGGTGACCAAGGGTTTCCACTGATGCGGAGTTTTGCCTCTATGTTGATAGACGATTATCAACTTTTGTCATTAATGAGAGATCTTAAAGGTTACAACAAAATTAGTGCCAAATACGCATTTGTAGAAATGCCAGAAAACCTTTCCTTCATTCCCACCATTAGATACTTCGTTACTAGCATCACAATTACTACAACGATTTCCCACTATTTTGTACAGTGTAGAGTTTAGTCTCATCTAATAATGTAACTGCCATTGCTTGACAGTTTTGTAAAGCATACAGTGAAATGCAAGGGTCTTCCAATTGATGTGTCTTACATTAATATAGTAAGACAAAACAGAACTACAGTAAGTCATTCCGTAATTAAGGTAGACCTTGTGCAGATGAAAATTTCATAACCACTGCAACATATCTTGTTTTTTCTGTCTTGAAGTAGATTCACAACTAGTCGTCTCGGTGCCATCTGCACATGATCATACATGTAAAACCGTGGTCTATCCACCAGCATTGCAGAAATATATATCATGGCAATAACTTTGTGTTATCATTCCACTCTGTGTTTTCCTTATATCATTTATTCATTTTCCCTCTCTTAGGCTGTTGCTTTGCAAGAAGGTCATCGAATATTAATGAGCTGTGTATTGTTATGTGAGGCGCATGCATAACGTTGCAGCTTCTTTAATATGTTGCATAGACTCTACATAGGAAAGGTCAATGGTCACTAAAAGTTGCTGAATTGTGAAACACACTCAGTGACCAGAGTTTGACTTTCAGAGGCTGCACGACTTGTACATAGTAAGATCAGGTTTACAATGGGTTCACCTAGAATTCTATGTAAAAGCAGATGATGTGATATCATCGTAAACCTCATCCAATGTCACACTCAGTTGTGTGGTATGTGTTACTTGTTAGATAGTATGTGTTAATGGAAAACATTTGGAGAGGAGTTCTTATTATGATTATGCACGCATTTTTGCATAATTACATTTTAGATCATTTGTAAGATTGTCAATTTTTTAATGTGTGCAGATATCTTCTTATTACATTGATTCCAAGTTTATCATGGCTTATAACTTTCCCTTAGCTATGTACAGAGGAATATGCATCTGTGTATTACTTGCCGTGCTGTCTGCAAGCTCAACAGGACAGCAAACTGTGGGCTCTATGAATGAGGACCTTGGGACCCGTGAAATAGAACAGCAGAACCTATTACATCACCCAAGACATATCCGTGCCTCCTCTGGCCAGTTAAGAACCTTCCAACGCTTTGATGGAAATGGAGACCAAAAGGCTAACTTTGGGGCAATGTTGGCCAAATATCTTCAGACCAGGAAAGGTAAGATTAGGCTTTTGTCATAAGATCCTAGACATTAACCTTATTCACCATAGATTCCTAACAATAGATAGGCTTGTACTGAGAAAATACATGCAGTGGGCAAGTTTCAGAACAAAGATCCAGAGCAATCGATAAGTAGATTAGGACAGAAAGACAAAGGAAGAAAAAAAATAATGCAAAAAAGTTCTTAGCCCATAACAAGCCCTTATTTATTATATTCTCCTTGCATTAAATTGTCACCCTAGACATCTCATTTCAGGGAGAATAGATATGGAGAGCCATATAGTGTAGTACATTGCACATCCATACTATATTCTACTGTATATAAATGTTAGGCAGATGTGATTTTATATATATATATATATATATATATATATATATATCTTTGTCCATGGAGCTGCATAGATGGAGCTGCCTATGCTAACAAAAAGCTACACCAATTAAAGTGATGATGTGTTTAGGTCATTGACCCCCTTTGATTGTTGGCTGAATCCTTCCATGCCCAATCTAGTTCATAGGTTCATTTTAGTCGATGGGACACGAGGATCAATGTAGCTCTTACTATGAGAGCAAATTGCACATTTTCTCTTTGATGTAAACTCCATTTGGGGTTTCTAAATGAGACAAAAATATCTGCCATAAAAGTGGAGACATTTATTTCAAAAATGTGTCTTAAAAATTTGATTGAAAATTCTCATTCCGATCATATTTTGGAGCTTGAATTTCCCGTCAGCGGTGATTTATTTTGCTAAAGGAAAAGTTATTTCTTCAGCAAAGTCAGCATAGCGTTAGTGATAGCAAATAGTTTAAATAGTGATTATAATGAAACTGTATAAATGTGTCTTTTTCCATTAGAAAATCGATGTGATGGCTGCCAAAATGAAATCTAGCTATCTAAATATTTCAAGTTACTGTCTGTATACATATACGACTATTAATGTATTAGTTTTAGTGGGAAACTTAATGGCAGAGACATAACTACTGTAGGGTAGGATTGGGGAGCAGGTTGTCTAGGTGTGGGGGGGTCAAAGGAAGCCTAACAAGCCACGCTGCCTTGGACAATATAGGTAGACAGAGGGCTATGGTAATGAACTGATCAATTGTTAATTGCCCTGGTGAAGGAAAGGGCAGCGATGACTAGCCGATAGTTCATATATTAAGTAATATGTATAGTACTACACAGATGCTACCTACTGAGACCTTACTCAAACAATTTACTATGAAAGTCACTGTATTAAACTCTTTACAACATGAACATTTGCTTAATATTGCTAATTTGAAGCTTCCATAAGACTATTTGTAAGTAGCTGTTTGGCAGGTTTAGATGGTGGACAAGGTATGAAAGCATTGGGGAATAAGTTGGCGCTATACAAGTAAAGATTATTATTATTATCCCCTACTCCTTTTCCTTTTCTAAGAAGCCTTGTCTGATGAAGCTTCCAGTAATGGAGTATGAAAATAACATTTATCGAACCCAACTAAATACATGGAGGCTCAATGAATTCTGTATATTCCATTTTTTCAGTTAGAGAAAAATTTCAGACTAGCAATGGATACAATGTAGCGTCAACCAGCCTATTACATAGCATTGTCAGCTGACATAACGACTACATAACATAGGGCTTTAATTTTGTAGAAACTCATAGCGGAATGGATGATGATGTAGAAAAAGTAATGCAGCAGACAGGAAAGGTGCAAATTATATAGACTAGAAGTTTTAGTAAGTTTCAAACTGTTGCTATCAGACAATATAGGTTTTTCTTTGCTAGCGAATGTATAGGGCAGTCAACAGTTTTAATCAGCATGGTGAACAAAACAATAGAATTCTTCTAATTTCTGTTTGAATATTATGTTAGAAAGTTACTTGTATTCAATTTAAAGCCGATCTCGAAAGCTGTTTGCGGCAAATTCCAAGCCCTAAAACTCGCTAGTCTGTAATCTGTTGAAGATTGTCTTAGAAGGAATGGGTCTCAAATGTGCATTTCAGTGCTGACAATATTCATTGTGTCTAACAGCTGGCGGTTAGTTATTAAAGCTAAAAGTATATGGCGACAATTAACTCAATGGTAACTACATTTTCGAGAAACATACTTTGCCCCGATGGTTAGTTGTACCAATTCTGATTTTCCAATGCTTGGCATTTATGTACAGGTGGTATTAAATTGTAGTGCCATGCTCATCATGGAAATACCTCCCAGTAACTGCATTGCACAACACAATTACAGATATAGTGCATGTCTGAACATTTACTAGGTAATCAGCTGGTTTACGCTTTAATAGTCAGGGTCAGATTGATAAATTTGGAAGCAGAACCATGTAATGAATTGGGGAATTGTGTGAACAGATGCTGGATTGATTTCATTCAGAAGCTAGTACAGATGACAGATGCTGAGATAACAGCTGGCATATGTGATACGCAACATAGAATATGTAGGTGTGCCAATTTCACTTAAAATGAGGACATAAGTTGATGGTGTGTGCCAAAATGATGGAGAGTGGGTGAATTACGTAGGTTACTGCCATGAAGGCACATGGTTGCAAAGGGCAATATACTCTAGGCAAAATGGTTTATTCATGATTTAACTAATTAGAATTATACAATGAAAATGAATAGCACAATCTCCAGATAATGTGATCTCTGGAGCTTTGTTGAGGGTATATTGGGTAAAGAGAACAGTTCCATTACGGAGCTAATAGTGGTCATCTTTAGACAGATTTTGCTCTACGGTTTCGGAAGTTAAATAAATCAGTTTGACATTAATTTTGAATAGTTTCCACTTTGGTTTTAATGTTATTATAGAATTTAAGTGGTGACTTAGCTTTCTACAAACCGTGCATAAATCAATAGTAGAGGTGAATATAAGAAACATTGTAATATATTTAAGCAGGATAAAATGTTTCGTTCTTCCCTTATCAGGCTCCTGCTCTCCTTTCTCCATCTAAAACTATTTATGTACTCTGAAAAAGTGCCCAAATCGATTTTGGTAGACAAGATGAACTGAAAGCTCTTGGACAGATCAGTTTACATGCTTCCCATAGAAATCTATAGAGAGAAGTAGAGCAGGAGGAGCCAAGTGAGAACAACAGAGACTGATAGCTGGTGCTGCAGCTAATAGTAAGTGTTTTACTCTCTCACATCTACTGGAATCACATCTATGCGGCACAGTACTTCTCCACAATGTCCTCCATGCTACTGCTGCACCCCTGTATATGTGAAATAGAGAAAGGGGAGCTAAAACTGATTTTCTCTGTTTGCAGTGTATGAAAGATATCATAGTAGATAGTCTACACACAACAGCTCAAGGAAAACTGAGAATTTTTATGCAAAGTCATCCAGAAATTGTGCTATTTCTCATGTACACACTGGAGGTTATTCTGAAACATTGTCTGAAAGTGTAGGTATGCTTTAAGGAGTTGTATGAGGCTATTATTTCCAAAAGGGACTATTCTTTTGTAACATGGAAACATGTACAGTTTGATAATCATGTACTCCTTTTGTGGGAGCTGGTATGATAGGATCATGGAAAAGTAGACTTACATAATACAATGTAATTACAGTAACTATCCAAATGCTACTAATCTAAATGATAAAATTGGATGATGGGAGCATTTATAACTGATAAAGCAATCTACTGTGGTACAACCCAGGTGTCTCTAAAGGTGAAGGTGCACATTTTAAAAGTATAGTAGACATTATCAGAAGTTATTTACCATGTGCCTGGATATTTTGTCAGTAGAGCTCCATCCCTTATTAACGACCCTTATTGCCCATGAACAATGAGCCCATACAATCTATAATGATAAAATGGGGTAAAGGTTAAGTAACAAAATGTTACAAAAGCAGAATCCACTTGTTTTTCCATTTCCCAACTCATACAGTATATGCACCAGTGATGTTAATGTACTAGGTATGTACTCTACACATGTATATGTGATATGTTATTAATCCCATCCTGCTACAGCCCTTTTTGCTTTTTTTGTTTTCATTTTTCCATCCCCACCTTCAAGCAATCATAACTTTCATTTTTTGGCAATATAGCTACATGAGGGCCTGTGGTTTTTTTTTTGTATGAACGAGTTGTAGTTTTTAGTATGGACAAGTTGTAGTTTTTAGTAGTACCATTTAACATAGTATATAATGCATTGAAGGATGAAGATGAGTGAGTACTGAATCAACTACTAAAATCGGAAAGCCCTTGGAATCGTTTGCATACCTTCTGAGCTGCCCAAATCCTTGCCAGTCCAAACGCTAACAGCACTCAGACGCAAAATTTGGGAAACCAAATTGTAGCCAAGAGATTGGACAAGGACAATATTTGTGTCGCTTCCCAAAAAAGGCAAACCGACAGAATGCACAAACTACCACACAATAGCACTAATATCGTATGCGTGTAAAATCCTACTGAAGGTTATATAAAAACACATGACGGTGAACTTGGAATTATATGAAAACAGTGGAATGGGAACTTCCTGATGTACAGTCCGATTTTTGCAAAGGAAAAGGAGCAAGAGACCAAATTGCAAATCGCTGATGGATTATGGAAAAGGCCTGGGAATACCAAAAGGAGGTGTACATATGCTTTATCGATTTACAGCAAAGCCTTCTTTTCCATTGAACATGGCAAGCTGTGACCATGCCCAAGACAAATGGAAGTCCCGGGACATCTGTGACAGCTCAAACAGTCATTATATGAGAACCAAGAGACTACAGTCAGGACATGAAATGGCAACATGGAATGGTTGAGCCAAGGCTTCATCTTATTCTCTGTATTGATCAACCTGTATGCAGAGGCGATCATGAGGCAATGCAATTTAGACTAATTCAACATCGGAGTTAAGATCAGTGGTAGAAACATGAACAATCTCAGATATTCAGATGATACAACCTTGCTGGCAGAAAGTCCAGAAGATCTTGAACAACTGATACTAAAAGTTAAAGAATGAAGTGAAAAAGCTGATTATACTTGAACATCAAGAAGACTAAGATCATGACAACAGCCTATAATGGTACAGAAAAAAATCAGCAATGAAGAAAATGAAGCAGTTCAAAACTTCATCTTCCTTTAATCAAAAATTGACCACAACAGAGAATCAGGACCCAAAATAGAATGATGAATTCCACTAGATCGCAGAGCAATCTCAAGTATGGATAAGATCTGGAAAAACAAAGACATAAGCACTGCAACGAAATGCTGAATAGGCAACGCAATCATCTTCCCAATCACAACTTACGGCTGTGAAAGCTGGACACTGAAGAAAATAGACCGGAAGAAGATTGTTGCCTTTGAACTTTGATGCTGGAGGAAACTCCTACGGATTCCTTTTGACTGCCAAGTCCTAGACTACATCAAACTAAAGTTTTCATTGGGGGGAAAAGTTACGAAACAGAGACTGTCATACTCCGGCCACATAGTGAGAGCTAATTCATTAGAAACATCGATAATGCTTGGAGTGGTCAGCAGCATATTAAGATCTGGCCACCAAGGAATGTGCTGGCTTCATACTATCAAAGCTGACACCAACATGCAAATGATTAAACTGAAAGAAGCCGTACAAAACAGAACCGCATGGTTAGTGCTGATCATTAAAGTACCTGAGAAAAAAACATTTACTTTCCGTCGTCCTATTCTGGTACTTGTAACTTTATTATTTTTGTGTTGATTGGGCTCGATTTTTCTGAGGTGAGCTGTAATTTTTATCTTTGTGTTTTTCATCTCTTTTTCTTCACTTTTTTTGTGAATTAAAAATTACAATTTTTTCATTGTTTTTTTTTTTTTACGCCCTTCACCATGTGAGATAAATATTAGGATATTTTAATAGCTTGGACTTTTATGTGCAAGGCAATACCAAATACGTGAGTTTTTTTTAATTGCTCAGTTTTTTATGGGAAAAGCGGGAATAGGGTTTTTTTTTACTTTAATTTTTTCTTTTTACCTTAACTGTTAAAGACAAACTAATACATTTTTTCTACACTTTTATTTAGTCCCCACATGGGACTTGAACTTGTGACCATTTGGGTGTTTGTATTATATACTGCAATTTTTGATGTTGTCTTTAAAAGCCTGCTACAGCCCGCAGGCAGGGCTTAATAGGCATTTATGCATGTCAGCCTCGGGAGGCATCAGTATAATATCCATCAGGGCACCATGATCACATTGCGAGGGGTGCTGATGCGGTACTGTTAGTAAGGTTAGCGGTAGACGCAAGGTTAGCTTTGACTGCAGGATCTAAACAGTTCAGTGCTAGCTTAGATCGCTGCAGTTACCAGCAGCTGTCAACTGTCAGAAACAACTGATAGCTGCCAGATATAGAGTGGATTTGGCGCCCAAACCCTCTCCATAGACACTTCAGGATGTTTATAAGCGTTCGACGGTCCTGAAGTGAATGAAGAGGTTGAAAAGATTATGTTACCATCTTTTGACCCAATACTTTGTTTCTATCAATACAGCTGTGTGGGGGCTCATTTTTGTGGACTGACATGTAGTTTTCATTGGCACTATTTAGGGGAACATATGGCTTTTTGATCTTTTTTTCTTAGAGGTGGGGTGATGAAAAAGGGGCAACTGAAATTTACCAATAATTAAGAAAAACTTTATTAAATTTAAATTGGCGATCATTTAATCACCCTTATAATATACTGCAATGATTCAGTATTGCAGAATATTATATTTCTGTAGGCAATGTATTAAGCCGTGCCACAGCATGGCAGCCTCAGCCCGTAACAAGGTCCGAGGCTGCCATGATATCTGAACAGTCACCCATGATCTTATTGCAGGCGAACCGTTCTAGTGACAGAGGGAACCCCCTCCCTCTGTTGTTTCCTTTAAGTGCCACTGTCAGAACTGACAGTGGCATCTAAAGGATTAACAGCTAGAATTACAGTTTTAATGGATGCCAGCAGTTGCAGCCAGTTGTCAGCTGTCAAAGATAGCCAACACTTTTCATGTACAGAGAGGGCTTAGCTCCTGATCCTGCTGTATACACTTATGCCAGGCAACTGCCATACATGTATGGTGGATAGAAGGAAGGGGTTAACCAATAGGCCAAGCTAAAAGAGGTACAATTGGTGGCATCGTTATCAGTACAATTAATTGATGCAGTTAAAACACTTTGTTTGTGATCATCTTTAGATGAAGGAGCTTTTTTAAAAAAAATAAAGGATACGTTTTTTTTCCAGAAACCATGCCATTTTTGCCGAAAGGCTGTGATGTGAGGCAGGTCAACCTTATTTATTTGAGTTGGGATGATTAGCAATGAAAGAGGCAGCCTATAAAAGTGTAATATATATATATATATATATATATATATTATACACACACACACACACACACACACACACACACACACACACACACACATACATACATACATACATACATACATACACACACACACACACACATACATGTATAGCAGTGTTTATGGAAATAGAGCAGCCCCTTAATTCTAATTTTATATACCAGCTTTAAAGAATCACAGTATCAAGGTATTTGCCTTTTGAAATGATGTAGGATTCGCCATTCTTACAAATTTATTGCTATGGAAGTCTCTAAGGAGATTGACTGTAGCGTAAAGGGGTTATCCCACTCAAAACATGCATCACCTATCCACAGGACAGGTGATAAATGTATCATTGCTGGTGGTCCGACCATTGGGACCCTCAGGCATCACACAAAAGCATACCATGAGTTGCAGTGAATGGAGCAGCAGTGTTCATGTGTGACCACTCCATTCACTGCCTATGGAGATAGCTGAGCGCTATGCTCAGCCTTCTCTAGCAGTCCCATAGACATTAGTGCAGCTGTGGTCATGCATGCACGCTGCCACGCCAGTCATTCTATAAGCTCCTCTATGTAGCATTTTGCCTGTTCTGCATACTGTTGGGAACTGCTGTTTTTACCTGCCCTTGTATCTCTGTATAAACTTATATAAGCAAGTATGGCCATCTTCTGTGACACTTCAATCATTAGCCGGACTCGGGGGGCACCCTACCAGTAGTCCCAGGGGTTCTCAGTTGTCGACATACATTCATGACTTATCCTGTGATCAGGTGATAGACATCTTGGGGGAGATAACCTCTTTAATTAATAACAGGTGAAGGACAAAGGCATGCTAAGCTGGCTGGGGCTAAGTTATAGTCAGGAAGCCGTTCCTCTGGCTTAAAGCACATGGATTATGGTAGATTTACAGCAGAGGTTCCAGTACTAACTGCCAGTGTGTACAGTGCATGACACAGGTCACCCATCATTACCCATGTGTACAGCTATACCAATTCCTATTTATGATATCTTCTATTTTGGGCTTATACACAGAGAAAATGGAAAAAATAGCTGCTTAGTGAAAATGTAGAGTGATGGTATTTTGATGAAATATTGATTAGTCATCTTGACACTTGGGAGTCAGTTTATCTACTTATACATTTATTTCTAGGCCGTTTCATGCATGAACATTGCTGTTTATACAGTATGTGACTAAAACGTTTGATAATGCATTAGTACAGCGGTCCCTCAAGTTACAATATTTATTTCTTGCAGGACCACCATTGTAATTTGAAAACATTTTAACTGGAGTCCAAAATTCTACAGAAAACTAATAATTAGTTCCAAAGCCCCAAATCATTGACAATATATATATAGTCACTAGATCTTGTGTATCTGGACTTTTCCTAAGTGTTTGATACTGCGCCGTATACGGCTGGATTCAGACGAATGTATAATCGGCTGGGTTTTCACGCCCAGCCGATATACCTCATCTCTCTCTGCTGGGCGGGAGGCTGGAAGAGCCAAGAGCAATGCTCTGAGCTCCCGCCCCTTATCTGCCTCCTCTCCGCCCATCTGCACTATTTGCAATGAAGAGAGGCGGGATGGGGCGGGGCTAATTCTTGGAACTTGGCCCCGCCCCATCCCGCCTCCTTTCATTGCAAATAGTGCAGAGGGGCGGAGAGGGGGTGGAGAGGAGGCAGAGAGGGGTGGGAGCTCAGTTCCTGCTCCTGGCTCTTCCATCCCCCCCCCTGCAGATGAGGACACTGTATATCGGCTTGGCGTGAAAACCGAGCCGATATACGTTCGTCTGAATCCAGCCTACGGTTGGTATATAAAAGGAGAATGCCTGGTCTGTGTGAGAATGTAAGTGGGTAACTGGTCAGTGATAGAAAGCAGAGGGGGTTATTAATGGTATATACTCTGATTGGGTCACCGTTACTAGTGGGGCACCACAGAGGGCAGTATTGGGCCGTATTTTTTAAATATATTTTTTAATGACCTGGTATACGGATTGTGCAGTAAAATATTAATTTTTGCAGGTAATACAAAACTATGTAAAGAAATGAACACAAGAGAGGATGTAAGTCGGTTCCATAAGGATCTGGATAGGTTGGGGGCAGAAAAATGGCAAATGAGGTTTAAGGCTTTATACCGCATATAAGACGCCTTTTTAACACGCGCACGCATATACGGTACTCATGTGAAGCATTGGTTTTCAATGCAGCCGTTCACAAGGGGCAAATACGCGGTGCGTAAATACACCAGTAGCGCAAAAATAGAATATATACGCAGCCGGCGTATATACGCTCAGCCAAAACATAGTTCTAGAACTATGTTTTGGCAAATATATGCCGGCGGGTCTTATAGACTCCTATGGGAACAGAGAAAAAGAAGGGAGGAGGAGGCATTTTTGTAGCGTTCAATGCTGCGAAAAGCTTACAGGTGCCTCTATATAGGAACTGGAAGGCATCCGGAGGATTGTGGCAGAGCGAGGATTTTCTGGGGTGCGGCATATGTTTTCGCTGAAATCGACACTCACAGTTGTGTGAATGGATGAGAAAATGCTGGCCGTAATCGCGGAAAAACGCCAATTCAGGCGCTTATACAGAGCAGGTGTGCACCTTAAAAAGATAGGACATGGTGCGCACTGTTAGTGCGCGTTTTGCCAGAGTTTCCATTGACTCCTATGGGAGCAGAAGGTAATGGAAACTCCTGCACTGCCAATAGCTTCCCCATTGCTTACAGCAGGGCATTTAAAAGGTGCTTCTGGCCAGAAGCACCTTTTAAATGTCCTGCTGTTAACCCCTTAGTCCCAGCGGGGATGAGGGGACTCCCGGAGGGTACTTTTAACACTGTGACAGCACTGCGCTCAGCCAATCAGAGGCAGCGCTTTCTGGAGGCAGTGATTTTTCATTTCCTGGCCACCAGAATACAGATTAAGTCTGCCGGGGATGGGGAGAAGGGCCGGACAGCGCTTCTTGGTGAGTTACCTTTTTTTTTTTTTGCTACAACTAGGAATGATTTTTGGGGTAGTGCTTATATTTTAACACCTCCCTCCCTGAAAATCATTGCTGCGGGGTTGCCTTCATTCCAACCTTTCATTGAAAGCAATGGGATAGCATCGGGGGCCTCTGCCACAGCTGTGGCAGGGGCTTCTTCCATCCCTGCTGCAGTCCCCTTATCCCTGAAAACTGTGACAGTGCTGTCAGAGTATTCAGTGACGAGGGGACCTTCATGGAGCAGCTGCTCCAGTGAATGGACAAAGTTTCATGTGCAAACTTTGCCCATTCATGCATTTTCCATGAACATGGAAAAGGACTTGGGGATTTTAGTTAACTCTAACCTTAACTGGAGCAACTAGTGTCAGGCAGCTGCTGCCAAGGCACATAGGATTAAGGGGGGGGGCATCAAAGAGGTCTAGGGGCACATGATGAGACCATTGTTCCTCCTCTTTACAAGTCACTGGTCAGACCACACATGGAATATTGTGTACAGTTTTGGGCACCAGTACTCAAGAAGGACATATTAGAGCTTGAGCGGGTACAAAGGAGGGCAACTAAAGTAATAAATGGAACGGGCGGACTACAATACCCAGATAAGTTATTAAAATTCTGGTTATTTAGTTTAGAAAAGAGACAGCTCAGGGGCGACTTAATAACTGTGTATAAATATATCAGGGGACAATACAGAGATCTCTCCCATCATCTATTTATACCCAGGACTGTAACAAGGAGGTGCGTCCTACGTCTAGAGGAAAGAAGGCTTGTACACCAACATAGAAGGGGGTCCTTTACTGTAAGAGCAGTGAGACTGTGGAACACGCTGCCTGAGGTTGTGGTGATGGTGAACTCGATTAAAGAGTACAGGAGGGCCTGTGTGCCTTGCTTAAATGCAACAGTATTACATGTTATATCAGTGATTACTCAGGAGGGTCGGTGATCCGGGGATTATTCTGATTGCCAGATTGGAGTCAGGAAGGAATTTTTTTCCCCTTAAATAAAGAAAATTGGCTTCTACCTCATTGGAGTTTATTGCTTTCCTGTGGATCAACATTGGGGGTAATAGACTGAACTGGACGGACATTTGTCTTTTTTTTCGGCCTTACATACCATGTTACTATGTATGCTACTATGTTAGAGTAAAGACAAATGAAAGCAGATAAGTAAGATAGATAAAGAGCATTCCTACATATAAACTCAGAATTAGCTGTAGGAAGCCATAAATCACTTTCTCCATAGAGGACAGAAGCTTCTTCAGAGTCCTGTACAAAGCATAGTATACCAAAAAATAACATTGACGCGCCCTCACCTGGTGCCCAAGGGAGAAGCTCATCCGGTCACAGGGTGAAGGAAAGCACATGAAGCTGTGCACAGTACACCAGATGCACTATAATACAGCCCCATTGATTATCTCTACTTGCCCCCAAACGATGGTCTGATTCACAGTCATTTTACCAATTAATTGCCCCTGGTGCCTGGCTGCATCTTTCAATCAATTGCATGTGCCGTAGATTAGCGCTGCATGTGACATCGTTAGTTGATTGGAGTTCCAAGTTTTGATGGCACAAGAAAAAGTATTGCTAGGTGAACATATTGTTACTTGAGATCATTGTAGTATGAAGAACCAGTGTACAACATAGTCCACATGAATTAGATGTCCAGTTGTAAGTTTAAAAATGTCTGCCTAATCAGCAGGGGCATTGCTGGGGTCTTAAAAGGTGAGGGGCACAACACCAATGCATACTGTATGTACCAAATTACTCTCTCCCTCCCCCATGCCAAAGACCCATTTACATGCTAGGTCTTGATGCCGAGAATCAGCAGTACATGGTCACTGGAAAGATATTACTTTCTACATTAAATTTAATGCTGCAGAACATCCAATAAAGTACACTTTTGATCAGATGCAATCATAAGCAAAATACACAGCACTTATAACCAGTGGTTCATGGGTGACATCAACTCTGACCAGTCATTCTCTTTCCTCATCTTCTCCATTTGTCCCAGACCACCATGATACTTCTTCCAGCCACGACTTGTCTCTGAAGAGTTTTTTTACACAGACATTTTAGTTTACCATTATCCTTCCCATCTTCTCAACTCCCCATACTGGTGCCCCTGACAGTAATAATGCCAACTAAGTGCCCCAAAAATATTGGCAAGTGGGTAATCCTTCTGACAGTAACAGTACAGTGCTTCCAAAACTATTAATGTTATTGTTCCATAAAAGTACCCTCCAATATAATTGTACCAAGCAGAGTTTCCCCTACAGCAGCCCAAAAGTAACTATGCCAGGATTCAGTGTCCCCAGATGTGTGATCAATAGTAATGCTTCCCCAAAGTGCCCGCAATAGTAATTAGGAATTAGTTCATTAGGATTATCCCCCCCCCCCCCCCATTCTCCATAGAGTTTCTCAATTTAAATTGTCACTAACATTTTCCAAGAACATGTGCTTATATGATAGCCAATGTGATAAATAGCAAAAGTGCAAATCACTTTATCTAAAATGATGTTTTTGTACAAAAAAAAATCACTGTAAAGTGATGGTCATTAGAAGTCTCCTTTCCTTCTAATGTGCTGTCTAATGCCTGATGTCAGATGATGCCTATCTTTAATAACAGAGATAACAAGACAGAGAAACTGAAGTGAAGAAGGGTGATAATAACCCTTGCTGTCCATAGAAGACTATGGAGAGGAGAAGGAAGGGGAGGGAAGGAGAGGAAAAGGGAGGGGAGGGAAGGAGAGGAGAAGGAAGGGAAGGGAAGGCAAAGGGAAGGGAAGGCGGAGGGAAGGCGAAGGGAGGGAAGGAGAGGGGAGGGGAGAATAAGCTGCTGAAGGGAAAGAAATGTTACACAGATGCTGCTTAAAGCTAATAGTAAGTGATAGTAAATAGTAAAACATTTGCACTGCCCATTACATCTATAGTATCCAACATGATGATGCTATGTCTCTGTGAGTTACAGTGAGTTAGGGAGCAGAATTTGCAATCTTCTTTCAGTGTATAGAACACAGCCTAACAACCGAGAGAACTGAATATTACAGATAGAGCCTGCAGAGAGAAAATTGTGAAAAATGTATGGTATAATCATATCATTGCCAGAAATAGTGTTATTCCTCATGTAAACACATATGGCAGAATATTCTGAAAAGTCATCTGAAATTTAGGTACACGTTAAGTGTACCACAGAGAAATTTTAAAGAAAGAAACCTGTTATTCACCTCATACCTCTTCCATGTTATCATCAGGGGTGCGCTACAGACTACAGGATTCTTCCAGCAGCCTGATGCAGGCAACCGCAATGATGTCATTATACCTCCTGTGACATTGATCTGTACTCTCATAGGCTGCAGGCCTATATTAGCCTGTGGCTTATTAGGGCAAATGGCAGAGCAGGAAGCCATAGCGTTTAGTGCCACACTACAGTATTCAACTGGGGATGGCAATGTAGCTGATTGAGGCGTTCGCCCAGACATTCAGAGCACAGGGCAAAATATTCGGAGCATATATCCTGAATAATGGTGCAAGCAGGTCCCAGCTAATCAGAGGATGACGCTACTTCTTGTCCCGGCCCCACATCCTTGCAACTCTTGTTCAGATTGGCTGTTTTTATAAGCATAGGCCCACTACAGGTTCACCAATAAGTTAGTACATAGAGATTTGACTTTCATTATAACAAGTGTTGAATAATAATAAATCACGACCAAAAAAGTTGCTATTGAGAAAAAGAAAGTTATTAGGTAGCCATCACAGAAATACTGAGGCACATGAGCTTCAGTAAGGTTTAAATGGCTCGTTTGCTTTAGAAACCCCCCTCCATGAATATAATAGACAGTCCCCCCTTAGGACTCTCCCTTTTACCAACAGAAACGGTTAGCCCTCCCTCTGAAGGTCCTGTCTCATCTGGGCATTGCATGTAATGCCCCATTGGTAGCCAATGCTGGATAATAATATTTAGAGCAGTTGCAGAACCCATAGGAGCTTTCATCTAGTGTCAAACAGACTCCAAACAGGTACTAACACATAATATTAAAACATTTTTTTAAGAAGGGTCATGAAGACTAGGCTGACACTTTGGTCCCTATGTGGATACTTGTGCTTGTGGATACAGAAAAGGAAGAGATCAGAAATGAAAACTAAAGTGGAAATAGAGAGAAACAAAATGATAGAGGGGGACATGAATAGAGGGAAGAGCATGAATAGAAGGAAGCTCCCCATAATCGGAAGATCAAGTATTGTAGAGCACTATGAATTCGGCAGATTGCTAATAAAGAAGCCAATGCTACCACAGGGATACAGAAACCTCAAATCTCTTCTGTGCTTCTGTTCCATCTTTCAATCCTGAGTACGTTACAGGGCTTGGTCCAGGATTTTTTTTAAAAAGCATTACTGCTGTCTAAAAGCCCATTTAGACACAAAAGATGTCTTTTGAGTGACTTTTGAGCAATAATCGTTGTGTCACTTAAGCGTAAGTTGATCACTCAAACGTTGAGCGATCACCTTGTGCTCCCAGCGGAGGATGCAGAAGACAAGCAGGGTGGCCGCTCTTGTCCTCTGCATCCAGCTGTGCTCTGCATGGAGCGCCCTGCTAGAACGCTCTGTTCTTCATACTCAGCCTGTCATCGGGGAGCGGGATACAGCTGAAACAATAGTATCAGCTGTATCCCGCTGTGAATCCCTGATAAGGCTCATGCTGAAAGACAACGATGAGCGATGCCATAACAAAAACTTCACGATGTCAGTGCAGTTACACCCAATGATTATCGCTCAAAAGACGGCTTTTGAGCGAATTTTGAGCGATAATCGTTGTGTCTAAATGGGCCTTTATACAAAAATGGGTTGTATCTGGTATTCTAACTCAAGTCCACTGATGTGAATTGGGCATAGTTTTTGTAAGAAAGGGGCTTAAAGATTAAATCTTAACCATAGATTGTGATACTTCAAGTAATGGTTGTGATAGGGCTATATCAATCTATGTTTATTTGGAGACATGATATATTTTTTATTTTAGCAGGACCTTCTTCTGGACGGTATGCAGTTTTGCCAAGCAGACCCATTATTGACCCTACCCATCGGATAAATGACAGAGATTACATGGGTTGGATGGATTTCGGACGCCGCAGTGCTGAAGAATATGAATACTCTTCTTAAAATTCCCAAACCTATAAAAACCTACTCCAGATTCTGTACAGATTAAATAAATTAATTTGTTGTCTTTACAAATCAGTGTTCTAAACATATATTTATTATGTACCTGTACATTTGTTTGTAATACAATGCAATACACATATGCAGAATTTTACAGAAATATCATCTTTTCTTCTTGATTTTGCCTTTTTTTTATTTCTTTCATATGCTAATATTTCATATCAAAACTTTCTAGTTTACCACCTTCTGTCAATCCAAGTCCCTGGGTATTGCACAATAAACTATAGATGAAAAACTGCCAATGCCTACTAAATAACAATGCAATATATAAAAACAAATACAAAAGTATCTAAAAATACCACAATAAGAAAGTAAGAACTCAAGTAACACTTTTTATTGGGCAGGAAGAGTGGCAACATATAATTTCCATTATTTCAATATAGTGCAGTCAGTGGCCAACATAGAAAAAGAGGAAGTCCCAAAACAAACATCAATGCTGTGCCATTATCCTACTGACTAATTAGGGCACCAACGTCTTTCAGGATGGGACAGCTTGCCCCATTCTAAGAAAAAAAATAAGTGACGCAACCCCAGGCTAAGTCCTCACCTCTTGTTTACTAGCCTCAGTGTATGAACACCACAATGGAGGATAAGAAAACATTTCATAACTATGTCTATTTACTATTAAAGGAAATCTGTCGTCAGCTTCATGTAGCACGAACCCAGGACAGGGAAGCCTGTTACCCCCATGTATACTTTATTCTCAAAGGCAGGGGCATTTCATTTGGGAACAGAGCTCCAAGAGATGGACAGCTTCTCCCTGCCCACAGCGTAAAGATTGACAGCTTTCTCCCCTTTTGTGTATAGGGAGAGAACTGTCAGTCTACATGCTGTGTGTGGGGAGAGGCTGGCAGGGCCCGCCTTCGTGATTTGGAGCCTTGTTCTCGAGTCAAGCTTCAAAGTTTGTTTTTTCTGATACGTGGTTTGGCCAGCATGAACCCGATGACAGATTTCCTTTAACGGTACTAAAACCAGAGCTGTTTCAACTAATGAACAAAAGAAACATTCCCTATCAGTCGACCAATAATAATTCATTCTGTTAATAGATAGAGCTCAAGATCAAATATTTGCATGCCAAAATGCAACCGGCTTATAGCGGCTATAAACCTTACCAAAATAAAGAAAAACTTGTGGTGATTTACATTTCATTCTCAACAATATTTCTGCTGCAGTGATGGCCGCCTAAATGTTATACATCCCGTAAGGACTCAGCTTTTTGAGCCATAAAGGCTTTAGAAACCTTTAGGGTGCATTCAGACTACCGTATATTGTCTGGGTATTCACGCCGGCCGATATATGGCGTCTCTCTCTGCAGGGGGAGGAGGCTGGAAGAGCTGGGAGCAGTGCTCTGAGCTCCCGCCCCCTCTCTACCTCTTCTCCCCCCCTGCACTATTTTCAATGAGGAGAGGCGGGATGGGGCGGAGCTAATTCCCGGAACTTAGCCCCGCCCCGTCCCACCTCCTCTCATTTCAAACAGTGCAGAGGGGCGGAGAGGAGGCAGAAAGGGAGCGGGAGCTCAGAGCACTGCTCCTGGCTCTTCCAGCCTCCTCCCCCTGCAGAGAGAGACGCCATATATCGGCTGGGCGTGAAAACCTAGCCGATATACAGTCGTCAGAATGCACCTTTAGGGTCTGTTCACACGTAGTGGAATTGGTGCAGATTTTCCGCAATGAAAAATCCACAGCAAGAACTGCGGTAAAATCCACACCAAATTTGCCATGTATCCCCAGTAGACTTCACCCCTTCAATTAAAAGTGGGAAAGCTCCTATGGATCCACTGCAAAAACCTGCATCAAAATCAGCAACAGCGGTTTTTGGCCTGGATTTTGATGCAGATACACACCAGAATACAACACGTGGGGATAGACCCGAACAGACTTTTTTTTTATTGCACTTTATGCATTTTATGAAATAAAACATATTTAAAATTTGGTTTTCATTAAAACATTTTCACCATTTGTTGTTTACAACTAGATATGCTCTTCCTTTCTTCTTGGTTTGGGGTATCCCGATTTGAGTGGTGCAAGATGCCCAACTTTGAAAAACACATATATTCAGCTATTCTACTCTTCCAACAGAGTAAAGTAAAAATAAAAAATCTTATTTGTATAGACCCAACCTATTCCGCGGCGCTTTCAGGTAATTTTATTTATTACCCCCACCAAGCTGGGTACTCATTTACTGACCTCGGAAGAATAGAAGGCTGAGTCAACCTTGAGCCGGCTACCTGAACCATGCAGGAAATTCAACTTACAACCTTCAGGTCATGAGCGAGAGCTTATGACTGCATTTCTGCTGCCTTAACACTCTGCAACACACGAGGCTCCACTATTGTTTGTTTTTTTCCAAATTTGGTCTTCTGCCACTCATGTCAAGATATCTGGAACCAAGAAAAACATATTTGCATGTCTTACAATACAAGCTACTAGATTCTGATCCGTGCTCATTCTGTCAGATGACCTCCCCGTTGGTTGGGCTGCAACACCTTCTTTCTGCTCTCCTGAAAGCTCATATAGCTGACATTTAGAGTTAAGCGAACATACTCTGCTGAGCTTGATGCTCGTTTGAGTATTAGCGTACTCGATGGTGCTCGTTACTCGAATGAGCATCAAATAGTGTTCGACCCCGCCCCAGTTTTTGGCCAATGACCCGTCGCGACGCAGCGCGCGTCATTGGCAAATTTTTTGTCAAAAGAGAGAGAGAGAACCAAGAAAGAAAAAAAAAAAGCTCGGGACCCGGCGTCCCAAATACAAAAATGCTCGAGTCTCCCATTGGAGAGACAGGGAGAGCAGAGAGAGGGACTACAGAGTGAGGCCAAAGTTTGTGTGACGGTATGAGCACTGAATGGCACTCGGCAGTACTGTACTGCAAAACAAGTTTTAGACGACAAACGGATCCAAATTTTTTAAGAAAACCAATTTCAAAAACACATGGAATTTTCAAAAGGTCTACAAAGGTGTCCGTAGGCTTCGAGGATGCAATGATTTCTTAGTCTTTCATCTGCATATATCAAAATAAATATTTTTTTTTTCTTCTGTTGACGTAATCGTATGAGAGCTTTATTTTTGCAGTTCAAGTTATAATTCTTATTGGTACCATCAGTTGTATTAAACAACTCTTTTTTTTTTTTGGGCGGCTAGTAAAAAAAACTGGGTTTTTTTGCTTTTTTTTAAATAGGATTTTAGTCTGATAAATGACATATTAACTTTATTCTGGGGGTCAGTGCAATTGCAGCCATACCAAAGTGATATATTTTTTATGTTTTGCTATCTTTCAACAATAAAAGCCCTTTTTCCCCAAGACTAATAACAATTTAATTTTTTTGCATCAACTGAGCTCTATGAGGCTTGTTTTTTGCATGACAACTTGTAGTTTTCATTGGTACCATTTTTGGGGTATGTACAAATTTTTAACCCTCTTTTATTTCATTTTTTGGGAGGAGCGATAAACAACTGTAATTCCCAAGTTCTCTACCATTAGGGATGAAGAACATGTTAGTTATTGTTATGGTTGTGCTGATGGTAATTATGTGTACTTTTTATTTCTCTATATTTTTTAATATAATAAAACATTTTTTTAATAGGGAAAATGCTTTTTTGTGATTTTATTGAACTTTTTTTGTTGATTTTTTTTTTTACATTTTATTAAACTTTTTTTTAGTTCTATTGGGGAATTTGACCATTTGATTCGCTGACAGAATACACTGACAGTGATCCTCCTACGAAGACAGCAGACCTGGGGTCTTCCCTAATCCCCCGGCTGCCATAGAAACCCATCGGCACCCTGAAATACCATCACAGTGTGCCGATGGCTGGCAGAAAGAGCCTTTTACCTCTCTCTAATTGCCTAGATACCCCAATATCTTATAACCAGAGCATCTACGGGGGTTTATCAGCTGGGATTGGAATTAGCTGCTGTTGTAGAAGGTTGTCAGCTCTATTTTAGAATTAACCCCCGTTGCTAATGGTGCAGGGGCAGCTCCTACTTCTGTATCATTTCAGCACCATATTATATATATATATATATATATATATATATATAGTGTTTCACTTTAACTACTGGACACTACCCCCAGATATATGGCTTAGGGCAGGAACAGGTTGAAGGGATTGTGTTATTAATATTAAGGATGAGCGAGTATACTCGCTAAGGCACTACTAGTCCGAGTAATGTGCCTCAGCCGAGTATCTCCCCGCTCGTTCATAAAGATTCGGGGACCGCTGCGGCTGACAGGTGAGTCGCGGCGGGGAGCAGGGGAGAGCGGGCGGGAGAGAGGGAGAGAGATATCTCCCCTCCGTTCCTCCCTGCAGCTCCCCGCTCCGCGGCGGCCCCCGAATCTTTAAGCACGAGCAGGGAGATACTCGGCTAAGGCACATTACTCGGACGAGTAGTGCCTTAGCGAGTATACTCGCTCATCCTTATATATATCATTTTTTATGTTACATCTCCCAAAACAATTTCCAATTGAAGTCATTTTTTTTTTGTAGAAGCTGCTCCTGTGTCTAGATGTTGTTAATGCATGATTGTTGACAACCCCTATTCATATCATGTGTTGAGCGCCGGTGAGAAGTTCCTTCTAGTGCGATTATTCTCATTCAATAGCCTGCACAATAGAGGAATCATTCTGTTGTCTGTGTGCAAGTGACCCCCGACACCGGACACATTAGATGAATGTTCTGAGAGAAAATAGAAAGAATTACAGGTGCACAATAGTGAGAATTTAACAGCAGTGGCTACATGCAGGAGCTTTTTCATTATTTTTATGTCAAATGTGTTTGTTTTGTATAATCTAATCATATCTAATTAAGATCTAATTGTGGAAGAGCCCCTTTAAAGGTTAGGATGTACTGTTGCTACAAAGGGCAATCATTTATAACGGTGTTGGAAACTGCTGCTTCCAACATTGGAAGATGGATAGATGCTAGAGTATCACCTAAATTAAGTGATTACTTTATCGGTATCGTAGCCTTATCAATCAGGTATGCCTAATTATTTATCGATGCATCGGAGAAGAAAACGCAAAACAGCCAGTTGATGTTTCCAAGCTCTTCTCCGATGCATCCATAGATTATGCATACCTGATTGATAAGGATACGACACCCATTGCATTTCACCTAAATTAAGTGATTACTCCAACAATAGAGAAGACCTGAAACTGGAAAAAGCCCCCCAAACCCAGAGGTCTTATATGACATCATGGGGGACATAAATGTGAAAACAATAATTAAAAAAATAGGTTAAAAAAATTACAGAATAAAATTTTAAAAAAATGTATATATAAATATATACCGCCGACACCAAGCTAAACCGTCACCATATGGGCCCTGCAATCTGAGACTAGACAAATTATATATCACAACATCTGAAACAAAATAAGAAGCCCTTCTAGTACTTTATCTTAGTGTAAATGCACTAATTTTAAAAATAAACAACTATCAATTAATGAAAATAGTTATTTCAGCTTTTTTTTTAAAAAAATCACGGAAAGCGGCCATATACTTACTGATATACTGATACAAGAGGGCAGGTATATACACCACATCACTCAACATGCAGACAGCCAAACTGCCAATTGGAGGAGCAAATAGCACAGGTGAAGGTGCTGATGAACAGTAACTCCCACACCTGCCTTAAATTGAGGGGGGCGGCTGCTTAGTATTGTTCTTGCATAAAAAAAGCATATACAGAGTGTCAGACCACATGGTACATGTAGTGCATCATGCAGGCTTACAGCCTATTAATGATGCCATATTTCAATCCCGCGGACTGCCCTGCACCTCATAGGTGAACCACACTAGCACTAAAAGAATTAAAAGCCGCGCTGCATGTGACTGATCAATACCAATAAATACGAGGTATTGGTTAATGTAACTGATATACGGATACAAGATGGCAGGTAAAGGCACCACATATTTTTTTAACCTTTAGCCCCTTATCAAACGAAAAAAAACCCGAAAAAAGTCAGCAAAAAAATAGATTTAAAAAAGTAGCCCTATATGTCATGAAAAAAATGCTGCAAAAATAATTTTGGTAGCTGAAGGGGGAAAAAGGGGGGCAGTGAGACCACCACATGGGTAAAATCCCTAAAGTGTGTCTGGACATTTTGAACCAAAACCCCCTGGTCCTCAAGGAGTTAAATAAGCTGTCCCTGTTTTTGTTTCCTGGATCTCTCAACAGATAGCCGATATTGGAAGCACAGCATGGCAAATAACAAGCACCATAGTGCGGAATGCTCTTTCTGAAAAATGTACAGGTGTTATGCAGCATGGCGTTAGTCCTCTAGTCCTCTTTAAGGACCAGAATTGGAGTTGTGAAACCTTCTTTTATCAGCTGAGGATGAGACCCAAGATCACACAACTACAATTCATAATGTATTTCAGATTCAGTTAGATTAGATCTTTGTACATTATTACTAAGCCTCGTGTGGCGCAGAGTGATAAGGCAGCAGAAATGCAGTCCTAAGCTCTCGCTCACGACCTGAAGGTTGCAGGTTTAATCCCTGCATGGTTCAGGTAGGCGGCTTAAGGTTGACTCAGCCTTTCATCCTTCCGAGGTCGGTAAAATGAGTACCCAGCTGGGTGAGGGGGGTAAAAGATGTCTGGGGACAGTAGTGGCAAACCACCCCGCAAAACCAGTCTGCCAAGAAAACATCATGATGTGACGTCATCCAAGGAGTCGGTCATGACTCGGTGCCTGCACATTATTACAAGGAAGATCTGTCTGGGCTTTCTAATCAACAAAAATCTGGCATGTTTGTATAGTCTCATTACCTTTGCTGTTGACATTTATCATGAATACAGTACAATGTGACATTCCCAATAATAAGTGCACCGACATACAGATACAATAAGTCTAATAAAACGCTAGTACAAGTTGCATTGCCTTATACCACCTCTAAGTACTGTGAAAAAATACAACATACCGCCTGGGATTATTCAAGAGAGACTGGTAGGTGCTTCAAACCAGTAGAAATAGTGCTGAAAACAGTAAGTAACTGTAAGTATACCTGGGACATAAGAATGTATCTCACTATGATGATGTTCAGACAGACACAAAGTCGACTTGATTGGCAACCTGATCTTCATCTAACATCGATATCTGATATTTCCCAATACAAGTAAAGTTACAGAAAAGCAAGGGAAGAGCTATAGCGAAGTGGAAATGGCAGCAATTACACTTGGCTCTTATTGCCACGATTTCGATTGCAGCGTTTTGATGCAATTTTACTGCCATTTTCGAACGCATTGTGATGAGGTGCATTAAAATGCAAGAAAACGCAGCAAAGTAGAACAGACAGCACTCGACGATTGTGGTGTTAGAAAATGCCACATTGGGATGCATGTCTGCAAGGCCTCATTAAAATCAATGGGAGCGCGTTACCGCAACGTTTAAAATGCTCAGTAATTGTGGTATTAAGTGCACGTGTAAGAGTGGCCTAAGACTCCACAATAATAACACATTGTAGGTGGAAAAGCCTCTTAGAGACCTTTCACATGAGCAGTAATTTTTCTGAAAGATATATTTAAAGACGTAGAAAATTCTGCACCAAAATCTACATGTATGCATGCAGGTAATGGAGCGGAAATCGGCAGCAGCAGGTTAAGGCCTCATGTCCACGGTAAAAAGATTATTTAAAATCCGCAGCGTTTTTCCCGCACGCGGATCCGCGCCCCATGGGGATGCATTGGACACCCGCAAGTAGTTAAATACCTGCGGATGTCATTTTCCCCTGAGGTGCGGATTGCGTGTGCGGGAAAAAAACGCGGCATGCTCCATTTTAGTGCGGGTCTCCTGCGGGGACGGCTCCTATTGCAGCCTATGGAAGTCGTCCGGATCCACGGTACACCCGCGCCTGAATTTCTGCTCTGGGAGCGCGGGAGAGCAGGAGTTCAAAAGAAAAAATGGAGTGCCCGGCGCATGCACGCGGCACGCTGCCGGCGTGCTGAGCACATCCGCCGGGCCAAAGAAAGAATATCCGGCCGCGACGGAGGGCAGGTGCGCAGCGTCTGGACAGGTGAGTAAATTCTTCTTTTTAGCCTCATGTCCCTGGGAAAGGAGAGACCCGTTGCGGGATTCTCCATGAAGAATCTGCGGCAGGCCCGATTTTCCCCGTGGACATGACGCCTTAGCTTCGTCTTTAAGTGAGTCTTGCAGAAATATTCTGCATAGATGAAAGATCCCTTACAGAATTGGTTCGGAGACACATTTTAAGTTACATCTCAAGTGAGGCGGTTATAGAAAGCAATTCCTTTTAATAATATTTACTTCCTATTCAGATAGTAAAACACTCAATTATGAAGTCATTGGCAATGAATGACTCAGGCTACTTTGCCCCATTACTTTTTTGTCCCATTTTCCTTAGTGCAAAAATGACAGATGAAAAATGCCCCATCATTCCTCGCACACAGGGCATTTCTAGACAACGCTTTTTTTTTTTTTTAGATAGAAGTCAATTGGACAAGGGATGGGAAATACTAGTGCAACAGATAACAGTCATGTTGGAAATGGTTTGGGATAGATCATCTTATTGACTGCAATGTAAAAAAGAAATTATATTGAACAATCGTACAAACAACAAACTGCTGTTCTACAGTTTTCATTATGTCATAAACAATATACAGTATGCCTCTGTGTTGTAGAGGTCAATGATACCCGAGGCTGTTTCTTCAAAGAGCAGAGACACTTTATTGTATCCATACATATATGTTGAGTTGGAATCATTTCCATAACACTGAACCAACCACAAAATGAAACCTACTCTCTCATAGAATCCACACCAAGACATTCCTTCATTATCTAAAAGCAAACTGACTGGTTACATTTCATTTCAGTATTACACAGGCGCAGTAGCTCTTTAACCCTACAATTGCTGTCTAATCTCCTGCTCTAAAATAGGAATACTTCTGCCCTCCTTTTTACAACACCGACCATCTTACTTGCATTAACTCTTACTTATCCAAATCCCAGCTACTACAACTGAAGTAGATCACATCAGATATTCATTTTAACAATACTATCAAAAAGATCCTTCAAAATCACATCGCTTATCGTAATGCCAAAATTCAAGAAATATTTCCTGAAATTTATGTTAGGGGAGGACAGTAAAACGCAACTTTATCATGCTATGCCCACTCCTACAAAACACTAATACGGTCATATATAGCCCATATAATGTAACTATATAGTGTCTACACAAGTACAGTGGAACATAAAGTGCAGTTGTACAATGTGTAAAGAAGAGGGCCATATAATATGTGAAGAGCAGGGTCATTAGCTTCTTCCATCCAAGGCACCAGACCGCAATAGACACAAAAAGCAGTCACTCTCTTCTCCTTATGGACCTTACACAGGTAGGACACATCGGAAGACACAACTTAAACTACTGCTGCAGAATTCGGCACCACAATCTGCAGGTTTAGCTGTGGATTTTGATGCAGAATTGCAGGCAGAGCTAAGCCAAATTTTAATTCCGCAAGTGGCCCTGCAGATCTTGACGTGGAATTTACCACTTATTGTAATGCATATTGTGGACTGCCCATATGAAAGATCCCTTACTGCCTTCGGGTTGCACCCCAACATAGCCACTACACCTATATAGATGCCCAAGCTCATAGATGCCCTTTAAAACATGGCCCAGATGATAGATGAGATAAAATACAATTTGACAGATGTTTTAGGACTCATTGGTATTGGATGAAGAAACAAAGAGACACAAAGCGCTCGAGCACAATCCTTCAAGAATGAACTGATAAATAAGTAAGACTAAAAATAGTAAGCCACTTACTCCTCAAGGGAGAAACATTAGCCCATGCGGACCGCTGTCAACTACTTGTGTCTAGAAGGGCAACACTCAAATAACCTCATTTGAAGTAACCGGAAACGACAATAAAAGCGGTATAATCTTCACAATTAGAGATTATTAGAGATTACACCAACAAAAACAAATAAGATACATTAAAATATATAAAACAAGTATAAAAATGGAGGGATAAAAAACAGGTGATTGTGCAATGTGTCTCTGGTGGTTGGGGCTCCCTTTATCAAGCCAGCCATTGATGTTATATATAAAAGGCTATCCAAGCTGTCAGGTGTTGTGTGTGGTGCACCCCAGAGGTATAAGGGTGACCCCCCTGCACCAGGTGAGTCTGTTCCTGTACATCCACTTGTTTTTTCTCTTACTTGAGCATTGTTCTTTTTTATACATTTATTTGTGCATCATTGTTATTGGTGCACCTTGACAAGACATCTATCGTATTTCCTCATAAATAAGACCTACCCGAATAATAACCCTTAATAACCCCTACCCGGATTTTCAGAGGAGGTTGAACTATAAGCCCTCCCTGAAAATAAGCCCTAGCTACACTACATGAAAAACCAAAAAGCAATACTCACCTAGTAGATGGCATTCAGGTCCCTCGTGCTGGGCTGCGGCGCTAATGCAGGCTTCTGTGCAGTCCTGAACACCGACAGAGCATTTCTTCCTGGTAGCGGGGCTTGAATACCCCACCTCCAGCAAGCGACTGCTCTGATTGGGTCATCGAGCGTCGCATTAGCCAATCAGAGCCAGCACTCGATTAACCATTCACAGCCATTCAATGCTTTCATTCAATTGCTTGCTGAAGGTGAGGTATTCAAGCCCCGCTACCAGGAAGAAATGCTCCGTCGGTGTTCAGGAGTTCAAGGAAGCCTGCAGCAGCACCGGAGACCAGCACAAGGGACCCGCACGCCAGCTGCTACGTAAATATTAGAAGACACTCTCCCAAAATAAGACGAGTAGGTTCGCTCATCTCTATTAATTGCTATAAGGTAAAATTAGAGACACCTATAAAAAATAGTGAAAGGAAAAAGTAGAGAATCTGCCTATTGTGGTAACACTCCTGCCACACCAGAGGTACCATATCACACAATCTGCACATGATTGGCACAGGACCTAAACAGTGAAAGAAATGCATCTGTGATATGACTAGGTTATAATATGAATATATGGGAAATGCAAGCCGGCTATCAGCAGAATCAGACGTCTATCACAGTGCAGGCCCATTTCATCCAGTCTGATTTATCCAGTGTCATTTCCCTGAAAAAATGCCTTTGTTGCACTTTGCTGGTTTTCATATAGTTTGACAATGGCCAAAATACGTGTCAATAAAACTGACAGTGAATGAATTTGCAAGCAAATAAAGTGGCATATATTTAAATGACATTAAGCCTGGCGCTGAGACAAGGAGGGAATGGAAATCAACACAGAACTAAGAGATGATAGAAATTATTAGATTGCTCCTTTAACTGTCTTCTTTTCTCCTGAGAGTGAAATTGCTTCAGAATGGATCAGGCTGAAATACATGAATATTGTGCAGTCATTTCCCTCTCTTTTATTATATGCATATTGAAAAGTTGGAAAAAGGTCACAATGAACTTTTTGGAATACATACAGAAACAGTTGACTTTGACCAGGATAAGGGACAGATGAAAAATTGCAATTGGATAGGGCATCACTGAAGGGATGAAGGGCTTGCATTTGATAAATTAAAAACTCTTTCTACAGTCAATCAGGCGTTGGGTCCAACGGAGTTGGAACGCGAGTTTTTGCGCGTACATGGGTGCGCACCTATGTACGCACAAAAACATGCTTGTGTGAAGCCACCCTAAATGGGAAATCACTGGGGAACACCGACATGGAAAAGGACTTTGGGATTTTAGTTAACTGTAGACTTGACTGGCGAACCAGTGTCAGGCAGCTGCTGCTAAAATAAAGAGGATCATGGGGTGCATCAAAAGAGGTCTAGGGGTGCATGATAAGGACATTGTTCTTCCTCTTTACAAGTAACTGGTCAGACCACAGATGGAATATTGTGGACAGTTTGGGGGAGAAACTAGGGCAATAAATGGAGTGAGCGGACTACAACGATTATCAAAATTGTGGTTAATTAGTTTAGAAGAATGATAGCTAAGGAGCAACCTAATGAATATATCAGGGGACAATACAGAGATATCTCCCATTATCTATTTATACCCAGGACTGTGACTTTAACAAGCGGGCATCCTCTACGTCTAGAGGAAAGAAGGTTTCTATACCGGCACAGAAGGGGTTCTTTACTGTAAGAGCAGTGAGACTGTGGAACTCTCTGCCTGAGGATGTGGTGATGGTGAACTTGATTAAGGAGTACAAGAGGGGCCTGGATGCCTTTCTTAAATGCAACAATATTACATGTTATATCCCTGATTACTTCAGAAGGGTCGGTGATCCGGGGATTATTCTGATTGCCAGATTGGAGTCAGGAAGGAACTTTTGTCCCCTAAAATGAGAAAAATTGTCTTCTACCTCATGGGAGGTTTTGCCATCCTCTGGACCAACACTGCAGGATAATAGGTGGAACGTGATGGACTTATGTCTATTTTCTGCCTTACATACTACGTTAATATACCTGCAGTTGTTTTACAAGTTATTTTTCTGTTTTTGAGGCGGTTTGCAGAAAATAGAATAATTTAAAGAATAAAAGTTGTCCAAGTTAAATAGAACCAAACCTTTTGGGGGTTCACCTATATGCACAAACAATACATAGAAAATATTTCAGAAAGTGAGAGACGAATGTTGTATGAATAGGGAATTACACAATTAATGTCACATACACCTTCAGAAAATTGTATTTCTATTATTTCTTTTCTCAGAGCTAAATGCATCTACCAGGAGACGAGTGTCAATATCCTGCAGATTATACAATTCTTTTGATTCTATATAAAGTTTATCCAAGATAGGCTTGTTTTCTTATAGATCTCATCACTTACATTTGGAAAAGCTTGGGCAACAAAGTAGTCTATTACATGCTCAGGAATTTACAGATAATAGTGGGATTTACTGTACTTCTGAAATCAATGTTTTGAGAATCAATTTAGCAACATGAAACAAAAAGTGTGGAATGATGAAAAAGTCATGGCGGTGTTCTATCAGACATGGCTATGGAAATCAAATCATGTATCAGAGGGTTTCAAAAATGTGAAAATGCTTCTTATGGGGTCCCCTATTGATTTTCTCTGACAAAGTTCACCTATTGTGTCCAGTACTGGGGAGAAGAAGCTGGTTCTACTGCACCAATATTTATTGGCTGGTCTGTACAACAGCAGGAATAATTGAATAACACCATTACCATATACAGCAGGATCCGGGTGATGCAAACAAGCCACTGAGCATGTCTGTATGCCAGAACCGGACACATTAGTTGGATTTTCTGAATGGAAATTGAAAGAGACACCAGAGAGCTCTATAGCAAGAATGGAACAACAATAAACCTGCTGTATACTGATGAGGAGCAGTCATCTCAAAACAGCTGTCTGTGCATTGTTAATCTTGCTTTTGCTCATAATTCCCAGTCATCCTTATAGGGCTTGTTCAAAAACTCTGACCTTGATTTGCAGAAATGCTGCCTTCCAATAGGTGGCGCTAAAGAGGTCTTTTGTATCATCTTACCATTTGCATATTTCACAGTGGAGCATGGATGGCCTTATAAGACTCCTCACACACCTTCTAGGCGCTCTCCTTAAGGTGAATAATACCTTTCCTGGCCAACATTATCTACACACAAGAGCATTTTTAGTTGTTTTCAATTAAAATGGTTTTAGGTTTTGAATAATCTAACTTGGAAATTATATATTTAATTGTGGGATATATGTTTAAATTAATTTCTATTTCCCAAAGGAATTAGCCCCTTAATGACGCATCCCTCTTTTTTTTCCCCATTTTCGTTTTTTCCTCCCCCCTTTTAAAAAATCATAACTCGTTTATTTATCCATCGACGTCGCTGTATGAGGGCTTGTTGCTTTTTGTGGGACGACTTGTATTTTTCAATGGTGCTTTTTAATGTACCATATCATGTACTGAAAAACGTTTAAAAATCTTAAAGGGAGTGAAATGGGAAAAAAATAAATTCTTCCATCTTTGGTTGCGTCTTGTTTCTATGGCATACACACTGCAACACAAATGATGGGATAACTTTATTTTATAGATCTGTACAAATACTACAATACCCCATTTATATAGCTTTTTTTGCTGTACCTTTTTTTTTTTTTTAAAGATCTTTATTTTTTTATTATTTTCTGCTGCCATCTTCTGACAGCTACAACTTTTTTATTTTTTGTCAGCATAGTTGTGCAACAACTCATTTTGTGCATGATATCCTGCAGTTTCTGTTCATACCATTCTGGAGTACATATGACTTTTTGATCAGTTTTTATTACATTTTTTCTTGAAGATGGGGTGACCAAGAAAGCGCAATTCTGGTGTGTTTTTTTCTTTTCTGATGGCGTTCATCATGCTGGGTAAATAATGCATTACTTCGATAGATCTGATTTTTATGGACGCTGCCATACCAAATATGTATTTAGGATTTATTATTTAGATTCTTTTATTATAAATACGCCAAAAGGGTTTTTAAACTTTTATTACTTTTTTTTATTCATTAGTGAAACTTTTTTAAACTGAATTTTTTCTTTTTTTTTTTTGGTCAAAGAGAACAAGAACTTGCGATGCTTTGATCGCTCCTGCCGTATGATGTAATGCCCTAGCATTACATCATATGGCATTCTAACAGGCATTCTATCAAGCCATGTCTCGGGCATGGCTTGATAGTCATTTTGCTAACACAGCCCTGGTACCTTTCAGAAGGCCCTTGGCAGCCATGACCCCTGCACGGCCCCTCAAAATCTCATCGCGAGGGGCCGTACGGAACCCCAGAACATCGGTTGGAGAATTTAAATGCTACTGTCAGAATTGATGGTGGCATTTAAATGGTTGACAGTCCCAATGAGCCGCGTGGCTTATTGGAGCTGTTGCCACCGGGTGTCTCCCTCGATACACACCCCGCATTTGCAAGATGTAACCTTACATCCTGTGACGTTAAGGGGCTAAAGGATGTCTGTCATAAGAATTACCAGTCACAATACAGAACCCTTTAAAAGGAACCTGTAACGATCTGGTTCTGGGTTGGAGTCTCCTTGTCGTAAACTGTGTAGCTCGGTAGCATGGTCAGTGTAACCAGGAGTCGGTATCCGGGTAGCATCGGTTGCCGTACAAGAGGAACAGGCAGGTAGCGTAGTCATGGTGAAGCCAGTGGTCGGTATCCGGATAATATTGGTTGTGGTACAAGAGGATCAGGCAGATAGCTGAGTCGGGGAGAGCCAGGTTTTGGTACACAGAGCAATTGTGTGAAGATAAAGGAGCAGGAAAGAGAGGAGCTTGATTACAGGTTGGGAGCTCAATAATCACGCAAGAAACTGAAGGGAGGGCTAGGTTTTTATAGCATGTCCAATTAGCAATCAGGGGGAGCCAAAAAAAGGAACAGGATTGTAGGAGCTGGGAACAAGGCTAAGGTTCAGCAGGGGAGCATTCCAGAAGGCTGGATAGCTGCCGCTTGAAGCACAGGAGCTCTGGAATTTGAGCCCCAACAGAACCTGATAGAATGGACAGGGTGACTGATCTGTAAGCAGCATCGAAAAGAGCAGGAAGAGTAAAACAGACAGATAAATAGTTTTTTGGAAAACAATTCAGTATCACTAGTAATTTATTCAGTTATATCTTTGTTCATTCTGTGCTTAGGAGTTCAGTGGGTGGTCCTACGTAGATTGACAGTCTTCTTTGTATCCCTTTAAATGAATATATACTGTATATGTCGATGTATGGCTATCCAGTGGTTGTGATGTACATTGTAGTTCTTCAAGGGTTTTGCTAACATATTGCAACAATGTATTGAATTTGGATTGTAAAGTAGAGATAAAGCTGGACACGTGTAAATGTGTCACAAGAAAACTTTTTAAGCTCAACAAACAAATAGAATTTTCCAAATGATATCAGAATATCAAATAGATTGAAACTAATTTTATCACGATATGAAGATTATTCACATTTTTGGCATTCTTTTCACGAATACGCTTCTACATAGATAAAGGGAAGTGATGAGTAATTTGTGATATGCGGATGGAATTAGGTTTCTTTTCCGTGTCATTTAGAGGATACTTGAAGAATATTGGTTGTATTGCCACAGGGAAATTCAGCAATTTTCTAACATAAGTTTGTTCAGACCTCAAGGGAGATTGCAGAGACTAATTTTTGTAGACTTCAAACTGTGTGCGCAGAAAAAATGAATCATATGTAATTTATATTTAAAAATCCTTTGTTGAGGAGAATAGAGTCAAAGTACAACTAAATGGAGTAGTGTGTGGATTTCAATAGGTTAATAAGAAATAACACCAAATTGCACTTCCTGTGGAAACACCACTCACCTGTAGTGCTCCACAGGTGGATTCACTGGCCCACACCACACTCCTATCTGCTTATGGTCACTTATTTTAAACAGGTTGAGGGCTCAGTCACACGGGCATTTTGACACACAAATTTTTGAACACATCAATTATGCGTTCAAAAATTTGTGTGACCGAAGCGGACGTCACGGCAGAAAAAACGCTGCTAACAGCGTTTATCCGCTCAAAAAGAGAGCGCTGCCCACTATCCCCTGCTGCGGCTGGGACAGCTGTAGCAGGGAATTCCTTGGATGTAAAACTCCTGGATGCTGTCACATCCAGGGGTTTCACCTTAGGTCAGTGAGGCCAGTGGCAGCTGTGGGAGCTCGATTAACATACAGAGAACATTGCTCTCTCCTCTGCCACAGCTGTGACAGCTGTGGCAAAGGATTTCTTCATCTCCGCGGGGAGTCCCATTGTCACTGGACACTGTGACAGCATTGTCACAGTGTCTAGTGAAAATGGGACTCCCTACTGAGATGAAGAAATCATCTGCCACAGCTGTCACAGCTGTGGCAGAGGAGAGAGCAATGTTCTCCCATTGAATTCAATGGAGCCGGCAATACAGCCTGCTCCATTGAAAGCAATTGGCTGCGGGCAAGCGCTACAGTGATTTTCGGGGAAGGACTTAAAATATAAGCCCTTCCATAAAAATCAATCCAAAAATGTGTAAAAAAAAAAAAAAAGAATACTCACCTCTCTGCAGCTGCCGGGGCTCAGACGCACCCAGCCAGCTCTTCTCCTGCACTGCTCTGAGGATTTATCAGCAGGTGGGGATTTAAAATCCCTGCCTGCTGAAACAGCTGTCTCTGATTGGCTGAGCACTGTGACCAATCAGAGGCAGCTCTCAGCTATTAAATGACAGCTGCCTCTAATTGGTCCATGCGCTCAGCCAATCAGAGGCAGCAATCACCCATTCATGATTTTAAATCCCCATCTGCTGAAAAATCCTCAGAGCAGTGCAAGAGAAGAGCCGGATGGACGCAGCTGAGCCCCAGCAGCTGCAGAGGTGAGTATACTTTTTTTTTTTTTTTTAACACAGTTTTGGATTGATTTTCATGGAAGGGCTTGTATTTTAAGCCCTTCCCCGAAAATCACTGCAGCGTTTGCCGGCAGCCCATTGCTTTCAATGGAGCCGGCTGTATTGAATTCAATGGGAGAACATCGCTCTCCTCTGCTCCATTGAGTGCACGTTGAAACCCCTGGATGCAACAGCATCCAGGGTTTTCACATACACAGAACACTGTTTGCTGTGGTTACATTTATACTGCGAACCGGTGACTTATAATTTTCGTCGCATGCATTTGGCCACATGTAAAATTCGCACATGTGCCTGCTCCCCTTGAAAAGCATTGGTTCTATTTAGATGCGGCCGGCAAACGCAACTGACAGACGCGCGTGCAAATGCCCATATGACAGAGCCCTGCGATTGTAAAAGAGTCTGCTTTCCATCCAGAAAAAGTGTGATTTTTGTGAAATGGCTATGGCTGTTATTGCAGCCCCATTAGGGAGTCTGAGCTGTAGGTGCAGGCACAGCCGAAAGACAACCAGACACAGCCTAGGGACAACAGTGTGACTGTAAGCACAATGGCCCTTATTTATGGCTCCGTTACCAACAGATTTGTATCTAAAACTGTGCCAGAATGAAGGCTTACAGAGTTTTAGACAAATTCGCAGTTTGCGCCAAAAAAAAGAAAAATATTTGACAAGCTCACCATTTTTTTTCCTTCTCAAAAGTGGGTGTGGCAAGCTTCTGTCTAGCATTCTGACACATTTGTGAAGCATTACTATAAGAAAGTGTAAAAACTGGCACTGATAACACCTAATAAAAGCTGGTGCACGCTCCATGATGCAGAATAACATTTTTAGAGCTAAACATATTTTGTAATGTAAACTGACACAGTTTGGGCACATGCAGTAGTGTTATGCGGAAATTGGCGTATTTTGTGTCGCTAAATAAACTACATGCATAGGTGCTTTTTTCATGTTTTACCCCCTTTTTAAAGACTGCTGACTTTTTTTAAATCAGTATTTAATTTGTGCTGTAAAATATATTTCAGAATACAAATTGACCTATTTTTGGCGCATACAGCGCTTGTATGCGAAACTTGTATTTTTGGTGGACACAGCATTGCTTTTTGAAAATTGGGGCATTTTTGGCTCATCTTTCCTATTTTTGGTGCAGTGTAAATTTTACCAAAATTACAAGTACATGCGCCACTTTTGTAAATTTTACAAAACTGTTGAGTTCTTAAAAGAATTGGCATAAAATAGACCGATATTCATAACTAAGGACCAATGTGTGCAGTTATTATGCCTTCCAATATGGCTGTACCCAGGGACTTTAAACAAAGAAAAATATAAATAGTTACAAGATTAAAAGAAAAAAAAGAAAACATTTCTCTTCTACACTTACATGTAATTAATTATAGGGGCTGTTCTACCTTAAAAAATGATGTCCCTCCCTCACTTCCGCTTCTCATAGTGTCAGAGCTCTGGTTCTTTATGCTGTCGGTGTCACCAGCACTTTGGGTCCACACCTCTGCAGTTTCCAGAGAGGTTTCTCCCAGCTTGATTGATGAATGGGTAAAACCTGAAATGCATATCTTTTGATTGCTTTTCTTTCACTAAATAAAAGAGAAGTTAGATATTTCATCCTATTTTCTCCCGATTTTCATTGGAGAGTTACATCAAGATACCAGATTTTTTCCCCGCATATTAAGTCCGCCAACCATTGTTGGGTCTACCTGGTAGGCAAAACCTCCACCACCTACACTTTCTATAGTCCTTATCAAGGCTGTTTGAGTCCTGGTCATACACCTAGAACTCAAACCTTTCATACTTTTTGGGTCTCCTCCACCGGCTTCCTTTCTCCCCATCCATAGGATAGACATCAAAATCTGACTCACGGTATCTCGCTAATCAGCTGTTTAAAGAGGCCGTGATGCTACTTCAATCACTATGCACTCTTTAATGTTTACATTGCTCCATGACACTGTTTGTACTCAGGGCACATCAATATTAAAGCCCAGTAACCCCTTTAAAGCTAACATTAAAGGGAACCTCTCACATTGAAAATGCGGTCCATTCTGCAGCCATCATGTTATAGAGCAGGAGCAGCTGGACAGATTGACAGATTTATGTATATATTTTTATGGGGAAAGATTCAGTTTAACTTGTGCTTTATTCATTTATATCCCTGCACATTCTGACCTTACAGGTCCAGTGGATGTCCTATCAGTGACTGATAGCTATCCATGTATGACTGTACATACAGAAATAACTGGCAATCACTGATAGAGGTCTAGTGGGCGGTCCTATCAGTGATTGCCAGTTATTTGTGTATTACAGAGAGGCGTAGCTTCTGGGCCCCAATGCAAAACCTGTAACAGGGCCCCCAACTATAATGCTTTATTCATAGTACTGGGCTCCCTATATGGGGAAGAGAGGCCTTATGGGCCCCCTAAGGCTCCTGGGCCCGAGTGCAACCGCAACCCTTATAGCTACGCCAGTGTTTACAGTCATACATGGATATCTATCAGTCCCTGATAGGACCACTCACTGGACCTGTAAGGTCAGAATGTGCAGGGATACAAATGAATAAAACACAAGTTAGGTTGAATATTCCCCATAACACTATATATCAGTCAGCTCAGCTCCTCCAGCTCTATAACATCATGCCTGGAATTTGGACAGCATGTTCAAGCTGACAGACTCCCTTTAAATAGGAAAGGCAAGGCAAAAAATACGGCATCGCAAGGGCTGGCCATGGGTACCACAGGACAACAAATTCAAAATACTTTACATTTACGAATCCGGAGCCTCACAATGCAGATCCCTTTTTTATAAAGAAAACAAGTATCACAGTTTTGTCTCTTGCCGTCGTTTGAAAATCTGTTTTCATTATTAAAAAGCTGCTTAAGAGAAACAGAACAATTTAGCTTTCACTCCAATGATGTGAACAAAAGAGATGCCATTCAAAATTTATAGCCTTGAGACTTGGGCTGAATTATAAACTACGAAAGCATAATAATGAAAAATATATATCTCAGATGGGATCGCTTACATCAAAATTCTATTTCTGCACCTAGAATTAAATACATTATGAGATGATTTGGCCTATTGTGAGACACAATCCTACATACTAAACAGATATTACTGTGTAGCGAACGGAAATGACCAATACATACAATATTGTTTTTAACAGGTCTGGAACTTTAGTATGCAACGGCTCCGAGCTAATGACCACTAGTTTGTTTCACGTCATTTCCTTTGTATACCGAGATAACCCCAAGAGCTTCATTAGCTAGTGCATGACACTTAGAAGAACAGTTCTCGGACTGTACTGAATATTTATGCTACAGAAGCAGTGGGCTTCCTATCTAACATTTCCGCATTTAAATCCCTTAACTAGCATCCCACATACAACGCATTACCACATCCCTTGACAACCACAGGCTTTGAAATCTTAGAACCAGATCCTACATTGTGCGGCATTAGCATTCAAAAGGACGGCATACTTAATTCACAGTTTTCCAATCTAAGCTGCCTCCGGGACGATGTAGAAATTACTTAGTGACTACGTTAAATGATGCCCTGGTAGATAACACCACTCAAAGGTTCAGGAGTTCAAACGATGATAATTGAATTGCAAGATTATATTTAACATTTTCCGTCCTGTCCATGAAATGTTTCCATTGAATGTGGACGTTTGAGCAAAATAGAACTTGAGATACAAGATGAAGAGTTTATGTTTTAAGATATTATTTCCATATTATGCTAACATTTAATAAGGTTTCCCCACCCACTTATTATTTTTGGTTTTAAAAGTCCAGTTTCCCCTGCGTACATGCTTATATACAAACTTCTACTGCATACACTATGCAGCTTCTCGCCGATCCCTTGCTGCTGTCACATAGGGCAGCAGGATCAGCCAGACATAAAATATATGAACACAATCGTTCCAAAAATGGTTGAGTATATTGTAAGGAGAATTTATGTGTTTATCAAAGAGAAGACGATCCCAGATCCCGTGCAGAAGTCCGGGCCCAGGAGAAATTCAAATCAAAACCAGCTTTATGTGGTATCAAGTGATTTTCCAATTTATTCTAAGGTGGTCAGAGCATATATAGCATAAATGACATCACAGCAAAAAAGTGTATACCTCCAATACATAATAGGCTGAAATAAAAATGATTAACATAAGTTACACCTCTTAAGGCGCTACTATAACATACAATGAGACCGTTATGAATTCAGTGAAAAGGAATGCAAGGGAGGCAGTCTGGAGATTCTTATCTTGTCTGTCTACCCCGTAATGGTATAGAAAAGTTTTCGTTTAACCCTTTAACTACTCATACTAGCAACAGGCTATATCTTTCTTAGTTTACAATCCAATAAAAGAACAATTAACTGATACATTGATCTACAATTTTCTTAACATTCCCCACTTTAGATCAATACATCAGCACAGTATAATAGTAAATACACATATAAAATGACTCTACCACAGACCCCCTGGCTACGGCCCGAAGCTTTATTACCAGGACGCCTGGGTTCACACTTCAAGACTAAGTATATAATTATTTCATATAAAAATATTTCATTGATGCAAATATATCTTTATAAAGTCATTCCACCAATTGTACCCACAATTAGGCCCGCCCCCAAGAGAAGCTTGGCCTTGATTTATTATCCAATTGATGCTTCTTTCTTCATATATAAATGATTGTCCATCATGATATAAAATCTTACTTATCGAAGTGTCCATCAGTTATTAGAGCAATCCTCCGGTACAATCAGAACGCACTGGAATCAAAATGTCACACTTCAAAATCATCAAAGAAAAATGGCGCTTCCTTCGTAGATCTTTTACCCATCACTTGTCAGACAGAGGTGGTCACCTGACCCAGTAAGTGATCTTGTTCTTCGTCATCTTGTATATTTTGAAACATAGTTTTGGTGATGGAAGTGTTAATAATAATAAGGTTTTGTAACAGTCCTCGGATACATGGAATACAGCAGCAACCGCAAAGTACTAGAATGGAGGCAAATACTGACATAGAGACTAATGTGGAGTATATGACTTGTGACCAGTGTCCGAACAAGTTTTCCAACCAGTCTGTGAATGGATCGTCTATGCCAGAGTTATCAGCTAGTTCATTTGATAATGCATTTAACCCTTCCAGTGCTCGAGTAACACTACCATCAGGTGCTGTGTTATTAGGAATGAAAGTACAACAATATCCTCCAATCATTTTACAAACTCCTCCTTTTTCTGCTAGTAACATATCAAGAGCCATTCTATTTTGCCATGCAATGAGTGAGGTAGGTCCTAGTTGTTCCGCTAGGCCCTTGATTGCATCTCTTGTATAATTAACAAATCTCTGTTGGTTATAATATATATATAATCCAGTCTACATTTTTATTCACTGTTACCCACCATGCAAGAAGAGACTCAAACCCCCTGCAGCCATCCGATTTCTCGTCCCATACTCGTCCGGTACCCCCCTTGGGACCCCGATGGGTCCGAGGAACCTTTGGGAGAGGTGTCCCTAGTTCTCCGGACACGGCCCTTGCTGTTACCCTCGGAGGTCATGAGGTATATAGGCATTATCAGTTGTACCAAGCACAATCCCGTTAGGGGCTGTACCTGGCACCTGTTCTAGGCCCGGTCACCACACAACCATCACACGTCTGTGCGTGCTCTCTGTAGCTCAGGCCATATCCCAGAGACAGCGTGCCCTTACGGTTCTCCTCTCCGCACAGCATCCCTCAGGCAGTCTCCCGTAGTCTGCCTCAGTCCCATTACCAGGTAGCGCGAAACAAGTCTAACCCCAGGATCAGAGGCAACAGCAGGCATTTGGTCCCCGCTCACAGGTGGAAGCAGCAAACTCAATGTATGACATGGATCACTTACCGGTGGGGGGTAGGTACAGTTAAGAAGCTTAATCACACATTTTATGTTCATCACAGCGTGAGGACTTGTCATTAACTTTTATCTATCGTGGGGTCAAGTCTTTCTATCTCATATAATTATTATTAACATTCTCTATACACAATATTTACTGCATAACAAAGATTCACACAACTACTACTACTCCAATCATCTGCAGTCGCTTGATCCTCCAACGTTAACAACCCCCCCTCAGGAATTTCTCTTATCAGGGAGAGGTGATGGAGTAAGATAAACAAAGCTTTAACTGTGGCTGGACTACTACAGATAACTGCAGCATCCTTGTGCTATCCTTCCCGTAATAGGGACACTCAGCTCTCACATTATCAACAACTTCATTATTATTATATCTTACATGACATTATCACATTGAAAACACCATTTAACAATCAAAATCACTGCAAACCAATCACAGAACGGACATGTACACAAATAACAGCAAGAATGGACGTTCCCTATTCACACAGGTTTATACTAAACTTCATTCCTGATCATCTTCATTACAGGTCTATTCATATCAAGCAAGCAGAGCATGGCTAGAGTCAGTCACATACCCCCTCCCTCCCTCACTGAACTCTAAAGCTGAAAGGTGGGGGCGAGGGTAAAAGAAGCATTCCCATGTAACAGACGATTTAACCATTTGTGAGCTGACCCCATCTTATAGCACACACCTCAGGTAGACAACATATCATCAACACACAGAGGACAATGATGGAGGGTTCTGACTATTCCTATGCAGTTCAGAGAAGGCACTAATCACTGGTGTTGTGTACTACAAGTGCAAGCATTGGGATGCCAGGTAGAAGGTACAGCTATGGGATGTAAGGAGCCAAGATGGCGTCTGGGCGGCGGCCGAAGGTATTACAGCAGGTACTAAAATGGCCGCAGGCCATGACTAGCACTAAGATGGCCACCAGGGACGTGGCCTGACTAGGAGTACTATCAAGCCAGGCAAGCATCTAGCCACGCCTTACCCCTTTGTGTGCAATGCCAACAAGTCCCTCATCTGACACACATCTATAATAATCTTTGTGTATAGCGCCAACATATTCCGCAGCGCTTACATAGACGGGGGATACAGAAAGACAAAAGTACAAACATTACAGAACCGCGGTTACATAGTAATCAGCTGATGGAAACAATAGGGGTGCGGGTCCTGCTCCAACCAGCTTACATACTACAGGTAATGGGGTGATACAGAAGGTAAAGGGCTGGAGATGTGCACTGTATGGCGAGGTGGAGAGTGAGGGGTGATATACACATAGACAAGGGTCAGACATTTAGCCGTGTGACGGCAGAAACTGTGTGACTGCAGGAGCGGTTTATGACGGCTAGCAGGGATTGCAGTCAGTAGGTCAGGGAGCAGATCTACCAGTATGGCGCTCGTCACTCCTTCTATAGAAGTTACACTCAGAGCTCTCCCAGCATCCCCCATGTGTCGGACGGCGCCCCCTCCTGGTCTTATACTCCCTTCTGCATTGTTTAGCACAAATAATACAAGACAAAAAATTTTTTTAGAGTAGTTTGTAAACCCCTAGGCTGTGAATACTTTCCATATGAGTGCTACCATCCCCCCTGTTGAGACATGACACAGGCCATGGCTAAAAACTGCTGCACATCTGAAGAACAATTTAGGTAAGATAGCTTTTTTTTTTTTTTTTAACGGAGATGTACAGCCCATCTACAAGAGTGTATTCAGCATCTACAAGAGATACATCCTGCAGATCTGGTCTGAGTAACACCTTATGTGCCATCTCTCCTAGACAGTTGTATGGAGGACCGTCTGAAGAAATAGGCAGTAAGGTGGATGGATGGAGCGTAGCACATCCCAAGGTTGTCAGGTGTGGCTGTGAGCAGTAGTGTCCTGCAGGGGGAGGTCTAGAAGGACTAAGATATGAGTATATCTAACTGCGTGCGGTACTCAGTGTGTGGGGGGACAGCACTATAGTGGCAGAAGGTCTGACTACCGCTTGTACACAGGCTGGGAACGCTCGGCCACTGGATCTAATCTGCAAGAGTAGTATGCCAGCAGTCTGTTTTCCACCGTGTTCCTGAGTTAACACAGAGGTGATATATCCTTCTCCTGAGTCAACAGTTAGCACAAAGGGCTTGCTGTAGTTCAGCAGCCCCCCAGACTGGTGTGCCCACCAGAGTCTGTTTTAACCTGACAAAGGCTTCCTCAGAGGCCCATCTCACTGGATCCTGCCGGCTGCAGCCAGAGGGTCATCATAGATGATTCTGGTAAGAAGCGCTGTCAGAGATGCAGAATTTGAGATCCAGGAGCTATAGAAGTTTGTCTGTTACGATCGTGTGGGCAGGCAAAGCACGGAACCCACATGATCATGACCAGAGGGGACGCACACAGGTATCACCAGGGTCACACGGGACTCACACCGGTTTCAGGCAACTGACCCTGTTCTACAAGGGAGGATGACAGTGGCCCTACCTAAGCGGGGACATTGCCCTAATAAGGGCAGCCCAGCGGTCTTCGGATCTGGGCCCTAGCTGATCCTAGGAGCCACACACCAGAACAGGATGCATTCACATGCCACATGACAGACCCAGAATACACCGCATACAACATGCAACCACTAGTAACAGATTGGAAGCTGAATATAAATACCAGGTATTGGTTGACATGTTGTACAATATGTTGAAAGCTAGCAGGCCACTTCACAGCTCCTGGTTATACTGCTAGTCCCTACACTAACCAGGAGTCCAGCAGAACCGGACACCGTTCACACCGCACGCTGCAACAGGACAGGACACAGATAGCAGGACACACAGCAAGCTAACACAAAACTGACAGAATTTAAACGTACAAACGGACATGAACCAAGTCACACTGCAAACCTCACCAGACAAGCATTCATGACGGCCCACCTGAGGGGCCATGCAGTGACTGACCAGCGGATTGGCTAGCAGACAGTACCACACCCAGCCAGCTCAATCATTAACCCTGTGAGTGCTGTGCTGCTGGAAACACAATAGAACAACAAATCCCAGCAGCACACGTAACATTGTCATTCCCAAAGAGGACATCATTTGCTCATAGTTTTGGGACCTCCAGAATTGCTTGCCTACCTTCATCTGACAGGTTATACCCCAAATATTTAACCGTTTGCTGACCGTATTGGAGTTTCTACATGTTTACTTTATGGCCTTGCTCATAAATAAACCTCAAGAGTACGACTGTGTCCCCCCCACAATTCTCTCCACTGTCTGCTGCTGACTACCAACATGCAGTAGTCGCTGACTACCTCTAAGAGGCTGGAACTGGGCTAAGTGTACTGACATAGCCTGGGAGACAATTGTTGGAGGTTCACAGCAGCCCTGAGGTACTCTGGTGAAGGTATACCTAATTTTATCATAATATCTCATCACAACACATTTACTGGACATATTCGGGACTACATAATCTGACATTTCACAGGCTTATTTATCTCTAGGTCTGTTATAACTGGTTCAGAGAGAGATTCCCTGTGGGTCCGGCCATTAACCCCTCTTACCAGGATATGACTATTACTACATTTAACATTGGCTACATATTGGGATGTATTAATGCCCTGGTCGCTCCTGAGTCCACCAGGAGAGTAATCATCCGCCCATTCACCTGGAGATCTATCTCAGGCAGTGGAGATTGCCATGAGATCCTCCAAGTGTTGTACATCGACCCCTCCTAGTCATTTTTCCCCAAGGTCGCTGAGAACATTGTTTCTCAGGGCGCTCTCGGGCAAAATCACTAGACTTCCATTATTCAAACACACATTTAAATCCCCGAGCTGCATCCTTCCTCTGCTTCTTCCTCTGTCTCTACTTTCACATCCTCTCGCTGTCCAATGACCTCTCTGACTTACTTGAACCATCATATCACATTCCTCTCCCTGTATAAAAAAAACCTCACTTTCTCACCCTTTTCTTTGTATCACTTTTCTCCGCATGTTTTGCATACTCCAAAACATCCTGCAATGATCCTGTTCTAAGGGTAACCATATGCTTCGTTATATAACCTCCTATTTCTTTCTTCACTCCACTTACAAACGCATTCTTTAACTGCTGATTATATGCAGCATTCGGATCATCTCGCTCTTCCTGATTTCCCTCTGGTGCCTCTAGTCCACTATAGATGTCAAATACTTCCTTCAGTCTGTGATAATACTGATCTACATCCTCATCATCTCTCTGAGTACATCTATTTATTTCCACCCAATTTGTCCTTCTAGCCCACCTGTTCCTACATCTTTGAATTAAATTGTTTGTTCTCTCTGTTAAATCCTGATTATCATGTGGAAGGGGTCTACCATCTCCTCCCCTCCCATTCTAATTTCTGTCTACAGAACTCCAATCTGGCCATAGAATTCTTCTATCTGCTCTCTCTATTTTTCATTCAATTGGAACTCCTCATTAACCCTTTGAATTGTTCATCAAACTGTCGGGCGTCTCTTTTTTATATGGGCGTGACAGTTTGGGGCTTCTTTTAACCAGACTTCAGCAGCGGATAATCCGTATTTCTGCTGATCTTTTAGCTGATTTTGTCCGTATTTTATCACATAATTCTTTACAACTAGGACTTTTAATTTATTTATTTATTCCACTCATCTCAATCACTCACACATTCGCTTCATGCAATATAAGACAGCAATACAAATAGTACATTATGTTAGTAGGCGGCCGCCCTCTTCATATTCTTAGTTACTCTATAACACAATATCAAAGAGAAAGTAATAGAAAGATAAGAAGTAAAGTTCCTGGACACCCCTGTGTCCCATGACGTCATCTAACCACTTTTTACGTGTCGCACGGAGTTAATTCTTTCCTGTAGCCTTCTCACAATGGCTATGGTCTCACATAGACTACTGCTATTGCCCCTTTGGCAACCCATTCGTCTATACTTCTCATTTACAATACACATTGTAAATTCTACTAACACTAAAGTCTACAGAAGAAGAAGAAGAGAGAAGAGAAGTTTAACCATTGTTATACTTACTACACGTTATCTGGGAGGCTTCTAAATTCTCCGGCTAGTTCGGAAAAACGTCACTGTTTCAGACAGGATGCCCGACTGGCCTCTAATTACGTCTAAGCAAGACGGAGGTCTTTTAATGATCGGAGAGTACTTCAGACCCACCTTTTCACAGCCAGGCTGTCCTCTCCCTCTGCAGTGAGTGATTCCGGCTCGAAGGACCAAAAATGTAAGGAGAATTTATGTGTTTATCAAAGAGAAGACGATCCCAGATCCCGTGCAGAAGTCCGGGCCCAGGAGAAATTCAAATCAAAACCAGCTTTATGTGGTATCAAGTGATTTTCCAATTTATTCTAAGGTGGTCAGAGCATATATAGCATAAATGACATCACAGCAAAAAAGTGTATACCTCCAATACATAATAGGCTGAAATAAAAATGATTAACATAAGTTACACCTCTTAAGGCGCTACTATAACATACAATGAGACCGTTATGAATTCAGTGAAAAGGAATGCAAGGGAGGCAGTCTGGAGATTCTTATCTTGTCTGTCTACCCCGTAATGGTATAGAAAAGTTTTCGTTTAACCCTTTAACTACTCATACTAGCAACAGGCTATATCTTTCTTAGTTTACAATCCAATAAAAGAACAATTAACTGATACATTGATCTACAATTTTCTTAACATATATAATGGGTATTTTTATCAGTAAAACCCATGTTTGATTGCAAATCTAATTAGACATATGCACAGGGGAAATAAGCATTTTAGATAATAAACACAGTAGGATTACAGTATTTGATAGCCCAGTGTTAATTTTAAGTTAAAACAAGCAGTAGAAGGAATGCTAAATAAAAATAAAATCAAGTCACAAAGTAGTAACACAGTTCTAGAATTCTATGGAGGGATTTCATGGAAGGAGTTATGTCAGAATTCTGGTGTAAAAAAAAAAAGGGGCAAATTTTTGTCCTACCGTACTTGTGCAAAACTTTGCAACTTTTTAGGTATTTTCCTGCTGCCTTTCTAAAAGGTGGGTGGGGATTAGCAGAAGAGGCAGGGTCACCTGGGGCTCATCAAAATTACATTATAGTTAAGGGAAGACAGGGGAATGGAAATGAAGAAAAGAAAAGTGAATAAAATAAGCATTAACATAATAATAATCTTTATTTGTATAGTGCAAACTTAGAGCCCATTTACACGCAAAGATAATCGTTAAAAAGATAAACTGCATGAACTATACAGCTTATTACCTTCATTTGCATGTAAATGAGCCTCCCGACCCTTTATGCTGAGAACAGCAGGTGGTCTGTTCTCTGCATTCAGCTCCTTTGTTCTGCCATGGGTCTTTCTGCTGAATACAATGTAATCAGCAGCTCTCATGGAGAATACAGCACCATGGACAGCAAACACAGTATGCGGTTTGTGTTATCTTCTCTCCCTAAATGATGGATTTTATGCTCACCTAAAAATCATCATCTAGCCGAAGAGTGAAAGATGGGAGCATTTAAACACGATTATTGCTCAAACAATGGTTTTAAGCGAATTTTGAGTGATAAGCGTTGCATGAAAATGGGCCTTTATTCCACAGCGCTTCCCTGAAGATGGTCTGGACACCTGATCTCCCCATCCGCATGTTATTAACATATTCCCATACAGCACGTGTAAGTAACATAGGACTTAGTAACTTTTCAGTATGTTCACCCAAAGTAAAGCAAGAGAAAAGAAGGGTGGAACACCTCCTATTAAAGATGTGATCCGGATAGTGAGAATAGTTTTTTGTAGACTAGTTAGTAAGGTGCTGCCAGTCCATTTACTGTCACCATAGGAATGCTTAATTGTAAAAAGGAGAAAATGATGGGCCGTGGGCGCAACCCTTGTAATTTAGGAACACTAGTTCTTAGCCACAGTAGTTTCTATTTTTTACTTCCTATTTCTTGTTCTATATTTTCCTGGATGCATTCATGTTATTTTCCCTCATTATCCTCCTTCCTATGAAAACAAGAAATCTAAAATCAAGCAAGAAATTTGCTTTGACTGCAATTTACACCAAGAAATAAAACAGTCTTTAGTTAAAAGTAATGTCTTATCAGAAAATGATCTCTTGTAAAATGAACACATTTTTAGTTAAACATATTTAGAGTTGTTGATTTGTCTTTCAATTTTTGGTGTCACGATTTCTATTTAAAAAAAAAACAAGATCTTGCACTTTTCACAATGACACCAATGTATAGATAACACAGGGTTCACCATTCACAACAGGCCAACATTTGCAACAGTATAAAGCATATTGTTAAATGCTTTTAACTGCAGGTCAGGCAAAATGGCAGCCCCATAGTCATGTACAGACAGTAGAATAAAAGAAATCTATAATCAGAAGATAAAAGGTTAGTATCATGTTGTGCTTCTGGGACCTGTAGTTCCATGGGTTTCCGGGCGTACACTGCTGCAGAGTTGGGTTGATTTGGCTGACTGATGGTATGGAGTTCTCCAGCCAGCCAATCACCACCGGTCTGTGCACATAATTATCAGCAGCTCTTACTAGAGGTGGCTGGACATTTATCTATTTCCCACTCAGCACTTGCTGTTTGGTTATGCATGCTGCAAGTTTGAGTTGCTTCCCCAACCTTCCCTGAAGATAGTCTGGACAGCTGATCTCCCCGTCTTCATATTGTGCGGGCCCCTTCTTCCTTCCCTTTCTCAGGCACGGCCTCCAGACATCTGATGTCCTGTAAGTTGTCAGGTGGGTGATGTCTTACAATCTGTTCCTTTTATGTCAGTTTGACTCTTCCCCTTTCTCAGTGAGTGGACCCTTAAACTAGCTCCTGTTGTATCTATGCATGTATGAGGTTCTGAGTAGGGTTTCCTTCTGTTTGTAAAGTGCAGACTTTTGATGTGGACATTGACTTGTTGTGTAGTCTGTAGATGTGGACCATACTTAGCGTGAACAATGACCTGTTCAGTGTATCTGTGTAGGTGTGGACTACACTTGGTGTGAACAAGGTCCTGCTCAGTGTATGTCTGTAGGTGTCGACTACACTTGGTGTGAACAAGGTCCTGCTCAGTGTATGTCTGAAGGTGTGGACTACAGTAGGTGTGAAAAAGGTCCTGCTCAGTGTATGTCTGTAGGAGTGGACTATACTTGGTGTGAACAAGGTCCTGTTCAGTGTATGTGTGTAGGTGTGGACTACACTAGGTGTAAACAAGGTCCTGTTCAGTGTATGTTTGTAGGTGTGGACTACACTTGGTATGAACAAGGTCCTGTTCAGTGTATGTTTGTAGGTGTGGACTACACTTGGTGTGAACAAGGTCCTGTTCAGTGTATGTTTGTAGGTGTGGACTACAGTTGGTGGAACAAGGTCCTGTTCAGTGTATGTTTGTAGGTATGGATTACACTTGATGGAACAAGGTCCTGCTCAGTGTATGTTTGTAGGTGTGGACTACACTAGGTGTAAACAAGGTCCTGCTCATTGAATGTCTGAAGGTGTGGCCTACACTAAGTGTGAACAATGTCCTGTTCAGTGTATGTCCGTAAGTGTGGACTACACTTGGTGTGAACCAGAACTTGTTCTTTGTGGTGTTCCCTTTATGCTGCACTCACTTGGTGTGAACAGGGTTGTGTTACATGCATGCCTGTAGGTGTTGACTACACTAGGTGTGAACAGTCTTGTTTCAGTTTGCATGCTGTATTTCCTATGTCTGGTGTTCTTCCCTGTTACCATCTGAGCCAGGACCATAGGTTCCAGTGTGGGTCTGTCCCTAATAAGGCGATTACCCTGCATTTATGACAGGGTTCCTTTTTTGTGGTTTTAGTTGTCTTGTTTGAGTAAGGACTAACAAGACAACAATGACTCTTGATGTGGGCTTGTGACCTTACGCATTCTGGCCAAAATATGAACCAATAGCTGATACTTAGTTATAGATATTTACCCCTGCCTATATGTATTTCTTTATAAGTAAGTATTTTGGTGTCTGTGGTTGTTTGCATGTACGTCAAGTTCATGTATGTCAGTGTCCAACATGAAAACAAAGATCTGGTACCGTGTTAGCCAGTAGAGCAAAATGTGATTGTTCTCAGCAAGAGAAACGACGTAGTCTTGTAGATATGATACCTTTTAATGGCTAACAAAAATACATGATGTAATAATAGCGAGCTTTCGTACCAACGCAGGGTACTTCTTCCGGCTTAAATGGATTGGATCTGAAGTAGCATGCATATTTATACACACTTATAACATACATACTTATGACAAGGCACAGATATGGATGTGATTGGTTCGCACTTAAAAGGAATTCTGCAAACCAGAAAACAAACTTTTTGTCTAGGCACTGATAGCGGAGTGAAAGTTTTATGGTCCCTAAATTACTGTTGGAGGGGGGGAAAAAGGTCAACAGGCTCGAATTGTTATAAGAGATACACAGACATTTTTAGCTAAATACTGATAAGGGAGTGAAAGTTTATGGTCCCTGAATTACTGTTGATGGGGGTCTTATCTGTGCAATCAAGTCTCACACTTCCCATTCACGCATAAATCCTGGGGAATAGTTTAACCCAGTATTCAGTGTGTCAAAGGTTGTTATCAATTTATATTCCCAAATTCTTCTGTGGTTTTGTGACTTGAAACCACCCTTCAATATCAAAACTCTCATATCTCCTATGTCATGTCCATGGTTAGAGAAGTGCTCAGCCACAGGCAATTCTCTTTTCTTGTGTTTAATCGTGTGGCGATGGGATCTCATCCTGGCTTTCAGTTTCTGTCCTGTTTCTCCAACATAAAGACCCCCAACAGGACATTTACTGCACAGGATCAGGTACACAACATCGGACGAGGAACATGTAAATGTCCCTGGGATCTTATAGTCCTGCTGTGTGTTGGGGATCCGTATCCTGTCCGCAGTCAGTATATGTGAGCAGGTCTTACAGCTCCTTACATTACAGGGATAAGTTCCTTTTTGTGTGTCAGAGGGTAATGCACTCCTGATTATATGAGCTGTAAGACCTGCTCATATGTACTGACTGCGGACAGGATACGGATCCCCAACACACAGCAGGACTATAAGATCCCAGGGACATTTACATGTTCCTCGTCCAATGTTGTGTACCTGATCCTGTGCAGTAAATGTCCTGTTGGGGGTCTTTATGTTGGAGAAACAGGACAGAAACTGAAAGCCAGGATGAGATCTCATCGCCACACGATTGAACACAGAGAAAGAGAATTACCTGTGGCCGAACACTTCTCTAACCATGGACATGACATAGGAGATATGAGAGTTTTGATATTGAAGGGTGGTTTCAAGTCACAAAACCACAGAAGAATTTGGGAATATAAATTGATAACAACCTTTGACACGCTGAATACTGGGTTAAACTATTCCCCAGGATTTATGCGTGAATGGGAAGTGTGAGACTTGATTGCACAGATAAGACCCCCATCAACAGTAATTCAGGGACCATAAACTTTCACTCCCTTATCAGTATTTAGCTAAAAATGTCTGTGTATCTCTTATAACAATTCGAGCCTGTTGACCTTTTTCCCCCCCTCCAACAGTAATTTAGGGACCATAAAACTTTCACTCCGCTATCAGTGCCTAGACAAAAAGTTTGTTTTCTGGTTTGCAGAATTCCTTTTAAGTGCGAACCAATCACATCCATATCTGTGCCTTGTCATAAGTATGTATGTTATAAGTGTGTATAAATATGCATGCTACTTCAGATCCAATCCATTTAAGCCGGAAGAAGTACCCTGCGTTGGTACGAAAGCTCGCTATTATTACATCATGTATTTTTGTTAGCCATTAAAAGGTATCATATCTACAAGACTACGTCGTTTCTCTTGCTGAGAACAATCACATAGTGTCCAACATGTATTGGCTCTCCTTCTTCCCTTCAGCCCTTATTTGGGTTGTGTTTATGCCCGTCGTTCTTCCCACAACCTGCTCCAACGTAACAATTAGAAAAATTGATTAGGTTTCACTATCTAGTTTTAGTTAGTATAAAAAAAATATAGGTGATACATTCGGATATCAGAAAAATATGGAGAAATCTGGGAGGGAAAAAGCTGGTCTAAGATACTGCTAGTTTGAGCTTGGAGAGAGTTATAGTGACTGAAAAATAGCAAAAAAACACGTCCTCCTAATTTATTCTAATTCACTTATAGTATTAATGTGAATTTGTTGTATAATCGAAAAGTTATGCAACTTTCTGATGTGCTTTAGGACATAAAATCCTCAGCAAATGTTGTAAAACTGCACTGGCATAGATATATAGAGTATTTATAGACTATAGCATTATAATCTCAGAAGGTGAAAAGATCATTTTAATTTATATTTGTTGAATCTACTAATTTAGATTTTAATTTAGTTTTCACACTTTTAGTTAAATTGCTTTTTAGTAACAATTGTATTTAGTTTTCATATAACACCATAATAAGTATAATTCTCCTATTTCTTCTCCCTCCTACTCACCCTTTATTCCCATCCATGAATAGATTCTTCAGTTGTTCTCTCCTTCCTGGCCCCCTCCTGCATACAGTATGTCTGCCTTGCTTCTTCCTTTCTACATCTCTTTTTTCCTTATGCTTCCTAAATGTTTTACCCTCTTTATTGCTTTTGAGGCCAATTAACAGGCGTTGTCCTGGTTTTAGGCTTACTTTTTAAAATGACAGCCAAATGAAATAAAACAATGAGACAAACTCTACTTACCTGTCCTCAGCCCCATCGATTCAGTGATGCAGTTCTACAATTTTCCTGGTGTGTGTTGACATTATATATAGGGGGGCCTCAAGGAGAAAAATGTCCATGGCTGCAGGCACAGGTGGAATCCGCTGCGGGATTCTGCAGGTGGACCTGGGGCCTTAGTGTCTGAGCGAGCCAGCGGCTGGCCTGGTACATAATAGGCCACCAGGACTAAAACGTGGCAGGTAAAGTTTAGCAGCGTTGCTTGCCAACAAGGAAGAAAAGCTATGGTAACATAATGGCTGCAGTAGCTTTTAAGAGATTGTTTACAAATAAGTATAACCTTGCAATAAATATTCTACTTGGTATTTCAGACGGGCGCCAGACAGCCCAAAATAATTATATTTGTAGCCACAAGTTCAACTGCTAGATCTCCGAGAATCAGATTATTCAAAACTGTCACTGAGCCACTAAAGAAAATCCTGGAATCTTGTGCCAGAGGACACCACCCAGCGACAATTGTTCTAGGTAAGTACCGGAATGAAACTGAGGGAGACAAAGAGCATGGGGGGGCAAATTAGTATTCACCGAGGGCCACATCAGCCTTATGGTTGCCTTTGAGGCTACTTTCACATCTGTGTTGGGTTTCTGTCCTCCTGCTGTGTTCAAGGAGCAGAAAAGGGGAATCCCTGCCAAATGGATTCATCTTACGATGTAATTAAACAGCGTGCATCGCTTTCACTTGTTGATTTGGCCCACGGGGTTTGGTTAGCCTGCCTGACGTAGAAAATCGCTTTTACTTGTTGACTTGGTCCAGGGGGTTTGGTTAGCCTGCCTGACGTAGAAAATCACTTTTACTTGTTGACTTGGTCCAGGGGGCTTGGTTAGCTTGCCTGACGTGGAAAATCGCTTTTACTTGTTGACTTGGTCCAGGCGGCTTGGTTAGCCCGCCTGATGTGGAAAATCGCTTTTACTTGTTGACTTGGTCCAGGGGGTTTGGTTAGCCTGCCTGACGTAGAAAATCGCTTTTACTTGTTGACTTGGTCCAGGGGGTTTGGTTAGCCTGCCTGACGTAGAAAATCGCTTTTACTTGTTGACTTGGTCCAGGCGGCTTGGTTAGCCTGCCTGATGTGGAAAAGAAGGTAGCATTAAAATTACTTTCAATTTTTGATAATGAAAAAGGGTTTTTAGTGTCCTGTGGTGGCCCAGGGGGCTTGGTTAGTCCGTCTGATGTGGAAATGAGGTAGCGTTAAAAAACACTTAATTTTTGATGAAAACAGGGGGCTTGGTTAGCCTGCCTGACGTGAAAAATGAAGCTAGCTTTGAAGGCACTTAATTTTTTTGATAAGAAAAGGGCTTTTAGTGTCCTGTGGGTTACCAGGGGGCTTGGTTAGTCTGCCTGACGTGGGCGTAACAGACAAGATGGTGGAGGAAAATAAAAATGGTCATATATGTGGATATTTGGTTGTTGGTGGTAGTTGAGCATATTGTGTGGTAAGGAGCGTCCTTACGAAAGAGGTGTTGTGATGCTCACGCATATAACGGCCAGTATCAATACTGTAAGGGTTCGGAGTTGATGGTCTGCATGAACACCATTTACAGCGCATACAAGCTGCGGCTCAGGGGCGCTACGTTGAGGACCTTTGGTGTCGACACACCACGGTGGGTACTATAGGCGTAGGGGTTTGACTGGTACCACGTAGTAGTTTACAACCATGGTTTGACAGGTACCACGGGAAGCGGGAGACGAGGCTCCTTTGGGAGTGTTTCTCTGTGTAGGGGTTCTTCATGCCACACGTCCCTCAGGTGCCGCTAAGGTTGATGGGTAATTTGAAGTCCGTGACAGATAACATTGAGCTGGCTAGGAAAGAACTTTTAATGAGGGCATGGTGGTCTCATTTCGGGACCCTCATTTTCAAATTTGCATGTGTCCTGTTTCGGTTTAGTTCCCAGGAAGGAGACAAGAAAAGTCCAGCTGACGGCGTTTTTCGTACACATCTTTGTCGTTTCCCTGCTGGAGAGCGGTAAAGGATGGTATTTCAGTAAAGCCCGAGATGTTTTTCATTATTGGGCTGTAGGTTATATGTGATTGCCTCATTTTATGTTATTATTTTTCTTTAGTTCCTTTTTGGAGTCGTGACGGGTATCAGCGGTCATTCACTATATAGATGATTTTTTATCTGTCGCTCGAAGGTTTCACTGTTTTGTGAATTGTTGTCTTAGTAACGTCTTTTCACAGGTTGATGTCGCAGTCCGGTGTCCCATTGTCCGAGTTAGACGGCGGACTGGGGTCACGCGTGATTTTTTTTCTTAGGGATTGTACTTAATGAAGTATGGGTTTTTCAGATTGCCAAGCAAAAAAGTAATGTGGTTGCAGCCGGTGGTCAATGCAGTGAGTAGACGCAAAGGTTACTTTTCACCAAATTCAGGTGCCTTAGAGTTGCCGAGATGGGTGTCTTAAGTTATCTCTATGGGTCATCCTTTTCGAGGAGATGTTCCTTGGCAACGGTGGGAGTTTCTGAATTGCATCTTTTTGTTTGCATAACAAGGGGATGGAGAGCTATCTCCATGTATGGCGTATTTAGCTAGCAGCAAGATTTTTGGGATGCGGCAGGAGCCGTCGCTTTGGGTATTTTTGGCAACTATGGGTGCAGAACTCCCTGCTCAGGTTGGTGGAAAGAGAGGGAGATCATTAAGATTATAGTACGGTAAAAAAAATTCCGTAGTAATGTCTCTGGAAGCATGGGGCGCTCAGCTGGCTGATCAGAGGTTTTTGTTTTGGTCAGATATTGAGTCAGTGGTAATGGTGAACAATTGTCAATCGTTATTGTCACCGCCGGTGTTGGCTCTGCTGGGACATATGGCTTTTTACAACCTGTAAACAAGTGTTTACAACTTAATGTGAAATTTCGGGCAAACATGTCCCCGGTGGTCAGAATAAGGCGGCTGACGCTGTTCTCATTTTCTTAGATGTAGACTTTCAGAGAACTTAACCCACTAGCAGATGCCAAAGGGGTACGTTGCCCTCCTTCCTTATGGATGATAGCAGAGGAGTGCTGCTAAATTGGTGCAGACAGTACTTGGAGGAGTTATAACACGATTTGGCTGTTTGGTTGTCATTTATCAGTGGAGTGATTCCAGAGAGGGAGCAAACAAGATACGTGACGCTGGACATGTTGGCTGATTGGCGACAAGGCACGCTTCGGTGGGGGTAGAAAAAGGTATTGGGCGGGCCTTGAAATTTCTATACTCACATTTTTTATCTTTGTATTTTTTATTGCACTTGCATGGGAAAATAGGCATGACAAAGGAGTTGGTCGTTAGTTAGATCATCAGAGGTTGGAAGTAGGAATGAGGGCGGATTGACAAGCTCCACCCAGTCTCCTTTTATTTATGATGTTGGATCTTGGGTGTGTTGAGCAAGAGGTATGTGAAGGCTCGGGAAGCTTTGTGGTTTAAGGCAGGTTTCCCGCTGGCATTTTTCACGGCACTCAGAAGAAGCGAGTAGGTATTGGGTAACAAGATTAAGCTTGGTGGTTGGAAGTGCAGGGATGTGGTAGTGCTGGATAGAGTGCAAAAGGTGTGTGTGGGAAGTCTGAAATGGATATCTATGGGAGAAGTGAATGGCTATTGATAAAAGCCTTGGGATCCAAGTGTTGCTCGGTCAGTTTTAGTTGAAAATATGTTGCGCAGCGGTTAGTCGAGGAGCTTTTATTTATTTTTTCTTGTCACATTCCTCCGGTTTTCCATTTACATGGTATCAATTTTTGCATTTGTAGGTGCACCAAGGGTGTATGCATGTGGAGTAAGCTTGAAAGGAGTTGAAAGCTTTGGAAGCCTATAGGTGCTATGTGAAGCTGAATTTAGTCATAAGTGAGGTTGGATGGTGAGGTATGTTGGCTGTGCACAGTGTTTTTTTTTGGGTTGGTGTTGCGGCAGGAGATGGTTGGCATGTCTGGATGGTCGGCCATTCCTTCATGTATTGAGCCGAGAGAAGAGCAGAGGTTTGGAAGCAATGTGGGACTAAAGAACATGGTGCACTGGCATGGGATAAGGGGGCTTCAACAGTCCAGGCTGCTACTGTAAAATATAATGTAAGGAAAAACTGTTGTGTAAATAATTGCAAACCAATGTTCCACAAAATAAAGTTTGGGGGCATCTGAGGTGGGAATGTCCTAAGAGCTGTATTATTTTCTCCTGAATACTGCATTCACAGAAAAAGTACCCTAATAATGAACGTTTATTAGTATAATTGAAATCGAATAGAGCTATAGACTAACAGACAGAAAACATAAAGGACATAGAAGACACACACCCTTCATATGAGGGTCCCACCACATAGGGGTCTGTATCCCTCCAAGGCTAAACAGTGAAACAGATGAGTTATGACTCTGGCAATGATAATATGAAAATTGCTTGGTCATCGAGGCACAAAATGGGCCAGTCACGAAGAGGTTAAAGGGGTTGTCGGAGTTGTAGCTTCTCTGTAAACCTGTTAGGTGCTTGTAAGTACATGGAGAGAGTAGAGGCTTGCAGAGAAGATACAACTCTGACGACGACCACTTTAACTCCTTCCAATCCAATTTCTATTCTGGTTTTCCTAGGGGGCTTACTCTTTTCTGCTGTTATACAACAGCGCTATATGCTGGCTAAAGCCAGTACTGCATGAGGTGATACGTTGGATAGGCTCCAACAGCAGAGAGGCTGGCAATATACAGTAAGAGAACCCCGATGGGCGTCTTCCAACATCGGAGATGTACAGCCTTAAATCACAATGTCTTCAGAGGTCAGACAGTGGATTGAAAAGGGTTAACCCCTTAGTGACCGGTCCATTTTGTGTTTTGATGATTAAGCAATTTTCATGGTCGCATTGCCAGAGCCATAAGTGGTTATCCTGCCGGCAGCGCCAGGAGCCAGCCGATTGTACGTCATCTGGTGGATCCCACTCATGGTGACCTGTCCTCATGAGAAAAAGTCCTGGAGAACTCCTTTAACCGTTTAGTGACAAATTATTTCTTGCCTCAGGGACCTTAGGCTGCCTACACACAGGTGGTTCAGATTCCACAGGCGGCGGTGATGATGCGGATACTGCAATGATGACTGTGGAACGGCTGCGGATTGGACGGCTTCCATTGACTTCAATTACTTTTCTCTGTCCACGACCAGAAATCAATTTGTGCTTTTCCACTCGCGGAGGGAAAATTGCAGCATGTTCTAATTCAGCACAGATGGCTTCCAGTCCCAGTCGGGAGGAGTGCCTGCTGTATACGTCCTTTTCCTGACCGACACATCATCCGCGCCCATGCTGGGACTTTCATTGAGAGTGATACGTTGTCCTACACGGCGACGGCCGGCTCTCCCAGCGGTAAAATGCTTCATGATCCACACAGTGTTTTATGCATGCGGCCCGTGGGAATGACCCCTCAGATTGATAGCATTGTGATCTCTCCAGCGGCGGCGCTCTGTGAAGTCTTGTGTTTTGCAGGAGGAGTTGTAGTTTTTCTCGGTCGCAGTTTGATGTATTTATGACTTTCGGATCGTTTGTTATTGCAGATAACATTGTTGGGAGATGAACAAAAGAAAAGGAGCAATTTTGGGGTTAGCTTTTTTTTTCAATTATTATTACAGCATTCACCAAGCGATAAAATAATTTAGTCCGGGCCGTCAGGAACCCAGTAACCCTTTATGTGCTGTTTTTTTTAACATTTTCTTTGATATTTCATCCTTTTAACCCCTTAGTGACGAAGCCTGTTTGCGCCTTAGTGACGGAGCCAAATTTTGGAAATCTGACATGCGTCGTTCAACGTAGCATAACTCCATAAAGGCTTTACATATCCAAGTGATTCTGACATTGTTTTTTCGCCACATGTTGTACTTCATTTAGGTTGTAAAAAGAGACCAATATAATTTGTGTATATTTATTAAAAGTACCAATATTGGAAAAATTTTGAAAAAATTGTCATTTATTCACATTTTCAACCGTAATAGCTCAAATATGTCCAAACATACTGTACAAATTTTTGATAAGATATATATTTCCATCTGTTTACTTTATTCTGAATGCACACTTGAAAAACTTTTGTGTTTTTTTTAACCATTTAGAGGACATACAAATTTAACATTACTTTTCAGCATTTTGAGGAACACTTTGCTTTCCTGCACCAAACCAAGTTTGCAAAGGCTCATAAGTGTCAGAATAATAGATACCCCCTCAAATGACCCCATTTTAAAAACTACACCCCTTAATGTATTCACTGAGGGGTGTCATGAGTATTTTGACCCCACCAGTTTTTTTCAGGAATTAATTCAATTTAGAGGAGAAAAAATAAAATTTCATATTTTTGCAAATATGTCATTTTAAAGACATATTTTTTTCCTATAGAGCCCATGAAAATGAGGATTTACACACCAAAATGGATACCCCCGTTTCTCCCGTGTTCAGAAACATACCCATTGTGGCCCTAATCTTATGTCTGGATGCACAACGGGACCCAAAATGAAAGGAGTAGTCGGTGTCTTTCAGAACATAAATTTTGCTTGAAGGCGTTTTAGGCCCCATAGCACTTTTGTAGGGCTCTTGAGCGGCCAAAACCAAAGAGAGCCCCCACCAGTGACCCCATTTTGAAAACTAGACCCCTTAACGAATTTATCTAGGGGTGTACTGCCCATTTTGACCCCACAGTTTTTGAATGAATTCAAGCCAAGCAAAAGGAAAAAATTGTGATTTTCGTTTTTTTGTCAATTCTGTCATTTTAAAAACAGCTTTTTTTCTACAGCACACACATGAATGGAGCCTTGCACCCCAAAATGGATACCCCTGTTTCTCCCGTGTTCAGAGACATACCCATTGTGGCCCTAATCTTATGTCTGGATGCACAACGGGGACCAAAACCAAAGGAGTAGACGGTGGCTTTCAGAACATAAATTTTCCTTGAAGGCGTTTTAGGCCCCATAGCACATTTGTAGAGCTCTTGAGCGGCCCAAATCAAAGAGAACCCCCACAAGTAACCCCATTTTGAAAACTAGACCCCTTAACGAATTTATCTAGGGGTGTACTGCCCATTTTGACACCACAGTTTTTGAATGAATTCAAGCAAAAGCAAAAGGAAAAAATTGTGATTTTTGTTTTTTTGTCAATTCTGTCATTTTAAAAACAGCTTTTTTTGTACAGCACACACATGAATGAAGCCTTGCCCCCCAAAATGGATACCCCCGTTTCTCCCGTGTTCAGAAACATACCCGTTGTGGCCCAAATTTTATGTTTGGATGCACAACAGGACCCAAATTGAAATGAGTAGTCGGTGTCTTTCAGAACATAAATTTTGCTTGAAGGCGTTTTAGGCCCCATAGCACATTTGTAGAGCTCTTGAGTGGCCAAAACCAAAGAGAACCCCCACAAATGACCCCATTTTGAAAACTAGACCCCTTAACGAATTTATCTAGGGGTGTACTGCCCATTTTGACCCCACAGTTTTTGAAAGAATTGAAGCAAAGCAAAAGGAAAAAATTGTGATTTTCGTTTTTTTGTCAATTCTGTCATTTTAAAAACAGCTTTTTTTGTACAGCACACACATGAATGAAGACTTGCACCCCAAAATAGATACCCCAGTTTGTCCCGTGTTCAGAAACATACCTACTGTGGCCCTAATCTTTTGTCTGGATGCACAACGGGGCCCAAAATGAAAGGAGTAATCGGTGGCTTTCAGAACAGAAATTTAGCATGAAGGTGATTTAGGCCCCATTGCCTACTTGTAGAGCCCTTGAGCAGCCAAAACGACAGAAAGCCCCCACAAATGACCCCATTTTGAAAACTAGACCCCCTAACGAATTTATCTAGGGGTGTACTGTGTATTTTTACACTACAATTTTTGAATAAATCTAAGCAAAGCAGTAGGAGAAAAATTACAATTTTCATTATTTCGGCAGTTGTATCAATTTAAAAACAGTTTTTTTTGTACAGCACACATAGGAATGAAGACTTTCACCCCAAAATGGATACCCCCGTTTGTCCCGTGTTCAGAACCATAACTCTTGTAACCCTAATCTACTTAAAGGACACATGGCTAGGCCTATAATGGATGGAGCACCCGTTGGATTTCAGGGTACAACGGTATAAATTCCAGGCCCCATTGCCCACTTATAGAGCCATTGAGCGTCCAAAACGATAAAACCTCCCCACAAATGACCCCATTTTAAAAACTAGACCCCTTAATGAATTCATCTAGGGGTGTACTGCGTATTTTGACCCCACAGTATTTGAATAAATCTAAGCAAAGCAGAAGGAAAAAATTACGATTTTCATTTTTTTGGCAATTTTGTCAATTTAAAAACAGTTTTTTTTGTACAGTGTACATAGGAATGAAGACGTTCACCCCAAAATGGATACCCCCGTTTGTCCCGTGTTCAGAAACATACCCATTGTGGCCCTAATCTACTTACAGGAAACATGGCAAGGCCTATAATGGAGGGAACACCCGTTGGATTGCAGGGCACAACTGAATACATTCCAGGCCCCATTGCCCACTTGTACGGAATAAAAATTGACACCTTAAAAAAATATCCCCCCCCCTACCCCTACCGCTCCGCCCTTTTCGGCGTTACCCAAATCTTAGATAAAAGTAATAATGTGAACTGTGTAATATTTCCAAAGACAAGGGTAATTACGGAGGCTGGTTGGGATGGGTACATGGGGCAATAAAACCGTGTATCCCCCCTCCTCTCATGCTTTTGGGGGGCATTTCTTGACCTCAGTAGTGGGTATGGGGTGTAAAAAGTGGCGCTCTGTGAGTCTCCGTAAGCTTAATGAGATGCGGCGGTCTCACACAGAAGGCGCTCAACAAGCTGCTCCTGGAACTGCAGGAAGGCGAACGTTCCCGGGGCTTCTTGTAAATTGCGTATTACAGGTAGCGGTCTGAATAACGCCGGGCTCACATGGCTGTAGGTGGAATCTGCTTGCGGAGGCCCGCAGAGGATCCCAGCTGTGAGCCCGGCTGTGACCCTGCGTACGGCTGCGTAATGTACTGCGCATAATTGCCTACTCACACAGGCGGTCATACGCAGTATATATATATTTTTTTGTTTGTATTTTCCGCACCGTCGCTTAGCGATGACGCGGGTACCCGCAGCCCGTATACAAGGTAGTTGCGTATGAGCTGCGGGTATATCCATGACCATGGAGCACAATGGGCTCTATGTTGCGGATATCCGCGGTAAAATAGAACCTGCTGTGTTCTCTTTTCTGCGAGTGGATTACGCAATTCCGACCCACTAATGTGAGCGGAATTGGGTAATCCAATGCGATTGATCTGCGTATTACCGCGGATCAGAAGCATGCGGAATCCGCCCAACGAGGCCACCCGTCACTGCTCCAGGCTCTCGGCGACCGTTGGTCGCTGGGAGCAAGGAGATTTTAAATTTCCTGGGCTCCCCGACTCCTGCGCATGTGTCCGATGTTTTGCCGGCGGTCGCATGCGCAGAATCCGGGAACGTTCACGGAAGAAGATTGTGTCGGGGCGCAAATACGGAGGCCTCCGGCAAAAAGTTTCATCTCCTCTCACCGATCGCATCAGTGAGGGGAGATGAACCTTCACCTTTTTTTTACTTTTACGTGATCGCCATTATCCATTGGATAACGGCGAACACGTGATCAGGAACCACTCACCGCAGCCCCCCGTGAAATCTCCAGGCTCTCGGCTAAGTTTTGTAGCCAGGAGCAGGGAGATTTTAAATTACCACGGCTTTTGCGCATGCACCTGCCATATTGGCGACGGGCGCGTGCGCAGAAGCTGGGGTAAGGTCCGCGGATAAATCCGCGGGCCTTCGGTACGTCATTTCATCCTCCCTCACGGATATGATCCGTGGGGGGAGATGAAACGCAAGTTTTTTAAACTTTTTTTATTTAACTTTTTGCACTTTTTTTTAACTTTTTACCCCTTTTTTATTTTTATTTTTTAACTTTTTGCACTTTTTTTTAACTTTACATTCCATTGGATGACAGTGATCATGTCCCCAGTGACATCCCTCTGCTCTTGGCTACACATGGCAGCCAAGGGCAGAGGGATTTTGAATTTCCCGGGGCTCGAGCCCCTCTGTGCACGAGCCCGATGTCAATCATCGGGCGCGCATGCGCAGACCGGGATTTCGGGTCGCGGGACATCGGGACATCGCAGAGGACCGGGGGTGAGTATTTTCACCTCCCCTCATGGATCCGATCCATGAGGGGAGGTGAAACCTTACTTTTTTTTTACTTTTTCAACTTTTTCGCGATCGCCGCTATCTAATCGATAGCGGCGATCGCGGGCCCGGGGACCGCTCACAGCGGTCCCCGGTAACACCTCCTGGCTCTTGGCTACCTTCAGGAGCCGGGAGCCAGGAGATTTTAAATTTGCCGGGGGCTCCCGGGCTTCTGCGCATGCGCGTGACGTCATCGTCTGGCGCGCATGCGCAGAAGGCCGCCGGCGGGTCCGGGAGGACGAGATCTCCGTGGGACACCGCCGACAAGCCGGGTAAGTAATTTCAGCTGCCCTGGTGGAGCCGATCCAGCAGGGCAGCTGAAGAACTAACTTTTTTGACAGTTTTCTTTACTTTTTTGCGAATGGCTAGCGCCGATCGCAATGCCGGGGGGACTGCCCGCATCCTGGGATGACAGCTCCATGCTGTCGGCTACCTGCGGGCACCGACAGCATGGAGCTGTCACGTCCTCAGGCATGTGGGCATCAATCCAAAGAGGATGCATAAAACTACGTCCTCTAGGATTAAGGCCCACTTTCTGAGGACGTAGTTTCCCGATGGGGCAGTCGTTAAGGGGTTAAACAAGCCTCTTTGTGGGGAATAAAATGTTTATTGTTGCATTGGATTATTCTCTCTAAGGCCGCCTGTACACAAACAGATTGTTTGCTTCGGGTCTGCACCGCGGTTCCACAGTAAATGCCATCCATAGTATGCTATAGGAAATCGATTCTGCCTGCAGACGAGCAGAAACCAATTGTGGTTTCCGCTTGCAGAGGAAAAATTACAACAAGCTCCATTTTTCCGCAGATTCTGCGCAGGTGGCTTCCATTGAAGTCAATAGAAGCTGTCCAACCCGTGGTCCATCCGCAATTAACATTATGGACAGGTGGCAGATTCTGCGCCGTCACCTAGCACACATGGAGGTTGCCCCTCTTGAGCTTGTTAGGACAGGAAGAGGAGAGTTTTTAAGGCCACCTCCAACCACCGTTCTCCAGTGTTTTCTTCCTGTCCCAACGGACACAGAGGGAGTTCTCCGTGCCGAAGGATGGAGGTGAAAGATTATTCACTAAGGAGGTGGTGGGGAGACTGCCGGCGGTAAGGAGCTTGCAGCCACTCCGCAAATACCTCAGCAGTCCTGCTCTTGGGCCCGGTGTCTAGCAACAGCAAGGTCATGGCTGGCTCAAAATGATGATGCAGAAATGCGCCGTATGTGATGACATCGCACACGCTCCATGCTATGGAAAGCATGCATTGCGTTCCTCGCGGCCGGATTATCCCTGCGGGGAACGCAATTCAAAAACACCCATGGACAGGCAGCCTTACTGGTAAACTGGCCTCCAATAATCAGACCTATACAAAATTGACAACTGTTCTGCCTTGTTTTTTGAAATGCAAAGAGACTTTTACAAAGCTGTAAAATTGTAATCCAATAAAGCATCATTCCAAGATGTTCTGCAGCAGCTCTGTGCACCATTACTGTAACACAGGCATATACAAGTCCTACAATTGTAATGCCGTTGGCTGGATGCTAAATGCCAGAACTGCCCTTCAACATTAGCAGGTATATGATTAGGGAACCATGTCTTCCGTTACTCACACCCCAAGAACTTATAGTAGAGCCGAAGAATGTAACAACTGGAGGTCACAGGAAATATTGGTATGAAGCACCACTAGGGACTCACCAATAGGTGGCAGGGCAGACGGGGATGTAACTGGACTGTTGGGGCTCATGTTTACATTGGGAATATAGCCTATAGATTAGTAATGGTCATTAAATCTGTGAGTCAGTGTGAAAATCTATAAGGCAAAGTACAAGCACATCTGTGAAGGGGTTCTCCACTTTGGATATTCCCTACGTCTTATGAATGCCCCATAAAGAGTAATTCAACTTTTAAACTTTCATTCCTAAAGCATTAATATATTAATTATAGATGCAATCCCTAGACGTCTGTGAAGGGGGTGAGCTTATGAAGGGGGTGAGCTTCTGGAGGCAAAGAGAGACACAGAGACATGGCTACAGCTAATAGTAATTGTTTTATCTCACACCAGTGCTGGATTCACATCTACACTGCTCAGTACTGCTGTGGATTACCCTCCATGCTGCTGCTGCTTCTGAGCGTTTGCAAACAGCGAAATAGGGAAGAACACAAATAAAAGACTGCCTGCAAAGAATGAGTCCTCACACCGCCCCATACAAATTTTAGATCACTTTCAATCAAATTTTTTTAATGAGTGAAACATGCGGAATGAATAATGTGAGGTTTTAATAAATTGAGAGTTTACGAATAGAGATGAGCGAGCATACTCACTAAGGACAATTGCTCGATCGACAATCAACAGGTGAGTTGCGGCCATGAGCAGGGGGGAGCAGGGGGGGGGAGGGGGGAGGGAGAGAGAGAGATCTCCCCTCCGTTCCTCCCCGCTCTCCTCCGCCGCTCCCGGCCCACCACAGGCAGCCGAATCTTTGCTCCCGAGCGGGAAGGGACTAAGGGCAATGCTCGATCGAGCAATTGCCCTTAGCGAGTATGCTCGCTCATCTCTGTTTATGGATGCAGCAATACCAATTTTTTTATTTTTTGATGCAACGACCGTGAAAGTTTTATTTAACTTTTAACCTTTCTTAATTTTATAATAATTTAAAAGTCTTTATTTAACTTATTCTTTTAACTTCTTTTGTCCCCATAGGGCTTATATAATGAAATACTATGGTATTGAATTAGGGCGTGTTATAACAAGCTTCCTTTTAAAAATGCGGTACAGCCACATTTTAGTAGGTTGAAATACATGGCAGCCATGTAGGCCTTCAGAGGGCTCCTGGCTGCCATGACACCCAGATAGCAACTCCGTGATCGTAGAGGGGCTGTTCGACACATTTAAATCCCCATCAATCAGGACATTTAAATGCCGCTATTAGAACTAACAGCCACATTTATAAGGATACCAGCCATGATCTGTGCTGTCTCTGATCACAGCTGTTGATCGCTGGTGTTGGCTGGCAGAGACAGCTAATATCTGCTGTGCATGGGGTGGTTTCGGCTCCCAAACCTGTTCCATGCACAGCTTATGCTGTGGATGGCTATATACATCCTAAGTGCATGGGGTATGTGCAGCTAGGACATATATAGCTGTATGTACCTTGAGATGGGGTAAAGGCACTATATCATTTTCAAGAAAGTCAGCCAGGCAGTTCTGTCTTTTGTTGCCCGGCATGTTCCGTGTCCATCTCGGAGTGCCCTCTGTTTATACCTGTAACCCCCGCAACTTAAGACAGTCTCGGACCATGAATTCTCATAAGTTATCTTGAAATCTATACTGAGTTAATAAAGAATCAATTGATTGGTAATAGAGATGAGCGAGCCTGCTCGCCCGAGCTTGATGTTCGTTCGAGCAGTAGCATACTCGAAGGTGCTTGTTACTCGAGCGAGCACCACTCAGTGCTCGAGAAAATTTCATCCTCTCCTCCCCACTAGTTTAGCACAATTTTTTAGCCAATCAACATGCAGGGAAGGCTTTACCACTTCCTGCTGTGACTTGCCAACCCTGTGCTGTGACTCGCCTCACATGCACGCTGCATGAGCTGAGGGATAGAGCTGCTGCAATTCAGGGAAAGCGATAGTGTAGGGTAAAGGTTGCGGTTAGGAAGGGATCCTTGCTCCAAGAACCCAACAGTACTTTCTAGGACTACAACTCCTCTCATTGTGTGCATCAGCAGTTTGGCTGGCTGGGAGCGTTAGTGCGCACAAAGTATTCTCAAGCACCCCAGCTGTATACTACATACTGTTACCGGTTTTATGCAGTGTACTGCTAGTGGTGTACAGAGAGTAGATAGGAAGTAACAAAACAATTTTTTTTTGCCCACTGAAAGCGTACAGTATATACCTGTGTGTAGGTGCTGCCAATCTACGCTATCTAACAACAGTATACACAGTTAAAAAAAAATTTGTGCCTGCTGAAAGCATACGGTATACAGTATACTCGTGTCTGGGTGCTGTGAATCTCCGCTATCAAACAACAGTATACACTGGTTAATTTATTATTTTTTTGCCTGCTGAAAGCGTACGCTATATACCCGTGTGCGGGTGCTGTCAATCTACGCTATCTAACGACAGTATACACAGTTCAATTTTTTTGTTTTGGGGTTCAAAGTGTACGCTATATACCCGTGTGTGGGTCCTGTCAATCCATGCTATCTAACAACAGTATACACTGTTTATTGTGTGTGTCTAGGGGTTCAAAGCATACGCTATAAACCCATGTGTGGGTCCTGTCAATCCATGCTATCTAACAACAGTATACACTGTTTAAATTTTTTGTTTTGGGGTTCAAAGAGTACGCTATATACTCGTGTGTGGGTCCTGTCAATCTACGCTATCTAACAGTATACCCTGAAAATTGTGTATATTTTGGGGTTCAAGGCGTACACTATATACCCGTGTGTGGGTCCTGTCAATCCACGCTATTTAGCAACAGTATACACTGTTTATTGTGTATATTTTGGGTTATAAGCGTACGCAAAATACCTCACAGTTTGCTTAGCATTTTGACCAAGTGCATTCTAAAACATGATGAAGATTAGGGGTAAGGGTCGAGGTTGAGGACGTCGGCATTCGAATGAGGGTGTGGGCAGAGGCTGAGGCCCTGGGTGGGGTGAAACAGTGCCTGCTGTTGATGGATTAGTAGAGTGCCGCGTATCTACGCTCCCTAGCTCCATCTCACATTTTGCAGGTCCAAGTGGTAGACCATTATTAAAAAGCACAACAGTGCGATTAGGTGATGACGTGGATATTCATCCAACACCTAATCTTCCTCGCAGTCCACTCATGCTAGCCAAGGGACCGCACCTCTGAATCCTCAGGCTGCTCCTCCTTCCTTCCAGCCTGGTCACTCCAGGAAAAGAAGAGGTTCAGAACAGGCATACTCTGAGGAACTGTTCTCGGGTCCCTGCCCGGAGTCGGAAAAAATGGTTCATCAGCCACCTGAGGAGTTTGACGTGACTGATGCCCAAAATTTGGACTTTTCACAGACTCAGGGTGATGAAGGTGGGGACTTCCAAGTAGTGTCTCAAGAGCTATTTGTGGATGATGATGAGACACACTTGTCTGTCATTAAGTCTTAGGGAGGAGCAGACTGAGGATTCAGAGGAAGAGCTGGTGGATGATGAGGTGACTGACCCCACCTGGATTGCTAAGCCTACTGAAGACAGGGCTTCAGAGGGGGAGGCAAGTGCAGCACCAGTACAGGTTGGAAGAGGCAGTGGGGTGACCAGAGGGAGAAGCAGGGCCCGAGCAAATTATCCCCTCCAACTGTTTCCCACAGCACCTCCTCGTAGCAAGCCTCATGCAGAGGGCTAGGTGTTCAAAGGTCTGGAGGTTTTTTATTAAGAGCGCGGACAACCAACGAACAGTGGTGTGCAACCTGTGCCACACCAAGATCAGCAGGGGAGCCACCACTACCAGCCTGACCACCACCAGCAAGCGCAGGCATATGATGGCTAAGAACCCGACGAGGTGGAACGAAGGCCATTTACCGTCTGCGAGTCACACCACTACCTCTTCCCCTGTGTTACATGCTGGCACTGAGATGCAGTCCCCCTCCCAAGACACAGGCACGAGCGTCTACCACCCTTCACCCACACCTTCACCCCCACGATCCTCCACTGCCTTCACCAATGTGTCCCAGCACAGCGTTCAGCTGTCAATAACGCAAGCATTGTAACGCAAGCGTAAATATGCAGCCACCCACCCACATGCACAGTCGTTAAACGTGCATATTTCCAGACTACTGAGCCTGGTAGAAGCGGAGGCTTTCTGCAACCTCATCCCTCAGTAATGGGTCCCCAGTCGCCACTATTTTTCCCATTGTGCCGTCCCCGCCTTACACCAGCGCGTATCACAGAATATCAACCCTCACCAACGCGGTAACTGGGAAGGTCCACTTAACCACTGGCACGTGGACAAGTTCTGGCGGGCAGGGATACTACAGCTCCCTGACAGCAGATTGGATTAACCTGGTGGAGCCTTCAGTCGGTAGCTCGACGCGCTGCAGCACTGCCGTGGGGAGGTGTCAGCAGGCCATGCTGAAACTCCTGAGCTTAGGTGACAAGAGGCACACCGCCCAAGAGCTGTTAAAGGGTTTGACGGAGCAGACAGATCTGTGGCTTTCACCAATGAACCTTGAATCAGGCATGGTCGTGTGTGACAATGGGCATAACCTGGTGGCGGCTCTGCAGCTTGGCAGACTAACACACGGGCCATGCCTGGCCCACGTGTTCTATCTGGTGGTTCAGCGCTTTCTTAAAAACTACCTCAATTTGTTGGAGCTGCTCAGCAAGGTGCATCGCATGTGCGCACATTTCCGAAAGTCCACCACAGATGCTGCCCTGCTCAGGACACTGCAACATCGCTTCCAGCTGCCAGTGCACCGACTGTTGTGCGACGCACCCACGTGCTGGAATTCAACGTTGCACATGTTGGCCAGGGTTTATGAGTAGCGTAGAACCATTTTTGAATACCAGCTGCAGCATGGCCGACGGAGTGGTAGTCAGCCTCTGCAGTTCTTCACAGAGGAGTGGGCATGGATGTCTGACATCTGTCAGGTCTTAGGAAACTTTGAGGAGTCTACACAAATGGTGAGTGGCGATGCGGCCATTATCAGTGTAACCATCCCGCTGCTTTGCCTGCTGAGAAGGTCACTGCTAAGCATTAAGGCCGACGCATCGCGGATAGAACAGGAGATGGGGGATGACAATACGTCGCTTGATAGCCAGACCACCCTCATGTCTGTTTTTCAGCGCATATGGGAGGAGGAGGAGGAGGGGGAAGAGACTGCTGCCCCCACTGCCAAGGGTACCCATGCTACTTCCTTCACATCTGTTCAGCATGTATGGGCTGAAGAGGAGGAGGAGGAGACGGAGAGTCATCCTCCTACTGAGGAAAGCGATGTGTTGCGTACTGGGACTCTGGCACACGTCTGACTTCATGTTAAGCTGCCTTTCCCATGACTCTCGCGTTAGACGCATTCTGGCCAACATGAATTACTGGGTGTTCACCCTTCTCGACCCACAGTATAAGGAGAACCTTTCCACTCTCATTCCCAAAGAGGAAAGCAGTACAAGAGTGATGCAATACCACAAGGCCCTGGTAGAAAAGCTGATAATAAAGTTCCCATCTGACAATGCTAGTGGTAGAGGACATAGTTCAGTGGGCCAACTAGCAAGGGAGACGAGGGGAAGAGGCAGCATGCCCAGCGCAGGTAGGGGAACATGCTCCAAGGCCTTTGTCAGTTTTATGGCTTCCCAGCCAGACTGTGTCACCACTCCCCAGTCTAGGCTGAGTAGGGGGGGGGACACTGTAAAAAAAAAATGGTAAGGGAGTACATAGCTGACCGTACCAACGTCCTCAGTGATCCCTCTGCTCCATACAACTATTGGGTGTCAAAGCTGGGCGCGTGGCACGAACTTGCGCTGTACGATTTGGAGGTGAGGGCCTGCACTGACGTTAGCGTCTTATCAGAGAGGGTGTTGCTGGGGAGAATATCACGTATAAGTGTACCTGCCTGTCAACTCACAGTGCCAACAGGCTTACACTCATTAAGATGAACAAAGCCTGGATTTCCCCTGATTTCTCTTCTTTACCAGTGGAAAGCAGCGTAACAAAGATTCTGTCACGGAACTGGGGTCCGGGTACTGGAAGTCCCTAAAAGCTACCCGCAACCCCTGTCCCTACCTACTTGCCCCCCTGGGCTAGGCCCCAGGGCGACAACTGGGCGACGGTCCCTATACTCACTAGGGAAGAGGGGCAGGGGGTCAGACTTACAAACAAATACAGAGACAAACAGACACAGAGGCAAGTCAGGAAGTCCGGGTCGGCAACAGGAGAATACGCGGTACCAGGAAACATACACTGGCAATGCAGCAAGGAAAAAGGCATGTTTAAATGCTGTCAGAACTCCCGCCCCAGCAGCTGATTGAGGCGGGGAGCCTGCCAGCAGCCAGACCCAGACCTAAGTCAGCAAAAGCAGAGAGCCAGACATCCAGCAACGAATGCAGAACATGCTGATAGAATGTCATGGCAACAGGGACGGCATCGCTGCATCCCCAGCAACCCGATTACCCGGGCGCTGCCTCCTGAGCACAGGAGTGTGCGACTGGAGCCGATGTCCGGGACCCCGACAGCCAGGGGAGGTCACCAAGACAGGGGCTCCCCTGCGCCGCACCCGATCAGCTCGGGTGATAAGATCGGTGGTGCGGGCACGGAGACCCTGAGAGCAGGCGGTCCTGACAGTACTCCCCCCCCTTCTACGGGGGGACACCGGACCCCCACGACCTGGAGCAGGCTTGAGAGGAAAGGCCCTGTGGAATAGTCGGACCAGACGTGGGCCATGAACATCCCTGACAGGGACCCACGTCTGTTCCCCTGGGCTGAACCCTCTCCAGTGTACCAGATACTGTATCAAGCCCCGAACCCGCCTGGAGTCAACAATTCTCTCCACCTCAAATTCTAATTCCCCTTGCAGCAGTGTAGTAGAGGGCGGGTCACGGGTGGGCACAACTGGAGTCACATATCTCTTTAACAAGTCTTTATGGAAGACGTTGTGGATCTTCCAAGATGCAGGAAGGGATACTTTCAGGTGGTTAACCCAGTGGCACATAAAGATCGTGAATGGACCGACAAAACGTGGAGCGAGTTTTAAGGGCAGAACCTTAAGTTTCAAATTTTTGGAAGATAGTAACACCTGCTCCCCAACCACAAACGGTGCAGAAATGGTGCGTTTCTTATTCAACTGCCTAAGTAGTTTCTCCTGGGAACCCTGAAGGTTCTTATGAACCTGGGCCCAAACTGTGCACAGTTCATCAGTCAAGGTATCAGCAGACGGAGTGTCAGAAATGGAAGGAGTAGAGAATGTAAACCGGGGATGGAAACCATAATTACTGAAAAACGGTGAGAATTGTGAAGACGAGTTAACATGGTTATTGATTGCAAATTCGGCAAGAGGTAAGTAACTAGTCAACTGAAATTGATCAGAAACAAAAAGTCGCAAGTACTGGATCAATTCTTGATTCATGCATTCAGTTTGTCCATTGGACTCAGGATGGAATGCCAATGAAAAAGACAAATTAATATTTATTAATGCAGAGAGCCAGACATCCAGCAAGAAGTGTGCGACCGGAGCCAATGTCCGGGACCCCGACGGCCAGGGGAGGTCACCAAGACCGGGGATCCCCTGCGCCGCACCCAATCAGCTTGGGTGATAGGGTCTCCGTGCCCGCACCACCGATCCTGAGAGCAGGCGGTCCTGACAGATTCTTTAAGCTGGGACAGGAGAACCATGCACCCTCTATCACCTCAAAAAAGGGGAGAAGTAGCTTGGTCTATCGTTCTCTGATCGTCCTCCTCCTCCTAAACCAGCATGTCAGCACGCTGAACAGCCAATTCTTCAGAGGGCCAAAAGGCTCTGTAAAAACTAATTTTTTCGGAGGGCTGCCTCCAGGCTCTGTTAGCAAATTGAGCAAGTACGAGCTGTGTGTTAAAAAGTTTTTTCTGGGTTTCACCTGCACTCTGGGTAACCAAATTTTTCAGGGTTACACCTATACTCTTAGTGCACAAAATTTTCCGGGGTTCGCCTATACTCTTAGAAAACAAATTTTTACGTGCTTCGCCTATACTCTTGGTACACAAATTTATCAGGGGTTCACCTATACTCTTAGTAAACAAATTTTTTAGGGGAGTTTGCCTATACTCTTGGTACACAAATTTTTAAGGGGTTCACCTACACTCTTGGAACACAAATCTATCAGGGGTTCACCTATACTATTGGTCAACAAATGTTTCAGGGGTTCGCCTATACTCTTGGTGCACAAATCTTTCAAGGGTTTGCCTATACTCTTGGTAAACAAATGTTTCAGCGGTTCACCTGCACTCTGGGTACAAAAATCTTTGGTTGTAGAATGGGTTGTTGAATTGTGCAGCTGTGTAGAAGTACTGGCATCTGAGTCCCCTTTAGCCACACGTTTGTGGCTCATGAAATTTTGCGATGGAGGTGGCATGGGATTGGAATTATTGGAACCCAGTCCTTTTTAAGACTACAACTCCACTTCTGTGCATTATCAGTTTGGCTGCCTGGGACCAGTAGTGCACACAAAGCATTCACAAGCATCCCAGCTGTATACCGCATATTGTTACTGGTTCTATACTGCTACTGGTGTACACAGACTATATAGGAACTAACAAAGCTCCTCTCATTTTTCATTCTTTTATTTGTTTTTTGCTGAAAGCATCTGCATAATAGGCCCAAGTGTGTGTCCCGTTGATAGAAGTAGCTTGGTCTATCCTTCTCTGATCTTCCTCCTCCTCCTCCTCCTCCTCCTCCTAAACCAGCATGTCAGCATGCTGAACAGCCAATTCTTCAGAGGGCCCCATAGGCTCTTTAAAAACAATTTTTTACCAGGGCTGCCATCTTTTGTTTTAGAATGTGTTGTTGAATTGTGGAGATGGGTAGAAGTACTGGCATCTGAGTCCTCTTTTGGGCCACGTTAGTGGCTCCTGACAATTTTGTGATGGAAGTGGCATGGGCATTGGAATTGTGATCAGCACTCTATAGCAAGACAGAACTCATTGTACACTGTCTATTTTTGGATTTAAGTGGACATACAATACCCTGAGTGGTAAACAGCTGGTTTGGTTCTGATAAACGCATGCATCCCTGGGGGTCAGCACTGGTCGGCATGTATTAGCTCTCGTTTTACTACAGTTATCCGAGATACTGGATTGGAGCATTCACAGGAAGCGTAACTGATTTAATGCGACTTTGGCAGGTTCACTGTATACCTGTGGTGGCTACTTTTGCGACACCTCCTGCTTCAAACCAATCTTTGGTTTTGGAATGCATTGCTGAATTGTGGAGATGGGTAGAAGTACTGGCATCTGAGTCCTCTTTTGTGGCTCCAGACAATATTGTCACGGAGGTGGCATGGGATTGGACTTCTGATCATACGTTAATTTAGCATCAATTCTCATCAGCATAGTGGAATATCGCCCACAATTTCAAAGAGGGTCGCTGCCAGGCCCTGCCAACCCTCCGCAGTGTGTGTTTCCGGTTCCTCCTCATCTAATATGCACTTATAAATAGACAGGAGGGTGGTGTGGCTATCAAGCGACCGTGTGGCATGAGGACAGCTAAATGCTGCACTGGGAAAAATTTGAGTACGCTGTGGATGCAGGCTCGTGCCTGCATCCTGGGGGGGATTGAACAGCAATTCCAGCATGTAACCCAGGAGAAGAGGCAGTGGTGTCACCAACAGGTGGTGATTGGCCTTCGTTGCACCTAGTGTGGTGCTTAGCTAAGATGTGCCAGCACGGGTGCATGGCTCACCTTGAAAAATGCTCGAGTCTCCCATTGACTTCAATGGGGTTCGTTACTCGAAATGAGTTCTCGAGAATTACGAAAAGCTCGACTTGAGCAATGAGCACCCAAGCATTTTGGTGCTTGCTCATCTCCAATTGGTAACCATTGAAAGGCAGAAGTGCCTGATGACCGTCTCAGAGAAGGCAGCAAAGACACAGACCAATGGACACTTTCAAATTTGTTCAAGTCTTTATTGATGGGGGAAGGGCTGGTGATTTTTTACATAAAAATGATGGGTAATTTTGGGTGATTGGGCACTGTGCAATGCTTAAGGAGGTATTCCCGTGATTCAAAGTGAAAGTTATATGCTTCATAAGGTAATAACAGAGAATTGTGCAATATAATGTTATACCTTGTTTTACAAAGCTTCAGAGATATTGCTTTACCCGTGGTCTTCTCCAATATGTTAATCTAAAGCTAGCAAGGGTAGCGCATGGCAACAAAAAAAGGCACTAAAGTTCAGTTTGACAATTTAGATCAGACCTGGGCAAAGCACGGCCCGCGGGCCACATCCGGCCCGCTGAATAGCTCGGACCGGCCCGCAAAGAGTGTCCTGGTGACTCACCAATGAGTCCGGTGTCAGCAACGGGAAGCAGCGAAACTATGCACTCCGAAGCCTTGTCCATTTTGTTCACTTCTGTGCTGTGCTAATAGTTATTCAGGCCTTACTTATTCAAGCACCTCTACCAATGACGTAGGCTTGAATAACTTTATTAAACAGCACATAAGTTAACAAAATGGACAAGGCTTCGGAGTTTGTAGTTTCACTGCTTCCCGATGCTGAGTAAGTGATGCCACTGTAACTTCTGAGTGCCAGGATGCTCGTTGCGGACCTTGGGGAGTGCCAGGACAATCGTTCCACGCTCGTCATTGGTAAGTGTCAGGACTTTTCCCTTTGCATTGTAATTAGAATAATAATACTAATAATATTCACTTTTTAATCTCTCTTCTTGGGGCAGCTCTCTGTGCCCTCTCCTGTGCCCAGCTTGAACTCATTGATCTGCAGTCTGACAATCTACTGGCAGAGCATTTTAAGTCAGTATCACTGCTGGAGTTTTATTCTTCTCTCAAGGTGGAAAACTTTCCACACATAAGGACGCATGCTCAGAGGATGTTAGTTCTCTTTGGATCTACCTACGTATGTGAAAAAACATTCTCAATGATGCAGTTCAACAAATCCAGATACAGATCCTCTCTCAGTGATGATCACCTGTGTGCTGTCCTTCGCATAGCCACCTCGGATATTCAACCTGATTTTAATGCACTTGTTCAAGCCCAAAACAGGCTAGATTTCTCTCATTGAACGTTTTTGTATACATTAAAAATGGTAATGTTACGGTGTTTGTCACTGTTGTGATTTTTTTCTCTGTTTTGTATGTTGAAAAATGTATTAAAGAAATATCTGATTTAAAAAAATGGTAAGGATGCATATACTGTAATGCAGGTTCATTAAAGTTTATTATCTTTTCACTGACTCATTGTAAAGTTTCATTTACCATTTTTTTAAGAAGGGATAGTATATGTATGCAGTATACAGGTATTAGTAGAATGAAGTTAAGGGCTCATGCACACTGCTGTAGTTTCGCCCGGCCCGTAACCCAGGCGAAACTACGGCGTGCTGCTGCGGAGAGGAGATGGGAGTGCTCCTTACCGCTCCCCTCTCCATTGGCAGACACGGGGGCCGCGCCGTAAAACGGGGTGAAACACCGGGTGTTCACCGCGCCGTATTACAGCGCCATTCATTTTCAATGGCGGACGTATTCTGGCCGCAAATCGGACGGCTGGAATACGGCCCCATTAAGGCAATGTGCATGGAGCCTTCGTATGTTGGTCTGGCCCTCTAAAACCATTCCAATTTCTCATGTGGCCCCATGGGAAAATTAATTGCCCACCCCTGATTTAGATGGATGTTTGGAATAATGGCAATAAGTGGAACTGTTTAGACAATTTTGCCCAGTCTCTGGAATACCCCTTTAACCCCTTATAGATTTTTTAAATTACAGACATGGCAAAAGGGGGGTGATTTAAACTTTTATTTATTTATTTTTTTGCAATTAAAAAAACTTTATTGATCTTTTTTTCTTTCAGAGTGTTTTTATTGCTTTTTCATTAACCATACTTGTACATTATTACACATAAGGAAAACTTAATGATACTTTACGACTCGTACGTGTGACGAGAAAATTTTTAAATTTTAGGTTTCTTGTACGAAATCAACCAATAAAACTCCTTAAACTAACCCGTTTCCTATGCGTGTTGCTTCTTATAAATAACATTAACAAGAGGGAAAATTAAGTTCTAAACAGACATGAAGACAAGGGCAACAAGGAAGGGGGGGAAGGAGTGGGGGGGGTTATCCAGAGTCTATTCCTGACTCTACTAACTGTTAAATATGTCACCCGCTCAATCACATTTGCCCGTGAGTAGCCATCTTGAGAACATGGGCGTATTTCGTGTGTCTATCCATGTAGCCCAGGTTCGATAAAACTTATCATATCCCGTCAGATCTTCCGATACTCTAAGTCTCTCCAATCTTTCAATCTCATCCATCACTCCTACCCATGCACTTCTGGGGATCTCCACGCTCTGTTTCCAAAATCTAGGAATCACCTGCCTTGTAGCTATAATAAAGAATTTTAGTAAGCCCGTTTTGAGAGATTGAGCCTCCTCATGGGCGATGGACAGGAGTGCCAACTCAGGTGTCAGGACGAGTAATTGTCTACACACCTTTTCAAATAAGTGTTTTACTTCTTGCCATGTGGTTGCAACCATGGGGCATTCCCACCAGATGTGGAGCATTGAACCGATGTCTGCTCTGCAACGCCAACAAATATTCGGGGTTGAGGGAAAGAAGGAGTGCAATCTCTCCGGGGTCAGGTACCATCTTGATATAATCTTAAAATTTAGTTCCTGGAGTCTACTGGAGATTGACATTTTATGAGTAAGCTGAAATGCTTTATCCCACGATTCCGCCGTAAATGACCGGCCTAATGCTTCCTCCAATGCGCCTGTCCATCTGGGTTGGTGACTCCCCAGTTGCTCCTCCACCAATTGGTTGTAGAGTATTGATACTGTATGTCTAGGAGCTTCCGAGGCACAGCATAGTCTCTCGAAGGGGGTATGTGTCATGTTCCATCCTCGAGCAGGTTTAATCCTACCCAGGTAGCTACGTATTTGTAGATACTGCATCCATGAGCCCGGGGCCGACCCCTGGGACCCCCGCAAAGACCCCAACTCCCGTATGTCTCCTGACTCTACCATTTCACCCACCCTGGCCTCCACTCCTATGGGTAAAAACTCCAGTCTGCGCGTCCGCAAAGTTACCTGTAGATTTGGGTTTCCCACCAGAGGGGTAAGGAGCCCCGGAACAGAAACTCTGCATCCCCCCTTCCAAGCCCCCATCAGTGTATTTATCATGAATGATATTTCTGTTTTCTCCCAATTTACTTTACCCGGTATCCAAAACACCCCCCTAGTCTCGGGAGTGTTGTTGCTGTTCTCTATTTGTACCCAGTGTTTGTCCTCCCTATGATGGAACAGGTCCAATATGAGAGTTCCTATTGTTGCTTTGTGATACATGCGGAAGTCAGGAAGACCCACTCCGCCCCTTCCTTTAGGTTTGGTTAGACTTCTATAACTGAGTCTTTTAGAGCCACCTTTCCAGATGAACTTGAGTATTAGGCCTCGTAGTTTATCGAAAAAGGTGTTCGGTGGGTTACATGGTGCAGTCTGGAAGATATAAAGCAGTCTCGGGAGTATATCCATCTTGACTGCATTCATTCTACCAAACCATGTCAGTTGGGTCGAGGACCATTTCTCCAGATCCTTCATTAGGGTCAGTAGAATTGGTTTATAGTTTAGATCATATATCTTAGTTATATCATTCAGAATCTGTATCCCTAAATATGTAAGGGAATCCTCCTTCCAGAGGAATGGGAAAGCTGCCCCCAGGTTCTCTGCCTCTCTTCTGGGGATTGAAACATTAAGAATCACCGACTTTTGGGCATTGATTTTGTAGTTGCTTAATTTCCCAAAGGTTGTGAATGCTTGCATGATATTCGGGAGACCTACTCGTGGTTCTGTGAGGTAGACCAATAAGTCGTCAGCATAAATTGACGCCTTATGTTCCACCTTCCCTGCCCTTACCCCTTTTATTGATGGATTATTCCTAATGGCGTTGGCCAAAGTTTCCATTACCATTATGTACAGCGTAGGGGACAGAGGACACCCCTGGCGCGTGCCATTCTTGATCTCGAAGGGGGTGGACAAATTACCGTTGACCCTGACCTGGGCCGAGGGGTTTCTATACAATGCCATGATCCATGCCAGGGCTCTAGGTCCTAAACCCGCCTTTTGTAACGTTGCCTCTAGGAATCTCCAACTTATCCTGTCGAATGCTTTCTCCGCATCGACAGAGAGCAGATAGAGTGGCAACCTTTTCCTCCTTGCCCAGTCGATCAGGGACAGGGTCCTGGTCGAGTTATCCCTGGCCTCTCTTCCTGGGACAAAACCGACCTGATCCCCATGTATGAGTCTTGGTATCGAGATGTTTATTCTGTTGGCTATGATTTTTGAAAAAATTTTGAGATCACAATTGATGAGTGATATCGGCCGATAGTTGGCACACGCCAGGGGGTCCTTCCCGGGTTTGGGAATAAGTACAATGTGAGCCTGAAGGGCTTGGGTTGGCAAAGGACAACCCCGGGATATGGTGTTAAAGGCCTGTAAAAGTAGGTCAGAGAACAGAGCACCGCAAACTTTGTAGAACCCCGGCGAGAACCCATCTGGTCCCGGGCTCTTCCCGGTTTTAATTCCTTGAACCACCTGTTTGAGCTCCTCTGCCTCCAGATCCCCCTCCATAGCCAGAAATTCCTCTGGGGAAAGGTGCTTCGGGACATGGAGATCTAGGTACCCCTCTATTTCCTGCCTGCGCTGAGCATCTGACGTGGACTGTGTCTCAGGAATATTATACAGTTTTGAGTAGTAACGGCGGAATTCCTCCAATATGTCTTTCGGGGAGTGCAGCCGTCTACCTTCAGCCGAGTTAATGGAGTGGATATGTGGATGGGACGTCCTGGGATGTAATGCTCTAGCCAGCCATCTGCCGCTCTTATCTCCGTATTCATAATAGCCAGCTTTAAGTTTCTCTTTCCTACCCACGGCCTTTTGGTCTAAGATGTCTAGTATTTTGTGACGTAGCTCCGAGATTTCGACTTGAAGGGCGGCGGTGGCCTGTGATTTATTTGATGTTTCTTTATCGTTAAGGTCTTTTATTAATTGGGTAAGTCTAGCTGTTTGTTCTTTTTTGATCCTGGCTCCATGGGAGATGAATATTCCCCTGAGCACGCATTTAAGAGCTTCCCATTTTATTGGGGCCGGTGTAGGATCCGTGGCGTGGTCTATTTTAAAATTTTCTATTGTATTTTTAACCTCGTTAAGACATATGGTGTCTCTGAGCAAGCTGTCGTTGAGGCGCCATGTGGGTACTCCCCTTTCCCCGCCCCCCGGGCCCATGGATGCAAACACCGGTGAGTGGTCCGACCACAGAAATACATCTAGGGAGCATTTAGGATCCCCATCGAGCAAACTATGCGATATGAATATATAGTCGATTCTACTATATGAATTATGTGCCGTGGAATGGAAACTGTAATCACGCTTACCCGGATGGAGAGTGCGCCACAAGTCGATCAGGTCCATACTCACAAGTACTCTCTGGACCTTACGTATGGCTGCTCTTGTGAGTGCGGAGCGTCCCGTGGAGGAGTCTAGTCTGGGGTCCATACACATGTTGAGGTCACCCCCTAAGATGATTGGCGTATCCTCCGCAAAGGCTCGTAGTTTCCGAAGAATCTCCAGGGCAAATCCCACCTGACCCTGGTTGGGGAAATACATGTTAGCAATTGTAAGAATCTTATTAGCAATAGAAATCCTGAGAAAGATGTATCTCCCATCCTCCCCCGTCTCTCGTGACAAAATCATGGGAGTTATAGATTTGTGAAATGTTATAGAGACTCCACAGGTTTTGTTTTCTGGGTGTGTGGAGTGAAACCACACTGGGTAGTGTCTATTTCTACCACAGTCCGGGGAACCAGTACGCGGAAAATGCGTTTCCTGGAGTAATGCTATCGATACCTTTTTCCTGTGGAGCCTGTACAACACCTGATTACGCTTGCTAGGGCAATTTAATCCTTTCGTGTTGAAGGAGCAGACATTTAGTCGGGCCATCTTGTAATGTAGGGAGATCGTGTTGGCAATCCTCTGATGCTGCAGGGTGATTTCTCATCTAGGAAAATGACCTGGAATGGGAGGGGGCAGGGAACACACATAAGGGTAAAGGGGTAGGAGAGAACATAAGTAACAAACATCCACTTATAGAAGTATAATGATACTGTGAGCTTCGGTATCCTGTGTGGACAAAGCTTAAATACTAATAAACGACTAACGTCAGCACAGCCGTGTGCGGCTGCGATCCCTAGTGGGGGAGTGGCTGGGTCTAGGCAAGCCCGAGTTCGAACCCCGCTCCCCTCCCCCACGGCGGCTGAAAACAACATGTTAGGCATCCACGTCTTTATGATGGAAAAAGAGGAGAGAGAGGGAAGCTGAAATAAAGGGAAGTTAAGGAGAGGATATTGAAAGATAGAGGATAGTCCCCCAAAAGGGGGGAGGTAGACCTGGTAGTTGTGCGGTAAATGTCGGCTAAGTAGCCTTGAGTCTGAGGGTAAACCCTGTTTGAGCGGAAGCGCTCTACATGTCGGGAGTCCAGTTACCCCTAATGATGGGTTGGTGGTATGTCTTGGTTTTGTAACCTGGTATAAGTCCCGTACATATGGTATCAGTATCTTTATGAAGGGTGCATATTGAGCCATAGGTACCAATGTCCATATTTCTCCAGGGTTACCCTGTGTTTACACATGTAGACCTCCTTTTCACGGGTTATAAGTCCTCGATGGATGGTCCTGTTTGTTTGCATTTGGTCTTTTACGGTTGCTCTGCACTGGTTGCCATTGCCCCCTGGGAGGGGTAAGTGTTGGTGCACTTATTTTTTGCCATTCTGGCAAGGAGACTTTTTCTTTGAAAAAGTGTACCCTACAGACTACGTCCCTGGGTCTCTCCGGGTCTGTTGGCCTGGGGCCCAAGGCCCTATGGATTCTATCTATCTCTATTGGATCATTCGGGGATCTTTCCAGGAGTTCTCCGAAGCACTTGATGGCCCAGGCCTCTAGATGTTTGTTTTCTATTTCTTCATTCAGTCCTCGAATTCTTAGATTGTTTCGCCTGTGACGATTTTCTATGTCGTCCATATGATTGGCGAGTTCAGCTATTTGGAAAGCGTGTTCACTTAAGATGTTGTGGTGTTCATTTAGGTGCTGGAGCATCAGGTCTTGCGTCTCCTCTGTTTCTCTGATACGGTGCCCCATTTGTTGAATTTCTCTTTGTATAGATTCCAATGCTGATTTCTGAGTTGAGGCGAACTGGGCAAAGTGGTTGTCAAGGTCAGCCTTGGTGGGGATTGACCTGAGGTGCTCCTTCCAGTCCCAACTGTCTGGTGTCTCTTCATTAGGGTATTTGGGGTTCCTTGCTTCTCCCTGCTCCCCTGTCCTGTGTACGATCTTTGTGTTTACTACTTGACTCCCTTGTTGATGCTTGGGAGGTATGGGTTTGCTAGGGGTGTTACTGTCAGTTTCCTTGCCGGGTACGGATGGCTGAGGTTTCCCCCCCCCCCCCCCCCCCGGTCCTGATACCTCCTGCCTTGTCTCTGTCAGGGGTATCTGAGTTGTGCCTGTGTCTTGGTTCTCTATTTGGGAGGCCTGTGGGCCTTTCTCTATCATTCCCTTTCAGGGGCCCCGGTGAGGGTCCTGGTGAGGCAGCCCATTCCTCTTCCCCCTCTGTTGTGGTGTCTCTGGGTGAGGGTGGGGGCCTGTTGTATGCCCCTTCTCGGCATGTCGATTCCCTCTCCGGTCCCTCCCTTCTCCCTCTGGCTTCCCGCAGGGTGTTGGGGTTATACATGTCCCCCTCCCTTGTAACTGTATCGCTGTGTCTGTGTGGTACCGCAGTGTGATCGCCCGCCTCTTCTCTCCGCGACCGGAAGCTCCCGGAGTCCTTCACTTCCGGTGGAGGGCTACGGGAAGATGGCTGCCGCAACCTCACTTCCGGTGGAGGGCTACGGGAAGATGGCCGCCGCACCCTCACTTCCGGCTCGGGCTGCGGCTTCTCCGGTCCCGGCGCCTGCGCCTGGGGCCGCACCGCCGGCGACGGGTAAGGTTTCGGGCGCGAGAGGGAGGCCTGTGTCTTCTCCTTCATGTCCGGCCCCGCTTCTGATGGCTGTCGCGCGCCGTCCTCCCCGTCGCGCTTACCGCGCTCTTGTACGGGGTCCGGGAGTCTCGCCACCGCTGCAGGGCATGCCGCTGGAGTGGGGCCGTCCTCTCTTCCTGGGGGACCGTCCCCGGTGTTTGCTACTGGCTGTCGCGGCCGCGCATCGTCCTCCATGCTGCGCCCGCCGCCATCTTGTGTGGAGCCCGGGTGTCCCGCCGTCGCTACACGGAGTTCAGGTGTGGCGGGGCCGTCTTCTCCCCGTGAGGGTCTCTCTCTCATGCTTGTTGCCGGCGGAGTAGCCATGTGGGGTCCCTTCCCTCCGTCCTCTGTGGTCTTCTCCCGGGTGGATTGTTTCCCGCCTTCTCCCTCCTGCTTGTTGCGGTCCCCGCCGGCGGTCATGTAGCGGTCCAGTGGGCCCGGATCCTCGTCCCTGGCCCTGTGTGAACCGGTGCCTCCTCTCCTCTTCCCCATGGTTGTCTCCTGCGGCAATTTGGTGAGTGGATGCCTGTTTTTTTTTCAAATTATGCCGTGACGGAGACGGAGCAAAGGCACAGCACGACCTAGCTCTCCATTAGCCAGGCCACGCCCCCTTTATTGATCTTTTTTTAACTTCATTTTTAAGCCCCCCTGGTGGACTACAATATGCAATGCTTTGATCGCTCCTGCAGCATGACGTAATGCCATAGCATTACGTCATACTGCATTCTGACAGGCAGCCTATCAAGCCACCCCACGGGGATAGCTTGATAGGCAGTCTCCCAAGGCAGCCCTAGGGCCTTTCAGAAGGCCCCGGCTGCCATGACACCTGCACGGCTCCACCCATCTCACCGTGGGGGGGGGGGCGAATCGGGGGATTTAAATGCCGCTGTCAGAATTGACAGCGGCATTTAAAAGGTTAATAGAGTTAAAGGGTTAATAGCCACGATCGGCCGAACAGCCGATTGCAGCTATTGCCCGCAGGTGTCAGCTGTACTAAACAGCTGATGCCTGCGCTGTATGCAGACCTCTCTGCATACATACCCCGACGCTCCAGGACATAAATGTACGTTGTGGAATGGGAAGGGGTTAAAGAGACCCTTTAAAAACAATGGGTTGTCTGTTTAAAGCAGGGCAGATCCTCCAAAGCTGGGATGCTCTTTGTAGCTCACCGTTCTGGCTAGGAGATAAGCATTCTGAACGGATTTAACTCTGAATTCCCGAATAACATATGTGGAATAGGTTGTCTAAAGTGGATAACTCCTTTAAGTACTGAGGACATTTTCAATAAGCACTACTTAGACTAAATACTTAAAACAAGGGAACAGAGCCCAGAAAAACTCATGTTTTCGGGAAATTTCACTGTTCTACAGCGCTAACCTCAAATTCCTATCCATTTAGAATGTTTTTGGATAAGCTAGCATTCCTGTTCCAGATGGACTGGGCTGAAACATCGCTGTTTAAAGAAAAGATGGTGCAGTGTTTTTTGGAGAGCCTTGTTGGAATGCTTCCATAGAGAATAAAGGAGAAACTGAGGGATTGTTTCTACCACACATGTTGGTATCAGGATGGTATTGGGGGATCCTTCCTTCTAGGGTGTCACAATTGTCGTGCCAGTGCCTTGGGGGGACTCCAGGATTCTAGGCCAATTCTCCATTTTATTAATCGGGGATTTGTCTCGGGTGCATGGATACCCTGAGAACAGACCCTGAAAATAGATATATAATGTCTAAAGAATAATAAGTCAAAAGAGGGAGATGGCACATAAGTTTGAGGTCATAACAGGTCTAAGTTTGTTTTTATGTGTTTTTTTTCTTTTCTTTTTCTTTTTGGTTACTTTTGGTTATTAGTTTAAAAAAATACAATGTATATCGAGAATATATCTATGCACTAATCTGCTGATAGACAGTCACAATGTGTTCCAGAAGTACAAACTGATCCAGATTCGGGATTCCGGAAAAATCAAGTATGACTGATTAACTGATGTAATGTGGGATATGTATCTCGATTGTTTAATAAAAACATTTAAAAAAGCCCGTTCTAACAAAGTGTTAAACAAAATTGAATAGGATTATTTAGGAAGGGACTGCTTTACAAGTTGATGAGCAGCAGGAATGTTTGACTGTCATCAGTGTCAAGAAACAGACTATATCTGTCTTCATAGCAATTATTTTCCACCTACATGTTGAAGTTTAGTTTCAACATGAACAGACAGGTACGCTAATGATAATCTACTCTGCAATTAATTCCCTCCTTCATTATTGTTAGGAACAAATTACAGTTTAAGAAGTAAATCATTAAATGCCTCAAACATATGGCATAGTATACATAGATTATATCTAGCTATAGATATATATCTACACTATATGCACAAACTAGCTGATATACCCGGCTTTGCCCGAGTTAATTTGGTACTGGTGTTTATCTGGTGTTCACATGGAAAATTTTATAAAATCGTGGTTACTTTAGAGATACCGGAAAAACATATGTTCACCATGCGACGTTTCCTTTATATAAAATGACATCAGGAAGTGAGAGAATTAGATTCCATACGTAAAATTTGGACGCTAATTCTTTTGCACTTAGAATTGAATAATCGAGTTGGGACCCATTAGCTTTTCCTATTTATGACATTTTCAATGCCCGTGCCAAACTTCCCGTTTCTATGACACCGGAAAGTGAGAAAATTACATTCCGCACGTAAAATTTCGACGCTAATTCTTTTGCGCATAGAATTGAATAATGGAGTTGGGACCCATTAGCGTTTCCTATTTATGACATAATCAATGCTCGTGCCAAATTTCAGGTTTCTATGACATTGGGAAGTGAGAAAATTACATTCCGTACGTAAAATTTGGATGCTAATTCTTTTGCGCATAGAATTGAATAATCGAGTTGGGACCCATTAACTTTTCCTATTTATGACATAATCAATACTCGTGCCAAATTTCCCGTTTCTATGACATTGGGAAGTGGGAGATTTAGATTATGTACGTAAAATTTGGACACTAATTCTTTTGCGCATAGATTGAATAATCGAGTTGGGACCCATTAGCTTTTCCTATTTATGACATTTTCAATGCCCGTGCCAAATTTCCCGTTTCTATGACACCGGAAAGTGAGAAAATTACATTCCGTACGTAAAATTTGGACGCTAATTCTTTTGTGCATAGAATTGAATAATCAAGTTGGGACCCATAAGCTTTTCCTATATATGACATAATCAATGCTCCTGCCAAATTTCGAGTTTCTATGACACCGGGAAGTGAGAGAATTAGATTCCGTACGTAAAATTTGGGCGCTAATTCTTTTGCGCATAGATTGAATAATCGAGTTGGGACCTATTAACTTTTCCTATTTATGACATATTCAATGCTTGTGCGAAATTTTAAGTTTCTATGACATTGGGAAGTGAGAGATTTAGATTATGTACGTAAAATTCCGACGCCAATTCATTTGCGCTAGAATTGAATAATCGAGTTGGGACCCAATTACTTTTCCTATTTTGGAGGTAATCTATTCTTGTGCCAAATTTCATGTTTTTACGACATCGGGAAGTTGGAGAACTTTTGGCGAGTCAGTCAGTGAGTGAGTCAGTGAGTGAGTGAGGCAGTGAGTGCTTTCGTCTTTATACATAGAATATATATCTCTGTATATATAGATGTATTTGGACACTGCAGAAAATCAGCAAATCAGCAAATACTGAGTTTGCCGAACGGCATGCTGGGAAGAGCATGGGGAAAATGAAAAGCTGCTCATTCTGTAATAACTATTTATTCATCTGATCGAGACCTTGTGGGACGGACTGGAGCGACGGGTACGACACCGCCACCAACGCCCATCCTCACAACAATCTCTTCTCACAGCCTGGTACAAGGAATGGCAAGCTATTCCTGCCCAGTCTTAAGGCCCATGTACATGGAGCGATGATCGCTTAAAAATCGCTCAAAAGCAATCTTTTGAGTGAGAATAATAGTGTCTAAACGCGCACCCCTCGTGCACATTTCGTGCAATGCTCATTGATCATTAAATTCAACCTGGTCTAAAAATCATTGTGCGGTCTTATCAGCACCGCAGGCTGAGCTATCCGCGGGCAATGCTGATAGCTTTGTTTCAGCTATTTAACCCGTCAGAAAACGAAGCAGCTGAAAGCAGATAAGAGCCCTCCAGCTATTAACTGCATTTAGCTAAAGGCTTCATTTGCAGCTACTTAATAGTTTATGCAAAATGATCGCTGAAAGTTGTCACTCAGACTGTCGTTTGAGCGATGTTTGAGCGATCATCGCTCCGTGTAAATGGGCCTTTACAGAGAACTAGTGGAAAGTCTGCCTCGATTTGTTACCGCTGTAATATAAGCAAAAGGAGGGCTGACACCTTACTAAATAGAAGAATAAAGCACTTTTTCTGAAAAACATGCAGTGTCCAAATACTGTTGTCCATATAGTGTACATATATATTTATAATGACATCTGGGTATATCACCATCTTCCTATATAAGACAGTTGGCACATGGGGTACATTCCCCTGTACACCAAAGTTTCTTTTCATACCAGCTTTAATGTGCTGCACAGCAAACACTTCTCCACAGCACTTTACATTAACACAGCACACACATAAAAAGTGAGTCAACAGCTGTTCTCTAACTAAATATATAACGTCTCTCTCTAACAGTCATGCCTAGCACCCAAAATGTCACAAAACTGATGAAAAAAAAATCCGCTAATTTACCCACAGTGGGTCATCCCTAACCGGCATCTCACTTAGGTATGTATTAGGTGGTCAAAAAAGGGGCATCTGCAATAGATGTGATGCCCAGCTAAGAACACGGTGTCCAAACAAGGATGCCTCCTCCAAAGCAATTTGAAAAAATAAAACGTTTCGCCAATTTCTGACACCCTTACTGTTTGAAGGGGCAAATGTGCTAAGGCGATTGCTGTGGCCTGTATAGTCGTGTGCACCTAGAGATCTACAACGTGTAATCAAACCCTAACTATTGGACAGAAACGCAAATGAAGGTATATGATGCCAACTGTAGTCATCCAAAATTACCTAAATGCCAGAATACTCTATGAACAGCTCGGTCCCTTTCAAGTAAATGGAATTGAGCTATAATACCAGGCACTACTGCTATAAATTTTTGGGTGCGATGCTTGGGGTGCAATAAAGTGGCCAAAAGGCTAACCCATATGACGTGGCCTCTTCAAATATCTGAGTGGAGTGGCTGCCGCCACTCCGACCCCATGATCTGATATTTATGAGCAATCCCGAGGATAGGTCATCAATATTTTAGTCCCGGAAAACTCCTCAAAGCTTATTACAGAAAAATGGTGGCATTTTGCCCAGGACAATGCTTTATAATGCAAAGATGCTGTTATGATCGTGTGGGCAAACTAAGCACGGGGCCCACACAATTCTGACCAAAGGGTGCACACGAGTTTCGCACAACTGGCCCTGAGCTACACGGAGGATGACATGGCCCTACCTAAGTGGGGACATCGCCCCAATAAAGGGCGGCCCAGCAGTCTTCGGATCTGGGCCCTATCTACTCCTAGGAACCACACACCAGAACAGAATACATAAACATGCCACATGACAGGGACAGAACAACAGGACACACAGAGCCAGAATACATAGCAGATAGTAAAGCTGAATATAAATACCGGGTATTAGTTGACATTTTGATCAAAACGTGGAAGCTAGCGACCACTTCACGGCTCCTGGCTATACCGCTAGTCCCTACACTAACCAGGAGTCCAGCAGCACCGGACACAGATCACACAGCAAGCTGCAACGGGACAAACAACGGAACACAGATCACACAGCAAGCTGCAACAGGACAGGCAACCCGGCACGGACTCTACCATATAGTGCAAACCACACAGACTCCACCCAGAGATCACATGCACACTGATGAAACGCCACAGCAAGTCTATGTGTCCTCATACAGGGGGGGATTGACAGTCAGCCACCATGCTGACATAGGGACCTGTGTCAGGGATCCACCAACTGACACACAGAGTGAGACATACGAAGTTTGTTTGGCCACACCTGTCAGGGGAAAGGAAAAGGGGCACTGCATGTGCTGCAGACTAGGACTACAAGTGTCCAACCCATCTTTAGGGAAGCAGAGAGACACAACAGACCTACATGCAAACACAGATCTGAGTGAGAACAAAAGAGATTCATCCAAACAGTACAAATACCAGCAACAACTACTAACAGGAGCTGGGTTTATATGTGGTGCAGGCTAAAGGGGATTGGCTGCTGGTGAATACCACACCCAGCCAGCTCAATTAACCCCAACCTGTGGAGCTGTGCTGCTAGGAACCCTAGTACGGCTGCATTCAGACGAACGTATATCAGCTCGGTTTTCACGCCGAGCCGATATACGTTCTACTCATCTGCAGGGGGGGGGAGGGAAGAGCCAGGAGCAGGAACTGAGCTACCGCCCCCTCTCTGCCTTCTCTCCGCCCCTCTGCACTATTTGCAATGGGGAGAGGCGGAATGGGGGTGGGGCTAATTCTCAGAACTTAGCCCCGCCCCATCCCGCCTCTCCCCATTGCAAATAGTGCAGAGGAGCGGAGAGGGGGCGGGAGCTCAGTTCCTGCTCCTGGCTCTTCCATCCTCCCCCCCCCCCCCCCCCGCACACGAGGACAATGTATATCGGCTCGGCATGAAAACCGAGCCGATATACGTTCGTCTGAATGCAACCCACTACAGATCCCGCAGCACACCCTGACACATGCCTTTTTAAAGATATAAAACAACCATGCCTTATGTAGACTTTGCAGCTACTTTAGATTATTAAACACATTTATTATAGTTTACTAAGAAAAGACTCTAAATAAAAAATAGATGCATGCTCGGCCATATGTAAAAGGTCAAAAACATATTAAAAAGTAAAATAGTTGTAAAAAAATACTAACTTGCCTATCTTGTTAGCAGCTTAAACTTCAAGTGACAGTCCAATAGTTGTTACATTTCCCATTAATTTACCATATTATAACAAATGACAATTTTCACTTGTTTTGATAATTCAAAATATCCGCCATTTATGCTATGGAGACCTATCCTAGTATGGAAAAACGCATCTGCAACAAAAAACAAAGTCAGCAGTTCCAACAAATAAATTAAATGTAAAGGTGCATGTAATCCATGGCTGCCGCAAATACAGTAACAAATCACACTTGTTTATATTAACCACATACAAATGCAGAGCTCATATTTTGATGAAAACATGGTGGCCCATCCGCCACATCCAGATGAACCTTATTGGTACTGTTAAAGTTAGGAACCCATTCAATAAGGTTCAGCTGGTGGTGGATGGGCTCCCATGTTTTGATCAAAATATAAGCTAAGAACCTTGCATTTTTATGGTGCTAGTATAAACAACATTTGTGTAATTTTATTCAGCTATTAAGCGCTGAGGTATGCGTTTATGATATGAGAAAATACATCTGTAGATTTCAGGGGGAAAGGGTTGTAATCAGGGATGGATCCAGGGCTAAGGGCAATCCTAATACCATAGTTTTGTTTGTGTTAGGCTTATTATTCCGCTTAACAGGACAAAACAATATACTGTTAGGTCCAATGTAGTGTCCACCAGCATTTCACAGCTCCATCTCCAGGCTAGAGCTCTTCCCCCTCCAGTCTACAGATGAATTCCCCAATCCTAGGACAGGTTTCCAAAAGTTGCATGGACAGCAGCTGTTTTGTGACATTTCTGGACAACCCTTTTAAAACCTAAAGCCTACTGCAGAAAAATGGGGGTATTTTTCGGCTAATTCCTTTAACCCCTTAATGACACGGCCTATTTTGGGCTTAAGGACGCAACGATTTTTGACGAATTTTCTTCTCCATTTATCAAAAGTCATAATTTTTTCATTTTTCCGTCGAGGCGGCCAAATCAGGGCTTGTTTTTTGTGTGGCGAATTGTAGTTTTTATCGGCATCATTTTTGGGTACATTGACTATATTGTAAAACTTAATTTTTTTTTATGATAGCAGGGAGAGAAAACGCATCAATTCTGCCATAGATTTTTATTTTAATTTTTTTACAGCGTTAATCATGCAGCATAAATAAGACAATGCATTTTTTCTGCGGGTCGGTACAATTACAACGGTACCAAAATTCTTACCTTTTTTTAGGTTTTTCCACTTTTCTGCAATAAAAACCCTTTTTTTGGAAATCTTTTTTTTTTCTAATTCGCTGCATTCAAAGTCCTGTAACTTTTTTATTTTTTGATGTACGGAGCTCTATAAGGGCTTTTTTTTTGCGAGACGAGCTGTAGTTTTTATAGGTACCATAGTTTAAAAATTTGTGATTTTCTCGCAAGTGTGAAGGCGCCTCTAAAAGAGCCTGGATTTTGTTTTACTGAGGGCTCTTTCACACGAGCGTCGGCGTTTTTACATTCGCAGTAAAAACGTGTAAACGGCTGCACAAAGCTACCATTTGTACGCCTGTTCAGATGGCATGGGCCCGGCGCATATACGGCGAGCCTGCAATGCTAAGCTGTCTCCCCCTACCCGACTTAGCAATGGGAGTAGATGGGACGGGGCGGGAGCTAGTGTGCTTAGCAGCTAGCTCTGCCCTGCCCCTCCCATTGCAAACAGCCAGCAAGGGGTGGAGAGGAGGTGAAGGGAAGGGGCTGAGAGTTTAGTAGTCACACTGCTGAACTCCCTCCCACCTCCCTTCTCCATCCGCTGTCAGTGACTCCCATAGAAGTCTATGCAGCTGCTGATGTATTCGGTCAGAAAGATAGGACTATCTTTCCTGGCCGCCGTAAAAGCGCCCGGCGCTATATTGGCTGGCCGGGCGCTTTTACAACACGGGAATACACCCATGTGATCTGATGCATTGGAATCCAATGCATCAGATAGTATCATATATCGTCCAGCCGTGAAAACGGCGGCCAATATACGCTCGTGTGAATAAGCCTAAAGGTGCTTTTGGATGGAACTATTATCGTTCAAAAAATCGTTCCAACAAGCAAAAGTGAACAATAATCATTAGGTCTAAACGCAGCCAACGACCCACGGGAATCGCTTGCTTTCACTCGTCGTTCAAGTTATGCAGAACTAAAATCATCGTTGGCTCGTTCGCTTATTGTTCGGTTTAATCAGCAGTCGTTCGGTCGTTCTCATCACTTATACAGCAAATGTGAAAGACTGAACGATACTAAATGATTTTAACGAGTGATGAGTTGTCAAAGAACGTTCCCTTATCATAAGCCATTAAAAAGCTATTGTCCCCGTGATCAGAACACAACTAAAGCCTTTGTAAAGTCATTGAAAGGGTAAACAAACTGCGGCACGGCGTTATTATAATGCGTTACAAGTCATGTTAAGCTTTTCTGCATTTGTATCTTAAGCATTCTGTCAGTCCACATAAGCAGGCAGGCTAGTTTCCATGGCGATCTTCAGGGTCACATGACAAAAAAAGCAAGTGGTGGAGGCAGAATAGATGTAACTACTACCAAAAATTATATTTAAAAAAATCTGTATTTAGACATAAAAAGACACTTTATAAACATTTGCAAAGTACAAATATGCATGAATGTTACAAAGTAGCACTGATATGTATGAACGCTGCTGCACACTTCCATTACATCAGTGGTAATATGGTTCCGTTCCACCGGGACGATGTGTGTTGTATTATATTAGCTGCCTATTGGTGATTCTGCTTATATATCTCTGTAGACTTCATGTATACTTTATTAATACATCCTAAACATCTTTGATTATTTGTTCTATTCTGGCTGCTGTGTTGTAATACTATGGTGAGCGGGGGATGTGCTAACACTCATATTTACATGCATGCTGCGTTGTAACATCTACTCTACTGTTTTTATAATGTGTATCAAATACATTTGTCACTTTTTTATACCAGTTACATTTATCTTTGTCCTGTATTGGGTCGCTTTCACTCTACATTAGATCCATATTTTGCATATTTACCGCAATGTTTAGTTAATGTAAATTATGTATCTATTTACATGACCATATTTTTCACCATTAGAGATGAGTGAGCACGCTCAGATAATGCAGTTACTCAAGCGAGCATCGCTCTTCTCCAGTAACTGCATTCTTGTCCCAGCAGGCTCGGGGTGGCGACGGGGGGGGTAGCGGATGGGCGCGGGGTTTGAGAATGAGAGATCTCTCTCTCCCCCCCCCCCCCCCCCCCCCCGCTACACCCTGCCGCCCCCCCCCCCCCCCCCCCCCGAGCACGCTCGGACAAGAATGCAGTTACTGGAGAAGAGCGATGCTCGCTCAAGTAACTGCATTATCCGAGCGTGCTCGCACATCTCTATTCACCATCATGTGTTAAAAACAAGGCATGCGGTTCTTTTGTCCATTCCTGCCTACGTATTTTCATTCATTGCTATTATTTTCTATTGGGCAAATACAGATCTGTCTTTGTCAAGTAGACAATGAAGCCAATGACAGCAAATATGGAGGTAAATAGAGATCAAACAATGCTAAAATACTGATTACATTCAGTTGAACATCATCTGCAACACATCCATATTATAAATCCGTATTACAATCTCGTGAAACTGGTCTAAAATATAAAGCACCTGAGTTTTTGTTGTATACATTTTTTTGTGTGTGACAGCTCTTTCAGTCTCTCATATAGATGTCACGCCTGCCATTTTCTATTCAGCAAGGTCACAGGACCACACACACCAACTCCATGGTCATGTGACCTAAAGATTGCTGCCAAAAAGCTCTGGAAGTGGTGCCCAAACAGGGGCTTCAAGGGGTCTAGAGATACATTATAGTCATGTGACCATAAAGATTGCTGCCAACAGGTTCCTAGAGTGGTGACAAAACAGGAGTCCAATGGGTCTTGATGCCACTTTCAAAAGCCCTCAATAAATGTTTTTTCCATGACTTTTTCTAATCCTTGCATCAGTATTGCACTGCAGAGCATTTGCAGCAGCAGCAAGCAGCGGTGCAAGGATCAAGATGTGCGTAATCGTTGAAATGTAGAGCGGTTTAGCTCTACCTCCTCTCTGCATTTAGCAGTAGCAAAAGGAAGAGAAAGAAGCATGCGAGGCATAGAGAGCGCTGACACCAGGGGAGGTAAGTATAACACATCCTCTAACTCAGCGAGTCACCTACTTTCAGCCCATGAACTTAATTTATAGGGGTTAAAGTAAGTGACAGATTCCCTTTAAGGATCACTCTATCATCTAGGATTTTTAGGTGCGGTCCTTTACAGCAGTGGTCCCCAACCTTTTTGGCACCAGGGACCGGCTTCCAGCAAGACCATTTTTACAAGGCCCGGCAGGGTTGGGCGGGACATGGGCGGGGCTTTGGTTATATGGGGCGGGGTTATGAAGGGGGCTGGAGTTTAGTCCATTCTTATTTAATTATGACATTTAGAATGTCCTGGCAGTACACACATAGGGCAGTATAATATATCCCTCCCCCCCAGCACACAGGGCAGCATATAATTTATCTCCCCCCCCACCCCTCAGTAATAGACAGCCCCCACCTCTCAGTAATTAGCAGCCCCTCCCCCTGTAATAATTAGCCCCCCCCCAGTAATAACCATGTCCACCCCCCCTGTAATAACCATGTCCACCCCCCCGTAATAAGCAGGTCCACCCCTCGGTAATAAGCAGGTCCACCCCCCCCCCCCGCAATAGGCAGGGGCCCCCCCAGTAATAAGCAGCGCCTTCCCCTGTAATAAGTAGCCCCCCACACCCCCCCAGTAATAAGCAGCCACCACAGTAAGCAACCCCCCAGCAATAAGCAGGTCCCCCCCAGTAATAAGAAGTCCCCCCCAGTAATAAGCAGCCCCTTCCCCTGTAATAAGTAGCCCCCCCCCCCAGTAATAAGCAGCCCCACAGTAAGCAACCCCCCAGTAATAAGACGTTCCTCCCCCAGTAATAGGCAGCCTCCGCAGTAATAAGCAGCCCCCCCAGTAGTAAGTAGCCCCCCCAGTAATAGGCAGCCCCTTCCCCTGTAATAAGTAGCCCCCCCCCCCAGTAATAAGTAGCCCCCCCAGTAATAAGCAGGTCCCCCCAGTAATAGGCAGCCCCCCCAGTAATAAGTAGCCCCCCCAGTAATAACCAGCCCCCCCAGTAATAGGCAGCCCCCCCCATAATATACAGCACCCACCCCGTAATAGACAGCCCCCCCAGTGATAGACAGCCCCCCCCTAGTAGTAAGCAGCCCCCCAACCCACATATACTTACCTCCTCCCTGCTGTCGCTCTCTGTCTGCTTGCCCTGACGTCAGCCCGGAACGCTTCCTCCCCGAGTCCTCTCCTGCGGAACTAATGAGCAGGGGACTCGGGGACTGGCTGCACAGACATCAGTGTGCGCCGGGATCAGCGCGATTACCAGCGGGGAGCTGCGGTGCCCCCGCTGGTAAACGCTTCAGTGGTGAGCGGCGTCCGCACGCCGCGGGCCACAAAACACAAGGCAGCGGGCCTTGTGTTTGGAGCAAAATTTCCCGGCGGTGCTGCGGACCGGCGCTAAACATCCAACGGCCCGGCCCCGGTCCGCGGCCCGGTGGTTGGGGACCCCTGCTTTACAGGACTGGGCCTGAATTTTACAGACTAGCTGATGTAATTGCCACCAGAAAAACTGTTTTAATAGAAAGGGGCCTTAGTAAAATGAAAGTTAAGGCCCATTTTGATGGGAGGAGTCAGGCAAACGATGCCCGACACTCGTCCCCACTAGAGATAAGCGAGTATACTCGCTAAGGCAAACTACTCGAGCGAGTAGTGCCTTATTCGAGTACCTGCCCGCTCGTCTCTAAAGATTCCGGTGCCGGCAGGGGGGAACAGAGGGGAGATCTCTCTCCCCCCCCCCCCCCCCCCCGCTCACCGCCGCAACTCACCTCTCACCCGTTCCGGCAGCCGAATCTTTAGAGACGAGCGGGCAGGTACTCGAATAAGGCACTACTCGCTCGAGTAGTTTGCCTTATCGAATATGCTCGCTCATCTCTAGTCCCCACACATACTCGCTCTCATGCTGCTGCACGGAAGCTAGTATCACAGCGGGGCGGCTGCAGGAGATTTCTCTCCTCTCGCTCCCCTGCCCCTCTCCATTGACTTAACATAGCGATCAGCTCATCAGCCATCATTTATGCTGTATAACATCCTGGACAAGCTGATTGCTGATTTGATTTCTATATTTATATGCTGCCTCCGTTCAAAGTTTCTTTACTGGAACATACTGCTGGCAAGCTGCCTCAGTTCCTACCTGCCCCATTACTTCTAATAGGGGACTTTAACGCTGATTTGGACCCCTTAATGGGTTGGATGGGCATGTCAGATTTGGCAATATGAAAAAAAGATTTGGTACGGTGTTAGCCACTAGAGCAAAGTCCGATTGTTCTCAGTGAGAGAAACTAAGTAATCTTGTAGACATGATACCTTGTATTGGCTAACAAAACTACATGATGTTACAGCGAGCTTTGGGGTTCTTTCTTATCGACCCTTCATCAGGCTAATTGAAACTGGTTTGGCTGGTGCTGCCTTCTCTTCCTGGTGCTCAACACCTTGATGTTTGGAGATGTAAGTTTCCCTCCAAAAAAAGGTCTTTTCATGCTTTTCAGAGTATTTTTTGCAGTTTTAGTGCAGAATTTCCTGCAGAGGACATTCTACACCATTTCCACTATGTGTGAACATACCCTTGAAGGGATTGTACAAGTTATCATTTTTATATAACTTAATGTTCTTCATACCTACAAATAAAATATGCAACATTCCCCTCTACCGGCTCAGCTCCAAGCCCACCAGGGACCTGCTGTTTGTAGGCTGCAGCCCTCCTTTCCACACCGTAGTTTGTCTATGTGGCAGCTGACGCTACAAGTACACCAGGATGCAGTAACTGAGTGTGAACAGAAACTATGCAGTAACTGAGTGTGTGAACATGGACATAAGTAGAAGACTTGGCCAAAGTCAGGGCAGGCAGCCTAAACTTTAATACATGAATCCTCCACACCATTGTCTGGCTGACTGCATATTTTTAGGGCTTATGGCCATTGCGCCTGCCCTACGGCGATTGTGCCAATGGCGATTGTGCCTGCCTTATGGCGATCGTGCCTATGGCGACCGTGTCTGCTTTGCAGACTATCAGGTATTGCAATTTTGGCTTTTTCTGTGAATAATGTCTTTGTTGTTTTTCTCACCTTTGTGATTTAATACATGAATCGAATAAATGTAACTGAGGATAGTTATGGAGAAAGGAGAAAAGAGAGGAAAAACAGAACCAGGAAATCACCACAAACGACCAACACTGGTAACTAGAGCCACAGACATAAAGCTTAGGTGCCTTCCTTAAGGGGAAGATGCTAGATATAGGCAGAGGTAGACAGGGATTGGAGGGGAACAGTTTTGCAGGACTTGAAAGTCTGACTAGAAGACAGAGCATGGTGCCAACCATGAACAGACAAGGCAAGATGGCGGCTGCGACTGCAAATCGTAACCATATAGTACAACTGCTCCTACTCTGCCTTTGTGAGAGAGAAGTCAGAGAGGCAGCAAGGGCATAACTAGAAAAGGCTGGGCTTCCCCAGTGCTACGAGGAGGTGGTGCACGACGCAGGTTCATGTTACTTAATGCCGTGAGCACCAAAACAATATGAATGACATTTTTAAGAGTTTGACTGGTTACAGTGGTCAGAAACGCTATCTTTTCTCCTTAGGGAAAGCACCTAGACAGTGCGTCAGGAGACTCAAAAGGCCATTCATGCTCCTCTGGGTAATATGCAAATAGGGAAGATGGAATAATACCTCTACAGTGCCACCTAATGGAAGGTAGCATTCCTTCAAGCCAAAGTCAGACTCTTTATACAAGCCTTGTAACAATGACTGGGAATTTTAAACAAAGTCAGACTCCATTTACAGACAGCTGTTTCAGGGTATTTGCCCTTCATCAGTGTACAGTAGGAGTGTACTGGCTTTGCTAGTGAGAGGCCTGGGACGGGGTCAGAAACCCTATCTTTTCTCCTTAGTGAGAGCACCTAGACGGTGAGTGAGGAGACTCAAAAGTACCCTGTTATACCGCCTCTAGCTTGGCTAAAAGATGTGATACGGGTGGTCATGGAGGCTCTAGTACCCTGTTGTATTGCTTCTAGCTTGGATACAAGATGTGATACTGGCAGGCATGGAGGCTCTAGTACCCTGTTGTACTACCTCTAGCTTGGATACAAGATGTGATACAAGGGGGTATGGAGGCTCTAGTACCCTGTTGTACTGCCTCTAGCTTGGATACAAGATGTGATACAGGCAGGCATGGAGGCTCTAGTACCCTGTTGGGAAACCTCTAGCTTAGATAAAAGATGTGATACGTGTGGGCATGGGAGCTCTAGTATCCTGTTGTGCTGCCTCTAGCTTGGATACAAGATGAGATACAGGCAGGATGGAGGCTCTAGTACCCTGTTGGGACACCTATAGCTTGAATACATGACGTGATATAGGTGGGCATGGAGGCCCTAATACCCTAGTGTACCACCTCTAGCTTGGATACAAGATGTGATACAGGCAGGCATGAAGGCTCTAGTACCCTGTTGCACCACCTCTAGCTTGGATACAAGATGTGATACAGGCAGGCATGAAGGCTCTAGTACCCTGTTGGGCTGCCTCTAGCTTGGATGCAAGATATGGGTGGACATGGAATATCCTATGGCAGTGTTCCCCAACTCCAGTCCTCAGGGACCACCAACAGGTCATGTTTTCAGGATTTCCTCAGTATTGCACGGGTGATGTAATTATGGTCGGTGCATCAGACATTGCCCTAGGTGTTCTTACCATAGGATATCCTGAAAACATGACCTGTTGGTGGTCCCTGAGGACTGGAGTTGGGGACCCTTGTCCTACGGCATATTGGTTCACATTTGCTGTAACTCAGTCTCTAGATCATGCAAACTCATAGGCTGTCAAAGTTGGTGTCCCAGATGGTTCCATACATGTTCTATTGGCGATAAATCTGGCGACCGCACGGGCCAGGGAAGTGTGAAAATGCTGCAAAGGAATTCCTGTAACCCCCCGTGTGTGCGGCTGAGCATTATCCTGCTGGAAAATGCCACTTGGAAGCCCTGTCATGAGAGGAACACATGTGGTTGCAGGATGTCCTAAACATATCGCTGAGCTGTCATTGTCCCTCATACCACGACTACGGTTGACTGACTGTCATATGTGATGGCCCCTCAGACCATCACACCAGCAGTGGGGACAGTGTGCTGCTCCACACCAAAGGAAACATTGAGGCGCTCACCCCGAGGTCTCCAGACATGAACACGGCCGTCGTCCGTGCCCAGACTAGACCTGGATTTGTCGCTGAAGACAACCCAATTCTACTTTAAAGTAGTCCAGTTTTGTCGTTCACAACACCACCGCAAATGAAGTCAACAGTGAGTGTTAAAGGCAATATACATAATGGGCGCCATGAGATCAAATGTCCTTCAGCTAAGCTCCTGGAAATAGATGAGAGAGACACAGGAGCCTGTAATAATGGTGCCACCTGTCTCTTGATGGCAGGCAATACAACAGTTGGAGATGCTCATGCTTGTTGGATAATCATGCGATTCTCTCTTCTGGTGGTCTGTCCAAGGCGTTCTGAGCCCAGTAGCCTTCTGTGCCCATGCGCATCCACTGGTCCCAACACCTTCTAACAGTCTAGCAATTCGTTAATTCGACCATCCAGCTTCTCGTATTTCAATAATGCAGCCCTCTTAAACTGTTAACTGGGTTAAATGTATTTGATTGTGTTGTAGAGGCGTCTAGTGGTCAACAAGCTCTACAAAAGGGGAAAAAGAGGTCACTGCACACAAGGAGCCTCTGAGAGCCTGTCAATAGGCCAAAGGGGGAACCACTTTTAGGGCCCCAAGTGACAAGACCGTTCATATAATGATGCCACAACTCTATTCCTTTTCATATCTGCCTGAGATGGAACTGCATGCCGAGTTTTGCAGCAAAACGACAACTCCTTCTAGGCGCTTGTTTTTTTCGACAGAGTGTATTTATTAATATAGGAGTTGAATTAAACACACACTTCTACGTGTGTTTATTCTAGGCTTTCCAATTGGCTATGGTAAGATGTGTTGCCTGAACTGCAGTGATAGATTCAGCTTTTAAATTATGCAGCATGTGTTGTCCGCTATAGCTGTGAAGCGTGCAGATGTCTAGTCCATGTGGATGCATGCTATGTATTTTTAATGAATCATAAATAAAGAGTATATTATCTTATTTCAGGTTCTGAAAATACTCTTTTGGAACTGTCTTTTTGGACAGAGACACAAATATGAAGGTATATGGTGCCAATTGTAGTGAATAAAAATGCCAGCGTAAAGGTAAAGTTCCCTGGTGCAAGCACCGAGTCGTGAGACCTAGGGTGACATCATATTGTGACGTTTTCTTGGCAGACTGTTTGCCATTCCCAAGTCATTTGTACCCCCCAGATGTGCTCATTTTATCGACCTCCGAAGGATGAAAGGATAAATAAGTCAACCTTGAGCCGGATACCTGAACCATGCGGCGACTGAACCCGCAACTTTTAGGTTGTGAGTGAGAGCTTAGGACTGCATTCCACTGCCCTACCACTCTGTGCCACATGAGGCTCTTAAAAGCCAGCATAGTTACCCTTTAGGTCAGAGGTGTCCAACCTTTTGGCATCTCAGGGCCACATTGGAAAAGAGGAGCTGGTCATTGCCTCCAAACACCCCTCATTATCCTCCACTGTGCCTCCAAACAACCCTCATCATCCTTTACTGTGCCTCCAAGCAACCCTCATCATCCTCCACTGTGCCTCCAAGCAACCCTCATCATCCTCCACTGTGCCTCCAAGCAACCCTCATCATCCTCCACTGTGCCTCCAAAGAATACCCATCAACCTCCAAATAACATAATATTCCAGTAACATTAGATTAAGGAATAACATGCTGATCGTGGGGGTCTGACCACAGGGACCCCCAACGATTGCTAGAACGGGGGTCCTGTGTTCCCTGAGAGACTGGAAAAATTAATGAAGTGGCAGCATGCATGCTCAGCCCCTCCCCCATTCATTTCAATGGAAGCACTAAAAATTGCTGAGTTCAAGCACTGGATAGTCTCTGGCACACTCATTGCGCGCTGCTGCTATATTCAATTTGCAAGTCTCTCAGGGGACACAGGACTCTGTTGTGGCAATTAGTGGGGGTACCTGCAGTCGGACCCTCTGCACATAGAGAATTATGTAATGGCACCGGCGTAGCCCTTTAATTGTCAGAGACTGAGCAAGGGAATACTGCCACGGATTTGCATGTGGATCAACACACTGATTTAGGCCTAGTCTATGGGGCAAATGTGGCCACCCAACACTGTTTCCATGTCTTGATTTCCTTTTCCTTTCCTGCGATGTAGATTTCACAGTCTGGCCATATGAACAGATGTAGAATGCTACAATAGAATGGATTCTGATGGCAAATCAGAATCCAAAACCCGCTGTGTAATCCGGGCCTTGAAGCGTGCCTATATAGATATGTGTGTATGTATGTGCTTGTAAAGTGTGCTGCCGTGTGTATGTGAAGCGTAATGTGTGTGTGAGGATGTAAAGGTGTGTGCGTCATGACATATTCAGATGTTGTCGGCATGGCTACTAAAACTGTGAAAAAAGGCCGCGGTCACATGGTTAGCAGTGGAAAAATCTGCACCAACATTGGCACCATTGGGCATATTCTGGCACGAATCCGCCGCAGATTACACGCCTTAAACTGAAGAGGGTGAAGTCTATTGTGGATCCACATTAACATTTACACCAACTCCACTGCGATATCGCTGCGGGTTTTTTTAATGGGACTTTCTAATGTTAAAAATCGCACAAAAATTGCAAAAGCACAAACTTGTGATTTTTGTGCGATGAGATTCTAACATTAGAAAGTCCCATTGAAAAAAAATGCAGCGATATTGCAGTGTTAAAAAAACGCTAGTGGGTAAAAGCCCTTAGGCCAGCTTCCCATGGGCATGTGTGCAATTGCGCACACCTTAGCACACCTTTTTTGCACTATGAACAAGGCTTTTTTTGCAAGCATTTCAACATTCTTTATCGAAAGGCTAATTAGTTTAATGAGTTCAAGATGTATTCTTTTTCCAGCGGAATTACGCAGTGCTTCATGCATCTCCTTAGATGTCGCCCATGGATTTGTGCACCCCCACCCTTCCACCCCATTGACTTTTATGGGACCCGTGGTGCTTAAGGCCTCTTGTCCACAGCTGTAGCGATATCCCGCGGCAGATCGCCGCCGCCATGGAGCAGGAGCCAGCTGAGAGCTCTCCGCACTGAGTCTGACAGATAGGCTCACTGCGGAGAATCGCGGCAAATTTAAATCCCGCAAGCGGAGAATCGCTATAATTCTCCGCTCGTGGACAGCGGGGCTGCGCTTTCCATAGTAGTCTATGGAAAGCGGTCACTGTGTTCCCCGCGGCCGGATTATCGCCACAGGGGGCCTAAATATGCAAAATGATAGAAGATGTTCTATCTGTTTTGCGCGACTGCAATGCGTACACCAAAATATGGAAATGTGATTAAACCCATTGACATCAACGAGTTCTACTCTCTGCATATATATTCGTGTAAAGCCGACCTTAGCCTCCCTGCGCAGGGGTGGAAATTCAGCGGCGGGATTTCCCGCAGAATTTCCGCTCGTGGCCGCTGCCACAGGATTGCGTTAGAAAATGCAATCCTATGCAGACGGACGCGATTTGTTCGCGTAAAAATCACGTGCGTAAAACAAATTGCGGCATGCCCTATTTTTGTGCGGGGCTCGCACTGAAATATTACTCCACGATGAAAATGTATGTGAACCAGATGCTGTTTTTGATCGGTCTGTATTCTGTTTTTTTATAATGGTAGTGCATATATTAATATTCTAATACAGGCAAACTTCCAAAACTACCGTATCAAGATAGCAGCCTTGCTTCTGTTACTGTATCTACATAGTAAGTTTGGTCCTGTTCTCGTATCTATGGAGTAAGCTTGGTTCTGGTATTGTGGTATGGGGACTTAGAGTAATATTGTAACAACTGCTATTGCTTTCTGTTATCAGCCAAAAAGCTAAAGTACCGTATTTTTCGCTCTATAAGATAAGACGCTCCCACGTTTTAGAGGCAGAAACTAGGGAAAAAAATATTTTGAACTCACCCAGGGACAGTGTAGGGTGTAGTACCGGGCGGCAAAGCAGAAGGCGCAGCAGAGCTCTGAAACACTGGAACTCTGTGACAGTGGCACTCGTGTACGGGGCCCAGAAGGGAAGAGTCTGATTGGTGGAGGCCAGCAGCAGTTCCCGACGGTGCTTACCACCAATCAGCAGTACGAGTAAATGATCATACGTTTGTTTGCGCGACCTCGAATTAGTTCACATGATCGTGCATTAAACTAGCGATCGCGCCAGAAACCTTAATTTTCGGTACATTTGCTCTATAAGACGCACTGACTTTTTCCCCTACTTGGGGGGGGGTGGGGGGGGGAGAGGGGAGAAAAGTGCATCTTATAGAGCGAAAAATCCGGTACGTTATAGACTTTCTGCTATTTCTGAATGTTCCTATGCACACAGGATGTAGCTACTGCAGACTAACTTTTGTCTATATACTACTGTTAGCTGTGTGGAAACTGTATGTTAACATCTTGACACTATTGTAATTTGATGCAGGGGAAACCCCCCAACCAACCCCCCTCCCGTTCTTTGATTAAAGTGAAAGTAGATTTTAACCAATATCCACAAAGTTGTGAATAAGCCAGCCTACTTTGTATAAGGCCTCCTGCACACGGGCAGATTTGCATTGTGAAATCCGGAGCGGGATTCCACCTCCGGATTCTGCAGCAAATCCAGCCTATAGGATGCTATGGCAAAACGTGATTTTCTGCCCACGAGCGGAAATAGATTGCCATTTTCTGCTCGTGGGGGAGAAATCGCAGCACGCTGCAATTTTGTGTGGGCTACGCATGGCCGGCTGAAGTCAATGAAGCCGTCCATCCCGCGGCCATTCTGCAATCATCATTGCAGAATGGTCGCAGGAGCTGCGTTTTCGGTAGTGACAGCACAGCGTCCTCTGTACCGCGTAAGCACTGGTCGGCGCTCTGGCCAGCAAACCTGAAGCACAGGAGAAGACAGTGGAGCGGTAAGCTTGGGTCGCCCGCCAGGCAGCAGGGGAATTCCGCATGCGGGGTCTGTCCCGCCCGACAGCACACAGACTGGTGTCTTGAGCACAACTCTCAGGTACAGCTAGTGTGCACTTAGCCTTATTCAGCTAGAGATAAATAGCGCAATACGGTTGCCATAACAACCCAGTATTTAATAGTTGAAAATTACTCAACTAAAAACTTGGTTTCATTCATGAATATCTTTGTTGTATGTGATAAATACTAACAAGATTAAGGGACCGCGCTCTAGAAAACATTAACTTAAGGATCTGACCTATATAATAACATAAACTAAGGACTCACCTGGTATATGAATATGTATATGCAACGCCCAGACTGCGTCCCAGTGACCAATGAGATTTAAACATCCTTATGTATGATGTACATCCACCAGAAACGGAGAGCAGCTGGATCAACGGCCCAAGGAATCCAGGAACAGCAATGCAAACCCAGAGAATAAACATTTGTCCTGCACTCATAAGGAAAGGGGTAAAAAAGAAGGTTCTTACTTCTGTGGGAGGGCTCATGTCCTCGAGACCCCCCTAATGGTGCCCCCCTTAACTAAATGTAGAGACACCCTTTAGCCACAAGTAGAGGCCATGGACAGCTTGGGGTATTGCAGATCCTTGAGCTGGTTCTTGCTTTTCCTTATAATAGACAAATAGTAATGCATATGGGATTTTAAGATGGAACCTCCCGGAGACAGATCTGGCAGATTGGGTGGGACGGTTGAAAAGCGACCATACATTGCTTGAAGCCTATACTACATGAAGTGGTGCATAAATGGTGGAAGGTGGTGGAAGGCTGCCTAGACTAAAGTACAGCTTGATCTTCCCTTTTTCTTATCTCCCCCGCTGTTTTAAAATTTCACCATTGGAGTACCCTGATCATCCACTGCTATACACATATATTAACCCTTTCCAATCCACTGTCTGACATCTTCAGACATTCCGATAGACGTCCGGCAGGGTATTCTTACTATATATTACTAACCGCTCTGTTGTCGGGGGCCTCTCCACCATGTACTATACCGCAGTACTGGCTCTAGCCAGCAGATGGCGCCATTGTATAATGTCAGAAAGAGAAACACCCCCCCCCCCAGGAAACCCTGAATCCAAAATTGGATTGCATAGGGTTAAGAAATTAACCGCAGAGGCAGCTGAACCTAATAATGGCACTGTGTCAAAAGATGAGTTCACATTGACGTTAGCTTGTTTGGTATGTGGGAGGAAAGCACCTATAAGATCTTGTCATTCCTTACCTTGAATTGATATTTCATTGTAAACTGTGTTGCTATTGATTTCATCAGGGGCCGCCTTTATGACAAATTTTGCATGCATGTGTGTACAACACTTTTACATTAGTAAGGCTGGGTCCACACAGGGCGGATTCCCGACGGAAATATCGCGGTTTGGCCGCAGCGAAAAACCACGAGATTTCTGCTGGGAGAACCGCTGCTTCAAAAACCGCGGCGGTTTTGAAGCCGCCCGCCCACTAGCTCTTCTGCTGCAGCCGGCGCTCCCATAGAGGAGAGCACGTCCGCAGCGGAAAAAAAAAATAAACATGCTGCAGTCGGCAAATCCGCGCCGTAGTGGCGGTTTCTGACGGCTTAGCCGCAGCGGATTTGCCGTCCCGTGTGGACAAGATTTCTGAGAAATCTCGTCCACATGGCTGGCTAATCACGGGAAATTCCGCCCGTGTGAACCCAGCCTAACCGTAGCTTTATTTTGCCTTCGCTTGAAGGGATTTTCCAGGCAGCGCCGGCTGTCAGTGCCGGACTACACTGGGGTCGGAGTGGAAGCCTCTGCTCTGACCTCTATGTAGTGGCCAGCGCTTGTGATTGCAGGCACGGCTCTCATTGAAATCAATGGAAGCTGCACTTGTAATTGTAGGCTGGAGTCCAATTGATTTCAATGACAGCTGCGACTGAAATTATAAGTGCTGGCCGCTACACATAGGTCGGGATAGTGGCTTCCCCTCCAACCCCGGTGTAGCTTGGCACTGACAACTGGCGCTACCTGGAAAAATACTTTAAAAGCTTAATAAAGAACACTAAACAAAAGAAAAAAAAACATGACATCCCATAATTTATAAACCCGAATATACAAGGGATGCCCCAATATTCTCAGGGTCCCTATACACTGAACGATTCTCACTGGACCGTGTAACTCTGAGCGGTGATCACCCAGTGTAAACGCTGCCAGTGACTGACCAACCAATGAGAACTAGTTTGCTTATTGTTCATCGTTGGGGTTGTGCAGGCAGGAAGATCAAATGACAATCGGCTTGTATGAATTCTCTAGTTCTGCCTCCGTCAGACTTTATTCAGAAGGTGACAGAACACACAATGCATCCCAGCTCGCTGCATAGCTGAAGATTAGTCAGAGTGCCATGCTGACCGCTGTCCACCGCCAAAGGCGCATACAAAAACTGGAGCATCAGACAATGAAAACTATGGCTGGATCTTATGAATTATGTTAACACGTCCCGTGGGTGCCTGACTGTGTGTGCGGCACTTACCTGGAGAAGATAAGTCACCAGGATGCACTATGGGAAGGTAAGCCAGCAGAGACAATCCAATGCTATGGCCTTTTTCCTCTGGGCCCTGGCATTCATGTGGATGTTAATTTGTCATGTATAATCTACCTTAAGGCCGGCTCCACAAATGCGCAATATGCAGAGAATAGAATCCACTCATTTCAAAGCGTTCCTTCACATAACCATATTTTGTAAGTGCATTTTGGTTGCGCAAAAAAAAATCAGCATGCTCTACTTTCCCGTGCACCAAAAGTCCCCATAGAAGTCAATGGGGGGGTGCGTAAATGCATGCAATGTGCAAGGAGATGCGCGGTACGTTCTGCAATTCCGCTGGAAAAAGAGTACGTGGTACTCAGACTAATTAGCCATTTCAGTCGGTGGGTTGGTGCGCAAATAAATGTGCCATTTGGGCGGAAAAAGTACAGTAAAAAAAAACACTAATGAGCGCGCAAAAAAGCATTGTTCATTCCACAAATATGCTGCGCTCCGGAGCGCACAAAGACACATACACTCGTGTAATGCAGCCTGAACGCACCCCCCTGATCCTGGACAAAGATAGATGCATCCCTTCTCCGCCTACCTGATGCACGCTGTATACTAGCATGCATCGTATAAGACCATACATACTGCTTTCATTGGCCAGTGCTGCCCATGTGAGCAGCATGTAGTGTCTTAGACTACCAAGTCATACTGTGCATCAGGCAGTCAGAGAGGTGGTTCGGCCAGACGTGTAGCTCAAGGCTCATGGTCCCAGATGCAAAGATCCAGCCATTGGGGTTTCTCCCACAACTTACCTCTGCATAGCTGAGTCTCTTAAGAAGCCCATCGATGCATTGCTAGAATCTTAGAAGATTACGCAGAGCCTAATGTAAGGGGCCCCAATGCAGAATCTGTAACATGGCCCCCCAACCATTCATGTGCCATTTATAATACTAGTGTATTCTTATATGACAGAGGGCCCTTTAAGCCCCCTAAGGCTCCAGGGCCTGCTAGTGACTGCTACCTCTGAACCCCCTATAGCCAAGGCCTTCGGTGTGGCCATCTTTGATTGTCCAGGACTGAGGGGTCGCTTTACCATTGTCACAAACATAAGGGCCCATTTACACACAAAGATAATCTTTCAAACGATTGAAAGTTTTAGTGCTCTTTTTGCGTAAAGTGTTAATGGCCATTAACACCTTATCATCTTCATTTGCATGTAAAAGGACCCCAGGAGCTGTTTGCAGAGCCCAGCATGTGATTAATCACACACCCAGCTGTGCATACAGCTGCACTGTTCTCATCGCGTCTGCCAGCAATTTACAATGTAATCTCCCGACTCCCAGTCTATTGAGAGACACTTTATCTCTCTGCGGCTGAACAATGTATTTTAAGTTCACCTTAAAATCATTGTTCAGACAAAAAGTGCACGATGCCCGCGTTTACATATAATGATTATCACTCATTTTCGGCCAAATTTGAACGAATTTTGAGCGATAAGCCTTACGTGTAAATGGGCCTTAAGTATACCCCTTCATGGCAGCGCCATTCCTTAATGGTAAGTGCCTCTTTTGGCAGGATAATGCATCTTGCTACACTGCAGACATTATTCTGGAAAATTATGAGTCACGTGACAGTTCAAGGTGTTGAAATGGCTCCTAAATTCCCCAAATCTCAATCCAATGGAGCATCTGTGGGATGTGCTGGAATAACAAGTCTGGGCTACAGAGGCACTACCTTGCATTGTACAGGATTTAAAAGGACCTGCTGCTATCATCACATGCCGCCTTTAAAAGGTCCGGTGGAGTCTGACAGCTCAGGGCTGCTTTGGTAGCACAAGGGGCGACCGACAGATTATACAGGGGGTGTCGTTTTATAGCTGATCAGAGTACATCTACAGAAATCTACTGTCATTTTTGTCATTGTCCTATTTTTTCTAAACCAGGCTGAGAATTATGTCCGCCTGTTTAACAATAACATCAGAAAGCTTTAAACTTCAGAAGTAAACAGTAGTTTGTGACGCTATTGTCTTCTTTTGTTATTGGCTTTAGATTTTGAATAAAAGGAGCCTTTATGTTAAATTACTAGTTTTGGAGAGAACTGTGGAATCTTGTATATTTTTTTCCTCCATCCACATACTATATAGGAACGCTTCTGCCACCTGCTGGCAAATAGTAACTAAATCAATACATTTTAATGGATCACTGTGAACTTTTAAATTCGCTTTGTTAAAAAAAAAACTATGACAAGACCAAGCATTCTGAAGAGTAGGACTGCAGGGTTATTCTTGTTTCACCCAGACGATAATATCAGTATTTGTTTCTGCATCCTCTGACAATGCCGGTCCATGCCATGCAAAGACACGTCACTATTCCTTGCAAGGTGTTCCACCAAGATGGGGCTTTGTGCACCTTGATAAGCTGGTTCTTGTTTCAGCAAATCTGAATATTGCCATCACATATACCTGCCCTGGGTCCTGCAGCAAGAGACCATTAAAGGGATTGTCTACCTTTAGCATCGTATCATTTCCACGTCAGAAGTTCTGTGTTAACCCTTTGCAATCCAGTTTTGGATTCAGAATTTCCTAGGGGGCTTTCTCTTTCTGCCATTATACAATGGTGCCACTTGCTGGCTAGAGCCAGTACTGCAGTATGGGACATGCTGGAGCGGCCCCCGACAAAGGAGCGGTTAGTAATATACAGTAAGAATACCCTGCCGGACGTCTTCCCACATCGGAAGCTGTACAGCCTTCAATCAGAATGTCTTTAGACGCAGACAGTGGATTGGAAAGGGTTAATGCAGTATATCTTTATAGCAGTCACAGCAAGATGTTCCTGATGCAGAGCCCCAAATACCCAGCACAGACAAAGTTTATGCCTTCAGGACAAAGCCATTTTCCCCCATATTTGTCTGACAAAGCTCTCGGAGGGCCTGTTTTTTGAGGGGATGAGCTTTTTTTTTTTCAATGGCACTATTTAATTTTCTTTGTAGGTAAATAGTGCGCTTTGAAAGGTTTTAGACTGGGTTTCAGCTCTCTAGGACCTGCCAATCTCAACATATTCGTAAAAAATTGGATGCTAAAACACCCCAACAGACTGAGGCACGACAGCAGTCTCGGTAACTGCTCAGACCTTGCTGTCCTCCTCCTTACCATGACATGCACAGGGGCGCTGTGTACTGTAGTAAACCAACACATCTAAATATATCTGTCAAATAGGTATATCCGGCACTTCAGATCCAAGTTCAGCTCTTTAGGACATACAGTTCTTGACAAATTCACAAAAAAGTCAAAATACAAAAGAAAACCCCCAATTACAATTTCTTCGGGCCACCACTGGTGAAATGTCAAATTTCTGCACATAACAACCCAGCCATTTTTCTTTACTCACTGTGAACTGACTGTAACTACACTGAATTTGAGCATTCTTATAAACTAAAATACAGTCATGAGTCCCAAAAGGAACCCTGCACTTGGATGAAAGACTCCTGCTGCAAAGCACATGGCTGATGCCCACGCTGGTGAAACCTCTCAGCAAACTCAAGTCCATCTGTAGGCTGACCAGATAGCTACTGCAACTCCACAGACTGAGGTACGACTACAGTCTCACCAAGGTAGACAAGCAGCAGAGACTACCCCCAGTAGACTCATGCCCATCTCCAGACTGACTAAGTGCAATATGCTAATCGATGAGCTACTACCTGGGCTGATATGCATAATGCTGCTTTCTATTACAATTCAAAATGCCAACATGATCACTTGGTTGCTTCTGATTGGCCAAATGAACAAACAATGTGAACACTGTAGCGCACTCAAGTATGAAGGTTAATGACCAGGAATGTGCTGGTTAGGTTCCAGCTCAGCACAACCTCCACAGGTGGGGGTTGATTGAGCTGGCTGGGTGTAGATTTCTCCGGTCAGCCAGTCCCCCAGGTCTCAGACCCCTGTGTGTTGGGTGCCTCTCTCCCCATAGGCTCCTCTTTAAGGTGGAGGTACTATTAGGGTGTGTGCTGGGATCTGTTGTACTACATGAGTTTCCAGCAGTGCAGCCGCACAGGTGGGGGTTGATTGAGCTGGCTGTGTGTGGATTTTTCCAGTCAGCTAATCCCCACCGGTCTGCTGCTCACATATACCAGCTCCTCTGCTGGAGGCTGTTAAGCTTTCCTCTGCTTGTTTGATGTGTTCAGTGTGAACAGTGTCATGTTCCTACGTGTCTGTGCATGTACCGAATGTGTGGTGCGAACAGTCCTGTTCAGGGTGCATGGTATTCGGTGTTGTATGCAAATCCCTGGCATGTTGGTGTGAGCTGTGTTCAGTCCTGCTGTGTTTCGTTTGTCATCTAGGTCTAGGGAGGTTCCTACATTCCAGCGTAGGGCCGTCCTTGTCGGACAATCGCCCCGCATGCAGGCAGGTTTCATGTGGATGTTGTCTTGTTAGAGTAGGGACCTGCAAGACAACAAGGAATCTTGAAGTGAGCTCACGGGCTTAAGTATCTTGGCCAAGATATGAACCAACACCGTGCATTGTATCTATTTACATCTGTTTATGCATGCGGGTATGCTTGGTCGTGTTTTGGGCATTTTGTCAGTCAGTGTGTTATGTCTGTTTGGGAGTTATGTCCGCTGTTCCCGAGTTCCAACAGAGTTTCGCCAGTTCATGAGCGTGAATAACATAACAGTGCTGTTCTAGTGGTAAGGTCATAATGCCCGATTCACCTGAAGCATTCACAACTTTGCTTTATGGTTTCTCCCCATAATCTGCTGAGTTTCTAAAACATATCCGGATCTACAATAATTACTTCCAGATAACGTCATTTGGATGTGGAAAAGGTGTGCTGGAGCCAGGATCCATGCTAGTGTTCATGATCCAAGGACGAGTCTACCACATAATTAGATCTCTTTAGCCACAGTTTCACAAGGACAATCTGGAAGCACCGCCTTTATTTTTTCAGATTTTTTTGACAGCCCTGCAGAAGTACATGCCCATTGTAGAAACAATCCCCTCACTGAGCCGCGCCTTCTGAACATATTCTAAAAAACAATCGGAATGCAAACAGAAAGACGGGCTTGGATCTACTGCGAGGCTTCGGCAGCTCGGGCAGCAGTCATGGATATGCTGTAGGAGTCTTTCATCCAAATACAGGGTTCATTTTAGAGGCATGACTGGTCTGAAAGGGTTTTATTTTGTGGGAATGCTTAAATTCAGTATAGTGCTTGATATAAGTAGCAAACAAAGTTTTTAAACACACACAAATGAGCAGTTATATGAAATAGACCCATGCGACGTGGGGTAATTCTGCTAGTCTTTATATATTGTGACAAGCCAATAAGTTGGTTATAGAGGGGAGGTACATTTTCTCCTTTGCTTCTCTCCTATGTGGAGCAAAATGAAGAGTATGGCCTCCTGCACACGGCCGGGTCGGATCCCGCTGCGAGAATTCTCACAGCGAGTTGCGAGCTGTGCCCCTGCAGTGAATCCAAAAAGAGCACAATTTGCCACAGAGGAAGAAATTCCAGCTGACTGACAGAGAGAGTAGTGATGAAGCAGAGCAAAGCAGCACACCGCACACATATCTCCAAAGACTTTAATAAGAAAGCATTGGCACAAGCCATAAAACCAGTTCTGGATGGAAATCCAACATACTGTGAACAGAATAGAGAATCTAGAGAATACTTGCTCTGCCATTATAACACAAATTAATGATCTCTCTGAATATGTCACACAACAAAGGGACTATTCAGACAGAGCGCTGACCATTATTAAAGATCAGGAGAACAGGAGTCGTAACATAAGGTTGAAAGGTCTCTGTGAATCCTGGGTGGCGGACACACTCAGAACCATAGCAACAGCTTTGTTTACGGAACTCCTAGGAGAAAAAAAAAAGACCGCTCCATCATCATAGAAAGAATTCATAGGGCTCTATGCCCAAAACCAACAGTGGGCAAGCCACCGTGAGACGTCATTTGTGGTCTACTCTCATTTAATGACACACAAGCATTTCTGTCATCCGCCAGCAAAAAAAAAAAAGAGCAGCTGAGGTATGAAGAGGCGAAAATCCAGATCTTCCAAGACTTAGCCCTCTCCACCTTGGCTAAAAGAAGACAAATAAAACCCCTATTGGAGGTCCTCAGAGCCAAAAATGTACAATATGTGTGGCTATATTCATTGGATCTGGCAGTTCAGAAGGATGGTAGACGCATCTCAATACACACTTCTGCAGATCTGGAATGAGCATGGAGTGACCTGGATATAGCACCAATCCAAATAGCTTCCTGGATGCCGCTCAAAGAATTGGAAAATCCCCCAAAACAAACGACTTGGAAAGAGGTTTCATGCTCCAAATCCCCTAAGAGCAGGAGATCCAAAGCAAGACTGAACTTTCCACAGCGAGAACATGCATCCGCCACTCCACCGCCTAACCCCTAGACCTACAACTCAACGAGAGAACTTTAAAGGATTATTCTGTTTTCAGGGACGATGGTAAATGTTGGCGCTTGACCCCGCTAATTGTTCTTGTTTGCTTTTCCTCTTTCAGCGGAAGAACCAAGAATATAGAGGACTTCCGTGTCGCTGCCACTCCTGGGGGAGTGGCCCGCTAGAGACTGCAGCCTTATCACACTGGTTGAATTAGCTGATAAATAGCAGACTTTGCTTGACTATCATATGTTCTTCATGTTAATTTATATAGGATATTGACAAACAATTTCACCCTCAGGTCCCTAAACACTAAAGGCTTAAACTCGCCGCAAAAGAAATTGAAACATCAATAGCGTTCCTATAGGAGACCCACTTCAAAGGAAACAAGACCCCCAAATTCCCTAGAAATTCCTTAGAAAAATGGTACATTAGCAACCATCCATTCACTGCAACCAAAGGGGTATCCATAGCACTACATTCCTCAGTTCCATTTATTCTAGACAGTAGGCTTTCTGATGCAGAGGGACGAATGCTGTTCTTGAAAGGCACGATCCACTCAGAGACTGTCACACTTGCAAATTTATATGCGCCTAACAAAAATCAGATTGCTTGGCTCACAGATGCCCTAAATAAACTAACGCTATTTGCGGAAGGCAGAACAACAATAGGCTGAGGCCTCAACCTCACTCCAAACCCCCTCCTAGATTCATCGTCGGGGAGATCCCAGAAGAAATTACAAAGACTTTTCCAAGAACTACATGTAATAGATGCATGGAGAACTCTTAATCCGTCTGGCAGAGGTTACACTTTCTACTCCCATGTACATGGCACGCATCAGAGAATTGACTACATTCTTATCTCCTCTTTGAACTCCAACATAGGGAACATAACCGTATCAGATCACGCCCCAGTCACACTAAACTTATCGGTGCTACCAAGCAGAAGTGAGTTCTGGAGACCAAACATATCTCTCCTAGATAATAAAGAAGTTTCTGAAACTATATCCACACACACAAAAATGTTCTTTAACCCCTTAGTGACCAGCTCACAGTGTTTTTACGTCCTGCTTAAGTGGGCTTTAATACCCGGGGACGTGAAAACATGCATCCTGCAGAGATTAAAGCCACGTGGACTATGGACGTGACAGCTCCATGCTGTCGGTGCCCAGAGGTAGCTGATAACATGAAGCGGTCATCCTGGGCCTCCCCCATTTCCCCCGGCAATGCAATCGGCGCTATTCAATGGATAGTGCCGATCGCATTAAAGTGCAAAAAAAGTTTTCAAAAAGTTAAAGATTCAGCTGCCCTCATGGATCAGTTCCATGGGGGCAGCAGAGATTGCTCACCCCGCTCCTCCGTGCTGTCCCTGTCCCTCCAGGACCTGACGCCGGCCTTCTGCGAATGCGCGACAGGCATCATTAAGCCAACCGCATGTGCAGAAGGCCGGCAGCCCCGGCAAATTTGAAATCTCCTGGCTTCCAGCTCTAGAAGGAGATGTCACCGGGGACCATGGTTACCGATCCCATGATCGCCATTATCCATTGGATAACAGCGATCATGGGCCCGGGGACAAGGAAAAGTGAAAAAAATAGTTTCACCTCCCCTCCATGATGCCCAACGGTGATCTACAGCTGCCGCGGGTTTCTGCGCATGCGCAGAAGGCCAGGGAGCTTGGCAAATTTAAAATTCCCCTGCACCCAGCTGTCAAAGGTAGCCGTTACCAGTCACATGATCACAGTTATCAACCGGATAACAATGAACATGGAAAGTTAAAAAGTGTAAAAAAAAAAAAGTTTAAAAAGTTAAGGTTTCATCTCCCCGTTCGGATCGTATCCGTGAAGGAAGATGAAATTACATGCTCAAGGTCCCCGGATTTTGGCTAACAAAGGTAGCAGAGAGTCTGGACATGTCACAGGGGGCCACGGTATGCGGTTACGGGTCACGTGATATCCGTTATCCAATGGATAATGGTGATCACGTAAAAGTTTTTTTTAAAGTTTTATCTCCCCTCATCAATGCGATCTTTGAGAGGAGATGAAACATCTTCCCGGAGGTCTCTGCAATTAAACCCCGATTCCATCATCCTCCATGGACCTTTTTGGCTTCTACGCTTACGCCCGCCGGTAAAATGCCAGACACATGCGCAGGAGCCAGGAAATTTTAAATTTCCTCGCTCCCGGCTACCAACAGTCGCCAAGAGCCTGGAGCAGTGATCGATGGCCTCGTTGAGCGGTCCCCAGTCACGTGATGAAAAAAGTTTGTGATCTACCATTAGACCGGTCTCATAAGACCGGATAGAAATTGCAGATTGCGCATGCGTTTGATCCGCGGTAATCCGCGGATCAATCAAATGCATTGGATTGCACAATTCCGCTCAAATTAGTGGGTCTGGATTATGTAATCCACTTGCAGAAACCAGAACGCCGCAGATATCCGCAACAGAGCCTATTGTGCTGTATGTTGCGGATATACTCACTGACCATATGCAACTACACTGTGTACGGGCTGTGGGTAACCGCGTCATCGCTGAGCGACGGCGGGGGAAATATAAACAAGAAAAAGTGTACTGCGTATGACCGCCTGTGTGAGTAGACAGTTATGCGCAGTACATTACGCGGCTTTTCAAGTGTGCGTCCAAAATAAAGCAAACAGATCGAAATATATATGTTATCAAAAATTTGTACAGTATGTTTGCACATATTTTATATAAATTACAATTGAAAATATGACAATTTTTTTTTTAATTTTCCCAATTTTGGTGCTTTTAATAAATATACACAGGTTCTATCGGACTATTTTTACCACCTAAATGAAGTACAACATGTGGCGAAAAAACAATGCCAGAATCACTTGGATATGCAAAACCTTTACTGAGTTATTCTATGTTAAAAGTGACATGTCAGATTAACAAATTGGGCTTGGTCATTAAGGCACAAACAGGCTTGGTCACTAAGGGGTTAAAGAGAACACTGAATCCCCAGACAAACACCCTTTAGTGTGGGAACCGCACAAGACTTATATCAGGAGGTATACTAATAGTTCTAGGCGCTGCAAAAAAAAGACACAAAGAGATACTGGTAGATGAAATCTTGGCACAAATATCCAGGTTAGAACAGCTGTCAAAGCAGAAAAAAGCTGAAGAGGCTCAAAAAACTCTTACTGCACTGAGAGTCTCAGGGACATATTAAACAATAGATTTGCTAAAACACTGCTGTATTACAAGCACCAACTTTATGCTAGCAATAAAGCAGGTCGACTCATGTCTTCTCCAATAAAAAAAAAAGCTAGAGGGAAAACAACATATATCCTGAAAATCAACCCCGCTTCGGGCGAAACGCAAACAGAAGCAGCTAAAATAGCACAAACTTTCAGGAACTTTATTCAAGGCTATACAACTTAAATAAAAGTGAAAAGCAAAATAAAGAAAACCCACTGGAAGCTGTCATGGCATCTCTAACTCTCACCTCTTTGACTCCAGATGAAACATCGGCCTTGACCACCCCACTCTCTAAAAGAACTCAAGTCAGTGCTTAACAGCTTCCCGCTTCACAAAAGCCCAGGCCCAGACAGCTTCCCTCTAGGGTACTACTAAAAACTCCAGGAAATTATGCTTCCACAGCTAGCCCTATCACTCAATGCCTTATTAGGGGGCACAAAACTGCCGAAAGAAGCGCAAGAAGCCTACATCACACCTAATCATAAAGAAGGGAAAGATCCACTTCTATGTGGCAGCTACAGGCCATAGATATTAAATCATGGACAAAACCCCTCTCTAGGCAGATCAGTAAAGCTATCCCACGATTATTAATGAGGATCAATCAGGATTTGTTACAGGTAGAGAGGGCAAAGAAAACTCAACGGGCATCGTACCTGCAATAAAGGTTTGCTCAAAACAAAAGTATCCCTTTAATTTGGCTAGGAGTAGACGCAGAAGATGCGTTGGATAGAGTGGACTGGGCTTTCCTACATGCACTACTTTACTTCCCTACTACGATAATTCAAGCAATATTCTTATATTCTAACCCACATGCCAAAATCAAAGTCAATGACATACACTCCCCTCCATTCTCTATCACAAACGCCAAGGATGCCCGCTATCTCCCACCATTTTAATTCTCTCCCTGGAAGTAATACTCCAATTACTGAGACAGGACTAAGACATTCAAGGGCTTCAGTTAGACCCCCCCTCAATCAAAACAGTGGCTTTTGCAGAGGATATTCTGTTTGTTTTAACTAATCCAGAACAAAGTCTCTCAAACTTCAATTATACTCTACAACTATATCAGTGATGGGCAACCTTTTGAGCTCGGTGTGTCAAAATTCGCCAAAAACGGAGCATAACTCGGGTGGTGTGTCACTTCGAGAAAAAATCCATAAATTCGCGATATTTATAGTTTAAATAACAAAAATGTATAATTGTAATATATAACTGCATTTAATAAACACAAAACACCCAGAGCACAGGCCCTGACCTTCCCCAGCCTCCCCTTCACTTATCTCATCAGTAATGATGAGCCCCGAGCGGCGACAGCGCCCCCCACAGCGGCCCCCAGCAGCGACAGCGCACCCCACAGCGGCCCCCAGCAGAGACAGCACACCCCACAGCGGCCCCCAACAGCGACAGCGCACCCCACAGCGGCCCCAACAGCGACAGCACCATCCACAGCGGCCCCCAGCATTACCTGCCCCCCACAGAGGCCCCCAGCATTATCTGCCCCCCACAGAGACCCCCCAGTGGTGACTGCCCCCCAGCGGTGACTGCCCCACACACAGCGGCCCCCCAGCAGTGACTGCCCCACACACAGCGGCCCCCCAGCGGTGACTGCCCCCCACACAGCGGCCCCCCAGCAGTGACTGCCCCCCACACAGAGGCCCCCCAGCAGTGACTGCCCCCCACACAGAGGCCCCCCAGCAATGATTGCCCCCCACACAGAGGTCCCCCAGCGGTGATTGCCCCCACACAGAGGCCCCCCAGCGGTGACTTTCCCCCACACAGCGGCCCCCCAGCGGTGACTTTTCCCCACACAGCGGCCCCCCAGCGGTGACTTTTCCCCCACACAGCGGCCCCCCAGCGGTGACTTTCCCCCACACAGCAGCCCCCCAGCGGTGACGTTCGCCACACAACAGTCCCCCCAAGTGGTGACTGCCCCCTTACAGCGCCCCCCCGGTGACTGCCCCCTCACAGCGAACCCCCCCCCCCAGACCCATGTACTGACCTTGTGGACAATCCGCTCCTCCTGTGCCCAGCGCCCTCCAGCAGCGATGATCTCCGGCGCACACTGTGACGTCAGTGTGTTGCAGGACGCCTTCTCCCCCGGATGCTCCCGCGGAACCAACAGGTAGGAGACGTCGGGGGACAGAGGGAGGAGGATCCTGGCTGCACACTGACATCACAGTGTGCGCCGGGATCAGCGCTGGTTAGTAGTGCTAGTTAATGAATGCCAGCAGAGGAGTCATGGCCCCTGCTGGTATTCATTAACTGGGTGAGCGGCCGCGTGTCAGCGACTATGGCTACGCGTGTCATAGGTTCGTCATCATGGAACTATATGGATCTCTGTCAAACTTCAAGGTGATTCTACCCAAATCAACCATGCGCAATATATAACTTCCCCCAGAGACCACAAAATATATACAAGCATTGACGAGTTATCAATGGGCTGACTCCCACATTAAATACTTAGGGGTGCAGATAACAAAATATCTAGACAATCTATATGAAATAACTTCAGTACGACACACATGACTTGCCAGCACATTCCTGGTTTGGAAGCAAAATCTACTACAAAAGAATATTGCATCAAAGATTGTTCACAAGTTACAAATAGTTCAGAGAAGGGAACTTGGTGGGATAAATCTACCTGATACTGTGTTTCCCCAAAAGTAAGACCAACCCCGATTATAAGCCCTACCTTGAATTTTAGGGGGTGGGGAGGCGATGCTTGAAATATGAGCCATCCCCCAATAATAAGCCCTGGAAACAAAGCCAGTGTCTTGGTCTCTCACGCTGGTCTTCTCGGTGTTGCGGCAGGCTGCAGTGTAGTCCTCAGCACAAACAGAGGATTCTCTTCTTGGTAACGGGGCTTTGAATACCATGCCTCCAGCAAGCGAGCGCTGTGATTGGATCGAGCACCAGCCAATTAGAACCAGCACTCGATCATTCAAAGCCATTCAATGAATTACATCACTGAATGGCTGTGATTGGTTCATTAAGCACTGGCTCTGATTGGCTGGCGCTCGATCCAATCACAGCGCTCGCTCGCGGGAGGTGGGATATTCAAAGCCCCATTACCAAGAAAAGAATCTCCCGTCAGTGCTGAGGACTACACTGCAGCCTGCTGCAGCGCCGGGGAGACCAGCGCGAGGGACCAAGACACTGGCAGCTAGAGGAGTATAAGACATCCCCCGAAAATAAGACACTATGCCTCTTTGGGGGCAAAAATTAATATAAGGCAGTGTCTTATTTTTGGAGAAACACGGTATGTTTCAATATTACAAGACAATACAATTAGTAGATGGCTGGAACTAACAAAATCCTCTACAAAACAGATTATGAGAACTCTAGCTCAAGCCTGCTATGAAATAAACTTCTTAAGAGACCTGTGGAGCCCAACACAAAAAATCTATATGAAAGCATCCTTTGATCCCCTGTAAAGAGGGGCATGCATGATCTGAGACTCTCTCCAAGGAGAGAAAGCTCCACATCCATCACCTACAACCCCCTTAAATTTCATACCGGATATACTGGGAATAAACCTGGATATTCACATGAAACAAGTGTGGCAACTATTTAAAGATATCTCAGTAGCAGACCCATGGTGCCACCGCGCAGCTTGTAATAGAAGGCCTGCTGACTCAAACAGCATGTCCTCCCCTACATTCTCTAGAGTTGATCCACTTATCCAAAACCTTAAATAAGTTCAACAAAACCTTTCCCTCAACTCGCCCATTAATTGAACTGGAACATATTTTTCTTCCTCAGTGCCACACTAGCAGGAAAATCTCATTCCTTAAACGGATATCGGGGCACTTCCAAAGCAGCTTATAAACTATCTTGGGAAACAAAGCTGAACATCAAATTAACCAACAGTTTAAATCTATCCTAGCCAACTCACATGGTCATCCGAGATGCGTTAGACTACAAGAAAACCACCGCAAATTAATGACCAGAGGGTACAAATCACCAGCAAGGCTATATGCATACAAGCTTTCTAACTCCATCTTATGCTGGCGTTGTAACAACCAGCGGTGCTCTTTACCTCATATCTGGTGGTCCTGTCCAGTCATACAGCCCTTCTGGGAGCAGACTGAAAAAATGATATGCAACATAACAGTTCCTTTAGACTCTTCAGAATGTGTGATCATGTCCAAATCCTCTACAGATTATTCAATGAGTTCTGTGCCTACAATTACAAGCGCGGACCCCACACAGGAGATGGAGCAGTGGTTTCTGCTGTGACCTGGTGTATCTCGACTGGAAAACCCTTTTAACTTTCAAAAATGGGGATATCTCCCTTCATTACTAAATAGATAAATTGTATTCTCTCTGCAGCCTGTGCCAGAACAATGGAGCTAATTGTAGAGTTTAGACCACCTGCTGAGTTCTGCAAACAGCTCCTGGAGGCTCATTTGCACACAAATGAAGCTAATAAAGTACTAATGGGCATTAGTACCCATTAGTACTTTATGCAAAACGATCGCTAAAGGCCAATTTACATGCAACAATTATCACTCAAAATGTACTCAAAAGCTATCATTTAAGCGATAATTGTTGTGTGTAAATGCTCCCATCTTTTACTCTTCAGCTGAACGATGATTTTTAGGTGAGTATAAAATCCATGGTTCAGCTGGAGAGAAGATAACACAGACCACATGCTGTGTTTGCTGTTAATGGTGCTGTGTTCTCCATGGGAGCTGCTGATTACATTGTATTCAGCTTGCAGCCCCACAGCAGAAGAAAGGAGCTGAATGCAGAGAACAGACCACCTGATGTTCTCTGCATACAGGGCCCAGAAGCTGATATACATGCAAATGAAGAGGATAAGCAAAACAATCACGCAAAACCTCTTTTATAAGATTATCTTTTGCGTGTAAATGGGCCTTAACTCATTTGCTGATACTGTTGAATTTCGAAGTGCACTAAGACTTGCATATAGACGCCCCTGTAATTTAAGACCCATTAAGACCACTGCATCAAACACATGTTAGTTCTAAATGGGATGGGATGTTTTCCATATCACAATTGTGCCAACTGCAGCAATCTTTTAAAGGGTACATCCTGGAACAATATATTAAATATTTTTTTTAAAATGTAGCACTGAATACATTGTGTATGTGATAGTATGAGCAGGTTGCAGGATTCACATTAATTGTTAGAGAAGGACCATAATGTTGGGAGACTTGAGATGAACTATTGTAGACCATATACCCCAACATGGAGGAGGAGATGATAGACTAAATTGAGAAGCACTTGAATTGATATACTCATTACTCTTTAACCTCATGGACTTAATATGGATTTCAAGAGATCAGCTACATTAGTGCAACATATATGATGTGACGCTTGCCAGTTCTCCCCTTTATTTTGTTCGTCATTAAACCAGCTTTAGCTCAGTGCTTCCATATAGGCAAAGATTTTTATTATTAGGATTCTGAGACTTTAAAATATCTACATCTTTTTATTTTTTAGAATTAAAGATTTGCGATGACGGCGCATATTAAAAGTAGACATCCTTCACTAAATGGAACGCACTGCAAAAGACTTTTTAAGTAGATGGGCCACTGTATATCATTTGACTGAACGTTATCGTCCCTTTAATGCAATGACAGCATTATCTGTTCAGTAATTGGTTATGTATATTTATTTTGTTACATTGGTCGGCACCTGATTTGCATATGTTGTATTCTTACTAGGACTTATGTTAATATATTGGTCACATCTATGACGGTCTTTAACCCATCCCTGTCCATTGTTGGACATCTTCCAACACAATCATTGAAGCCTTACAGCTTCAATGTCGGAAGACATCAGACGGTATACTCACTGTATTCTGCCAGCCACTCCACTGCTTGAACCGTTTTGACGCAGTGCATGATGTAGTTACTGGCTTTAGCCAGCAGATGGCACCATTGTATGACACAAGAAACAAGTCACCTTGGAAACTCTCAATCCAAAAATGGATTGGAATGGGCTAAATACCAGTATTTGTTAGTATTGAGGGTGTTATGTAGAGAATCATCACACCATTCGTCACTGCCGCCAATGACCCCCACATTCTTGATTCCCTCCATTCTAACCAAGAGACCATTAAGTATAGTGGGCCTGTGGGCAAAGCTTAAAGATTTAACTATCTATGATGTCATAAAGGACATTGAAACATTTGACAAAGATCAGTTCACTCTTATACCAGAGTACCCTTCTGACTTCCTAGGTACAGCAGATCACTGCAGCTCCCTGAGGAAATTCAGGAGAACCTGTCACAATAATTTTAGAGACTCCCTTTGGTTTGAGACATACCTATCCCTCCCCTCATGTCTTAAAAAACTAACAGCACTTATATAGAGGCCTGCTCTTGCAATCTTCCTCTGGAAGGCTGTGGTTTCTTAGAGAATAATAAAGGGACTTGGGAACTACTTTTAGCTGAGAAGAAACTACTAAAATTCTAAAAAAAACTCCCATGCTTTCTCTAAATGTGTTCACATTAGGGAAAAGTCGTACACAATTCTCACCAGATGGTACAAAACACCAGTTTCCATAGTAAAAGTAGACCCTGGGAAGTCATATATTTGTTGGAGATGTGAATCCTAAAGAGGAACTCTTCTCCACCTTTGATGGCAATTTCTGAATATCAAAGCCTTTTGGCAACTGATTATTGAAAACATTAATAACATTTGTGAAACACTAAAGACCTTCATACATGAGAAGATCCTGTTATGGGAACCCTCTAATCAACTTAAGCCATCAAATAACCCCTTAGCTACCACTTTGTCTTCAACCACCCCCTCAAAGCTCTAATGTTGAGCTGAAACGGTGCATGGGTGAAAAAGGATTATCTAGACTGTTGCCCATCTGTTTCTTTATGCTATATACATTGAGGACCTGTGGATCAAAGTATTTCTGGGCTTGCACCACCATTATTTGTTTCTCCTATGCTGCTGAACCTTTTTGTCATTATTTTGGTAAATATGCTGGATATTCCAAACGGAATTGTGTTGAACTGAAAATGTAGGATATTCCAATTCTTGATGGTTGGCAACCGCAAAACATTTTGATAATTAGATGGATTGGCATGTAGTAGGTGTCCCGAAGAACTAGGTTTGCCATCTTAAAGTTCTTGCTTATAAGTGGAGGTGTAGTTTTTTTTACTTCATCTTGATCCGGTGATATACTATATATTCACTAGTCTAAAGTTACTTATTGTTCTGTATGTTCCATTTGGCTTCTGAACCAAGCACATGAGAATAATGTCCTCCTCTGTCTGACACACTACCTCCTCCCCACTCCACAAAGTAGATCTTCTATTTCTAAATGGAGTATATTTTGGAGTTTTGTGGTTTGCAGGGAAGTGAATCTGAGAGAAATATTTGTATTCTGCCCCAATGGTTTTGAGGCAGAATACTTCTTGCCACCGATTGTGAAAATGGTCCCACCTTTCATCCACTCATTGTTTATCATGTTGTGACTTATTTTGACTGAATAGAATGTTTCTATTTTTGCTGCCTCTGGAGTAGCTCCACTTCCCCGATTTTCCCTTTTCCTCATACTCTAGAAGAAAAATATTTTTCGTACCAATAGAAGTCTGTTCTAAGTTGTTCTTATGGACAGGTAGACACTTTTCTTTCTTGTCTCCTACTTTTTCTGTTTTATCTAGAGCAGGACTGAAAACATCCCCCCTAAAATGGAATAGAGCATAAAACTTTATACATCTTCAGCTATAATGCTCATCTGGGGTGTTTGAAAGCAACGCAAATTTGGCTGCTAAATGACTCTCCTGCGTAATTAGCTAGATTTTCAATACATCCCTGTGGACGAATGTCAGCACCCAGGTCGTGACGCAGGTCCCTGGCAAATAAGAAACCGGTCAGCTGAACTCAAATCTCATATATAAGCTGGTTTAGGTAGTCTTCAGCACATTTCAGTGCAGCAAGCCCTGGAGATTTTCCGGGCGTGCCACTAAAAGGGTTAATAAATAAAATAGAGACGTATGGCAATATGAGGAGGGTGTGACAGTACTTGGGGTCGGCTGCATCTACCATATAGGATCAACCTCTCTCACTTTTTTTCCCCAGACGGAAAACATCTTCACAAAGGACGATGAGTTACATATCTTTTGCCCATTTAAGTTGCTCCATCTTTTTCTATTTTACTCCCCTCTAGGAGGAGTTGTTGGAATCGAATGAAACTTTCTCTATGTGATTGTAAGAGTGAAATAAGTGATTACAATAGCAGAGTAAAAGGATAATCTATTGTAGAAAACTGAACACTTGAAGGGAGGCTCTAGTACCCTGTTGTACCACCTCTAGCTTGGATGCAAAATAAGATATGGGGAGGGGGGGGGATGGAGGTTCTAGTACCCTGTTGCACTGCCGCTAGCTTGGATACAAGACGTGATAAGGCAGGCATGGAGGCTCTAGTACTCTGTTGTACTGCCGCTAGCTTGGATACAAGATGTGATAAGGCAAGCAGGGAGGCTCTAGTACCCTGTTGTACTGCCACTAGTTTGGATACAAAATGTGATACAGGCAGGCGTGGTGGCTCTAGTACCCTGTTGTACTGCTTATAGCTTGGATACAAGATGTGATAAGGCAGGCATGGAGGCTCTAGTACCCTGTTGTACTGCTTATAGCTTGGATACAAGATGTGATAAGGCAGGCATGGAGGCTCTAGTACCCTGTTGTACCGCCTCCAACTTGGATACAAGATGTGATACTGTGGGCATGGTGGCTCTAGTACCCTGTTGTACCGCCTCTAGCTTGGATACAAGATGTGATATAGGTGGGCATGGAGGCTCTAGTACCCTGTTGTATCGCCTCTACCTTGGATGCAAGATGTGATATAGGTAGGGATGGAAGCTCTAGTGTCCTGTTGTATATTCACTAACTTAAAGGGGTTGTCCCGCGCCGAAACGTGTTTTTTTTTTTTTTCAACCCCCCCCCCCCCCCCCCCCCGTTCGGCGCGAGACAACCCCGATGCAGGGAAGTAAAGAAAGTTTACCGGAGCGCTTACCTTAATCCCCGCGCTCCGGTGACTTCAATACTTACCGCTGAAGATGGCCGCCGGGATCCTCTGTCTTCGTGGACCGCAGCTCTTCTGTGCGGTCCACTGCCGATTCCAGCCTCCTGATTGGCTGGAATCGGCACGTGACGGGGCGGAGCTACACGGAGCCGCTCTCTGGCACGAGCGGCTCCATAGAAGACTGCTGAAGACCCGGACTGCGCAAGCGCGGCTAATTTGGCCATCGGAGGCCAAAAATTAGTCGGCACCATGGAGACGAGGACGCTAGCAACGGAGCAGGTAAGTAAAAAACTTTTTATAACTTCTGTATGGCTCATAATTAATGCACAATGTACATTACAAAGTGCATTATTATGGCCATACAGAAGTGTATAGACCCACTTGCTGCCTCGGGACAACCCCTTTAAATACAAGATGTGATACAGATGAGCATGGAAACACTACTACTCTGTTGTACCGGCTCTAGCTCAGATACAAGATATGATTCAAGAGACTAGGACTAAAAACTGGCAGTGGAAAAGGCACAACACTCCAGGTTAAAGCAAGTAGGAAGTGAGCTGATCATGTACTTTATTAAATAAAAGGAGAAGTTTCCCATACCTTTGGTCACTTACTACTTGCTTTAACCTGGAGTGTTGCACCTTCTTCACTGCCAGTTTTAAGTCCTACCACCTTTCCCTGAAAAAAAAGGACCTACACTAATAAGACCTACCCCGATGTTCAGGGGGAGGGTTGAAATATAGGGCCTCCCTCAAAAATAAGACCTAGCTAACCTGCATTAAAAAAAAAAAAATCCTTACTTACCTGGTCCGCGGCATCCTGATGCCTCCCGAGGGTCTCCACCGGCGCTGCAGCAAACTGCATCCTCCTTGTCTGACAGCCGAGCTTTTTCCTTGTGACAGGGCTTTGAATACCCCTGCCTCCAGCAAAGCGCGTGCTGTGATTGACGAATTGAGCCCCAAGCTAGCTAATCACAGTCGGCGTTCAATGAGCCAATCACAGCCACTCAGTGAATGTAAGACATACTGCCTCTTTTGGGGCAAAAATTAATATAAGACACTGACTTATTTTGGGGGAAACACGGTATTCTCTTGCTCCATCACGCAGCAGTGGAGTTAACATTCCACTCTCTTCACCACGTATGTAGTTTCATTGTTCACAACAAACACCGTATGGATTTTGCTCCACCCCTCTCTTTCCTCCCCGTCCACAACAAGATATGATACAGGCAGGCATGGAGGTTCTAGCACCCTGTTGAACCATCTCTAGCTTGGATGCAAGATGTGATACGGGCAGGCATGGAGGTTCTAGTATCCTGTTGAACCACCTCTAGTTTGGATACAAGATGTGATACAGGCAGGCATGGAGGCTCTAGTACCCTATTGTAACACCTCTAGCTTGGATACAAGATGTGATACGGGCAGGCATGGAGGTTCTAGTATCCTGTTGAACCACCTCTAGTTTGGATACAAGATATGATACAGGCAGGCATGGAGGTTCTAGTACCCTGTTGTACCTCCTCTAGTTTGGATACAAGATGTGATACAGGTGGGCATGGAGGCTCCAGGACCCTGTTGTACTGCCTTCTAGCTTGGATACAAGATGTGATACAAGTGGCCATGGAGGCTCTAGTACAGTGTTGTACTACCTCTAGCTTGGATACAAGATGTGATACGGACGAGCATGGAAGCCCTAGTATCCTGTTGGCCCGCCTCTAGCTTGGATGTGCACCCTCTTAAACTTCTGTATTCTGGGTGAAACCTCTTCAATTGCATTGTGTAGAGCTTGTTGACCACTAGACAAGCAGAAAAAAGGTCACTACACACAAGGAGTCTCTAAGAGTTTTTTTTTTTTTTTTTTTTTAAAGAGTCCAAGGGTACAACCACTTTTAGGGCCTCAGGTGCAAGACAGGCATCTAATCACCACAACTGTAATCATTTGCAGATCTTCCTGACATTGCATATGCATGCGGAGTTTCATGCAAAAACGACAACTCCTAGGTGCTAGAGTTTTTTTTTTCTTTTACAGCTATTTTCTATATATAGGGTTTATAGAGGGTTTTTTAAAAGTTTTGTTTCTTGCTACAGAAATGTGTATTCGGCCCTCTGAGGCTTCACTTCATTTTTTGTGACATTCTCCTTGCTACCCTAAAAGGGTGGAAAGGGTGGTAAGGACAGCGCTCACATAATAATGAAAAGCCCGCCCCAGATACCACTTAGTTGGCCAGGGGTATCGCCAGGCTTTGCAGAAGCAGGATGAGAGGAGCTTTCCATCCCTGACAGCAAGAAAAGTGAGGAAGTTTATTCCCATCTCAAATTGATGTGAGGAGCTCTTATATGAGATGGCACCACTATGGCAAGGTGTCCATTCATGCTTCCATCATGGGGGTCTTTAAACCTTGAAGGATGACACAATGTGTGAACCGAAAAAGCCCCGACGTCACACTGGAGGGAAGGCCGTGAACTGAAAGTGCATTATGATGCCTGTGCATTGAATGGGGTGCAGGATCCATGAGTGCTGCCATGGAGTACAGCGAGATGAGCACGGCCAAACATGTGGCAGGGAACAGTGGGAGGACTGGGCCACCATGGGACACAGTTTGACCTCAACCATAAGAAATGAGGACAAATTGATAAGTCAGTAAGCGATCACCCCCTTGGCTAAACTGTAGGTAGCCTCCATCGCCTGCTACAGACAGCTGCGTATAACCGTGTGTGCCTTTAGGGAGAGGAAGACCACTGAGGTTGGAAGGGCTACTTAACCTTGTGCTTCCTGTCCCAATAGAGTGAGGGGGTTAATGCCTAAGGCACTGTCATGGAGAGTGGTGGGGGAAATTCTTTTCGGTAAAAGAGAGAAAAAGATCTCCATATGTGAATTTCAAAGCACACATTTGCTCTAACTGATAAGGAGTGATGATAATATGAATATAAGTCCATATTACCCCTCCCCTGGGACAGCCAGGAGAACCGCCTATCTTCTCTGCTGCCTATACATTCCCTGCTGCCCCCTCTGCTCTGCCCACAGACTGAAGTGACTATAAATACAGTATTCCTGACCCCACTTCAAATGGCTGTAGCTCTACTGCTATGGGCAAGCACTTTCCTGTAGAACAAACAGAGCTCTGGGTAATCTGTAGGGGTCGTGATGGTATTAATGCATTTTAGTCTATTTACTGATCTTAAATGTAGCACACAGCATGTTCCGTATCTGTACTTTATCACTTTTTGTTTGCTTCCTGCTCATGTGAAGAGTACTAGGACATACCATACTTCATAAAATGTAGATTTTCTATTCTTCATTGGAGTAAGGCTAAGCTCTCCCACAAAGATTCAGTATTTTCTTTGGAATACATGATTTGCCCTTCTCCGTGTCAATTTCAGCTGTAGACATTAGCAAAAGACGAGAGCTTTTTGAATAACTGTGGTGTGGCATCACAGTCTACTTCATTTTAGCTTGAGAACTACTATTTGGAACACAATTGGTATGGAGTTGTGGTAGAATTAATTAGAAGTGGGTTCAGGATGAGGGATGTATTTCCTGTACAATTTGCCTCAGTCGTTCACCCAATCTTTGAGCGGCTGTGGAGGTACTATTAAACTAAAACAGCAAAATACACTTTGGCAAGATATTAATACACACAATACAACAGAATTCATTACAATATAAAACAGCAAAGAGATATTTTGCAAAGTTTATTATTTGAGAAGCAAAGTGTGATAATGTTTTTCACTGGCTACATCCAAATATCTTCAAGGAGCACAACAGGGGCTTCATAATAATGGTTCATACAGTCAATGATTCATTGGACTAGCTACTGCCTAAAGATACATTCTGATAAAAATATAGTTAAGATTTGCTTTGCAATAGGCACACATTTACAAAACCAGGAGGAGTCAATAAGAAACAAACAAGGAACCCCCCCTCAGCCCACTTGTTGCCGAAGAACATCTTACATGGCAGAATCCTCCGATGACGTTCAACCAGAAGATGCTGAGGACGTCCAAGAGATGAAAAAGAGCAACTGTTAGAGAAGAACTGCACAGATTTGTCCTGGTCTCAAGTCCAGATACAACATGTTTACATAGACTAGGTACTTGCATCCATACATCTCATGCTGTAGGCCAAGTGGTTACATGTGATTATCAGGTATGAGGATTGAGAAAATAACATCCAACCAAAATTGTCTTAGCATCAGCAATGCATCTTAAATACCACATAGAACAAGCACCTGCAACACGGCACAAAGTTTTTGTTAGATCCTATGTACTATGTATATGGATGAACTAAAGGCAGCATTGTATACAGCAGTGTACCTTCAAAAGGTGTTTGGTTTATACTGCACATTCCCAGAACTCCATCTCTAGGTCCGTTGGCATTGATCTGCATTTAACGCTTAGGTTACTGCTCTGTTTTCCCCAAGTAGAAATGTCAGGGAAAATACATTGTACAAGAAATGAAAAATAAATGAAAACTTAAGGAAGGTGAAATATGGTAACTGGTTCCTTCAACTGTTTGCAGGATATCAACCATGAAGAAAGCATTCTGTGTAACTATACATTAGGCCTTCATACATTTAAGTGACTTGCCCTACGCCAGGGGTCCCCAACTCCAGTCCTCAGGGACCACCAACAGGTCATGCTTTCAGGATATCCTATAATAAGAACATCTGTAGCAATGTCTGAGGCACCAACAATAATTACATCACCTGTTCAATACTCAGGAAATCCTGAAAACATGACCTGTTAGTGGTCCCTGAGGACTGGAGTTGGGGAACACTGCCCTACGCCATCTACAGGACAGGGAAGGCGCCAATGTCTTTGAGTTTAGAGCAGGACTGGCGCATGCTCAGAATAGTCCGACAAGTCTGCCTATGACAGGTCAGGCTTTTCTGTGTATGGGTGGGTCCAGCTCTGCCTTCCTGGACATTGGGGTCTACACTAATCTGCAGGGGATGTCATAGTTATTACTCAGAGGGGCTGGATTACATATAAGACTCTGGGTGGCTAGAATGGTCTAGATCCGCCCACTGAACCATTCAAATCTAACATGTAGACGGCGCAGGTTTTTAAAAAACTTCTTCACCGCAGGTACAAAGCCATTAGATGCTGTGATACCCAACGGTTTCTCCATGGTTCATATTCTTGGAAGCCTAGTGACCGATTTGCTTCAAGGTAATCCGATGGATATGATACGAAATGACAATGGACAATGATATTGTACCACATACTCTTCTTAAACAAAACTTGTCAGAAATGTGATAAAAAGACCATTGTAAGTTAGAACAAATATAAAAGAGCAATTCGATATGACTATAGGTGGATTGTTTGACAGACACATGGTGGTCTTCATTGACCGGTTAATACTAAAAACCTAGCTAAACTAAACACTAATCTACGAGTGCTCGAACAGTTCGAGGAGCTTCCTGTAACAAACACATAAAACACTGGTTCCTTCATTAACCAAAAAATGACATTAAACATCTTCCTTTAAAGGGAAAACCTCTCTAGACTTCAAGTACACGATATAGAAGCTCGTCATTAGCAGTGTGATATTTTGTGCTCATTTTGTGAACAGTAGATCATTTTTGGTTGAAATCTCAAAATCAGTCCCAGTGCTTAGTGGAAAGAAAAAAAAAACAAAGAATCCGTTGAAGGCGACTGCAAAGTAAGGGAAAACAAAAAACTAAAGCAAATAAAAAGCCAAAGTGCATACATACAAAACTACAAAGGACTACAGATTTAGGGGCTTTTTACACGGACCGAGCAGATCGTTCAGGATTCCTGGGATCAGCCAGAATCTGAAGGATTATCGTTCAGTCTAAATACCTGCTATGAACCACAAACGGCAAATCTATTCGTTCAACTGCAGGAATAAAAACGCAACGATGGATCGGCCCATAAAAACAGGCAGACAGGTAATCTATGAACGACTGCCTGTTTACTATGAATGGAGGCGGCGGTCCAGAACGATCCCCGGCCCGCTCCAGTGAGGACTGTTACTGTGTAAAAGCACAGAAACATCATCGCTGGGACGACCTGTTGGGCACCTACACAGGTCATCAGCATGTAAAAGCCCCCCTGGGCTCCGTTCACATATGTGCTAGGGCATTCCTTCGGAGTTTGTCACTTCTTACAAGGATATTATGTAGAACTATTCTTGCCATCCAAACAACGAGAAGCTCAATAGAGACCCAACAATTCCCAATGTTAGTCCAAGAGGACCGAGTTATGTTCAAATTCATTGCACAATGGATCTGTCCCAGTACCTTATAAACCGTGTATCCAGTGTACACTAAGCGTTAACCTGGTTATGTTGCTGACTTTTAATGTATTGGGTGCCATTTTGCAAATCGTTTAGCCAATACAACGGCCATCTCCGCAGTAGTGATATTGGGTTGGCAAAAGTTAAGGACATGACGTAAACTTAGAGTAGTGCATACAGTATTCACTTACACTGTATCTTATTATGGTTGTGAGACCAGGGGTCTTCAGCTTTAGTAACAGTATATCTTCAGACCTTTAAATTTATCTTAAATGTATTGCATCGAACACAGTGACTACATATTCAAGTGCCGTAAGGATACATCACACCTGCCTAGGCGAGAGCTTCCTTGTAATTAAAAGAAAAACCTTGGTCGGTAATTTTACTATTAAAACTCTATTTGCATTCTACCGTCCCAACAGTCCTTTAGGTTCAGTGCATATGATATCCCACCTCCCCATTAATTTAATGTACATCAGTATCTACAATATTACATCAACTCGGCAAGTCATGGTTTCCAACCAGTAAAATAATTTTAGTTACAGTATTTTATCTACATATTTATAGAAAGTACACTCTCCACTTCTTATCTAGGCACAATGTTGATTTGTCAGTACAAGGTCTAAGAAGGGATCCAAAGAAAGTCTTGGCTTTGTAGATGCAGAAGGTTCAGTAGATCATATAGACAGCTAATGCCAACAGCCACTGTCCGGGGGGGAAATAGTCATCAGCAGCTCGATGTTCTTCACCGTAAGCTAGTCTGTTTGGGCAATTTAGCCCCCATTAGTATACCCGGTGTCAATGTTGATGGTGCTTTCATCTGCATGCTGGATCCCACCATAGCTGGAAAGCTACGATTCCTTCTAATTCCCGTGTTTAGCTGAATAGCGCTCGTTACAGCAGGGTAACTTAAAGGCAGACCTTCCTGTATAAGACCTCCAGGAACAAACGCCCGTACTGGTCCTTGGGCACCACACAGAATGGGATGATCACCCGCAGAAGAGGCTTGTGCTGGTCCTGAGACTTTGGCAATTCCAAATTTCTTCACCTTGTCCACTAAATTTAGGTTGGACACCGAAACATCTGTTTGGCATTCACTGCTTCGTATGTTTTTCTTTTCTCTCACCTCCTTCAGAATGGAGCTGGCAGGTTTAGAAGCAAGGAAGTTATCATACGGTGGGCTGGTGCATTTAAAGTCTAGAGAAGGAGGAGAGGAGCTTGGCGTCTGCATAGGCGAATTTGGAGGAGTGGAAGGTATGATCGCCATTTTTGGAAGAGATTGATTCATGATGGAAGCTTTACCAGCTCTGTCCCAACTCTGTGGATTGTACACAGCTGCCGAAATACCCTGTTCCTTCAAGAGCCTTACCAATCCAAGAGATGTGCTCATAGTGGTTGTCGATTCTCTCAGATTAGTGAAAGACTCCGCCAAGCTGAGACGTCTAGGTGTGCATGGTGTGCTCGCTGGCGTGGATTTTAGATTGCTAAAAATGACAGAAGCTGGAGTGGGCGCTGAATTAAGGCTGTAGGAAACAAGGAGAAAGTAAACGGTTACAAGATCCAATATAAAAAAAAAAACAACAACTTTGTAGAAAGCCATATAAAACCACAATGGCCATTCTATTTTTGGGGTTGTTCTGTTAGTGCTTGCAGGCCACATGCATAATAACTGTATCCTTAGTTTCTGTTATACAACCTCATTTTCACTCGTTTTACCTCCAGTTAACCTCTACATCTTTTTACATAATACAATTTAGATATTTTTGATTGTGACTATGTGACAAAAAATCTTAAGTTCTAATCACACTTTTTTTAAATATACATTTGGATATGGTTTTCTTAAAGCATTCTGGTGTATTTGATGGAAAGAATAGTGGTCTGCAGATGTACTTTTGCTTACAAAAATACTTGAACCCTGATGGACCATTTATCAGAGTCCACCAGGGTCTAAGAATCCATTTAAAATTGAATTTGTCACAGCTATGATGCAGGTGTGAACCAAGCCCAATACTGGTCTGCGTGTACACCTTCCTCTATCGTACTCACTGACCCAGATGACGGTTATTCCACCGCACTGTAAAAGCCTTCTTATAGGTTCTTCATTTTATCTACCCAAAAAACGTCTACCGTGTTTCCCCCAAAATAAAACCCTGGCTTATATTAATTTTTGCCCAAAGAGGCACAGGGTCTTATTTTTGGGGGATGTCTTATCATACTTACCTAGCAGGCGATGTCCAGGTCACTCCTGCTGGTCTCCGGAGGTCTGGCAGGTTTGCTTGTAGTCCACAGCCGACAGAAGATCGCTTGTAAACCCCGCCTCCAACAAGCGATTACTCTGGTTCTAGAGCGCCACGGCTCAGCCAATCAATGCAGCACTCGATGAACCAATCACAGCCATTCAATGTGATGGCTGTGATTGGTTCATCGAACCCCATTACCAGCAAGCGATCTTCTGTGAGCGGCTGAGAACTGCAAGCAAGCTGCCAGAACTCTGGAGACCAGCGGGAGGGACCCAGACTGCCCCTGCTAGGTAATGTGTATATTTTTTTCCCCCAATGTAGTGTAGCTAGAGCTTATTTTTGGCGTATTCTATTTCAAGCCCATCCTCACCCTCCCTAAAATTTCGGGTAAGGCTTGTTTTAGAGGTAGGTCTTATTTTCGGGGGAACGTGGTACAGTCAAGTTTCCTTTATTCATGAACTTGGTTTGCGGCATTACAACCTACACTTGGAGCTTCCTGTGAATATCACCTTATATGAAAGGTTTACATATTGTAAAATGTAAAACTTAAAAAGGGCAGTGCTGCACCATGTGCAGTGTCAATACGGTCATGATCAAATTACTACTTCCTTTTTAGGCATTCAGACATGCCCTTTTATTGTACTCTAACTAGTCAGTGTTGGTGACCGATGGGATGCCTTCTATGGAATGGAAAGTTGGATTATACAAGCCGAGTTAGCTACTTCTATTGTACACTATCCATACTTTAATTTAAAAATACAAAAAACACACAGACGACACTTTCCAACCTGTTACACAAAGTTCATATAAGCATGTTTAAGAGGAAATAACGGCACATAACCACTTTTCACACACTGTACATGCCTGTAGTAATAGGGCAAGCCTGCAAACACAACTGATTATATATATATATATTTAGCAGTTCCACAAGACAACATGCCGGTGAGTCAGACAAGCCTTCTCTGTATTCCATTAGAATGATAAAACGCCCTGCAATCTTACAGTTATATGGATTTTAGTGGTGTTAGAATGACGATTCTGTGAGTGTGTGTTAACTGGGGGGCACACACGTCTCAACTACAGTGGCCCAGCCAGCAAGAGAGGGCATCTGCAATGCTGCTCACCCCCTGCCATGCTTGTCATAGTGCCTGCCCTATAGCTTCTGTCAGCAAAACATGGTATAAATTGCTTTCGTCGTCTTCATCAAAAGACCTGTGAAAATCACGTTTGATTTTAATTAAATTAATTTAATTATCAGATTTTCCATATAAGTCTCAGCTTTACCCATCACAGCCCACAACACCCAGATAAAGTCTGCATCTAAGAAGTGAATTGATTGGACAGAACCAAAACATCTGACACCAGTGTGGACCTCGTGGGCAGGTCCTCAGCTTTCCCCTCCCTCATGCCCTTTCCTTCTTCCCCTTTCTCCTGGGGCTCCTCCTTTCCTTTCTTTGCTATCTCTTCGCTCTTTGATTCTCCTTTTCCTACAATGGATGCCCGTCTACTGGAGGCTGGTGATACGATTATTCACACACCCTATGGACGTTCTTGTGCATTTCAACTGACTGCTTTATTACAGTTTTCTTCCGAAGGGATGTTTATTCCACCTTGTGCCCCGTAGACGGGTCCCTTGTTTTTCCTTTAGGATAAGAATCAAGACCGACAATCCATCTCTAGCCATGTAATACTACCAGTGTGCTAGAGCTTTCTATTGCTGATCTTCTTTAGAAACTTTTTTTTTTGTGTTCAGCCATTGCCAGAGCAGATTCAAAGACCTGTTCTACAGAGGAGTATTTCGCTTTCAATATATATGTCTATTTATCACAGTAATTCACTTTCAATATATGTCTATTTATCACAATACTCTATTTATATAAGTTTTCCTTTTCAATATGCTGTTTACCCGTCACCAAGACGGGAGTTGTAAACTTTCTAAAACTTAAGTTAAAAAAAAAGAAGGAGGCGATATAGCTGCTTTAAGTTCTAACATGTGAGAATTGCTTATCAGTGGCATCTGCAGCACTTATTCTTCCCATTAAAAACATCAGAAACCCAATGGACCCTAGGGTCCACAGAACATGGGCCTCCATACAATACTGTGACGCAACATACTACGTATATGTACATTTGTAGAGGCAGTGTCTACACTCCAACATAGGTCAGCTCAAAAGTAGGAGGTCCATAATTATGTATATGGAGTATACTCTGTCAGAGGGGTGTATGAAAGCCTATATGCAGAGAACCGGCCACCTTCCAAAAATGCCATGAGTATGCAGCTGTAACATGCTCCCAATGATAAAGAATTAGCCAGCCGATATGCGCCTATCCCAACTCCCTACACGAGAGCTCCATCGTCTGCGCTGGATCCGTGTTGACATGCTGCACTCAGCCTGTGAATGAGACATCAAAGACTGCTACAGCCTACAAATATCCCAACACAGGGAAGACCTGGAGCGGCCGATGCAGGAGTCCCGGGAGAGGGGGGTACCAGCTGGTTTATACTCCATCATGGGGAGCAGTTTTTTGTTTTTTTATTATTATCTCAAACCATCTTTAAACCATTTCATAAAAATGGAAATTCACTTGTAAAACACAAAACAAATATATAAAATTAATATCTGACCTCGGAGTGACTCGTGTGAGCTCATCAGACGGGTGCAAAATCCGACACGTGGTGAAGGTGAAGGTGGAATTGGTCTGAGACAAACATTTCCCAGGATGGTGCACTGTAGATAGAAGAAAAGTTAAAAAAAAGACACTAAATAAAAGGACATTTCTCCAAATAACCTGGCTTTTTTAATACATACACCATATTACAAATTTTCCATTAAACAATTAGCCCTAAACTAAATGATATTAACTTGGCTTAAAAAGTATTTGTAGACATTAGAAGGTTTTTTGTTTTTTTAAGTTATTGCCATCTTCCATCTGTCCCTACCAAAATCTAAGTGTAGGGGACAGAGAGATAGGATTCTGACATATGGGATCAGACTACATGGGGTTTATTTGTAGGGCGCTCCCACAGACATAAGAGCTGTAGATATATGGCCGCAAGAAATCTTTAATGAAGATTTTTACAATATCCTTTCACTTTTATTTTAGATGCACTGAATTAGGGGGCAAAAAAGTTTGGCAAAGTGCACATAAAACTTAATGTTTCATCTTTTCTAACCCCGGCTTTCTAAACGTCTGTACTAATACATGATTTACTATAAAAACATGGCACTGAAGATTGCTTTTTCTAAGCTTCTAAATCAAGACTCACAAAGTTGGGTCCAGAAGTATTTGGACTCAGTAATGACCAATTTCCAAACTATTAATGTAATGTTTTTGCTACGTGCCTTGGCTTAAAAGGGGTATTCTGAAACTATTGATGACCTATCCTCAGAATAGGTCATCAGTATTTGATCAGTGGGGGCCAGACTCTCGGATTCCCGACGAGGAGCTGATCATTCGGTCTGCTGTCAGTGCAGCGGGCCGTATGGCATCCTAGGTGGTCATCGGATGAAGTGTAATAGCCACTTTCAATCCCATCAAAATCAATGGGAGTTCTGCCTGTTATTACTTTCGGTTCATGTCACAAGCCTCTCGCTAGGCAAGTGAGAAACCTACTGCACGCTGATGAGCAGCAAACCCCCCCCCCCCTGAAACATCTGTCTGTGTATGGATTCTGGCTTGGACTTTATACAAGCCTTGTAACAATGACTGGGAATTAAAAAGTCTAACACTGATTGCAGGACTGCTGCCTTCCAATAGGTGGTGCTGCAGAGGTATTGTTCCATCCCCCTTTTTTGCATATTACCCAGAGGAGCATGAATGGCCTTACAAGTCTCACTCACTCACTCACCTTTTAGGTGCTCTCACTAAGGAGAAAATATAGCGTTCCTGACTTCTGACTCTTCACTGCGGTAAGGACCGGGCATGTGACCCTGACGGCAATGAGGAGCCGGAAATGTAATAGGAGGCAGAGCTACCATTGATTTAAACAGGATTGAAAGCAGTTATTACACTTCCTTCCCTGACCACCTATGACTACGTCCATCCAGCTACACTGGCAGTCAACCAAACGATCAACTGATCGGCCTGACCCTCATTGATCAACTCTGACCCCTCACGAGGATAGATCATTAGTAGTTAAAAAGTTCTTGAATATCTCTTTAAAGCTGAAAGTTTACACTTCAAATCACAAATTATTGGCTTTGTTTCACATCCATTGTGGTAACATAGAAAGGCTAAATTATGAAATAGTATCAGTGTTCAAATACTCCTGGACCCAACTGTAAATTAAAATATATTATACATCATAGCGAAAAGACAAGATCAATCACAGACAAAGCACAGATTCATGAAGCAAAGTCAACGTTCCATATGTGACAGTAGAAGCTATGCAGAAACCCTCTTGTATATCATAGCATAGAGATTATTCTACAAGGGAACACTATTGAGATCGGAGGGTTTTTCTAAATACGACAACAGTGAAATTAGTAAGGGAGAACCACAGATTAGCAATATTCTTTCCAGAGCTACTATGGCATCAATGTAAGAGCACTATATGCAATAATGACTGGTGAGAAGAACCATTTGCAGTCAGTCTACTGTATAATCAATCCAACACATGTTGCATATAACTCCGGAAAGAAAGGTTATGTTGCCCAGAGCCAATCGCATGATTTTGCAGAACACTGAAAACGTAAAACCATTGATTAGATATAGAGGCTGCTAAAAGAAGAGTCAAGCAAAGTTCTGAGCACAGAAGAACAGAGAACTGATACCATGTTCCCCGATGCCTGGAGGGCAGAAAAGCGACAGTAGAGAGGACAGATGGGCCTAAATTGCCGGTATACCAAACCTTGATGTTCTTCCAGATTTTTGGGACTGTAGGAGACAACTAAGCTGCAGAATCAGAATCACACATTACTAACACAATCTATTAGTTTTCCAAAGTAGCTCTACTAATTATAGTAGAAATTGGACAATTTAGCCAAAAAACAAACAAAAAAAAAATCTAACATTTTTCACATCGAAAAACACATTGATGGACAATTTACAATTTTAGTCCGGACTTTTTCTACTAAATTAACTAAATAGCATGCAGCACTAGGTTTTTTCTTTCTTGGATCCTCTGACGCAGATGTTAATATAGACATAGCCAAACATGAGATGTGAAGAGAGCCTATCAGGAAGGAATACATTGGAAGTCTATACTCGAGGGCCTACGGACAGGCAAGAGGTATAGGTCAGTCAAAAGTGAGATGAAAAGATCCAAAAGGCACAAATCTGATAAGCAGCATATAGTAAGGAGCTATGATGCACCTAAAATAATGGGTTCAATTAGGGCCGAGTGATTAAATCAGAAATAATTTGATTAATTCGCCATTTCAGTAAAGTACGAATAGTATTTTTGCTCTTATTTGTGATATCTATTTTAGCCCCTTCATGTAGGTGACTATCGGGACAAAGGGGAGGCAGCAGCTGGACTGTACTAAAAATGTATATAGTAGGTCGGGGAGCATGAGAAGAAATGCCAATGGTGGCTTTACATTGGCGAGAAATTTGCGCGATGTAAGTGAAAACACATGATTATCAAACTAATGATTTTCAATGGTTTCATTCTCATTTACGATGTTATCCCTCCTACAATGCTGCATGAAAAAATAAATTGCAGCATGTCCTATCTTTTTGCGATATCGCCCATTGCTTTCAACAGGGCCAGCATTGTTGGCCCCTATTGAAAAAAATGGGAGAACATCCGGATCCCCTGCCGCGACAGCCATGCCAGGGGGTTCCTTCAGCCCCGCAGGAATGTGAGGCTGTTTCCATGTGAAAACCCCTCACATCCAGGGGTTTTTAGAAGGACTGCGAGGGCGATATCAGTAGTCAATCATGCCTTCGCCAATGTGAAGTCGGCCTTAAGTTGATGAGTTGTACTGGATATATGTAGCCCAGGAAACCTCCCGCTAGTGCAGTCCCGAGTCCTGCTACAACTTACTCCCGTTGATCAAGTAAAGGTCCTTATACACAGCCTGATTCTTCTCTCGATGCAACGGGGACTGCTCACCATGCATTTCGATCAACGTTTGCTTACGTTTTACAACTCCCAAGTATCACTGTTATGGGGACTGACGATCATTAACATGGTAATTTGTCCCCCTAAAACCTGTTCACATGGAGATGTACAGCCGAACCAGCGAGTATTTTTAGGTTCGCTGAAAAGCAGCAATCGGCCAACGATTTAGTTTGCTTGTTGATCAGTTGATCGTTGTCGTTTTTCCATGGCCCTACAAGCAGGTGAACATTTGAGTCAGACAAGTAGGGCATTTAACAATGGGCTTAAAAAGGTGAACAGGCCTCTCCCTCATGTATTACACATAACCCCAAGTAGTGTCCCTGGCATCTGTCTCCTTACAAGTATGTATCCCTACACAGGTATTCTAGTTTACCATTTCGCTAGCGCTAGAGATGAGCGAGCATACTCGGTTCGGATGTTTTTGGAGTCGAGCACCGCTTTTTCCGAGTAACTGACTACTCGGGCGAAAAGATTTGGGGTGGGGGGGGGTTGGGGCGGTGGAACGGGGGTAGCAGTGGGGAACTCTGCAACCCCCCCGCGCACCCCGAATCTTTTCGTCCGAGTAGTCAGTAGTCCAAAAACACCCGAACCGAGTACGTTCGCTCATCTCTAGCTAGCACATATGGACCTAGTCCCAGGAACAGAGTCAGAGAGACGAGGTACCAGCACCCTTTCAGTGTGTACCTGGCTTTTCCATCCTGGACTCACTGAAAATGGCATTCAACCGGAAGCTACAGTTCAGAACCATAGTCTTCCACCAATGCTCAGACGGAGACCAATAGGATGTCTATGTGAGCAGATTCCTATTCATTTTCTTCCTTTGTACTGAATAGCAGTATTTGACCACGCTATTCTGTCTCAGCAGGTTTCCATTAGTTTCCAGCACTTGTGCCAAACGGAGACCTTATTGGTCTCGGGTTGAGCAACTGACCAACCATGGTTCTTAACCAGGGCTCCATCTGACTCCCTAAAAACAGCAGTTACAAAACCCAGGACATGGGCTACATTCACACGGGCGTGGGCAATATCCGGCTGAGAAACTCAGCTCAAGATCGCACTTGCCAACTTGCTTTTTACACATGGATGCGAGGAGTTTCATTCCAAAAACAACTTGCATCACTTCTGTGAAATTACGATCCTGGGTTGTGTTGCACGTGCGTTAGAGGATCGCAAGCGTTTCCTGTCAATTTCCATGGGGAGCATCACATTCCACTACAGGAGAGTGCCACGTGAGGTCTTCAAAGGTCCCATTGAAAACAACTTTAACCTTGCAGCATCGCTGTTAGAAGAAAAATAAAAAGTCCATTCAAAAGGATGCGTCTAGCAAAGCACAAAAACTTGTGCGAGTTTCTCGGTCGTGTACATGCAGCCTTTGTCTCACACATCCACAGTGGCGCACCTACAGTAGGTGGTGTATATGACCAGTAGATCTACTTCTGACCAAATGTAGCACATGTATGAGTACTTCCAATACACTTGCGTGTACTTCATCAGGCCGACTGTCACGGATGTAGTGAGGTGATCTTCACACCAACACAAACACATGTGCATCACTTGCCTAATGGGTCGTAGTTTATTTTTGAGCCTTCCCTCTTAGTCCAGTTTATACCCCTCTAGGTGAAGTATCATGCGTGTCAGGTGTAAGGACTGAAATAGGGCGTTTGTTCTGACAAGTGTATGAATCTCTAGTCTTAATAACTCTGCTCCAATGTGTTCTGACTTACACAATGCCCCTACAAAGCAGAAAGATGTGCAAAAAAGTTATTGGGAGTTCTAAACCTTAATAAATGAGGCACATTCTTTGGCTCCCCGCGAGCGTCCTACCGCTAAGTGGTGGCGGGGGTTTCCATTATAAATTTGCAACGGCTCCTGCTGTAAATTGGACCTGATAAACTGCAGGAGACTCCGCCCCTTTTCTCGCCAGCTCTCAAAAGTAGCAAGAAGGAGAGAGCCGTTTTGGTGCAAATATATCGTCTACAAAACCTGCGACTTAACACTTTCATCAGGAGGATCATTGTGTCCAAGTCCCATTCTCCATTCTAGTATCTCAACTTTCAAAAAAAACCATAACTTTATTTTTCAGGTGACATCTACAAGAGGGCTTGTTTTTTTTTTTACAGGACAAGTTTTTTTTCCACCCAAATTATACCATTAAACCCACCATATAATATATTGGAAGACTTAAAAATTTCTAGTTGGGGCTAAATGGTAAAAGAAAAATTTTGAATGGTTTGTGGGTGAAGTTCATGATGCAGGTTGTCTTTATTCTGTGGGTCAGTAAGAGTACAGCAAAACCAAATATTTGTTTATTTTTCTAAATATACAAAATGCTCAAGGAAGAAAAAAATAAAAAAAAAAAAGGGAAGAATTCCTTTGCCGCCATCTTTTCACCCCTATACCTTATTTTCCCAACAGGGCTGCCAGGGCTGATTTTTGATGGATGACCTGTAGCATTTTGGGCAACATACGACTTTTAGGTTGCTTTTTATTCAATGTTTTTGTGGAGATGGAGTGACCAAAAAGGTACGATTCTGCCACTATTTAGTTTTTCCTGACCAAGTTAAAGGGGTTTTCCAGGCAGCGCCCACTGTCCGGAATGATACATCAGGGTCAGAGTGGAAGCCGTTGTTTTAGTGGCCGGCGCTAGTGATTGGACGATCAATTTCAATGAGAGCTGCGCCTGCAGTTACAAGCACTGGCCACTACACAGGCTGGAGCAGCAGCTACCGCTCCGACCCCGATGTATCCTGGCTCTGACAGCGTGCGCTGCCTGGAAAGCCCCTCTAACCCTGTGGGATTAATGTCACATTTTAAATAAAAACTGTACTTTTACAAATGGAGCAATACCAATTTACAGAGTTTTTACATTTTTTTAGCTTTTTGATGCGACAACTGGAAAAGGTTTTTTTAATTTTCATATATAAACATTTTTTACACCTGTTTTTATTAATCCCCATAGGGGACTTGAACTTGAGATTATTTGATTGCGTTATACTGTGTTTTAACAGGCAACCTATTAACCTTTGTGTGGTATCATATGGTCTATTTGACTTGAGCCTTGTTCGTTGCAGTCTGTACTCTAACCCTTGTATGGTACCAGTTTCAAAAATGCGCTACAGGCACATCTTAATAGGCGGAAATACATGGCAGCCCGGGTGGCCTTTGGGGGGGGGGGGGGGGGCCCAGGCTGCAATGGCACCTGGCTGGCACCCCTCACCACCTTCCACGAACTTATTTTGAGGGGTCTGTTTAGGATATTTCAGTGTTGCTATTGGAATGGACAGTGGCATTTAAAGGGTTAACAGCCGCAATCAGGGTGCTCTATGATCACAGCTGTTGCAGGCAGACGATCTTCACCATATACGGAGCGGGGTTTGACTCCAGAGCCCGCTCCATACACAGAATATGCTGTGGATAGATATAGATATATAATGACAAGGAGGTATTTACAGTTGAGATTCATATGTGGGTCACGAAGCAATTAAATACCAGAAAATTGATGTAAAATGTATAAATTTCCTTTGACTGTTTGTGGACTGCAGCTATCACTCGACCGATAATAAACCAATCATTTCACTACAAGATTTCTCAGTCTACCCCTTGAATTACAGAGTGTGGGATTCGGCATCGAAACAAGTCTCATCAGTATAGAATTACTGGAAGGAATTGCGGCCAATGCCATTCCATTATGCAAAGAGAACCATCTAAGTTTGGAGAAAGGAAAAAAAAAAAAATTAAAAAAATTTATATATCACAAAATTGTAATTTTAGACCCAAATCAAGTAATACTGGACTTCAAAATGTTGTGAGATTTACCCATGAATTGTGATAATCACTCAGGTCAGTCAGCTCATAGAATAGGAGCAAGACAGACAATAGGCTTATAAGCCATGATGCATCGAAGTGAAGGGTCCGATCACTAAAAATTAAAAGCCATGTCTTCATGCCGTTGATAGAGTTGTGCTTCAAAGTTTGTGAACCCTTCAGAATCTTCTACATTTCTGCTTTTATTTGAGCGAAAACTACATCAGGTTTTCACACAAGTTCTAAAAAAGTAGATAGAAGTAAATATATTAATTATTTGAGGAAAATATGATCCAATATCACGTCTGAGTGGCAAAAGTATGTGAACCTTTAGGACTAATCAACATTACTGAAACATTTTAGATGCAGTTATTGCTTCACAAGGGGTTTACACCAGATACTAAAGGTTCACATACTTTTTTTTAATTTATTGAGAAAAAGTATTGAATCGCATACCTGTGAGTAACAAAAGACCAAGTGAATATTTTTGACTGCTTTACCTGATCTGATCCGGTTCTCCATCTACTTTTAGGACTTGTGTGAATACCTGATGTAGCTTTAGGTTAAAAATATAAGCAGAAACTTCTAATCTGTTCACAAACTCTCAAGCATCACTGAATACACCGGATGGATGTGGAATCAGACGGAACTGTGCAATGTACTCTACACATGGAAGAGGGGGCTACCGGATGTCTACCACTGATTTATGCCAATCACTATGTTGAAACTGGTTTCATACAGGACTGAGAAAGATGCAGACTGACCTTTATGAGAAAAAGTTATTAAAAATTTAGATTTCTACGTGAATTCAGTAGTTCATGATAATTACTAACTGTTGAGCGAAAACTATTAAAAAACGTTTACTACACGTTCACCATTTCTATTAACATCCGTAAGAAAATTAAGTACTCCAAATTAAGACTATTAAGAAGGATTTTAAAAGTGTTTAATATGCCAAAATCCCTTTAATCCAAATATTCAGTTTTAGCCCTGTAAAATCTTACATAAAATATTTTTAGCAAATCTGTACAAATATAATATTCAATAGTGCAAAAATAATCATTTTGAAGTGCAAAACATCCTTAAATGGATCATTGTTAGTCACACGCTTTAACATATAAAATAGTGTGTGTGGTGTAAAAACGGAAAGAAAAGAACGGTAGGTATGTAGTACACATAATATATGTGCAGGTCTGTGATGGAGAGCAACAAACAAGAGTTTTACCAATATATTAGGCATGGCAAAATAAAAAAAAGGTAGTGGTGGGGGAGTCTCCATCAAGCACGTAGGGGCTCTTCTTCCCATTGGTGGCTGCCCACCAATTAAAAATTGCAGGGGAGTCGCCATCAAGAACATAGGGGTCTTCTTCCCATTGGTGGCTGACCACCAAGATGGTGCGTGCAGAAACCACCAGGGTCCAGTACTTCCACTGATCCCACATTTACAGTATATCTAGTTGTCATGTCATAAGAGGTACATGAGCTGCTTTGGCATATGTAAGTTTTCAGAAACAAGTATTCTACCATTTGCGACTCATCCGCACAGCACCATGCGATGTCCAGGGCAGGCTGGCAAACAATTACCAGAAACCAATGGACTACTGCAGAACAACTAGGAGTTTAATGGGACGCTATTCTTGTGCAACTGCTGCAAGTCAAATGTGACTTTAAAGGGGTTGTCCCACTTTTAGCCATTTTACTACAAACAGCTCCATTCATTGTGCAGCTGCTGAGTTGGTTCTGCAGGCTGAAACATATTGAAGTGGATAGGTACTGCAGTACCCATTTGGGCCACTGAGCACCGTACAGCGCTGTATGCTTCCTGCAGCAACACAGCTACAAATGGGGCAACCCCTTCAAACATACTCCCTGACTTTCTATAGATGTGACAGTCATTGGACTTAACGAAATCTGTTATTTTGCCTTCAAGTCAGTGTAGTAGAATCCTAATGCTAGCATAACTCCACAAGACGGCAGACGAACTAAACATTCATAAGCGCTCACAAAACACACCAACAACATACAGGTCAATATAGTGCAGTACAGTCCGCGTTTACCAGCCTCCTTCTTTTAGCAGCCTTTACATATAATAAGACGAGGTTTTTGGAAACAAATCTGGACGAGGAGACCTGCCAAGCAAGAGATTTGTTAATTGCTCAGATCACTTATCGTATGAAGTGAAACATTTGCTGATGCGCTGTGGTGTAGAGGTGAAAATGGCCCAATACTCAATATCCTGTAAAGATGTCCATTTTACAGGACGTAAGGAGGATCCCTCACCAGACCCCTCATCGTCGGCCGCGGGCTCTTGCAAGTCCTCTGGGGCAGCCTGAGAACGGCTCGGACAATTCTTGCTGTCAGACACAGTCACTTGTGCTTGAGACCTCTCACCTGAGGTCTCTGAATGTTGGACGGCACTCGAGGTAGTTAAGCTCTTGAAAGGAATGTCACCTGTCTCGTCTTCTTCAAAGTCTGTGAAGCAGTACACGTCGTCCTGGTCAAGATCTAAGGTGCGGAAGCCCTTGGTAACTACTCCAGGTCTAGGGTCCAGGATACCTCCTAGATGAGGCTGTGCCAACTGCTGCCAGTGATGTAAAGTTGCTGAACCTGGAACAGACAGAACAAATATTCAAATTAAAACGATACAAAAAGCCATTATTTTACTAGTAACTCTACAATTAAAAGTTCAAACATGGTGCCAAATGACCACCAATGATGAAGCGTCTTGATTACGGATATCTTCAATAATGAAGCAGCAGTTGCCGGTAAAAATATAAAGTTTTCTTAACACTAGGCAACTGAAGTTGGCCAAATTGTGCTTTATAACTTGAAGAATATAGTTTTCCAAACTAAGACTCTGTTCACATCTACGTTGGGGCATTGTGTCTTCCGGCTCTGCTAAAGGAACACAGCGCCAGCCGGGGGATGTACCGGTCACCACCGACTCCACCGGGTAGCTGTTGGGTTTCACTCGACCGGACAAAATAGCACAGCATGCTGACTTTGCCGAGCAGATTTCCTAACTACGCCTACAATGCAGATGCGAACTCCGAGTAGAAGGCTACATATCTCACAAGACATTTCCAAATTATTAAGGGACTTAAAAATTCTTAAAATACATAGCGTGTGGAGGATACGGCTTGACAGATGTATACATTTATAGAGCAAGGTTTATTGTCCTCTGGTGGAGGCATTAGAAAAATACAGTTATGTGGTGTAAAAGTAGAATATATTTAGATATTCTGTATAGCCTGTGAAATAAAAAGTAAGTAAAACGGCTAAAGCAATCTAAGCTACTTGCATCGTAAAGAAATTCATTTTTGGGTGCCCCGCTGATAAGTTTACCAGCACATTTTCCTTTTCACAGTAAGGCTGCTTTCACATCTACGGTGGGAGTTCCATTTCCTTACTCCATTCGGGGGGGGGGGGGGGGGGGGGGAGGAAGGGGAGTATTCCCTGGCTGAATGGGCCCATCTTATGACTAAACCGAACTCATTGACTACAATGTATCTGTTCAGCTGCCGGGCATTTTACTGGTAGAAGCAGCACTGCATGCAGGCCCATTTCTTCACACATTTTGTGCTGGATTTCTGAATGGAAGTCCCAGCACAAATGTGAACCAAGCCTTATTCACTCAATGATCGCAAAATACATTTTTTTGAACTCTTCTCAGCTACATTTTGATGGACCTCTTAAAAGTGTTGATTTAGTCCCATTGGGATTTAAAAGGAAGGCGTCATAAGAAAATGCTTTCTTACATAATATCACATTTAAGAATTTTTTTCTCCCCTAAATGGACTGCAAATGAAAAAAAAAAAAAAAAGAAAAAACGCTGGAATCCTGCATTTTTCACACTGACCACACAGCCCAAAATGGTCCGATACTTCCTGATCTGTAAAGAAAGTTTTGCAGTACACTGAAGTCCACACAGGATCCACCATTAATAGAGGATCAGCTGTGACCTTCTACTCCACCCTCCATGTAAACCGCACAGGTCACAGAACATGCCTAGAATAGTCTCCAATACAAGTCAATGGGTCCTCCTGTCCATTGTGCAAATGGCCCATGAAGCTGCTGTAAAGCATCTCTCTAAATGCTGTTGAATGTAGCTCAGAAATGTTGGCCGCCCCCATAGTCTTGTATAGACAACAGAAGTAAAAAAAACAAAAAAAAACAAACTGCTGCTGCGACTGCAAGAGGAGCGGAGGTCTCTTGCAAAAAAACCCAAAAAACAAGAACCCTTCATGGCTGGGCCAAGTTGTGTTATATAAAAAATTTGGTAGAATTTAACATTTTAGATCACTGTCGCACAATTTCTCTTGCGGTTCTCAATGTATTTATATGGTGGGGGAAAAGCCAAGAGTTACTTCTTCTATTCTTTTTCTGAACAGGGAGGCCTGGATGTACCCAATTTGTAGTCCTATTTCCATGCATCTAATATAAACCAGACTCGGGCTTGGTAGAGCAGAGCCACAGATTAGGGTTGGACACAAAATCACAGCCGATTAATCGCATGTCTCTAAAAACCCTCCTTGCAGCCTCCATACCAAGATCCCTTCTACCCTCTTTGCTCCCGCTGCCTTTTCAGACGGCTCTCCACTCATGGAACCAGTTAGCTCAGAGAACTAAATCAGCACCTGGGAAAAAAGTATAGTCAAACTACAACTGGAAAGCCTTGATTCTCCTTATCCCAGACTTGCGCACAAAAATGTGGTCGAGTAGAGTCATCTACATCAACTCCAGTCCTCAGGAACCCCCAACAGGTCATGTATTCAGGATCTCCTATAGTAAGAAGGACTGTGGCAATGTCTGAGGCACCGACAACTACATCACCTGTGCAACACTGAGGAAATCCTGAAAACATGACCTGTTGGGGGTCGCTGAGGACTGGAGTTGAGAAACACCGATCTACATGAATGACTTGTTGCAAGATGACATGCTTATCATCTTTTCAGTCCTTGTACAGAAATTCAGAATTCCTTTGGAAGACTTTTTTTTTTTATATGCCTACAGATCTACTCTCTTCTGGGACCTCTTAGCTTCAGAGGGTAGCATTCCCCCTACAAACTAAACAAAATGCTTATCAGCTCTACCCCTGCGTCTCAGTGCCTTGTTAGAGTGAGTTATGTCCTCTCGGGAGATATGGGAGACTCAAAGAGCCCACCTTCTGAACTGGGAGAAGGATCTCACGGAACAGTTCTGTTGCCCAGTGCTTTTCTTTCGAATGTGCTAATAGATCGTCAAACAATTCTAATTTACTAGAAGTACATTTGAAGTTACTCACTAGATGGTATTATACCCCGGCAAAATTAGCTAGATCCTTTTCCAGTTCAAGTGATCAGTGCCGGAGAACATGTGGGCAAGCAGGTACGCTTTTCCACATATTTTGGTGTTGCCTGCTGCTGTCTACCTTCCGGAGTGAGGTATTGTCCCCAAGGAGGATCACTGGAGCAAAATGTTCCCAAGACTCCTAAACTAGCTATCCTACTATTGGAGAGTAATCTTATAACCCCGTCCAGTGAGGAACTGGACCTGGAGATCTCCTAGGACTCCCTCCATTGAGGAACTAATCCAGATGATCTCTGATCACAACTCACGAAAACAATGTATGCTCTTAAAAATGACTGCTTAGACAAGTACTTGTTCAAGTGGAACCCTTGGATACATCACTATCCAAATAACTGCCTTTTTCCTTTGATTTCTTCTCCCATCTTTATGCTAAATTGATGTTTCATTCGTCTGCCGTTGTGCTAATTTCAGATTTAGATATAGAGCGTGCTCTTCATTTGTGGTCTGACCTGTGAAGTTTACACTATGGACATCTTACGAATATAACTGTGCGACTGCGATTTATGAAAGTTTGACATTTCTTGTATGTTAAGGTCATATGCATGCTACCATTCTATCATCTTGTTATAAATTCATTAGGAGATTTAAATTTCAAATGAAATTTAAAAAAAAAAAAAAAAAAAAAAAGCATGGCGCATGCGCCGTACAAACGAAGGTCCGGCCTGATGGATACCTGCTGGATGCCAGGTGAGTAAATGTATTTTTTTGCCTCATGTCTGCGGGCCCAAGTGGAATCCACTGCAGGATTCTGCACTCAGAACCCGTGCGTGCCCGTGGACATGAGGCCTAATACGCATCTTGGCGTTTTCTGACACACTAGCCTTATTAGACTTAAACAAAAAAAAGTTACACACAAGAAATAAATGTTATTTTTGTTCTAACGAGACCCTAATTTGGGACCTTGCTCTGCCTTAGAACCAATATAAAATGATTAATAAATTCCCCCCACTCTTTGTACATTTTTCTTACTTCATGTCATGGAAAAAAAAGTGAGTTGATGCGCTAAAGACCATCTTCCTAAGAAGCGAAGGGCAAAACGTGGCTGTTAAAGTGCAGGGATTGCCAGACGCTCGGTCACGTGGTAACACTATTAAGTGCATGACGTGGAGCTCGGATGCGCCTATTGTAGGTTGATAGCAGTAGGAGTTTCTTTAGGAACTTCATATGTATGTGACCTGAGGTGATGCATTTCCTTCATGTTCTGTTTTTTTACAGGTTTTTATATGTAATTTTCAACATTTTTATGATCATTTCTGCAGTCCAGTCTTTTTCGGCACGCTACAATGGTCACTTTGCAGTGACACAATTGGGTTACCTTATTTAAAAGTTTCTCTCAAGACTGACTCATGTACTAGCTATACTAAGACAACTATGACAAGCTATACCCAAACACGGGTCTACCCGCCATGTGGTACCATTACAGCTCGCAAGAGTACATGCTGATAATTCAGGGAAACATTGCATCTATATACAGTGAGCTACCTACAGCAACAAAGGGTTAAATGGAAGGCTGTGACAAACCAAAGCTTTCATTTCTATGCTACTATTAAGATGTTTGCATACATACCCACAGATTACATCACAAACCCTTCATATTATTGTCTGACCTATGTGCGTGGTCAAACTGAAAGCAATAAAGGAGAAAAAAAAACATGAAAAAAAAAAATTCACACAAAAGGGAGCAAAAAGAAAGAATCAATATACGGCACATAAAGTTTAACACTGAAATTAAATCTCATTTTGAGGACATATGTAGAATGTGAATCTGTATAAAAAATGGTAAAGTATATATTTTGGAATAATAATTGAAATGGGATGCAGGCAAGCCAACTGGAGAATGCATTGTGCTGCATGTTAACCCCTTGAGTGGCACGCCCGGAAAAGTTCCGTGACGAGCTCCACTGCTCATAGCAACATAGCCCGGAAGATTTCCGGGCTATGTATCACTATGGGAGCTGCAGAGCACAATGCCACAAGCTGTGGCAGTGTGCTCTGCCTGCACAGACCCACAGAGAACAAAGCAAGGGCTTTGAAAAACCAGCAGAAGATATTGCCGACATGTCGGCAATGTCCTGCTTTGTTTACAGGTTGCCATAGAGACCATCGGCTTGTCAGAAGCAAGCCGATGGTCTCTGTGGCAGGGAGAGCTGGTTGTTAGCTGTCAGAGGACAGCTAGGTACTAGCTCTTACAGCAGAGATCAGAGAAAACCTCCGATCTCTGCTGTGTTAACCCTTTACATGCTGCAGTCTATGTGACTGCAGCATATAAAGGGCTGTCACTGCAGCATGTAAAGGGCTGTCACCATCGGACCCCTGGAATGTGATCAGGGGTCCTGATGGGTCCCTGTGGAAGTCCCCTAAAGAGACAAAAAAAAAAAAAAATTTTTTTTTAAATTTAAAAAAAAAAAGTTAAAAAATTAAAAAAATTAAAAAAACACTTGTCTCCCTTTACTTTGTAAAAATACAAATCACACATGTGGTATCCATGCGTCGTAATGACCCAGAGAAGGAAGTTAATACATTTAACCCCTTAATGACATGGCTCCTTTTTTCTTTTTTCCCCATTTCTTTTTTTCCTCCCCCCTGTTTAAAAAAATCACAACTTGTCCCGCAAAAAACAAGCCCTCATATGGCCATGTCAATGGAAAAATGAAAAAGTTATGGCTCTTGAGACGCAACTGCAAAACTAGTTGAAATTCAATGATTAGACCATTTTAAAAAACCTGCCCTGGTGGGCACGACAGGGTGGTAGGAAACCTGCCACTCAAGGGGTTAATGCAATGCAAGCAAGGCGAGGACTCTTAAGAGTGTTCCATAAAAGACATCACCTAATCACAAGACGGGTGATCAAATGTTTCATCACTGTAAAGTTCTCTCAACCACTAGAACACGGACCCCCGAACCCCCCCATTGCAGATGAGTGGTGGTTTTGCATGCATCTTGCCACACCATTCATGGCCCACTGGACTGACCAAGATATCCAAGAGCAGCAGCAAGGCCGGTCTCACATCTGCATTGGAACCTCTGGCTGGAACTTCCGTCGCAGATCTGGCTCAAACAGCACTTTTTCTTTCGTCCAAAAGCCGGGCGCCTGAGCTGCAGGGAGTAGCAGTGAGCAGGGAGGACCAGGGCTCCATGAAGTCCTCCGGAGCTGGGGCTCAGGATCCTTATTCTAGAGATCCGCGCAGTTCACAGGGGGTAAGCCCCAGGGATCAGGCATTGATCACCCATCCTGTGAATAGATATGTGCTTTTCGTGGAACAAGCCTTTAAGTCTCAAGTAAATCTAGGTTATTGTGCCTTCTTTTACATGTAGCCACGATTTACTATTTTTTTCAAAAACAGGTAAAATGATACAAAATTATATTATGGGAAGTCAAAACGAATTGTATATGGATATAACAGGATGATTAAAGAAAAACCAGCATAGGAAAAAAGAAAGATGAAATATAACGGAAATTTTATTGAAAGATAAGAGATACAATAAAAGCACAAGATACAAGACGACCAACTGAAGAGGAGGAGTCAAAGGAAACAGAACATACATAGTACAGGGTACAGAATCAGTGACGTGCTTGTCAAACAGTTCAACGACTGCTAAACATCCCATTCTCATCACCATTGGTGAAAAACATCCATCTTCATTAATGGCAAGTAAAAATTAGAAAATATAAGTTATTCAGAATTTTTTAATAAAGTTCTCCCCCCCCCACTCACCCCACAGTTATAAAGGCCTCCATCTGTATATCGAGTAGTGTCTACATTACAAAACAAACAGTAGTCTCAACTACTCTCTGCAATGCACTTTAACAAATCTTCAACCTTTGGACTTGTGCAAACTATTTAAGTTGGTGACCATGAAGAACCCAAGACTTCAAGGAGGGCAAGATTTAGATTTCAGAAATAAAAAAAGAAAGCTTTGTAGATGTAAATGGACTGTCATGCAGTTTACCATCTGACTACGCTCCCAAAACAGACAAACTATATGGTGTTGCAGGAGTATTCTGATACTTTATTTTTGCCATTGATGACCACCAGGTCACCAACAGATAAGTGGGCCCTCACCGCTTTGATTCCTAGCCAAGCAGCTGCTGTCACTGCGGTCAGCACAAAAAGCAGAACGTGCCAATCATAGCACAGTGGCCCGGCTTGGTACTGCAGCATAGCTTCCACTGAATTCAGTGCAAGCTGCACCTGCAATACCACCACGGGCCACTGTGCTATGGTCAGCACTTTGTGCTTCACACATTGACAGCGGCCTCAAGAAGATCTCCAACGATCATCAGTTCATGAACTGTTGGTCATCAATAGCAAAAACAAAAAAGGACTGGAATACCCCTTAAAATATCCTATTTTACAATTGCTTATTGGAAAGGTATATGAAGTATGGTGCAAGTGAACATGGGAGGAGCTGCTCATGACCAACAATCACTTTCCAGCTGAAAACCGCACCAGTTTTGAACACTTTCCCCCAGATAAGCTTCGCAGGCAGGGTAATGGCTTTCCAATGCCAGAATCTTCTTTGTAATGCGGCCATACAAAACACAGATCGTTTTTTCAAAAATTTCAGGATAATGGAAAACTGCAAGTCAAAGTGAAAACACAGCTAACATTTTTCAACAGTTTTAAAAATTCATACAATTTCTCATCAGTTCCACAACTTGTGATCAGTTCACCCTATGTAGGCTACAGCTCCGGTGAAATCGGAGAAGGCCGCAGTCAACACAGCTCAGAGATTTCCAGGTCTCCAAGTCATGTGTGAATGGAAGCAAGGTGCTCCGTAGATGGCTATGGGATCGGTGGAGTTTTCAGCTCAGCGCCTCAAGATGGCTAAAGGGGGTCATTAAAACATCAAAATGGTCCAACATTTTGGCAAACATTTCTAGAAGACATTACCACATTAATCAACTGTTCATACAATCACTAGCATGGATTAAATCTTATGTACTCCGTTTAAGGCAAACTTTAGGCAGCAGTATATGCTTTACCATCCTGTGGAGCACATCCAAGTTTGTGAAAACTTACCAAAAACTCAAAAGTGCCTACTTTTGCAGCCAATGATGCAAGTTTCACACGCCCATGCCTGCCTGACCTTCTCAAGAAAGGAGCACAGGGTCTAACAGGGTAGGAATATGGGGTTGTGCACTAGTTTGGAAGCATACATCTGATATGTATGGCACATTATGTATGAGTGCAACAAGAAGTGCATACAAATATTGTCAAAGCATTTTACACAAGTCAACACATTTTTCGATACCATATTAACACTAAAATATCTCAAACCAACAACGAGGATGGCTATCTCTAAAGTAAAAAGAGTGTGCATTAGGTAAAGTGCCTGCTTTCTGATGATGTATCAGAGCCCACAATGAGTCACTAAGCAAAACATAGAAGGGCCGAGGCCCTTTGTCACCTTCTAGGGGCTTCACGATCTGAAGTTTCTCTGGTAGGTAAGAGCGGCTGCTGAAGGACATTCCTGAGATGCCGGTGAACTCCGATAGCCTGGAGGAGTGGGTACCCAAGGACATGATGCTTTCTGTTGGCGTGACGGATCCACTGTGAAGCTCCCCCTTCTCCGCTAGGCTGCGCAATTTCCTTTCTTGATCATCTTCAAAAAACTTGCGTTCTAGAAGGTAGTTCTCACGCCGAAGGGACAAACGTCGTAGGGCTGTCTCTAGGTCATTAGAACCTGGGGTTCCCGGTGTGCCAGGCTTCTTGTTCTTATCTCCTTCACTGAAGACAAAATAGGAAAAGCAAGAAAAGGACGACGATCAGAGACAAATCATTGTTTAAGCAGGAAAGTAGTGTTTATAACATTCTATAATGTAAAAAAAAAAAAAAAAAAAAGGAGTTTCTGGTTAAACTTTCTAGATGGGGGAAAAAAAAAAAAAAAAAGTTTGTTCTACAGGTTTAACATTTTGTGTTTAGCACTCTTCATACTTAATGATAAGCAACTTTAACTACTGTAAACGCCATTTGAAAATAGACCTGGGAACTGACACTATGAGGCAGGGGTGTCAAACCCATTTGTAAAGGATATATTTAAAAAAGTGTGTCTACGTGTGGAGGGAGGGGGAGAGCAGCAAGGTTCTAGTCTAGAAAAATTGAGGCACAAGTCCCAACAACTGCCAAGTAAATCAGAGAAGAGGAAAAAATTATGGGAGTTTGCAGAACCCTGTGAAAGGTTACCCAAAAATTCCTTAGGGCAGAGCCCTTACAGCAGTATAACAACGTCCTCTGATCTATGCAGCAAGCTCACAGGATATGGACAGGCGGGCTGGAACAGACTGACCTCTGTAAGATGGTAACACGGACCACCCAGGATGTTAAGCCACCTCATGGTTTGAGCCCCGGCAAGCAGCGCTGTATTGCAGGATAGGCTCAGCCGGAGAAGTGGATAGGGGCACATACCAAAGGCTCCGGGGGCTGCAGTAACAGCCACAGCGCTCAGTCCGCATGCACCCGATGTCCGTGTAGGACCAAGATAGCGGCCTTGATCCTGGTACCCAGTAGCATGCCGCAAATGAGTCCAGTGTGTGCTAGAGGGTCTTCCAGGCAAGCTAAGGACCCTCTGATCTAGAAGAGGCTCTTTTGCGTCCGGACCTTGTGGGCTAGATTTGGCCCATGAGCTTTGAGTTTGATACGTGTGCTAAATGGGCAGCATGGGTTTATACATGCTCACATGAGGGCAATTTTATTGAAGAGCTCCATACATGGATCTCTGTGTATGTATTTAATAGAATCAATTGCATATATAGGGATGTGTAAAAGAGCAACTAACAGGACAAACTTGGCAAAACCCAAAGAGCTAAAAAATCTGATAAGATAGTCTAACAGTACGTTATAAAAGCCCAAAATTTAGAGAACAGCCATTAAAATAATGTATGTAGACACAAGTTTCACTCCAATAAAGGAATATCTGAAATGTAAAGCATCCATATGCCACCTGGAAAACAAACTGTTCTACTGAGGACTTAAGATTTAGTTAAACCCTACACAGTAACTCGAGCGTCGGCACTAACCTGTTGTCGGGCGTCTCGGTTTCCAGTATAATGCTATTGTTTTTATTATCTATGACAATATTAGAAATATCTCCTCCGTAGAGACTGGATCGTGGTGTGCTGACACAGCTGGACATTAGAGAGTTCATTGCGGAGGACTGGTTAGATCCTGGGATGTTCATGGGAGAAGGTGCCAATGACCTCTGCTTCACTACTTGGTTCACATTCCGCACAGTTTCAAACACACGTTTTTGGCGATTGCCACTAGGAGAAAATATAGATTTCATAAAGTCATTAACATATGTAAGGAAGAAAAAGAAAACCAAGACACTGTATACATTATTCATGTGTAATGCCATCCCATGGAGCTACCATAAAAACTATCTAGAGAGGGACACAGACGCTCCTGTCATAGCTACTGATGATCACATGGCTCCTGTCACACAGGTATAATAGAGCAGATCACAGCTCATCCTCTTCACTGTATACTTATGCTTTGTAGCTTATTTAGAAGAATATAGAAGTTAACAATAACTAAACTGTTCCTCCCTGCAGGTATAAATGGTATAGCCCCAGCTAATGCATCATGGCATTGACTGCAAGTAAACAATCTCCGCTGATAATTATGAGACAAGGGGCTGCACTGCATGAGAGTGACGAATACACTAAGACCATCTCCAGGATGTAACAGGCAGTCAGGTGAGGGGGGCAGGGAGTGGCCCTTTAATGTTGTAAATTTTTGTCAACAAAATGCTAAGCGAACAAAGGAGAAAGCTAAAACAACCGAGTTTGTCGTGACCATCCTGGGCCATCAAACAGCAGCAGTTCTTCTAGGTACACTTACACAAGGTCAGGTGTATAATTAACCAATCATACCAAACAGGCGATAATGATCATCATTCATATGGAGGGTCCTTGCAAGTTTGGGGCTGCATTACAGCACATGGAGTTAGGGATTTGGTCAGGATTAATGATGTCCTCAATGCTGAGAAATACAGGCAGATACTTATCCATCATTCAATACCATCAGGGAGGCATCGGATTTCAAATGTATTCTCCAGCAGGACCACGACCCCAAACACCCAACCAAAGTCACTAAGAATTATCTATCGAGCAAAGAACAAGGAGTCCTGGAAGTGATGATATGGCCCCACAGAGTCCTGCTACCAACATCAGCCAGTTTGTCTGGGATTACATGGAGACAGAAGGAGTGGAGCGAGCCGACATCCACAGAACATCTGTGCTTAGTTCTCCAAAATGTCAGAACAACCACCCTGCTGAGTTCATTCAAAAACTGCGTGCAAGGGTGCCTAGAAGGACTGACGCTCTTTTGAAGGCAAAGGGTACAGCAAATAATGATTCAATTTAAATTTGTTAGTCGATTGACAAAAGTAAATAAAAAAATTTTTAAAAAAACACACGACAACTTCTTTTGAAAGCACTTTTTTGGAGCATTTTGTTTTCCACACCTGCCTTAAAAAAGAAAAGGAGGACAGCTGGTACACCACCGTATTGTCTAAGTTATAGCACAAAGATTACTAAAACCCATGTAAAGCAATGGAGGAATCTTCTTACTTCATCTCCGGAGAGTCTGGATCATCAATCTGCAGCTCTTTCCTCATAGACCCCTCTATCTCAGCTGCTAAGGAGTCCTGTTAACCGAAAACAAACAAGTTGCCAACAGATCAGTTGTACGCATCTTTGACGTGTCAGTCAGCGGGTGTAAAGATAAAACAACATAATTTGTCAGAAATTAAGCAAAAACATCAGAGTATTTGCTGTAAATTTAATGGCTTCTAGCATTAACCCCCTAAAGCCTAGGGTGTTTTGCTCATAGTACTATGTTGCCTGTAAAAGAGAAAGCAGAAGTCATGAAAAAAACCCAAAAAACATGCTTCCGTCTTCTCCTCTGGGTCCTCGGCTGTCAGCGAATGTCAAGAACCCAATCTGCTCCTACTAAAAATTGCGGGAGCTTTAATCTTGCGCCATATTTTTACTCTAACAGTGGGCACCCAGCGGTCATGCGATTGTCGGGACGCATAGTGAAACCATTTCCACTCTTTAGTACATAGTGCTTCTCCCTTCACCTCTGGGTCCTGATCTGCCCCTACTAAGTTGCAGGAGCTTTAATCATGTGCCATACTTTTACTATTGGCCGAGAATAAAGCCAAAAGACCAAGGACTGTATATTTATGGTGCTTGATCCTTAATGGGTTAAATCTGATAACAACGAACTCCAAAATGCAGAGTACAATACTGAAAAGCTACGGGAATAGACTATATGATCACTGATTAATTAATGGCTTAAGGAAGTCAGAAACCTTGCAGGATTTTCCATTTCAGTGATCTATTAGTGTTCTTACATACTGTAGCTCAGGTTTAGATTCGCTAGTATAAGTGGTTCATAAAGGGCATTTAGAGGGAACAATGGCTAATGCCCTGCTGATATCAGTGGCCGGTCACATTGTATGGCAGTCTGTAGAAGGCGAATAGCGCCTATTTTATAGCAATCTATTTGTGCCTGTCATTAGTGGGAAGGGAAAGTGAACAAGAATTCCTGCAGCCGTCTAGTCTGTTTATAGAAAGCTCAGATTCTAAAATGAGACACACACAAGGGCAGAAGTCTGCTCTACTTGGGAGTGGATTCCGCACGGACAGCTTCCATTGAAGTCAATGGAAGCCATCCGACAATACGGAAAGGTCGCAAATTCTGCATCATCACCTAGTGACGATGCGGGAAAACACAGGATTTTAAAAAAAAACAAAAAACACAAACACTGTACTTCACGTCTGACCATCCGCAATACAGCCGGCGAAGAACAGCAGCAGGTGTGCGCCAGCCGGCTGGGCACAGGGTGGGCTCCCGCATGTGGAATCTGACCCGATCGTGTGCAGCCGGCTTTAAGCATTTGTGATCAGATTATTTTTGACCCAACAGAAATGACCCTTGCTTCTACTTCCTGACCAGCGGGTACTGCAGTGACTATTCCCTACTTACCATGGGGAAGACACCCAGGTTGTTGTAACGTCGTGAAATGACATTTGGCATGGTTTTATTTCGAAGGTTCTTTAGCTCTTCCTGCGCCTCATGAAGCATTTCCATGCACTCCGCATACTTGTCCTCCAGCTCCCGCAACTAAACCAAACAAAGGTTAATAGTTCCCAGGAAATTTAAAAAAAATAAATAAAAAAATTAAAAAAAAAGACATTCATTAATTATGTAACTATCCCACCAATATATATAGATCAGCTGGTGTTTCCCATCAGCCACTTCGTCCTCAGCTGGTCTTGTGAACAATTCTGACCAGGTCACATTTACTTGGGTAATGTGTTCAGTTTCTAGTCAATTTCTCAGTCAGCACAATGTCTGTGTCATACCATTACATGGACCCAACCACAGAAACCGCGTAGAGGGCGACACAGACACGCCTATCAGTACTGATGAGCACACCGCGCCCGTCAATTAGAGGATTTTATAGGTTGGCTTGGTATTTGAGTTTGAGTGATGCCCAACCATTTAAGCAGGTCCCTTAGGCCAATATTCTTACCTCTGCTGTAAGTTGGCGCTGTGCATCTTTCGCGGCCCCCAGGTGCTGCACAAGTTCCTCATTTTCTACCGCATACTGGAAAGAAGAAAAATAGTCACAATACGAAGAACCCCATAATGAACTTCAGTTCAGAAGGTGCTACAGATGCATCCCACCCCCCTCACTAGGACTCATTTGCGTAAACACGCTCTGTATTACACATCTTTTTAGGAGTCTAAGGGCCAATGCCCACGGCCGAATATCTGTCGCATTTTACGCAGTGGAAATGCGTGGCGTGGCCCCGCCGGTATTAGGTTCTATTGAACCTAATAGCTGAATGTTCATACTGTGGAATTCCACAGCGTGAAAGAAACCGTGGCATGTTCTAAATGGTGCGGGAATACGCATTGTAGTCAATGGAAGTCGGCCGTCATGCTATACTTCCGTTGTGCTACAGTGGATGTACCGTGTGAATATGTGGCCCTGCCCACCGCATCATGTGGTACTGCTGGTGTGTCATGCGCTGCACTGCGCATGCGTGCTGGCCCTCCATGCGGGACGCATGCTCCGGATCGGGAGTGGTAAGTATGGGGGTTTGGAAGGGGGGGGGGGGCGCTGTGGCGGACTCCGCTGCAATATTCCGTGGGCATGAGGCCTAATACGGAGCACTGAATCCCCCATTGATTTGCATTGGGATATTCACAGAATGTCCTATTTTGGTCTGTATTATGGGCCAAAATAGCCAAAGTTCAGTAGGTCAATGGGACTGCACAAATATAGGGAATGTGCATGATACTTCTATATTCACTGCGTCAGTGGGCATTCTTGCGCGCATAAACGTAGTAAAAGCAAAGGGAAAAAAAAAAAAGTTTAGACATCCCATGCAAGCAGAGCTAGGCTTTAAAGATCATGCAATGGCGTGCAGCAAACCCCTACCACACAGCTGTGTGTATAGATGGGCAGTGCCCTCGAGCCCTTATTGCCCGATACTCACCGCTTTAGTCTTTTTCTGAATATCAACAATCTGTGATAGCAGGTGAGTGATCTCTTCTTGTTGTCGAGCTGCATCTTCGGTCTTCTTCGTCAATTCCTCCGATATGCCGGCGATCTGAAGGTTGGCGTCCCCTGGAGGTCGGAGAAGACAGTAAGAAATTAGCTAAAATAATAAATAAAGATTATTATTATATTAAGATTAATAAAGAATCCATACAAAAAGGTAGAGTCATGGGAAGACTTGGCTTCAGGCGCGCTTCTCTGTACCGCCAGCAGAGGGCGTACTTCCGGCGGCGTCATGGACATTATAGATTATAATGAATGCGCAGTATTTGCAAGTTTAATAGACGACTTACTTAGTTCTTTCACACAATCATTGACAAGTTGCTGTTCCTTCTCCTCGTAGGTGATGGTCTCAGTTTGTAAGTGACACGCCTGTAACAAGCATATTAATGAGGTCTTATTAAAGTCCGTATATAAACTTACGAAACACACGAGCCGCTATATATTTTTCCATTGACATTTGATATTCAATTCAACATAGAATTCGGATTCCGATGGGAAAGAGAAAGCCCATCCCACATAAGGGAGCGCAGATGAAGGGTTAACAGGACGCAGTTAGCAGTGTAGCTACAGCGGTCACCATTGCTAATAGACCCCCTCGCCACACCAGCCACACAGTTTAATGATCTTCCCACGGTGCTGCATTCTGTATCACCAATCCCACTCCCCTTTTTTCGCCTCTCTTGTTCCTCCTACTCTGAAGTGCTGAGGAGGATCACAGACCGAGTGCAGCATGGAGCGCGGAGGAAGGACCCACTACTCAAGAAGGCGCTTCTAACTTGTGGGGGCACTAAGGGGCTCTATTAATTATGTGGCACTAATGTGGAGTTATTTGTGGGTGGCGTAAAAGAGGTACTATTCCTGTATGGGAGGCATAAAGAAGGCACTATTGCTTTTGGAAAGCACAAATGGGACACCAATAGCATTGGGGGCGGTGGAGGGGGGCACTGAAAAGGGAGGTAGCAGCAGGATGGGCAGAATGTGCTGGAATCAGCCGGAGCTGAAGACGACTTTATGGCAGTCTGCAACCAGATGAGGGAAAACCGAGAACGTCAATATGAGATAACGGCACTAATCACTGTAGAGGCGGTATTGGAGTACATTATAGGATAGCTATTATTTAGAGGTATACCAGAGCCGTACCATCATATACAGCGGCCACATTATAAAAGTTACATTGTTTTCAGTGTGTGAAATTATTATATACATTGACACACTGAAGACAGCACAAGAAAACGTTTATAACCTAGCAGGCTCAGACCACCACGGAGATTTCTTGACTCGCTTCTGCACACTCATGCCTGAAAAACCTCCGTGCCCCCCTATAGGTCTAGTGTTCCCGCTGTGGTCCCACAATGTAACAGCACCCTTGCTGTAGCCCCCCCTAAGCAGTAGTGCCCCTTTAATATAGGCCTTCTCCTCCAAAGACATAGTCATTAACTAGTAGCATAGACTCCTGTCTGTCCTCCAACTCTGGCCACAGATAGCGCTTTAGTGTCATGCGCTATGCAGCATATCCTCATCACTCCTCCAGAGCAGCGGAGGCCGGCCTGCGTGACTCTGCGTGTAATGGATACTGTAAAGCATCAGCCGCCTGAGTCATAGATGTAAGGGGTGCAGCAGGCGGCCCCAAACATCTGCTGGGGGGGGGGGGGGGGGGCATCTACTTCACCAGAATAACAGAGGGGACAAAAACTTATTTTTTTCTGGACAACGTATGAACAAAAAAAAAAAAAAAAAAAAAAAAGGTCCCGGACGGCCAACATCATCTAAGAACATAATGGATAACACGATGAATGATGAAGATAAGAGATATTCTTATAGCTGATAAACGGATATGACCAGTATTTACTGTAAATGATGACTGCCATAATGACCGGCTAAAGTACCAACAGCCTAAACATAAGAAATCAAATCATGGAGGTTTCAGATTTTTTAACGGTCACTGGAAAACCGTGCCTTGTTTTCACGGGCGGCCCAGGACTTTGATGGTTCCCAATGAAAAATCATTAGAAGAAACTGCAATGTGACCATTTTCAAGGCCCAAAAGGTAAAAAGTGCAGTACATGAAATCAGCCTCTAGGTGTCAGTAATAGACCACACTTTGCAGCTACTAACATTACCTCCAATTAGGAGCCGCCCCATGCTTCTTAGGCAGCGCTCATACAGGCGGATTGTCATTGCACGATTTTCTGCAATGTGATGCCACTAGCCTGTTGATCTGCGCCGGGCGCGCACCAGCTATTGTAATACACACCGTGTATTACTCATGTGGAGGGGGAAAGAAAACCGTAGCATGCACCAGATTAGCGTGTAATATGTACGCATAGCACAATATGCATGTCATTGCATGACACCGAGCCGGCCTTACTGGAGCCTGCACAGTCAGCACTACATTGTGTCTCTTTACGTACACGGAGCGCTCACCTCAGACCGCAGCACTACGTTCTCATCCTCAAGGTCCTTCAGTTTCTTCTGCAGGGAGTCAAAATGGAAATAGTTTTGGACGGATGATGAAGATTCATTCCTCTTTATGCTTTAGGAAACGGGGGAAAAAGGTAAACTTGTAAATCAGATGAACATTCTACAGCTCACACTACTTACAACATGCAAGGCGAGGGGCAAGACCCCCCTAGGAGGCGGGCGAGGAAGGGGGTGGGGGAGACCCCCCAGTAGGCGGGTGAGGAAGGGGGTAAGGGGTGGGAGGGGGACCCCCCAGTAGGCGGGTGAGGAAGGGGGTGAGGGGTGAGGGGGGGGGGGGGGAAAGACCCCCCAGTAGGTGGGTGAGGAAGGAGGTGAGGGGGGGGGGGGAGGAGACCCCCAAGACCCCCCAGTAGGCGGGTAAGAAGGGGGGTGAGGGGGGGGGGGGAAGAGACTCCCCAGTAGGCGGGTGAGGAAGGGGGTGAGGGGGAAGACCACCCTAGGAGGCTATGTCTGAGGTGATGTTGAACTTTGGACTTTATAGCGGCACTTTTTACTGCATTCACCGATGCAGAAGATGATACCAAGAGAGATGGAACTGAAGTGAGTAATCAGATCAGAACACATTTAATAGTATGTGTCACTTGTTCTCGCCAACCGTTACCGGAAGGGATTATGTCAACATTACTAATTTGTCCTCAAAAATAATTCTAAATGTCCGCAGATTTCTACTTTGGGGCTCATAAAATGGTATCAGCAGACATGTAAACTAGGAGTTATAGGCCCCTCTACACTGAACGCCTGGCCGGCACATAAGCAGATCCAGCGACTGTCAGTCCGCTGCTTTACACAAGAGCGATGGTCGCTCCGCTGTCCGTAAAGCTCGGCACACGCACTAGTTCGCTACTCATCTCCGTGGAGCTTCGCAGACGGTCGCGTACAAGCGCTACTATAGTAAAGGACCACCAGGAAGCTCCAGCAGAGGACGCAGATGATGGCGGCAGTCATTACCCATCCCAACTGTCTGCCATCACTACCTCACACACATATTGTAGGACAAGGTGGAACTCCGGGGAAGCGACGTGCCACAAGAGCGATTCTGGGGAGGTCGGAGACTTACGGGGTGGAGCAGATGGACTCGGGCTCGCTCTCTTCAGCCGCGCTGGTATAAAACTGAAGTAACTCATCTTTCATGGATAACTCATGGCGCAACTGCGATACCTGATGGGGAAATATTAGCAAAAATACACATCTATTAGAATGTGCCATAACATCTTATAGCCTCTTTTCCCGATGACTCATGTAGCAATCAGATTAGTACTTTGCTATCCGCTGATAGCTTTAGGCCACATTTACTAGTCATATATTAAAAACCACAGTGAAATTATAGTACCAGTGTTTCTGGTGGCGCCATGCACCACACAACTCTGCTACTTGGTACATCCATTATGATTCCCACACATCACACACACGGCTCTACTACATGGTACATCCATTATGATCCCCCCATATTGCACATGCAGCTGTGGTACATCCACATCCATGACGATTTCCAGACATCACCAGCACAGCAGACTCCTGGATACAGCGATCAACCCCTGGTCAGCTGATCCCTGACTTCACCCACACAGGTGATCACATAACAATGCTATCACATGTCCTGGTAGCTGCTGTCAGCTTATCCAGTATAGAGTACTTTCTAACAAACTGCACAACGGCTCCTCCCACAGCAGTGACATCACGGCAGGTCCTTCAGCCCACTGGATCTCTGTGGTGGCGATAGGTTGGCGCCTTCTGTCAGGACCACCGAGTTGTGTCTGAGACAATAACGGCTTAGTTGTATCCTCATTTTGTTATTTCTGTCCTCTTCCGAGAGCCCCAACTTTGTTGTTCTTCTGTTGGTCAGGCTCTGTGTTTTTTTTTTTTTTATATTGCGCAAGTTCAATCCTCGCATGGTTCAGGTAGCCGGCTCAGCCTTCCATCCTTCAGAGGTCGGTAAAATGAGCCCCCAGCTTGGTGGGAGGTAATAAATAATAATTACCTGAAAGCGCTGCGGAATAAGTTGGCGCTATACAAATAAGACTTTATTTTTATATATGTTGTAGGACCGGTGATGTCACCAGGGGGCAGAGCATGAGAAGCACTCACACACAAACATACATACTCAGTCAAGTTTGATGGAAACTATAAGGCATTGCAACATCCACCGATGTGTGTAATGGGTAAGGGCTAAGTCACACAGGCGTGAACGCGTTTTACAGACGTATTTGTGCACTTGGCCTGTGTGAACACGTCCTAGAACAGAGGCACGTGCCGCGCTACTTCAGACAAATATAATGAAACCAGCAAAGGATACCGATGTGACTGAGGACTGAAGCAACCAATACACCATACAACCGAGCTTTAAACTTCACTTGATCGCACACTTTCTGGGGGCCATCTATAGCCAGCTATTAAAGGGGGACCCATCACACCCTCTGCGCCAGCAGGGCAGCTAGCAGCTCTTCACAGCTTCATCCCCACGACTCCTGCGCTGTTTTTGCGTAGCTCTCCCCGCAAGAGCTTTTGGAAGCAGATCCTAGTCTATGGTCAGTTGGTATCCAACACCCTCTGTCAATATCACATGTGATATACAACAGACACTGGATAGTAGACATCACCCATGTAACAATGGACTAATATAGAGCCGCTCTGAAAGCAACGGGAGCCATTGTGTTAAAGGTTTACACTTTATGATCATGTGATGGATACGCCAATTCACGACTTATAAGGCCGGGTCCGCAGCGGGGCAGACCAGCCGCAGCGAGCCTGCCTCCAAGTAAGCCCCGTTGCGGATTTTGAAGTGTATTTATGAAGTCCTGTGCGGAATTCACCCCCTCAAGAATTGACATGCCGCAGAATTGGATTCTGCACCGCATGCTAATTTCTGCACAGGTTTGGCGTGGATTACCGTAGTTTGCTGTCGAGATTTTCAAAATCTCATTGTTTGCCGCTACTGTAAATGCAGCAGAATTTCCGTGCGGAGGGTCCATATGGAAAGTCCGAGTATTACATACCCTTTCCACTGATGACTGACGGCGATAATCTTATAACCGTGATGTTTCCGCCTCCTGTGCAAGTGGGGGGCACAATCTTACTAATAGAAGAGCACACTGCTGTAAACTAAGGCCGCCTTCACACTGGCCAGAAATGCTGTGGAATCGCCATTAGCGGAATCGCTGAGGAAACGCTGTGGATTCTACAATACAAGCCATGCGGAGGAGATTTAAAGAAAAAAAGAGAACAACAAACAACTTGGTGTGGAAGTTTCCCACAACAAATCTGCAGCGCGCATTTATGCCTTTCAATGCCCACGTTTTGCCGCGGTTCCTCCAAGCAGATGCCGATCATGGATTCTGCTACTGGAATCGGCCTGTGTGTGCCAGTCCTAATATTGAGGTTTTCCAGTCACTGACAGCAAGCAGTAATCTTGACATATTGAAAGTGCTGTAAAAGCTGTCTGAAAACCACTACTACGGTAATAACTTATCTAGAGGCAAAATATTCCGCAGCACTTTACAAGTTAGAGGGTCAAAACGTTACTTCATCTGTTGTATGTGACCTGATGAGCTGCACCCCATGCAGAGCCAATCCCTCTAAAATGTATGTACAACGAGGTCACCAGCAGGGACGTTGCCGTTACATCGGTGGCAGTGAAGGGGGGGGGGGGAGGCAGTCTTCCTGCTGCACTTGGGGATCAGAAAAGGGGAATCCCCCAGCCAAACAGGTCCGTCTTATGATAGAACCGAACAGCACTGAATGGACCCCATTGACTATAATCGGGTCCGTTGAGTTTCCGCTCAGCTGCCCGGTATTTTACCAGACAGAAAAGCTCTACATGCCGGATCTACTGTATAATCCTCGGCCCGGAGGCTTCAATGCAGATGTGACGGCAGCCTTAGATAACGGTGCAAATACGGCATAATATAATGACGTTATATAAAGTCAATGCAGAGCTCCAGCAGACGTCTCCCATCCACCGTGGACACTTACCTCTTCTCTGATATGTTCTACTTGCTCTTCTAAGTACTCGTTCCTTTCTGTAAGAGTCTTGTTCTTCTTCAACAACGACTGGCCGATACGTGCCGCTAATTCAAGATCCCGTTCTTTCTGCAGAAAGAGGAGAGAACGTTCAGTGTACTGTACTGGAAGCATGAATGCCCGGGGGGCAACGGACCAACAGTGGAAGACGGTGGGGGTGCGACAAGTGTTAAAGGGAAGCGGGCACCAAGTTTACTATCCAGACTCGGCAGGTAGCCGAGTTATGTAATATCGCTACCATCTTCTACATTACCCCAACACTGTATTACAATGAGATGCATAAAAAAAGTTAGCTTTTTCCCCGCACACATGCCAGAAACGTCCCATAGTCTTGACGGACTGGCAGTTTCCAGAATATCATACTTTTCATCTCATTTTAACACAGCACGCAAGAGACTATAAAGGTAGTGGGGCTGGTATATTACATAGCGATATAGAAATGCATGCAAAGCTTGGACTGGAGAGTGAAAACCTGACAGCTTCCCTTTAAATCCCTGTGTAGCAAGATAATCACTGGAGGTCCCACGGAATATTAACGCGATAGCTTGGTAGGACCCCGGAAAGGGGTCCTACCAAGCTATCCTGTGTAGCAAGAATATCTAACTCCCTGCTAAAAAGTAATTAGTGGAATTAGAAAATGTAAACATAAGATTCAGGAGATGACAGAACAAAACTACATTACTGATCAGTAAACTTATGTAGTTTAGTTGATTTTGATGAAACTGTTGGAGCATGTGCGCTTCCTGTCATGCGTCGGTCACTAGATCCAATGGTTGTAGTTATAAATGTACTCTGAGTTCACATGTACCGCTATAAGGCTGGTATAAAAGAGTCTAACATTGACTTGCAGGAATACCGCCTTCCAATAGGTGGCACTGTGGAGGTATTGTGCAATTCTCCTCATTTGCATATTACCCAGAAGAACATAAATGGCCTTATAAGTCTCCCTTCTAGGTGCTCCCCCTAAGGAGAAAAGATAGTGTTCCTGACCATCGCTATACGTTGTGCGACAAGACCAGAGATCTAGGGGGTCATATACAGATCGAGGGGGTCCAACATCATACTTCACTGGCAGAAGAGATTGGATATTTTAAACTTTGCCAATTGGAAAGCTGACTTACAAATTGAGCGCCATATGCGACCCCTTTCCCATGGTGCTCCCTCAGGCGTAATCTATAGAAGCTATACTGTTAAAGCAGTCTCTGTGGCAGGGAACAATGTAACAGATTGGCGCAGGTGACACCGCGGTATCTATGTGCTTTTAATATAGGGCTTAGACAAAGACATTGTGTACTTTGTTGCTATCTGTTGGATACAAAATAGCCAGGCGCGCCCTTATCAATGTCCTCTGTCACAAGGGCACAGTCTTACGCAGCTCACAAGGTATTACGCATCTCAAGAACCAACCTGTCCTTAACTACAGGCACGTAAGTCAGGGTATGTGGACACCATAATGGCGGCATCAGGGTTCATTCATACAGCCGAGCGCAATATATGGCTAAGGAACGCGGCCTGATAATGCGCTTGGCAACTTGCGATATTCATGGCGAGGCAATATGTTTTTGCTTAAAATTCGCATAACAGTATAAAAAAAGAATTGCGACCGCTTCCAATTAAGCTCAGTAGGAAAAAAATTGCATTGAACGCAGGTGCCATGAGACTTCTTTCAAGGTCCCAGTGAAAACAATGAGTGATGTGTTCTGGGGGGAAATGGGGAGTCGGGCGGCATTCAAAAGTTAGAAAATTGAGAGGAAGAATAACAAAGCTTATTGAATAAATCAATGGAAGTTTTGTTCACATCACATAAAAATTGCGAAGATTTCTCATTCGCCCTTACAAAGAGCTATCAAATAGTAAACCATGATCACATGATCGCCAGGTCCCATGCAGGAAACTGCAATGCCACTTCCAGTATTTTCTACAAAACACTTATTGAGCACTATGTAAAAGAGAAGGCAGACGTGGTTAAAATCCCCTTCTCCGGGTCGTCTGTAAGCAGAGCAACAGATCTGCTCCTTCCAGACTGCAGGAGCTTTAATCCCATGCTGTATATTTACTATCGGCCTTGATTAAAGCCCAGGACCAAACGCCATAAGTTTACAGTGCTTGGTTCTTAATGGGTTCATAGCTTTAAAATCGAAAATAATTACATAAAGAATAAAAAAACGGGACAACCTGAACAACCAGATCAAAGATAAACACCGAAATGTATAAAGACGCAGTTTGACTTGCGGATGCAGAAGTACATGGAAATCTATGCAAATCCACAGCCGGGTGTGTTATAAGACAAGACATTGTGTCCGACTCCCCACTAATAAACATCTCACAGTACATCACATCACGATTAGGCGGTTCATTATAAGACTAGACATTGTGTCCGACTCCCCACTAACAAACATCTCACAGTATATCACATCACGATTAGGCGGTTCATTATAAGACTAGACAAGCAACGGAAACCAACCGCGTCATTACAAGTCCAATAAGAGGAAAGTAGGTTTGGTAACCAAGACCTTGTCAAACTCCTCCGAGTGAGAGGATGTACGTCAAGTCCAAGAATATAAGCTCCGTAGGTTAGTGAACATATCATCACAGCCTGTACCCTACGGCCAGGGGAGCGAGGGAAGGGGGCACGGGCGCTGTAAGAGTAGGCATTCACATTGGATTGTTGACCCACCAATGAAGGAACACAGATGGTTTCACCGACTCATCGCCATGTACATGTCAGCCCATATTGGCCACTTCAAGTCAAACTGGTCATACAGGTTTCTGGGCGGGCAAACAAGAATATTTTTCTGAAAGGTTTTTTTCATTGAAGAACGATCTTTCATCTGACCATTTGCTGAAGTTTTTGAACATGGCCGATATCTTTCCAGATGATGCCGGTGTCATCGGACGGCTAAAACAATTTTTTTCCCTGATGAATGAAGTGGTCCACGTTTATCACCTTTAATCTAATGTGTACGGTCAGCTTAACCCCTTAAAGCCCAGGGTGTTTTTGCCCTAAAAAGGATAGCCAAAACGCTAATCGTTCAGTGTAAGCACGACCAACGATTAGACAAGTTTGTTTGCTTCTCGTTAGTCCGTTTCCTGTAGGCACACAAGCCATGGTTCGCACATCACTGCATGTAAGCAGCGATTGTTTAGACGTTCGTATTCACAGCGAATGAATAAATGAGCGATCAGATTTATCTGCCTGTATAAACCGTCCCAATGGGCAAACTGTCATTGTTCACTCGTACGAACGATTTATTGCGCCATGTAAGAGGAGCCCTAGTACTATCGCAAGACCTAAAAGGACTGTTGACTTATAGGGTTGCTATCCAATAGGCTGCAGTAGAGACCCACCTTTCATGCATGGCCAGAGCCGCCATGACGGCAGAGGTCTGGGGATTGGGCATGTTGGATTTCAGCTTCCTATATACTTTTGTTTTCAAGGGAGATAAACTACTGTCAGAGGGGTCCGATTCCCCTCCAATGACAGCACATAGACCCTCGGCTGGACTGAACCTGCACATGTATTAGGGGGTCGGAAGGAATAGCAGTCGGCCCACATCTATCTAAGGTGTGTGGCCATCTTAAATGGGTTTAGCGGATTAACACAAAAACAAGGCTGCCTTCTTCCAGAAACAGCACCACTCTTGTCCATGGGTTGTGTGCAGTACTACGGCTCATTCATTTGAATGGGGCCAGGAGTTCCAGTACTAGAAAATCCCATAGTCAGAAAGAGATCAGTTCTCGAAAGCGAGCAGCCATGATTTACTAATCGGATACAACCCCTTTATGCACAAGATCAGGTCACACAGATTTAAGTTAATCAAACCCACCGATTTTGGCCAAACTTTAGGAAAAAAGGATTGGTCATGCTGAAATTCAACAAGTCCAATCCTTTATTCCACTGGGAGATAAGTCTCCACCACAAGGACCTAACAGTGGATTATTCCTCTCACTCTCCTCTCCAAATCTATTACATTACTATTACATTTTACATCTATTACACTTTAGTCATACTTTGTGGCAATTTTTCAGAAATTATGACAAATTTCTGTGGTTTAGACCAGAGGCCCGTTGGAGGTTCAGTCGCAGACCGGCTTAAGATACTGGAAGAAAGAGCCTTCCATGCAGCACTTTTCCTTCCATCCAAAAGTTAGGCAGTCGAGCAGCAACCGATCGGACCCCATTATAACCAATAGAGTCCATTCGGAGCGGTTTGGTTCTGTTCTGAGACTGTGCTGTTTGGCCGTGGAACAGAAAGAACAGAGACCCCTGACAGCTATAAAACCAGCCTTAGGCCGCCTGCAGACGGGCAGAAATTCCGCGGCGGGATTCCCTGCAGAATTTCCGCCTGCATAGGTTTGCATTACAAGCAATCCTATGCAGACAGCCGCAGTTTGTCTGCGCAAAATCACGCACAGCAAACAAACCGCGGCATGCTCTAATTCTGTGCGGGGGCTTGCAGAGCCCCGCACAGAGACATCACTCACCAGCCGCCGGCTGCCCGGCAGTCGGCACATGAAAGAGCGGGAGAGTCCGCAGTTCTCTCTGCAGGCGCTCGGGTCGGGTCCGGCTGCGAGAATTCTCGCAGCGGGAACCGACCCGGCCGTCTGCAGGCGGCCTAAGTCCTAATTTCAGGAAAACCATGGCAAGAGCCTAGAAATAACCACAACATTTGGCGCCGAAATGTAGAGCGTTAAGCACCTACCTCTTCTAGAAGACGTGTAACAGCATCTATATCATTGTATGTTTTAGTCATCTGGCCCACTCGTTCAGCACATAAAACTGCAAGCACAAAAAGTTAAAGAATTAAAATTAAAATAAGTTCATTACAACAAAGTTTACTAGATTACACTACGACCAGCAGAAACATTTACAGCACAAGATAAGGCTTCCATGGTATGCAAGTATATTGAGAATGTCATTTGCTTTGACTTGATACCAACTACAAGACGTCTTAGCAAGTTTCTACAGTATTTTAAAAAAAGGAGTAAAAAATTAACAATAAGAGTGAGCTGCAATACCAGAGATGACACCTAGATACGTATGGCGCCATTTCTAAAAGAGCAGACAACTTACTTATCCTGTCTCCTTGTGTAGCGTGCGGTTACACAGGTGTAAAGCTACATTACAGATTCAAAGTTACCTATTTAATTTACTGTGTGGAATACTATAGGTACAGACGGTAACCTGCTTAACCTGGAGGCGGCTGAAGGCCCACACGGACAATGGAACAGCTTGTCCAAGAGCTACTTTCTGTTGCCGCTGCACTTGTGTTCTTTCGGGGGCGGCGCTGTAACGTACAGCAGTCTGCCCTGCAGAAGACGCCAACTGTTGAGGCTGGAGATTAGTTTGAAAAAAAAAGTAGAAGTTCTCTACCAACCCGCACCCCAGGAACACTACGTCCTCCCCGGAGCACCGCTGGAGCGTCGGCACTGAAGGCTGTCCATTAACTCAGCTGGCCAGGGTGACTTATCTCCTCAGACACCAGGATTGATAAAGTGATTGACAGCAATCCAATGAACCACATTATAGTCTACGGGTCGTCAGGCACCATTCACATTAGTGTAGTCACAAATGGGTCAATACAACAGTACAGTAAAGACCGATCTGCAACCAACTACGCCAGCGGTGAGCACCAGCAGATCTACAGGTGATCCCACACATATAGTGGGTCTCAGTAACAGGGAGCCCCAAGATCTGCAATATAGATGGGTGGGAACATTTCACATTAGTTTCATCGATGGCGAGTCATTGTATAATTACGTAAGAGGCGCTGGTTGCCGCCACATGGAAAGTACATACAGTTCAGCCAACATCACTGCTGGACACTTTCATGCAGCGGTTTGGTTACACCCACGCAGGGTTACATCGGGATACAACTGACATTCCGTGACAATTTAGCATTTGCAGCCACTTTACATAATTACACTGAAATACCCGGTAGCAGGCTGAAACTGAGCGACAAACGAAAAGTGAATGAAGAGTGCACGATTGCGTCACGTTTAGATCTAATGATTGTCGCGCACATTTGTTGTTTGAGCGACAATTGTTACGTGTAAATTGGTCTTGAGGCTGGATTCCAAGAAAGTTTGGTGAAGCTCCGCCCAGCGGGCGCACAATTCATAAACCGTACTCCGATTTTAAGGTAAAAGGTTGCATCGGTAAGTGAATATCAGCAGTAAGCGTCTGTGCAAGTGTCACATGAAGCCCTCAGAAATCCCCCCTCTGAACAAGCAGAGAACTGGACGGCCCGCCGCCACCGGCCGTGTGGAAGATTCTGTGCAAACGCTTGCGATGTTATCCCTACTGATGGCAATGGTTACCCCGAAACTGGACGACAAAGTGTGGTGACGTTCTGTTAGAGTATGCGAACTAATAGAAAGTGATGGGGTCATGGAGTGTTCAGTGATGAAGCAGCCTGCCACTTCTAGGACAACAAACCTAATGTGAGAATCTGGGGGAAGCCCACCGGTCTACGTGGAGCGCATGGGCCACTCCAAGGTGATGAGTTTTGCGCAATAACCTGTAGGTAAGTCTCCGGCTCCTTCTAACTCCATGAGGAAACAACCTGAGGTTTTCGTACCTGGACGCTAGAGATCTTCCGTGGCCTCCACGTTCCCCGGACCTTACACCTTGTGAGGTCTCCTCTGGGGGGTGTTAGAGTCTAAATGCCCCCTTACTGCCCACCATGATCTGCAGCATCCCTGAAGCCATTGCATCCGTTAGTCGTGATTCGGTGCAACATCTATGTATGAACTTGACTCCAGGCTCCATGTGTGTCTGGTGACAAAGGTTGTCAATTTATACAGCTCTGATGGGGAGAACATTTTTGATGTTGTGCACGAAAACGTAGAGTTTCTGTTTCCATTGATATCAAATTTCTGAATCCGAGCATTAACTGGGGGTTCATATCTGAAGATTATTTGTAATTACAGGAGGAGAAAAATAGCTGCCTGAACAGTCCTATTAGATTTTAAGGAGTCCAAGTTTACTCCGTTACAAACTGACAGAACTTGGAACCTAAACTCTCCAGTGTACATGAGGCCTCAGCGGCCGGGCAGCAATTCCTCTGAATAGCGCTGCTACGTGAAGTGTGGCGGCAGCAGCTGCTGGGGTCCTGTCACCAGCGGACAATACATTATATTATCTCTCGGAGGGTCCGGTTACATGGCTTTGATGCTTCCCCAAGCATGGTAAATATACAGCTTGAGCCTGGATTGTCACGAGTGTATGCATATTTATACCTGCATTTGTGCTGCGCTTTTGCAGAACGGGCATTATGTATGTGGGCACGGAACTGCATTTGTTTTGTACAGTGAAAAAAAATAAATAAATAAGACAAAAAAACCAAAAACACACGCAACAATGCTCTCTGAAATGTGGAGGAATACACACACGTGAGAAAAAAAACCCACTAAAATCATGCACAAAAGCAGTTTGTGCGCAGAATACGCAGAGAATAGAGCCCATGAATATCAATGTGCCTTTTGGTCACGCATAAACAAACAAAAAAAAAAAAACGCAGCGCAAATATTCCCACAGAAGTCAATGAGGGTCACAGTGCAAGGAGACGCACAATACGTACATAACCATTTAGACCGCCCCTATGCATCGATGTACATAATTCGTAAAAGAGGAAACTAGTAACACGCTGGAGGGATTTACGGCTGCGGGATCTTTAACGTAAGGCGCTATGCTATATATACTAGGAAACAACCATAGACCAGATACAAATGCTCCATTGAGTCCGCTTCCCTCTTCTGGGTGGTTTTTGTGGCCAGCGGCGTCACACGGCTGTTCTGCATTTCCTTATCAGCCGCAGCAAAATTGACTTTTTAAAACTGCGCAGCGCCGCCCATTTATATTTAAGGTGATTAATAGCTGAAAAGCCACACGAGACGAGATAAAGAGGTATAAATAGCAAGAGGGAACTGCCCAAGACACTAATAGCGCAACCTGCCTCACACCTGCGGGGCGCGGTCACATGTACCGTCTGCTGCGCAGTCTGGAGTAGTGTGGGATTAGGCAAGACCCCTTCACACGACACAGCCAGAACCCAACTATGGTAATCAATGACATGATGCCCCTTCAGTTCTAAGACCACCGTGTGCTCCAGGGTTGTCTGTAAGGACAAATAAAACACTGAGGATGGGCAAAACCCCCCGAAACAGCTGTCTGTGTATGGATTATGCTGGGTTTTCAATTCCCAATCATTGCTCTGCAGAGCTGCATAAAGGGTCAAACATTGATTTGCAGGAAGGCTGCCATCCAATAGGTGGCGCTGCAGAGGTATTCTTCCATCTTCCTTATGTGCATATTACCCATAGGCGCATAGATGGCCTTATAAGTCTCCTCCCTCACCTTCTTGGTCCTCTTCCTAAGGACAGAATACCCCTCCTGACCCACATCACAGGCCTCTCACTAGGCAAGCCAGGACCCTACTGCACACTGATGAGGGGCAAACACCCCAAAACATCTGTCTGTGTATGGGTTCTGCTTGGTTTTCAATTCCCAATCATTGCTCTGCAGAGCTGTATAAAGGGTTAAGCATTGATTTGCAGGAATGCTGCCATCCAATAGGTGGCGCTGCAGAGGCATTGTTCCATCTCCCTTATTTCAATAAAACCCTACTACAATATTACGCAGTAGGTTACTATGAGCAGGAGACAATACATGTAAATACGAGATACAAAGAGGAGGACATCTAGGAGAACAGGTGGGAAGCCAAGTACAACATAACCGGAATGGGGCTCCGTATCCGGAACAGAAGAGCCGGCAAACACAAGGCGGCGAATCAGCAGCCAATAATCTGATGGGCCGATGCAGCCAAGATACTATGTCCGTGAGCGTGCATTCACACCGGTGAGCGCAATACTGCTCTGAGAAATACGGACCGATAGCACACTCGTAAGATCGCAATTCTGGAGGCCATTACAAGGTTTTGGTTTTTTACATCGCATCAATATACTTGCATATTTCACGTGGGGGGGGGGGGGGGGGATTGACTACTTTCAATGGTAAGAGAAAGAAAAAAAACCTTGGAGTGCGATGTGATATATTTTTAAAGATCCTTTAGGAAATAATGGGCGGTTCCTTACAAGGAATGACCCAAAGATAGGACAGGTGGCGATTATTTTTAATCTTGCAGCAAGTCTGCAGGGAGGAGGGGGAACGCTCATGTGAACAAACCCATTGAAGTCAATGTATCAACATACACAAGTTACATCCATATCGCTGCTGGGTGGAATCACGTGTGAAAATCCCTCGTATGAATACACCCAAAGTCTTGTGTAAAGTAGAAAACTGCTGATCAGTCCTCAAAGTGCATGAAGCCCACTGAGACAGCAGAGCGGGGATGGAGGGGTGAGGTGGGATTGGGGGGGGGGGGGGGTTGTACACCAGTTGCCGCAGCAAATTAGGAAGCAGGAGTGACTCACCAAGCCCTAATGAGGAACGCATGATGAGCCAAACCAAGTTAGAGGAGCCACTGTACCCCAACAAGCGTAGATAACAAATAAGGAAACTTCTGGAAGATTACAGAAGTGTAAAGTTACCCCAACATTGTCACTCAAACATAAAAACCCATCAGGTAGATTCAAACAAGTCACAATACAAGAAAGCCAAGATCCACCAACTCCATGCAGGTACCTCCTGTGTAGCTGGGGACAAAACGAGGAGCCATGAAGCGTATAAGGAGATTACTGTGGAGGTTAATTAGTCATTATCTTGGATAGCAGTCTAGAATAACAGAGTATCCACCGGCTGTAGGCAGAAGATACCTCCTCTGACCTTGTAGAAGGCCGCGTGTTACTCTTATGGCAGAGGAAGCTGATGAATAAATAAAGGGTGCGATGCTCCCGTTACACTGGATGGAGTCCTTATGGCCACCCAATACAGTTCAGTTGTAAGACGGAGGCCGAGAGCCAGGTGTGACTACAAGAAATGGGTCCGTGTCCTGCAGACACACAAGCCCCAAGAACTTGGAGAACAAGTCAAGAACCACAAGAAAAGAGACGACGCAGAGGAAGGGACGCTCAGGAACTCTGTTCTTCCTGCTCGAATCTCAGTACCAGGTTTACGTCAAGATCACGCAAAACAACAAAGTCCAGAAGGAACCAAAGCTGGAAGCCTTGTTCGCATTGACCAAGGCTTACACTTGTGCTTCATTCTCCAGTCCACAATGCTACAAATGTCCCACAAGGCTGGCGATCTGTTCCATCTATAAGCATGTCTAGCGATACGGAGTCACTTTGTATATCACCCTGCGACTGGAGAGCGAGGGAGACACATTTTATAACTTCAAGTGTCCCATGACAAAGGTCTCCGAACCCCGGCCAAGCTGCAAGTCACCCACTGTGAAGAATGGGAGTGAAAAGGGGCAACTTCTGTCTTTTTGGCACAAATCAAAACTAAGTCTAAACTCATTTGCACAAAAACCACACACAAAACACTTTCTCCAGAAACCCCGCCAATCAGTGTGCCCCATAGACTTAATGGAGGAGTCTTCATGACACTGGCCTTACACCTGAATGCCCATATATTAAACTCCAACCCAGTATTCTACAATATGAATGTGCTGGATGATCTCATCAGGGGGTCGTCTGTATGTAAGGAAAAGTACAATTATAATACTGATTTTCAGGGAGATACAAGAGTTTTTTTTAAAGATCCCATAGGAAACAGTGAGCGATTTCTCGTGAGGAATTGCCCAAATACAGGCTAACTTCATACGGGCGAACGTGATATGAGGCCGCGATTCCCGCCTCCATATCATTTTCTCCACCATGTGAATTTGCTGAGGTTGCAAGGCATTATCATGTCAAAACAGCTTCCCATCTCTTCGGGTAGAAGCGGTCCTTCACAGCCGTCAGAGGATCGTGGAGTCTCTCCCATTGCCTCCTATGGGAGACCTGCAATGCTGGTGCCTGCACCGTTGAAAACAATGGGCGCTGTGAAGCGAGAACACACAAAAAGATAGAACACGCCGCGAAACATCACTCATTCGAATGGGGTTCATGGCTGTGCGTCACGCAACGCGCAAATGTCATGCGGCGCGAAAATCTGATTAATTTTATAGTCCCATGCAAGTCTATGGTACAGCATGAGCATGGGATTCTGAAAAAAAAAACAGATTTTTGTGCCACATGGCGACTTCAGAGGGCACCAAAAAAAAATAAACAATTAAATTGTGTTTATGGCGATGTGGAGCCCTTTAAGTCAGAGGTGCAGCATTGTGGTTTCTTCAGTGTCCAGCCCTGTACAAGTCACAGCAAACAAGGCGAGAACGCCGTATGATAATAAAGCCTCCTGATCTTTGCCTCTCCGCAGAACGTCATTGTGATCTTTGTCTCTTGCACCGTAGGGTTTTGTGCGCCCTTTGTGGCTGGTGTCTCATTTGGTTGCGGTGGGTACTATTTGCAAAGCTGAGAACATTGTCAGAGCCTGGCACAACGAAGGAGCAGGAGGCATCATCCGGGCATGGTTACTAATGAAGGCTTCTCCTATAGTCATTTATTTTACCGCTACAAGAACAGTTTTATGTAGGGGTCAACTAGAAGCTCTTGGGTCCCAATGCAAAATCTGTAGCAGGGCCCCTACCCATTGTGTGCCATTTATAACATTGGTCTCATATGTACCAGAGGGGCCTTTGGCTGAAGGCTCTGGGGTCCCGTAGACTCCGCTACCACGGCACCCCCTGGCTACGCCTTTGTTTCTAAACTGCCAAGCCATTTTATGGGTGTCTGATAACTTTGAAGAAAAATACAAAAACTTCCCAACCGCTTTTGGGGTTTTCCATTTTTGAGCAATTACTGCCTGTTACACAGGGTCTATTGATAATAAAACTGATCAAAAAGTGTCTCCCCATCTACAGGACCCTCACTGTGTCTACTTGCCCTGCAGCGCCCCCAATAGGAGAAATACATTACATAATGCCTACTGAAATTAATAAATTGTTGGTGGAATGCAGGAAACGATGGGTCGCCGAGAGCGATGGACACTTTGTAACCATTCTGACCAAGAGATGAGGATCCTGTACAGATCCATTCATTCCAAGGCAGGGCATATGAAAACTGGTTTTCTAAACTTAAAAACGGATTTCGACAGAAGGAAAAATGTTCTCCCTGTACATCACGGCCTTGAGCATCTCTGGAGCTCATGCTCCGGCCATTCATCACTACTGGGTCACGCTCCACAAAGAACGCTCAGTGTTTGCTGTGCTCCATCCAGAAGTAGGGTTGAAGGCAAGTCCCAAACATGGCAGCACCCAGTGTCGACTTGTACAGCGTGAAGCTGATACGGAGACCACAAATATGAACCCGCAGTAATCTGTGCTGCTTCCATAAACCAGTAACTGTGATATACAGTACCTATGCACATGAGTACCCAGCTAGGGGGGGGGAATAAATTACTTTAAAGCGCTTCAGAATAAGTTGGCGCTAAACAAATAAGACTTCTTTAATATACATGTAGTGCTCACCAGCACTTTAGTACTGTGTTTCCCCGTAAATAAGACAGCGTCATATTAATTTTTGTACAAAAAGGTTTAACTTTTTTACATGTATAGCTGCCTGGACACTATTTAAATTGACTTTTTTAATTAACTGTTAGCAGGGCTTAATTTTGGAGTAGGGCTTATATTTCAAGCATCCTCAGTAAGCCTGAAAAATCATTTTGCATCCTCAAAAATTCTGGAACATCATGCTATGTCTTATTTTCAGGGAAACAGGGTAACAAGCGGACTAATTTCCAAAGTTTCTTTCCTAGTCCTTCTTGTTCCTGTAGAAAGTTTCTTTAGAACTGAGGCTTTGACTAATGAGATTCCAAGGAGTAATTATCATTGTTACCACAGAAACAAATCACTGCCCTGAGAAAGCAGCATGTGCAGAAGAAACACAAGTGAGCAATAAAAGAGCCAGTCACCGAGCCAAACCCGCACTTACTGATAAGTTTCATTAGACGTGCAGTATGTGACCGCCATCTGGCAGCAAGCCACATAATATTTACTGGCAGCTCCAGCGGTGCGGTGAGAGGATGCCGCTCAACATCCGTGATGAGAACAATCCCAACTCTCCATGGCTTTGGCTCCAATGACACACAGCTCATATATGTTCCTTATAGGGGATTCTACAAGTTGCTGTAGGTGCAGGACACGTTCTCTCTGAGGGCAGAGTCAGTTTTCAGTGATACAAAACATACTTGGATAGTTAATATCAAAGTATCTAATGTTCCACTTCCATTCCTAAACTTTCCTCGCGGGGTGAAGCTCCACTTTAGGTCTCACTCACACGGGTGACAAAGTTGCGCGATTTTGTTGCGTTGCTACAAATCGCATGTATGAGAAGCCCATGCTTTCCTATGAGTTAATCCACATGTGCGATGTTTTGTAGCATGTGACATCCAGGCACAAAAACCTCATGGGTCCTGCGATATACATGCGACACGTGAAGTTCTGTAGCCCACATTTCCCTATGAAGCCTTCTTCTCTTGCATCGCATGAAACGCAATTTTCATGCGATGCAACTTTGACAGCAGGAAATCTTACTGTCATAGCCCTAATCTAAGCCCTGGCTGCAAGACAAAAAAAAAAAGGAAACGTCACCTTAGAAGCGCTATCAGCCCAGCCACATCTTCTCCCCCATCCCCGGCATTATTTTCCTTCATCTCTCTTGGCCAGGAATAGAAAAATCTCCACCTCCTGGAAGCGCTGCCTTCAATTGGCTGTGATTGGCTAAGCGGCAGCCATTCATTGAGCACTAGTTCTGACTGGCTAAGTGTCAGCCAATCACAGCCAGCTCTTCCAGGAGGCAGGGATTTTTCAATCCCTGGCCAGAAAAGATGAACAACCGTGCGGGTAACTGGAAGGAAGCTGCAGCGGAGCCCCGGACAGCGCTTCTAAGGTGATGTATTCTTTTTTTTTTCCCTGCAGCTAGGGCTTATATTTCAAGCCCCAACCCCTCCTCCCCCCACCCCAAAAAAAAGAACCCCTGCATGTGGTGCTGCAAAGTCACAGTATCACCATGAGAAACTGCTGCAACGCCGCCCAGATTTTTCAACAGACTTGTCATGGCAAGATCACCTCTTGTTGCTATATTTTAACATTGCATATGGGCTGTGGATACCCGCATCATTGCTAAGCAACAGCACAGGAAATAAAAAAAAAACAAAAAAAAAAACAACTGTGCTGCGCATGACCACCTGCGAGCCTGTGCAGTAATGCACAATATCACAAGGTGCCGTACACAGGATGCAGGGCCAGGCTCACACCCGGAATCTGCCACAGGCCTCCCGCATGTGGAATCCGACCTGCTTGTGTCATTAAAGGACATCATTGAATGGCTGTGGTTGGTTCATCGAGCGCCAGCTCTGATTGGCTGAGGCGGTGTTCCTGAACCAATCACAGCAATCTCTTGCTGGCGGCAGGGTATTCAAGCCCAGTTACCAGGAAGACAATGCTCGCTCAGCGCTGAGGGCTGCACGGAAGACTACTGGAGCTTGGCAGCCCAGCGAGAGAGACCCAAAGACAGTGTGCCTCGAGAATGCAGTCCAAACCTCTCGCTCATGACCTGAAAGTTGTACGTTCAATCCCCATGTAGTTCAGGTAGCCGGCTCAATGCTGACTCAGTCTTCCATCCTTCCGAAGTCAGTAAAATGAGTACCCAGCTTACTGGGGGTGGGGGGGGCAATAAATAAAATACCTGAAAGCACTGCAGAGTAAGTTGGCACTATACAAACAGGTCCCGTCCAACTACTAGGCGAGTATTGTTTTTTTCCCCCTCCCATGTAGTGTAACTAGGGCTTATTTTCAGGGAAGGGCATATATTTCAAGCACCCCCTTCCCCCCTGAAAATCAGGGTAGGGCTTATTATCGGGGGTCTTATTTTTAGGGAAACGGTAGTACGGTTCAAGTTTGTAAAGACACGTGATAAATGTGGCAGGAACCATGACAGACAGTTTCGCTAGTAACGGTCCTGAGGTATGCATATTATGGGGTAGAAATGTAAATTCTAACTCTAAAATGGTATTTTAAGAGGATCATTTGAGAGCTAGATACACAAGACGACTGTTACCTGCAGTCTGGCTTATAGAACCACATGGAGCCTATTTTAGGGCAGTCTGTGAAGAGATGAGTCCTCTAATGAGTCTGAAACTCGTCCATCCGAGTCTGCGGCACTGCAGAAAGGTCTAGTCAGTTTATATGAGAAGACGAGCATTACTCTCCAGACACAGCGGATGCCAAATATATTCCATATAGAGACATGTTTATTGCATGGCTTTACTGGTTACAACCTCATGGATGGAATGCACTATACCAACAGTATCCGGCCATTAACTATAGAGCAAGATTATCGAACATGCTCTATAGTCAAAATATAGAAACATCCAGTGGCACCCCGTCTATGAGGGGAGCTGAGCACTCGCTGCCACCCAAATGCAGGGGGGGGGGGGCGGTAATTCTGCTGCATACAGGCCAGTACGGGCTATCAGCTCAACTGGCCAAATTACTAAAAGGCTGCATAAAAGAAAAATAAAGCCAGGAACCACTTAAACACAGATATGAGAATATGGGAAAATGTGTATATATATATATATATATATATATATATATATATATATATATATATATATAAACTTCAAGCACTTCTCATAGCTTTAGCAGTTTTTTTTAAATCACTATCATTTATAATGTACTTTACTATTTTCTATAAGTCAGAAGGTGTTGGACCAGTAGACTTGTACCGGTATTTCTGGTATAGAGGAAAGATGCCATTAAAGACGTCAACACAAAGAAAAAAGTGAAAAGCATCGCACATATCCAGAACGCTGCAGGCTAAATACAACCTCATGCTCTGCAATTTAAATGTAGCTTATTAATAAAAGAATTATGGCAGTAAGTTACAGAAACCAGAGGGATGGATAACACCCAGGTGATGCGTTATATTGTATAATACACACGGCGCAGGCTGCACGGTCAAACAAACAGGTTCCTCAGCCCCATAAAACGCAGACACGGCCGAGACCAAACAAATCGTGAGCAACGTGGGGAGAACCCATTGTGATTCAGAAGGCTTACTATACTGGTAGTCTGAGCAGCATGTGCGGCAGCAAGAAAAACCTGCACCAGGGGCTGCCGGGGGGCGCTAGACTGCAATACAGCTCAACTCCGCAGTCACCCACAACTGGTTTTGTAGCAGTTTTCTAACTTTTGGTAAAAACAGGAGAAAACAAACAATTAGTGCGAATAAAGCCGACCAAATGCAGAGACCTCATACAGTCAGGGGCGCTGGAGGGGAACGATTACTTATAGGAATCTGATTAAATGGGGCAGCAAGTTTAACATCTAGAGATTCACATGACAGGTTTGTTCAATCACTTCATTCCTTCTAGAAGGAAGGGTTTGTGCAGCGCGTACAAAAGATATCTGCAAGTTACCCCAAGCTACCATATGTGAATGTCCGCTAAGGCTCTGCTCACATTGCCGGCAGCGCTGATGCCAATTGTCCGCCTTCTGCGGAGCTTCTTGCATTCTTTTCCTTACATCTTCTCTATGTTAGAAATACGCAAGAATAATTCCACGAGACGTCTTTTATTCCGCAGCTAGAAGCTTTTCCGTTGAGAAGTGAATTAAAGCCTCGCAGATTTTAAGCAGGCGCCCCACAGGGATAACACTAGGATGCAGAAACGTCCACGCGGACCACCTCCAGCCCCTATGAAAGCACCTTTAGTGGCTACGATGATCTATGACCCTTCCCTGGACACAATAGCGCACTGACGACAATATCCCTAGAGGCTAAATAAAGTCTATAGGGGAACACAAATGTGATGATGCCCGCGACCACTTCAGTTGTGCTTTCTAAGAAAATGGGGGAAAAAATCCCAAATAACGAACAAAAAAAAAAAAAAAAATGTAAAAGCTTATAAAAGTAAATATTTACTTTCTAGAACTTCTACATTTGCAGCATCCTGGATATTGATACAAGTTACAACAATGTGTCTAGTAATGCCAAAACACGTTTACCTTCTTCCATAAACTCCAGCTGCTCAGCAGAGTCATCATTGCTGCTCTCCCGGTCATTCTCACACTCACACTCATAACTTTCCTCGTCAACCAAGGACATCATTAGAAAGAGTTATTCCCAAGAGATGGAGAAGGCAAACCGGCAGAGATGTTAGAAGGCACAAGTGAGGTGGCCCCTTGGGGGCCACATGTGTGGCACAGTTGGGGGACAGCAGGACCCCATCTATGGGGCAGCATCCCTGATCTGTCACATACTTCTATCCAAGGTCTATGTGATTAACCTGAGCACTCACCACTGACACATAAGTAACCAGCAGGGACTTGGGTCCTCCCAGGTGATCTGCAGCACCTGTAATTCCTCCACCTAGATATCGGACAGGTAGAAGGACAAGATGCCGTCTTGGTTGTAAAGAAAGATTTTCCAACATACGGCTGAAAAGCGGAAGGAGTTTGGAAAAAGTTAGAGAGTAAATAGAAGGTTTTTAGAATCCTGTCCTCCCCCACTGCACAGGAAATGGTACGCTCCCAGCAAGTTTCGTAGCAACTGCAGCTAGGAAGTACCTGCTGATACTACACCTGTCAGAGGGCGGGGCCGCAGGCTACCTGGTCAATGATTCATTAACCCTGCGAGGGACATGACAACAATTATATTGCACGGCACAATCAGTATAACCGCACTCACCTCAAAACAGCTGAGGAAAGTGACAAAAATACCCCACCCGGGGGAGAAAAGCCGAGGAGGGTATCTTCACACAGCAGAATCCGAAGCGGAGAGGGTCTGCCTCTAAAAACCACAGCTGTAGATTATTATGGCTGCGGTCCACGTATGAGGCCAGACGTTCACAATGGGCAAAGCCGTACGTTGAATTCCCTATGTGAACTCGGCGCCAAAGTGCCGTATCACTTGAAAGTAATGGGATGCGGATTTGCTGCAGAACTGATAGTTAGGGCTTATTCACACGAGCGTGAGTTTCTGCTGCACAAATATGCTGCGTGCTTGCATGACCGAAATGCACTGATGCTGCCGTATTTTGCCCTCTTTGGCCCTATTTGTACGCCCCACGTGCCAGCGCACAAAAAAAAAAATTGAGCTGACTCAGATTGATTTTGTGTGTCTATGCGGCTTTTCAGCATATGTTGTGCGCATTCACGCAAGCCTATTGATTAAGGGCTCTTGCAGTGCGCAAATGTACACCAAGATAGACGATTACACATCACGTGAAAGAATACGCTCGTGTGAACGAATCCATGGAAGTCAATGAGTTCTATTCACTGTGTATTACGAGCCCTTGAGGTGCATTCACATGGGGAAAGGGAACGGAATATCGTGCTGGTAAAATTGCGATTCCGATTGCGAGGTTGGCGCGCTTTTGCTTAAAAAAATGCATCACATTTATGTGCTTGCGATTTTAATGCACGTCAAAAAAAAAAGTAGTACGCTGCGCAAATACGCTTGTGTGAATGAGCCCTAAGTTTGAACCAAAATTTTGGCACAAGTTGCATTTCAGCGGCTCCCCCTTCTCCCGTTAAGCCGCTCCCCCTTCTCCCGTTAAGCCATGCCCTTTTACTGAGCCCGGACCTCATTTATCAAAACTATCTAATAGAAGAGCAGCTTTCATTTTACCTCGGCTGTTGGAGAGATGAAGGGATGTCTGCTTGGTTGCTATGGGCAACAAAATTTTTTTCTTGTACACATTTTGATAAATGGGGCCCGGTGTGCTACAAGTGCATTCTATCACATTAGTAAATCGGCCCCAGCGCTCTCCTTGGAGTCCGGCAATCTGTGACAACAGAACTCTGAAAAACTTATCACACTCTCAACTAAAGTTGCAAACAGAACTAGTATTGGCCAATTCACATAATACCCACCTGGAAATTCCCATGATAATGATTAGGGAAGAGATGAACTTCCCTTTAACCCCTTAATGACACAGTTTATTTTGGCGATAAGGACACAACAATTTTGGGGGGATTTTCAGCTCTGTTTTCCAAAAGCCAGGAACTTAGCAGAGCTGGTTGTGCTAAACTCCCTCCCCAGCCTATGGGAGCTGCCGGCAAGGGGAGGGTGTGAGGGTTTAATAGGCTGAACTAGATGGACATTGTCTTAATTCGGCCTTAAATACTATGTTACTATGTAGCCATAGAATATAGCAACGAGAGCTGCTGCTAAACTCCCTCTCCAGCCTATGGGAGCTGCCGGCAAGGGGAGGGTGTGAGGGTTTAATAGGCTGAACTAGATGGACATTGTCTTCATTCGGCCTTAAATACTATGTTACTATGTAGCCATAGAGTATAGCAACGAGAGCTGCTGCTAAACTCCCTCCCCAGCCTATGGGAGCTGCCAGCAAGGGGAGGGTGTGAGGATTTGGCAACGCGAGCTGCTGCTAAACTCCCTCCCCCTTCCCTTTCCTGACGGCTCTCAGAGGGGTCCATGGGAACGGCCATTTTTACACACTGGAAAACCACCCATCTGAACAAATGCACTGGAATCCGATGCTTCCGATGGTCGCGGTTTTCAGCTGGTGTTTTATGTCGGCAAAATCGCCACGATAATACGCTTGTGTGAAACTAGCCTAAAGTGGAAGGTTCCCTGCAACATTCCAATACCATTCGATGTAAGAGTAATTAAACGGGTTGTTCAGGATTATACAAACAGGACTGCTTCCTTGCTAAAACAGCGCCACATCTGTCCATAGGCTGTGTCTGGTATTGCATCTCAGCATCATTTACTTCAGTGCTGCCGAGCTGTAGTAGCAGACACAATCCACAGATAGGTGAGGCGCTGTTACAGGAAGAAAGCCGCCATGGTTCTCTAATCCTGGATAATGCCTCTATGTGCAGTGGAAAAATTCAAATCAAAATCCACGTTTAACATTTGAATTTTGACATAAATTCACAATAGAATTGCAAATGGTGAATTATTCCAAAGCAAATCTGTGTCAAAATATGTATGTTAGACATGCTCATTTTTCTGCTGAATATGAAAGCACCCTTAAAGAGGTTCGCTCACTTCTAGTTGTTTTTCTGCAGGGAGCAGACAGCTCCGTACATTGCACAGTAGCTCAGGTTGTTACTGCAGGTTGAGCCCATTCACTTCACCAGGACTCAGCCTGCAGTACCAAACTGAGCCACTATGCGATGTACAGAGCTGTCTGCTCCTTGCAGTAGAACAGCTAGAGTGGAACAACCCCTTTAACCTCACATGTAGCTGGGATAGGCTTGCTATGATACAAATTTGATTCAGTACTGGTCACAAACTGCAGTAGTCCATATTAATGCGGTACCCTCATGGCAGTACACTACAGGCGTCGAAACGATGTATAACCCAAGGTGTCCTAGACTGCAGTTTTACAGACAGAACATTTGCTATTTCAGAGCTGCCCATTTCATACTGTAGCTGTATTCACATGGCCAAGAGCGAGCTGCGCCTGAGATTGTTGGGCACAACTCGTATCAAACAATCTACGGACGCTCCAATCATGTGTTGTCTTTTAGACTTTTGGTTTGCTTTCAATTGCATTCATTCAATTATTACAATAGTACACTGCATTACTTATGTAGTGCTTTCTACTAAGCCTATGACAGCAGCCTATTGGATGGAGGCGGAGCTTAACAGGCTGAGTTACGTGGTAGACATGGAGGCTTTTGTCAGGCTTCCGGCTGCCATGGAATCCCATTAGTACCTTGGCATCACACTGCAGGGTGCTGATGGGTGACAGAAGGAGCCCCTTTCCCTTTTCCTCTGCTTACATACTGCAGTTGCTATTGATTGTGGCATGTAAGGGGTTAAACTGCCAGGATCTGAGGTTTATGTGCATGAAAACCGAGCCAATATACGTTCGTGTGAATCCAGCCTTAGAGCAGGACCCTGGTTGTCAGCCAAGCCACCGCCTTAAAAAACATAGGTGCAGGTTGAAAGCCCATTAGTGAGGTCAGTAAAAAGGTGTATTGGCCGCCACTAAGGGGTTAAAGGGGTTGACTATTATGAGATAACACACAATGTATTATTGGAGGGTTTCTTTCCTTTAGGGTTTGAGACTATGTATTCTGAACCATACAGCATTCCATCTTCACAGCCAGAACTTCTTGTTTCCATGGTAACAGAATCTGACACCGCATATACTGGAGGCCTAATTAGGAGTAGAACAAACAGGGATATAACGAGGCTGACGTTCACCTAAAGACTAAAAAGCAGGAATTCATTTTTACAAGCTTCACACCATAAAAAGCATTCTGACGGCCTAAAGGTAAGCGGTTGTTACCCTAGTATGGATGGTGAGCTGCAGGTATGTTCGTGTGAAGGGGCCTGCCGCTCTGGGAGACTGGCAGCGGATGCGACTCGTGTAACGATACAAGTACTGAAGCGCCATATTCTTCCTATCCTCGCTCTTCTGCAGTATACGCTGCACGGACAGCAAAAACGGAACACGGATTCAGCGGTTACAAACCGTTGGCATATTAAAACGGATCCATAACTCGGAGATGTAGTAAAAGACCGCACATCCCTGTGGCCGGCTGTACACGAACGGGTTGGATTCTGGATCCCGAACCTGACCCTGTACCTGGCCGGTGACTCCGTGTACCTGTCATTTTCTGTTCTGCGTATGCTCCGGACGGCTCGCCGTTGGACATGCGCAGTACGGCTTCTTTTTTTAAACCTCTGCTTTTCCTGCAGCAATGATGCGGAATCAGCAAACTTTCTGCAATGTCAATTGTGGAAGGGCTGCCGGTCGGATGGCTTCCATTGACTTCAGAGGCAAATGGGCAAAATACAGATCCTGCTGCGTTTTCGAAAAAATGGACGTTAGAAATATGACCATGTGACTATCCCTACAGATTTGCATTACGGTCCCCTCTAATACGGAGCACATATAGGCCCATCTGAAACACTAACCAGGCCGGAATTCCTTTCCTCTGAGTTCTCTCCAGGAGTCACCAGAACTTCCAGTATGATGAAGCTGCATGGACTGTACCACACAAGCTCTTCACAGGAGGAAGGGGGTCAGACACCTCTATCACAGCTGCTGCGGATGATTAGAGGCTCCTGTCAGGCAGTTATAGGAAAGGAGACAGTTTAAAAAGAAGTTTTCAAGGCAAACACTACTGCTGAGCCGTCCTCAGGGAGGTCATCATTAATACTACACTTCCACCTCAACGGGCCAATGATTTCAATGGGGCTGAAGCCAGCTGGGGATATTCCTCTCTCTTCCCTTATGAGGAATGTCCAGCCCGCTATACTGACTGCAGGCCAGACGTGGAGGGTTTCTGAGCAGCGGGTCCCTGGTGATTAACTATTGATGACCTATCCTATAGGCCCTCAGTAGTTTTTGCCCAGAGAACCCCCTTTAGGCTATGCCCACCTTAGGGGGAGGGACATTTATTTAACTTAATGGGCTGACAATCTTCTATGCAATAGTGTTTGATTGAAAATCTTGCACCGTTTGTCATCTGCAGTTTCTACATATCACTGTATACAGACACTGCAGTCTAACACTCAACAGGTGATCTATCAGTGTGCGTGGCGGGAAAAAGCAGCTTGAGAAGCCCAGACCAAGGAATCCTGACAGTTAGGGTGCGGGCAGACGAGCGCATAAACGGCGCGTTTTTGCGACCAAACGTATATACGTGACCATCTGAGGCAATGGTTTCGAATGTATTCGTTCACATGGGCGATTTTACGGCGCGTAAAAACGGCAATTCGAAAAAAACGGAACATATGCGACCGAAATACGCGCCAACGCATATTCGATTGCCGAAAAGACTATTTGCAAAGTAGGAACAAACGAAAATACGCTTTCTAGCTCTGGTCGTGATCGGTGAAAAACGATCGCTCGGGCGATTATACGTTGCGCTCGTGCGAACGTAAATACGCCTACGCTCGTCTGCCCGCACCCTTAGGCTTCTTTCCCACAAGCGTATATCAGCCGGCCATTTTAACGGCCAGCTAATATACGCTGTGATCTGATGCGTTGGATTCCATCAGATCACACGGACGTATTCCTGAGACATAAAAGCGCCCAACCAGCTCAATATAGCACCGGGCGTTTTTACGTCGGGCCCAACAGATAATTCTGGAATAGGGATGAGCGAGCGTACTTGGAAAAGCACTACTCGCTCGAGTAATTTGCTTTATCCGAGTATCTCCCCGCTCGTCCCTGAAGATTCGGGTGCCGGCACGGAGCGGGGAGCTGCAGGGGAAGGCAGGGAGGAACGGAGGGGAGATCTTTCTCTTCCTCTCTCCCGCCCGCTCTCCCCTGCTCCCCGCTGCGACTCACCTGTCAGCCGCAGCGGCACCCGAATCTTCAGGGACGAGCACAGCGATACTCGGATAAAGCAAATTACTCGAGCGAGTAGTGCTTTTCAGAGTACGCTCGCTCATCTCTATTCTGGACCTATCTTTTGGGCCAGAATACATCAGCTGCTACATGGGCTCCTATGGCAGCGGCTGCAGGTGAGGGAGTTTAGCAGCTAAATTCCCTCCCTCTGCTCTCCTCCCTGCTGGCTCTCTGCAATGGAAGAGGGTGGAGCTAAGCACCGCCCCGGCCTGGCCCGCCTCCTCCCATTGCTGGCTGTGGACAAGGGGAGGGATGTGGCCGGCGCTTAGACACCCCCCTCCCCATTGCAGAGAGCCAGTGGGGAGGAGAGGACAGGTGAGCCTGCGATGGGGAGGGAGGAAAAGGGGGCGACGGCATGGCAGTCTAGGCGTATATGCGCCGGGACCCATGCCGTCTGAACGGGCACACAAACACTTGATTTGTGCGCCCGTTCACCAGTTTTAGCTCTCACAACATAGTGTATATCGGACGGCCGTGAAAACGGTGGCCGATATACGCTCGTGGGAAAGAAGCCTTAATCTGGAATGTTCCCCATGTGAACAAGTTTCCCAGCCTGTTGTGTGCAACCTCTAAATCTGTGCCGAGGGGTGCTTTCAAACGGGCCGGTAATAGTCCGATAGACGCACTGCAAGCTGCGGTACATTCCACCCCAAAAACCGCGGGCCATCTGCAGATTTTGATGCAGAATTGAAAAAGGCTTTAAACCCGCCTGCAATTCTGCATCAAAACCGCAGTTGGGCTGTGGAGTGTGGGGTGGAGTTCCACTGCTGTGGATTGGGGGGCATCCTGTTGGCGAATTCCGGCCTGTTTGAAAAGGACCCTTGGGCTCGGTTCACACGGGACGGATTTCCAACTGAATTCTCGTGGATTGTCTGCACCAAAAATAGGTGAGATTTCCGCTGAAAAACTGCAGCTGCGGGTTTTGGAGCGGCTTCACCACCCACATTCCCACTGTGGCCATCGCTCCCTATAGAGAGGAGAGAGGCCCCTGCGGGGAAAAAAAAAGAAAAGGAATTGACATTCTGCGCCTTTAATCTCCGTGCCACATGGGTCATTTCCACACAGTTTGGCTGCAACGGATTGGCCGCAGCATGTGGATGAGATTTTTGCAAAACCTCGTCCACTTTGCTGGCTAATCCCGGGATTAGGAGCCGCGGGCGGAATTTCCGTGCGGACAATCTGCACGGAACTTATGCAACAAACCCGTCCTGTGTGAACCCAGCCTTAGGCCAGCCTCACATACCGGATAATTGGGGAATTTGCACCAAAATTCTGCAAGAAAGAGCAGTACAAAGTTAGTAAACGGATTATTGACAAACACCATCCACTGACAACAGAAGGAATCCGCAGCGGGTTCTCCATGTGCGACGGATTTTCAGATCTATAGCAAGCCCTATCTGTTGCAGAAATGGCACCAATTTGTATACCAGTTTTGATTCTTGGCATCATGTGACGTTGGCAGCTAAACTTGGCATCAAAGCAAACAAAGATCTGAATGTAACCCGGATTTCACTGCAGATTCATGGCCTGTATTCACATTGAAATGCTTACACTGTGTACCCCCACCCACCAAGGTAAGGTCAGAAGATCTAAGGGGGTCCACGCGGGACGGATTTGCTGTGGAATTTCCAAGCGGCGTAGAAAGCCCGTGGCATTTACGGGAGCCGCAAAGTGGATGAGATTTTGAAAATCTTGTCCACAAGCTGCCAAAATAATCCACACAAAACCCGTGCGGAAATTGACAATCAGGGCAGAATTTACCTCTTTTTAATGAGGGGGTGAATTCTGCACAGAAATACACAAAACGCAGGCTGGTGACCTAGTGCAAGGCCCGCTGCGGACCTTCTGCTGTAAATCTGCCCCATGTGGACCCAGCCTTATGGCTCATTCATACGGCTGTATGCGTATCTCACACACGCGGTAATGCGCTGTGTGAATGGTTTATTTTTTAATTCCCTGCTCTATCCTATAGCAGCGTTGTATATTCAATGCTGCACATACACAACCCATAGACAATACAGTTGTATGTGAGTGATACACGGTAGAATTAAACATGCTACTTTTTTTGGCGTGTGTATTACATGCTATGAATATTAGAAGCGTGAGTGCATCCATGAACAGCAATGTACATGGTGAAATGATGTTGGTGGGGATGAGCCCTTAGGTGATATGAAGGGTGGAAGAGGTTAATTATGAAGACTTCCTTTTGAAATCCTAATTTCACCTTATTTTACTTAAATATTTCTTCTTCAAACAAGCCCCTGCGCCATTCCCAACACACATACATGGCAGCGTGATCTATCATTGACCAGTGGCCCATTGGCTTGGGCTAAAATGTAGCTAATGATCAAGGTCCTACCAACGCTCTCTCTCTCTGGAGTCAGCTTCTAAGGTGCTCAGGCGACCTACTTGGTGCCCATGCCAGTGGTAAACTACATACTCACTTAGCCCTCTTCCTGGCTCCATGCTACATATGGTGGACGTACCCAGAGCACTAGAGTTTCTGGTCCGGAATTTCCGCTATCATACATACCCTGTTTATTGCCATTCTCCATTGGGCCCTTTGGGTCGCCCGCCTACATTATGAAGCGTCAGCCCTTTCTTGTACCCAGTTTATCCTCCTTACTTTACTAGCAGCCAAACAAACCATGGCTCACACTTCCTCCCCCAAACAGGCGAGTATTTCTTCACTCATAGACATGATACATATAGGACCCTATTTTGCCTTATCCACTTATAGCGCTACTTGTTTCATAGATTTTCTTTCCTGCTGATTGCTCGCTCTTGGAAAAAATGAACGCCCTCCGCAGGAAGTTACATCTAGAATGGATGGACTCTTTAGAAGTGAAAATGTATCCAAGTAAATTACTGGACCAATTTCTCCAAATCTGGCAACCATGAATGACTACTCCGACCCGCAGATGTCTTCCCTTAGCATCACCAGGGTCTGACTTATTCTCTACATTAAAGGGGTTGTCTGAGTTAAGTAAAGCCCATTCACCGGATCCCCCATGCTGTAAAATAAGACAGCAGCTGATGCTCCCCTCTCCCCGCATGTCCCCCGCCGCCGGCTCCGGTCCCTTTGGTGACATCCTTACAGGCTGCAGTCAGCCTGAGCCGTCTACTAACAAGCTGCTGCAGCCAATGACGAGGATCACTGAGCGCCATCATTGGCTGCAGCTGATGACGAGGATCACTGAGCGCCATCATTGGCTGCAGCCGATGGTATACGGGATATCACAGGCAGCCTGTAAACAAACACCCGGTGGCGGGGGCGAGCAGGGAGCAAAGAGAGTTGAGTATCAGTTGATTTATATTATAGCATGGGGGACCCGATGAAAGGGCTTTACTTGACACCCCCTTTAGAGCTGTTCATGTAAGCAGTACTAGCCAATCACAGAGCATGTAGTGTCTTAGACTACAGATGAACTACTAACGCACAGTGTGCAGCAGAAAGCCATAGAAGTGGCTATTAAGGTTTGCCCGGGCCCTGAAGGTTGCGTTGACTTCTCAGCAGACTAGCCAACTTGGCCAGGCCCCTTCCTTCCACTGACATGCACTTCCTCCCTGCCCCCCCCCCCCCCCTTTTATCTCTGTCCTCCTTCCCTTTTTCATTTCCCTGCCCTCCCTCTCTTTATTTCTGCCATCACAGTACAGGTTCCTCACGGTTGGTTCTTGTTTGCTTTGACGTAATGATTCTTCAATTCTTAGGTTTTCCTAAAATTCTCACGTGCTGCTGACAAAGTTATTTTTGTACAGTAAGTTTTTTAGGTCTCCCTTGTTATAGAATTTAGCATAAAGCTATATGGCAGGGGTGCCAGGAGCTTCCCGTGTAGGGCTGCCATTATTAACGGGTCTGCTCACCTTGCTGGGTTGTGTGAGACACCAGAGCAGATGACCAGAATAGATGTGCGGCCGGCGCCGATCCTCCTCACATAGGAAACTGCCCCGGTGCTGAGAGGGAAGCATGCAGTTGGAATGCCGGTGGCTTTACTGGCACAGTTGGCAGTGCCAGAGAGGACATCAGTTCCAATGACCTCATAGTTGAGATTCTATCTAATGACAACGCAAGCAGGCTAATTGGTGTACGCCAAGAGAAAGGTATAATTAGGCGCCCTGCACACGGGCCATTTTTCCGTCCAATTTTCAGCCCAAAAAAAATCGGTCCAAAGATTGACTAGAACTAGGACCCGCCTACTGTAAGGGGGGGGGGGGGGTAAGCACAAACGGTTGTTACTCGGACTGATAAGCCGCGTACAAAGGAAAAATCGCAGCATGTCCTATTCTTGTCCGATTTTCGGACAAAACTAGTATGTGTCAATGTGCTGTCGGATGCAGGCTGTGCCCGAGAATCTTCGGGGCATCACCCATGTGCAAGTAGCCTAAGGTTACAAGTAACAGGCACCAAAATAGGACATTCTGCATTTCCCCTAATGCATGTAATATGCAGATCCGAAAAACGCAAGTCTAAATGGCCCAATAGAAATAAATGGGTCCTTATCACTGCGTATCACGTGTGCAAAAAATACACGCCTAATACGCTAGTGTGAGCCCACATATCACACAGGTGTCTGTCACGCACATAATACACGGTGCTAAAATCCCATTGATATCTATTGGGTCACTCGCACATGTGTCCTTATCACACGCGTGCAATAAAAATGCAGCATGTCCTATTTTGGCGTGTAATAGGCACCAACATGGGCTCTGAGGGTTTACCATAGGCAGTAAATACACGTTCCGTGCATATCTGCGGTGTATTGCGGTATATACACTAGTCTTACGTCACGGTACTCTGAAGTTAGATTATAGCAAGTCCCATCCCTCCCACTAAATCATTCCAACTTTTTCCACCACTTTTGGAAAACGAGAAGCGCAAAACAAAAATGTGATAGTTTATAAGAGCACAGATCATTTATTAACCCCCGCACGTCTTCACTAATGCTGGCCACTGACCCTGCGTACGGCACTTTACTGTATTGCGGATGACGTCAGAATCTCGCAGGCGGTCATGCGCAGTATAGGGTTTTTTTCTTTGTTTGTATTCCCGTGCCATCGCTTAGCAATGATGCGGGTATTCGCAGCCCGCACGCAATGTTAATTGCATATGGGCTGCGGGTCGCACGCTTCCATTGACATCAATGGAGGCCATCCGTGCGAATTACACATTCAAATAGAGCGTGCTGCAGTTTTTCTTCTGCTCGCAGAATACGTAATTCGTATCCGTAAGTTTGAAGGAAAATTTGAAAACAAATGCCTTTCAATGCTTGAGCTTTACCGCAGATCGTCCGTGCGGACACAGATCGTAGAACCAACAATTCAAATCCGGTTGTGTGAGACCGACCGAGGCCTCCGGCACACCAACATATGCGTATTTGGTGTAAGTTGCCACTCTGTATTTATGCACAAGCCACTCCTGAAGTTCTAAGGTACCAGATATATGACCGTATGTTACCTTGTAGATCAGTTGTCTGTACTCCCGTATGGTAAGGCGACCAGACATACCATATTAGGTGGGACAGTCCTGCTTTGGGATCCTGTGTCCCACTTTCCCTAGGGACCCCAGTGGTACAACCATTTGTCCTGCTTTTGGGATGTCTGGTCACCATTAAAGTGATTAACAGTCGGGGTGCCGTGGCTCCCTGGCTGGTAATCACTCTGCAGCACTGTGGCCGGATGCACACACTGACGCACACTCCTTAGAGGAGAAGGGAGGAAGCGCTGCTGCAGGCGCAAACACTTCCTTTAGCAGGAGCGCTAAGAGGAGCAGTGGCACTATGAAGACAAGGAGAAGGTAAGTAAATGGGGGGGGGGGCTCTATTAGTACTGGGGCTACTGTAGGGGTCACTGTTATTACTGCAGTCAATATAGGGGACACCATTAGTAATAGAGTCCCTATATCAGCCCCAGTAGTGATAGTATTACTACTGGGGCCCCTGTGAGGGTCACTATTACTACTGGGGCCCCTGTGAGGGTCACTATTACTACTGGGGCCCCTGTGAGGGTCACTATTACTACTGGGGCCCCTGTGAGGGTCACTATTACTACTGGGGCCCCTGTGAGGGTCACTATTACTACTGGGGCCCCTGTGAGGGTCACTATTACTACTGGGGCCCCTGTGAGGGTCACTATTACTACTGGGGCCCCTGTGAGGGTCACTATTACTACTGGGGCCCCTGTGAGGGTCACTATTACTACTGGGGCCCCTGTGAGGGTCACTATTACTACTGGGGCCCCTGTGGGGGTCACTATTACTACTGGGGCCACTGAGGGTCACTATTACTACTGGGGCCACTGTGAGGGTCACTATTACTACTGGGGCCCCTGTGAGGGTCACTATTACTACTGGGGCCCCTGTGGGGGTCACTATTACTACTGGGGCCCCTGTGGGGGTCACTATTACTACTGGGGCCACTGTGAGGGTCACTATTACTACTGGGGCCACTGTGAGGGTCACTATTACTACTGGGGCCACTGTGAGGGTCACTATTACTGCTGGGGCCACTGTGAGGGTCACTATTACTGCTGGGGCCACTGTGAGGGTCACTATTACTGCTGGGGCCACTGTGAGGGTGACTATTACTGCTGGGGCCACTGTGAGGGTCACTATTACTACTGGGGCCCTTATGGAGGGTCACTATTACTACTGGGGCCCTTATGGAGGGTCACTATTACTACTGAGGCCCTTATGGAGGGTCACTATTACTACTGAGGCCCTTATGGAGGGTCACTATTACTACTGGGGCCCTTATGGAGGGTCACTATTACTACTGGGGCCCTTATGGAGGGTCACTATTACTACTGGGGCCCTTATGGAGGGTCACTATTACTACTGGGGCCCTTATGGAGGGTCACTATTACTACTGGGGCCCTTATGGAGGGTCACTATTACTACTGGGGCCCTTATGGAGGGTCACTATTACTACTGGGGACAGTCTGCACTTGGCAGCATACCTCAAGCTGACTACATACCTAATTTCTGCATCCAAAAAACAGTCAAAATCTATACCATTACTGCAGATTTTGACTGGAAGTCAGCCTTGTATCCACAGCTGATTTCATACTATGCGGCGCTCCTCCTCACCTCCTCCGCATGCTTCCCGCTCCCCGACTTCCGGTTCCCTGCATCCTGGTCAGGTGAGGCCACTGTGAACCGGAAGCCGGGGAGCGCTGACAGCAGGAAGTCTACGGAGGAGGTGAGGGGGAGCGCCGCATAGTATGAAATAGGCTGAGGACACATGGCTGATTTCTAGTCAAAATCTGCAGCAACGGTACGTATTTTGAGTTTTTTAGATGCAGAAATGCTGCGGAATTTGTTCCCTGTCTTTTTAGGAACGGCCCTGTACATTTTATAACGGCGGAGGTGACATCATACGTCGAGATAAGCCCCTCCCCTGACCACACCCCTCTGCCCTGCTTTGACCCTGGGAAAATCTGGTCACTTTACATATGGGATCGGTGCCATATGAGTTCTTACGGGTTTCCTGCTTCAAAGCCAGATTTCCTGGGGTGGGGTGGGGGGAAACCAGCAGGTATAGAGAGGTTTTCCCTGAGCAGACAGCCCACCATACAATCATACCGGGTCACACTGGGTGCGGAATCCCCCATAACATTACCACCATATTAACTAAGGCCTAATGCTTCCCAACCCACAGTCTGCACCCAGGCACTTCATATTAAACTGACGGAACCAATAAACTGCTTTAATACACAGTACAATAAGAAACTGGGTGCAAGCGTGCGCAAAGCTGCAAACTGCGAGCATTAGGTTGCGACGGCGCGGTACGATTCAAGTGAAGATCTTGTTCAATGCATGACAACTATGGAAAAGCCAATGGGCAGAACCAAACTCCGTGGAATTATTATTAGTGGGGTCCGTGCTCATAGGACAACTGAAAACTGACCAATTGTAAGGGCTCATTCACAGCAGCGTAAATACCCAGCGCATTAGGCACGCTTTATTTACGTGCGTAATCCACAGTGCATACAATCCATTGATTTCAATGGGTTCGTTAACAATTGCGTATTTTCGATGTGTATTTCAGTTGCCTGTAAAAAGAAATTAAAAAACGGAACATATCGTATTTTCATGCGTATTTACGGACTGAGTTTTGTAATTACAGTCTATGGAGTGCGAGGAAGGCAAAAAAAAACAATAAGGCAGAAGCCCATTAGCCAATCATTTTGGGGGGAACAATTCCTTCCCGACTCCATAATGGCGGTCAGAATAATATAATAATATGCTGGTGTGAATGAGCCCTATTACAACAGGGATGATTATGTGCATACCGATATTTAGTATAAAACAGGGCATTATGGCAGATTCCTTCCGTCTTACAGTATCCTGGAAACCACAAGACACAGAAAGTCTCATTGTTCCAACACAGCAGGAAGGCGGCACCAGAGGCGCTGGCATCGTCTATGCCCACCAGTTCATGGAGAGCGCTGCAGACTGCATACTAATATCAGATGCTACAAACACCACTTCATAGTAAAAACACAGACGTAGCGGCAACCAAACCGCAAGATTATACATGTAGGAGTATTGTTGCAAAAGTCGGCGTGCAGGTACATCTCAGGCAGGGGGCGCATTATCGGAATGCGAAAAAAACGGACGGTCAAATGGACAAATTTCACGACACTTGGGCCATTCTGACCAGACTGTTGGGAGGTGTTGGGACCAGTGGATGTGTGAGGGCACAGAAGGTGACCAGGCTCAGGACGCCCCCTACAGACCACCAGTAGAGAGGAGCGTCTGACCAGACTGTTAGGAGGTGTTGGGACCAGTGGATGTGTGAGGACACACAAGGTGACCAGGCTCAGGACGCCCCCTACAGACCACCAGTAGAGATGAGTGTCTGACCAGACTGTTAGGAGGTGTTGGGACCAGTGGATGTGTGAGGGCACACAAGGTGACCAGGCTCCGGACCCCCCTACAGACCACCAGTAGAGATGAGTGTCTGACCAGACTGTTAGGAGGTGTTGGGACCAGTGGATGTGTGAGGGCACACAAGGTGACCAGGCTCTGGACCCCCCTACAGACCACCAGTAGAGATGAGTGTCTGACCAGACTGTTGGGAGGTGTTGGGACCAGTGGATGTGTGAGGACACACAAGGTGACCGGGCTCAGGACCCCCCTACAGACCACCAATAGAGATGAGTGTCTGACCAGACTGTTAGGAGGTGTTGGGACCAGTGGATGTGTGAGGGCACACAAGGTGACCAGGCTCCGGACCCCCCTACAGACCACCAGTAGAGATGAGTGTCTGACCAGACTGTTAGGAGGTGTTGGGACCAGTGGATGTGTGAGGACACACAAGGTGACCAGGCTCAGGACGCCCCCTACAGACCACCAGTAGAGAGGAGCGTCTGACCAGACTGTTAGGAGGTGTTGGGACCAGTGGATGTGTGAGGACACACAAGGTGACCAGGCTCAGGATGCCTCCTACAGACCACCAGTATAGAGGAGCATCTGACCAGACTGTTAGGAGGTGTTGGGACCAGTGAATGTGTGAGGGCACACAAGGTGAACGGACTCAGGACCCCCTACAGACCACCAGTAGAGAGGAGCGTCTGATCAGACTGTTAGGGGGTGTTGGGACCAGTGGATTTGTGAGGGCACACAAGGTGACCGGGCTCAGGACGCCCCGACAGACCATCAGTAGAGAGGAGCGTCTGACCAGACTGTAAGGGGGTGTTGGGACCAGTGGATGTGTGTCTGGGCACACAAGGTTACCGGGCTCAGGACCCCTCTACAAACCACCAGTAGAGGGCAGTGTCTGATCGTCCAACAAGCCCGAGCAGCTCCAACTGTTTAACAGTGCACCATCCAGATACAAGTGGCACCATCGTTACACCCCTGTGTCTGTCGGATCTATTTCCAAGCACTTGGCTGAAGGACATTTGGTCTCACGGCGCCCATTACATGTACAGCCACCATCATCTTTGTTTGCAGTGGTGGTGTGAATGCTTAAACTGGACGCTATGGAGTGGAACTGGGTTGTCCTGCCTTTGTTGTGGAGCGGCACACTGCCCCCAGCTGGTGTGGATGGTCTGGGGGCATCGCATAGAACAGTCGGTCACCCATAGTAGTGGTAGGAGGGACAATGACAGCTCAGCGATATGTTCAGGACATCTTGCAGCCACATGTGTTCTTCTCATGGCAGCTTGCAAAAGGCAGCAGGATAATGCTCGGCCGCACACACAAGGGGGTCACAGGAGCCCCCACAACGTTGTCACACTTCCATGGCCTGCCTCGTCGCCAGATTTATTGTCAATACAACATGTATGGGACCATCTGGGATGCCAAATGTGTCAGCTGACGAGTTTGCATGAACTAGAGGCTCAGGTACAGCAAATGTAGAGTGAATACCATATGGAACCTGTATACCTCCATCCTCGCCCATTTCACATCTAGAGGCAGCCCAACAAGTTACTAGAATCCCAATGCACACGCATATCACATCTTGTATCCAAGCTAAAGGAGGTACAACAGGGTACTAGAGCCTCAATGCCTGCCCATATCACATCTCGTATCCAAGCTAGAGGCGGTACAAAAGGGTAGTACAACCTTCATGCCCACCTGTATCACATCTTGTATCCAAGCTAGAGGTGGTACAACAGGGTACTAGAGCCTCCATGCCCACCTATATCACATCTCGTATCCAAGCTAGAGGCGGTACAAAAGGGTAGTAGAACCTTCATGCCCACCTGTATCACATCTTGTATCCAAGCTAGAGGTGGTACAACAGGGTACTAGAGCCTCCATGCCCACCTGTATCACATCTTGTATCCAAGCTAGAGGCGATACAAAAGGGTAGTAGAACCTTCATGCCCACCTGTATCACATCTTGTATCCAAGCTAGAGGTGGTACAACAGGGTACTAGAGCCTCCATGCCCACCTGTATCACATCTTGTATCCAAGCTAGAGGTGGTACAACAGGGTACTAGAGCCTCCATGCCCACCTGTATCACATCTTGTATCCAAGCTAGAGGCGATACAACAGGGTACTAGAGCCTCCATGCCCACCTGTATCACATCTTGTATCCAAGCTAGAGGTGGTACAACAGGGTACTAGAGCCTCCATGCCCACCTGTATCACATCTTGTATCCAAGCTAGAGGCGATACAACAGGGTACTAGAGCCTCCATGCCTACCTGTATCACATCTTGTATCCAAGCTAGAAGCGGTACAACAGGGTACTAGAGCCTCCATGCACCCCGTATTCCATCTTGTATCCAAACTAGAGGTGGTACAACATGGTACCAGAGTCTCCATGCCCCCCTGTATCACATCTTGTATCCAAGCTAGAGGCGATACAACAGGGTACTAGAGCCTCCATGCCCACCTGTATCACATCTTGTATCAAAGCTAGAGGTGGTACAACAGGGTACTAGAGCCTCCATGCCCACCTGTATCACATCTTGTATCCAAGCTAGAGGCGATACAACAGGGTACTAGAGCCTCCATGCCTACCTGTATCACATCTTGTATCCAAGCTAGAAGTGGTACAACAGGGTACTAGAGCCTCCATGCACCCCGTATTCCATCTTGTATCCAAGCTAGAGGAGGTACAACAGGGTAGTAGAACCTTCATGCCCACCTGTATCACATCTTGTATCCAAGCTAGAGGTGGTACAACAGGGTACTAGAGCCTCCATGCCCACCTATATCACATCTCGTATCCAAGCTAGAGACGGTACAAAAGGGTAGTAGAACCTTCATGCCCACCTGTATCACATCTTGTATCCAAGCTAGAGGTGGTACAACAGGGTACTAGAGCCTCCATGCCCACCTGTATCACATCTCGTATCCAAGCTAGAGGCGATACAAAAGGGTAGTAGAACCTTCATGCCCACCTGTATCACATCTTGTATCCAAGCTAGAGGTGGTACAACAGGGTACTAGAGCCTCCATGCCCACCTGTATCACATCTTGTATCCAAGCTAGAGGCGGTACAACAGGGTACTAGAGCCTCCATGCCCACCTGTATCACATCTTGTATCCAAGCTAGAGGCGATACAACAGGGTACTAGAGCCTCCATGCCCACCTGTATCACATCTTGTATCAAAGCTAGAGGTGGTACAACAGGGTACTAGAGCCTCCATGCCCACCTGTATCACATCTTGTATCCAAGCTAGAAGCGGTACAACAGGGTACTAGAGCCTCCATGCACCCCGTATTCCATCTTGTATCCAAGCTAGAGGTGGTACAACAGGGTAGTAGAACCTTCATGCCCACCTGTATCACATCTTGTATCCAAGCTAGAGGTGGTACAACAGGGTACTAGAGCCTCCATGCCCACCTATATCACATCTCGTATCCAAGCTAGAGGCGGTACAAAAGGGTAGTAGAACCTTCATGCCCACCTGTATCACATCTTGTATCCAAGTTAGAGGTGGTACAACAGGGTACTAGAGCCTCCATGCCCACCTGTATCACATCTTGTATCCAAGCTAGAGGCGATACAAAAGGGTAGTAGAACCTTCATGCCCACCTGTATCACATCTTGTATCCAAGCTAGAGGTGGTACAACAGGGTACTAGAGCCTCCATGCCCACCTGTATCACATCTTGTATCCAAGCTAGAGGCGATACAAAAGGGTAGTAGAACCTTCATGCCCACCTGTATCACATCTTGTATCCAAGCTAGAGGTGGTACAACAGGGTACCAGAGTCTCCATGCCCCCCTGTATCACATCTTGTATCCAAGCTAGAGGCGATACAACAGGGTACTAGAGCCTCCATGCCCACCTGTATCACATCTTGTATCAAAGCTAGAGGTGGTACAACAGGGTACTAGAGCCTCCATGCCCACCTGTATCACATCTTGTATCCAAGCTAGAGGCGATACAACAGGGTACTAGAGCCTCCATGCCTACCTGTATCACATCTTGTATCCAAGCTAGAAGCGGTACAACAGGGTACTAGAGCCTCCATGCACCCCGTATTCCATCTTGTATCCAAGCTAGAGGTGGTACAACAGGGTAGTAGAACCTTCATGCCCACCTGTATCACATCTTGTATCCAAGCTAGAGGTGGTACAACAGGGTACTAGAGCCTCCATGCCCACCTATATCACATCTCGTATCCAAGCTAGAGGCGGTACAAAAGGGTAGTAGAACCTTCATGCCCACCTGTATCACATCTTGTATCCAAGCTAGAGGTGGTACAACAGGGTACTAGAGCCTCCATGCCCACCTGTATCACATCTTGTATCCAAGCTAGAGGTGGTACAACAGGGTACTAGAGCCTCCATGCCCACCTGTATCACATCTTGTATCCAAGCTAGAGGCGATACAACAGGGTACTAGAGCCTCCATACCCACCTGTATCACATCTCGTATCCAAGCTAGAGGTGGTACAACAGGGTACTAGAGCCTCCATGCCTACCTGTATCACATCTTGTATCCAAGCTGGAAGCGGTACAACAGGGTACTAGAGCCTCCATGCATCCCGTAATCCATCTTGTATCCAAGCTAGAGGTGGTACAACAGGGTACCAGAGTCTCCATGCCCCCCTGTATCACATCTTGTATCCAAGCTAGAGGCGATACAACTGTGTACTAGATCCTCCATGCCCACCTGTATCACATCTTGAATTAAAGCTAGAGATGGTACAACAGGTACTAGCGCCTCTAGCCCACCTGTATCACATCTTGTATCCAAGCTAGAGGCGACAGAACAGGGTACTAGAGCCTCCATGCACCCCGTATTCCATCTTGTTTCCAAGCTAGAAGCGGTACAACAGGATACTAGAGCCTCCCTGTCCACCTATATCACATTGTATCAAACATAGAGGCGACAGAACAGGGTACTAGAGCCTCCATGAACCCCGTATTCCATCTTTTATCTAAGCTAGAGGTGGCACAACAGGGTACTAGAGTCTCAATGCCCACCTGCATCACATCTTGTATCCAAGCTAGAGGTGGGCCAACAGGATACTAGAGCCTCCATGCCTGCCTGTATCTCATCTTGTATCCAAGCTAGAGGAGGTACAACAGGTACTAGAACCTCCATGCCCACCTGTATCACATCTTGTATCCAAGCTAGAGGTGGTACAACAGGGTACTAGAGTCTCCATGAACCCCATATTCCATCTTGTATCTAAGCTAGAGGTGGCATAACAGGGTACTAGAGTCTTAATGCCCACCTGTATCACATCTTGTATCCAAGCTAGAGGTGATACAACAGTGTACTAGAGCCTCTATGCCCGCCCGTATCACATCTTGTATCCAAGCTACAGGTGGTACAACAGGGTAGTAGAGCCTCTATGCCCGTCCGTATACCATCTTGTATCCAAGCTACAGGTGGTACAACAGGGTAGTAGAGCCCCCATGCCTGCCCATATCACATCTTGTATCCAAGCTAGAGGTGGTACAACTGTGTAATTAATGACCCTTTTACTCTGATATTGTAATCACTCATATCACTGTTAGAATCACACAGAGAAAGTTTCAGTCCATCATGACAACTCCTTCTGGGGAGGGACTACTTTCTACAGTGAGAAATATGTGTGTATATATATATATATATATATATATATATATGTTGATGTTTAATTAAATATATATATATATTATGGACAAAAGTATTTGGACGCTGCATGTTTTTCAGAAAATGGCTTTATTCTTCTATTTAGTAAGGTGTCGGCCCTCCTTCTGCTTGTATTACAGCGGTAACACCTCGAAGCAGACTTTCCTCAAGTTCTCTGTAAGGCCGCCTGTCCACGGGCGATGATCCGCCGGCGGGTCACGCTGTGTAAAGCGTTGCTATGGAAAGCGCAGCCCCCTGTCCACTATTCTCCGTTCGTGGGATTTGAATCGCGGCATGCCACAATGGTCCGCGGTGAGCCTGTCGGCTCTCCCCGCTAGTCTCCCGCGGCGGAATATTGCTAGCGACATTCCGCCTCGGCCGTGGACAGCGGGCCTAAACCTGGGCAGGAGTAGCTCGGCTGTGAGAAGAGATTGTTGTGACGATGGGTGTGGGTGTTGGCGTCGTACCCATTGATTGATCGGGTGAATGAATAGTTATTACAAAATTAGCAGCTTTCACCTGTGCCCTTCCCAGCATGCCGTTCGGCAAACTCAGTATTTGCATATTTGCTGAAAAACATGCAGTGTCCAAATACTCTTGTCTATATAGTGTTTATATATATATATGAAAGCCGCTAGTCTGCTGGCAGATATTCCTCGGCAATAACCGTAGCCCATTCCACAATGATAGGACTATTACATCAGGCGGCGGCACGGGGACGGCTGATCGACACAGTGAGAAAGGTTTGAGGTCTCTACATTTAGGAAGCATTTTAGACCATTTCTACCATATCAGAGAACACGGTGAGAACCTGCCGTAAACCTTGTTGGCAATAAAGGGGTTAAATAAGAAGTACATCAGGTGCCGATAATACAAATTATAACATCTCGTTAATATTTCATGACCTGTCCCTAATCTCACATCACCGCTCTTACAAACGACCCCGTGGGTCTTAAAGAGATTGACTAGTCACCACGTGGCGATCAATCATTTCACCCCTTGGCTGCCAGAAGGCAGGCGGTGGCTGCGGTAATCCACATGTGCTGTAACTGCCTTTGTGTCATCCATCGCATGCACTATACCCGGAGCCATCATTACCGTCTGCACAGTCCTCGTACCACCAGTCCAGCTGATAATAGTCCTCTTCGATGAAGGTCTGCATAGTCAGCGTCCCTTTACTGCAGGGAGGTCAGGTGAACCTCCGCCAGGCCTCGCCGCTGTCATGGTCGCACGCCGTACGGAAGGACATATAGGACTGGGACAGCGCAGAAAGCATCTTCTTGGGAAGCAGGCGATGAAGACGATGGGATAAAGGGTTCAGACGCCTGCAGTGGCTGGCAGCATGCTGTTATACAGAGGCGATGCACAGGCATCCTGGATGGGAGGTGGCATGATGGCCCTATCAATAGGCTGTGACGTGGGGCACACCCCACCGGCTGCCTGCCTTCCACACATCACAGTGGTCTCCATAGAGACTGGATGGCTGGGAGAGGATGCCGAGGATGCAGGGAGGTCTCGTACCTTCCATCAATGCAACAGAAAGACTTGGTAGGAAGCAGATATTTCCCTTATGGCAGCGTCATATAAGAGTATGCGGATTTGCGGAAGGGAAGTTGCTTTTTTGCATCTGTATCAGTGTTTATTTTTTATGCGCAAGACATGCACGTTTGCACGTTCAAAAAAAAAACAACACACCGATGCTATTGCAATGGCTAATTAGTCTGATGAGTTTTGTTTCCTGCACAATTACGTAGCGCATCACTCATCTAGCGTATTGTGCGCGCATTTGTGCATTCCCTTCAATGGGGACCTTTGGTCGCAAATGCGCAGGAAAGTCAGTCAATCATGCTGAAAATTTTTTTTGTACAACTGAAACGTGCAGTAAAGTATGCGCAAACGAACGACGCAATCGAAATCAACGGGTTCTATTCCCTGCAAATTGCAGCTACGCCCGCGTGAAGCCGCCTTACCAAGAATCTGTGACATTTTTTAAAACTTTTACACATAATTAGATTACATGGCCAAAAGTATGTGGACAACCGCTCTGATTGGCAGGCTTTACGATTTTGGTGATGGCTATTGGCAACAGATGCATACAAGCCAATCGCCATGACAGAAGCAGTGGAATGGGTTTAGGGGTGTGCCCACAGGAAGTGGTAGAGTGTGCGCAGAAGAGCAGCATCACAAAATGCTGCGGGTGGGACGGGTCCACTGAGGAAGGAGCAAAGAGGACTGTGAAACGCGTCATTGAGATTAAATATATGATATGTAGGTTACCATCCAGCTTGACCCTTACACCCGCTAACAGGTCCGCATGTGCTGCACTGAATTAGGGATGTATATTGCAACAGTTAGAGGATAAGCCCGTGTCACAAAGGTGTATATGCACATGCAATATGCAGAGAATAGAACCCATTGATTTGAAGGGGTTCAGTCCTATGTCTTCCCAAACGCAGCATGCTCTATTTTCCTGCACATTTGCACGCCCAAAGTCCCCATAGAAGTCAATGAGGATGCGCAAATGCGTGCAAAATACACTAGTAGATGCAAGAAACACTGCGTATTACGCAGGAAAAAGATGATTTCTGGAATTCATTAGACTAATTAGTCACTGCAATCGGTGCAGTTTTTTTCCCCATGCGCAAATGAACATGTTCTTGCATGCGAAAAAAGCACAGCAAAGTATGTTGATGCACGCACAAAAAAAAGCATAGTTCATTCCGTAAAAACGCTATGCTCATGCGCAAGCAAATACGCATACGCTCATGTGACGACGGCCTTAGTCACAGGGAATTGAAGATACATGCTGTGTGTTTGGCACGACTCCTACCACAAGTGGTTTAAAACAGGGGTCCCCAACTCCAGTCCTCAGGGACCACCAACAGGTCATGTTTTCAGGATATCCTGTGATGAGTACACCTGTGGCAATGTCTGAGGCACCGACAATAATTACATCACCTGTGCAATACTGAGGAAATCCTGAAAACATGACCGGTTGGCGGTCCCTGAGGACTGGAGTTGGGGAACACTCGTTTAAAACACACGGGATATTATGACCTCACTTCCTCCACTCATGTGAACATGCCTTAGGCCTCCTGTCCACGGACGTACTTTCATTGCGTTCCCCGAGGTGATAATTCGGCCTTGGGGAATGCAGTGAACACTTTCCATAGCGTTGCTATAGAAAGCACAGCCCCCCTGTCCCCGAGTGGAGAATCATAGCGATTCACCGCTCGCGGGCGGCAAATCGCGGCATGCCGCGATTCTCCACGGTGAATCTATCTGTCAGATAGGCTCAGTGCAGTGAAGAGTCAACTGGCTCCTGCTTACCGGCGGTGATCCGCCGCGGGATATCGCTATGCCCGTGGACAGGCAGCCTTAAGGTGGTTGTCGCACTTCTAGCTGTTTTCAGACAGCTCTGTACATTGTGCAGTGGCCCAGGTTGGTACTACAAGCTGAGTCCTATTCACTTCAATAGGATTCAGCCCGCAATACCAAGCTGGGCCACAGTACAATGCACGGAGCTGTCTGAAAACAGATAGAAATGGGAGAAGCCCTTTAATGCAAATATTACTAGTTTAGTTTGATAATTTTATCGGATTATTAGCAAACTATAACAACTCAATACAGTTACAACTACTGCCGCTGTCGTTGCCACTTATTAGGGTCACGTCATCGATATTGATGCTTGAAGTGATTGACCACATATTACTGTACACCCTTTATTTTTACTTCCTAATGAAAACCACAGAACAAGAAGCCATTTGGACTCGATGGTGGATGGAAATGAACAAGGAAATGGTTAAAATGGTTTCATTTGGGATGTTTCTCCAAGGAAAGTTTCTATAATAACGGTGTAAAGATGGTCAAACACCTTCGGGTCTTTTCACACAGGTATTTTAATTTCCGTTTTGCTGATCCATCATGGGAACAGCATAACGAAAAGAAAACAAAGTGCAAGAAAAGGTCTTCAGTTTCCATCCATTTCAATATTTTCCATCTCCGTTCCGCTTTGAACCTACAACTCCAGCACTGCAAGGCAGCAGTGCTAACAACTGAGCCACCACACTTGCTCATTCATTGCCAGAGAAATAGAAGAGGAAGAAGAATAAACACAAAGAGACCATAAAAACCAATATAGACATCACTTTTGGTTAGATTTAAAACTACAATTCTAGCACTGCAAGGCAGCAATAACTGAGCCACCATGCTTGAGAAGAATACACACAATGAGGACATACAACCTCCATGCAGATCTTGTCCATAGTCAGACAAGAAAACAGTGCTAGCCACTGAGCCATCAAGCTTCTTTGTTCTTCCTTCTCCAAAGGAAGAGGAAGAAGAAGAACTTATTCTCCTTCTCCTCCTTCTCTTACCTTTTCCCTCTTCTTCTCTGGAGTAGGACGGAGAAAGAAGAAGAAAGAGAAAAAGAAAGAAAAAGTATGGTCGCTTAGTCATTACCACTGTTGCCTTGCTGCACTGGGGTCCGAAGGTTCAAATTCCAGCAAAGACAACATCTGCATGGACTCTGTATGGGGTCTTTGTGTTTATTCTCCTTGGTCTTCTATTTCTCTAGCAATGAAAGTGTGGTGGCTCAGTTGTTAGCGCTGCTGCCTTGCAGTGCTGCAGTTCTTGGTTCAAATCTGACCAAGGGTGATGGCTGAATGAAGTTTTAATGTTGATGGGATCTGAACCTAGGACCCAAGCATTGTAAGGCAACAGTGCTAACCACTGAGCCACATCCACTGAAGAGGCACCACCATGGTGAAAAACGAATGGAAGTGAAAAAAGTTTACAGATGCTTTCCATTGCACTTCCATTTATTGATTTCCATTTTCAATAAAAGTGGATGAGTTGGAAAGACACTAGTGTTAACGCAGCTTTAAGCCGCTTGCATTAATTTCTTCTTACCCCCCCTTATACAGACTCAGTTAAGCGTGCATGTGTTCAGAATAGGAAGATGATAATAAGATGTTGTCAGACACCTCTAGTGAGTACTTCTGTCCTACAATAACAAGATAGGGCAGCTTGAAATCCAATATGCCTGACCCTGCTTATTCCAGACATCTGCTATGAGGAGAGAGTCAGGACACCCCCATGAATCCAAACATATTAGCCCACCAAAATCAGCAGGTTTTCCCAGCATTAATTTAGTGTACATAGACACCTAAAAGGGAATCTGGCAGCTGCTTTGAACCTCACAAACTAAGCCAGGTCCTGTTTTTGGCTATCCAAGATGGCCACAGTGCACTGGCAATGATTGGCCAGAGCTGCTCATGTGATCAGTAGTGGCCAATAGCAGAACAGTGGACCAACAGATCAGAGGAGCAGAAAAGAAGAACTGCAAGTAATATATTCCCTGCCATAGGACAGAATTTTGTTCCAAAACTGGAGAGTTGCTTTAATGGAACTTGTGAACTTAAGTTGAGAAACCTAGAACACTGGTTTAGCTCTAGAACAGGCAGAGGCAACCCCAGCCCAATAACCGTACCGCTATTATTCTTGCTATAACTGCATTTTGATAGAAATGAAACAGGTAGGGTTGCTTAAATGTTGTTGTGGCAGCAAAAAGAAACCTAAAGTGGGTTCATAAGCATAAAAAGTAAAATACGGTACCTGTCATCACTTGTTCCTGAGCCTCGGTGGGTCTTAAGTCTCGTGCTCTGTTCTAGAACATTCCTGGAGCCGGCCTGTCTACTGTACTACACACAAGGCACTGTGCCAGCGGCACTCGATTCCTCTTGTCAAAGTCACCTTGTCGTAGCACAACTAGTCTAACCACCAGGACTGGTGACAAATTAACACTGCAGTATCAATGGGCAAGAATGGCTATAGTCAAATAACTACAAAGGAAAGATCTAAAAGTAACTCGCCCTCCAGTACCTGGCATTAGTGAGGAGCTACAAAGTAGCCGCTGCAACATCAGTACCAGCAGGTATGAAATCAGCAAGGAAGTAACAAAGCGGTTTATCCAATCATTTCCTTCTTCACGGGGCCAATGACTGGCCTGATCTCCAGGTCTCATACACAGGGTCTTGTGTAACATCAAGCTATCGCTGCATTAATGGATGTGACTGGCCATTATCCTGTCACTTATTAATGTACTAGAATTACATTTTTGTTAAATCTGTGTCCAGGTCACTTGCTGTGTCATCCATAGTCCGGTGGAGCTGTCGGAAACACTTGTTTAAATAGTTCCATCAACTCTGCCTCATCAGCGCTTGAAATCAAGAACTTTCACCAACGTATCACTCACCTGGAGGGCCGCTCTACAGTGCATCCCGAAAGTCAAGGTAGGCTCCAAGCAGAGGCGTAACTTGAAGCTCCTGGGCCCCCATGCAAAACCTGCAACAGGCCCCCAACTTTATTGCTTTATTCATAGTACTGGGCTCCCTATGAGGAGAGGAGAGGCCTTATGGGCCCCCTAAGGTTCCTGGGCCCGGGTGCAACCGCATCCCCTATAGTTACGCCCCTGGCTCCAAGTAATTATGTTGTTGGAATGAAACATCACAAACACATTAAACAATTGCGAAGTGAAAGACAAAAGGAGGACATTATTGAAATACTTTATACCAGAGTTCTGGCATAGAAAAGTTGCAAAATCCCACTTGCACCAAAATGTAGCATCTTTTCTGCTTTCTGCGCTGGCTTTACCACTTTTGAAAAAGGTGGATGGCGCTTGTTGAGAGGGGGTGCAGCCGACCCCGACCGACAGATTTATGTATAAATTACAAGGACATTAAGCCATAAATGTATGCCAGGTCGAACCTGACATACATTTCTGGGAAGACACTTAGAGGGGCCGGGATATGTTTAACAGGCTGAACTAGATGGACATGGTCTTCTTTCAGTCTAACATACTATGTACTATGTAATACTTCATGTATTAGGTGCACCATGCAGCGGGGAAAATTATTCTAAGACCGGAGTTGGACTGCCAATCTTAGTAAATTTTCCCTAAAGTCTCCACATTTGTGTCCAAAAAGTCAATGTCATGGTGGGGTTTCAATAGACAAAATGTGACCATATGGAACACAATAATATTATTAAATATGATTGAAACTAAAGGACAACCCATTAGATGTTTCCACGTTTATCGAAGTTCTATATGGGCTCCTTTGGTGGCGCTGCAAACACGGAAGTGATATTCCACTTTCTGCCACATTCAACCAGGAACATCAGGACATCCCGATTCGCTCTATGAGCGGCCCCCTGTGTAGCAGCCAGTACTCATACAGTACTAATGCAGATATCCCAACATACGCAATATGGCCTGATCACTGAAACATACATGATGTAAAAACTGCTCTGCTCATCATTGTCAATTTCATTAGGCCGAATGCACACGGCCGGATTGGATTCCGCACGTGGATTCACGCAGCGGAACCGATCCTGTGCCCGGCCAGGGACCCCTGCATACCTTTCCAGATTCTTTTCATCTGTGCTACGGATGTGCCGGCTGGCGCACATGCGCAGTACAGCTAACCGGCGATGATGCGAATCCCATGGCCTTTCCGGAATGATGACAGAGGAAAGGCCGCAGATCGGATGGCTTCCATTGAATTCAATGGAAGCCGTCCGTACGGAATCCGGCTCAAAGTAGAGCATGCTGCGATTTTTTTCCCTCCATGATTCACTCCATTAAATATGAGGTCAGTGCGGGTGGGAGAAGCATCTCTGCAGTTCTGAGAAGATGGGGACAAGAGCCGCCTGTTCTCAGGTTCGATGGGTTTCTCAGCAGTGAGACCCTCACCGGTCAGACTTTAATCTTAGAGCTTGGTACTAAAAGTAAATTCTGTTACAACCCCTTTAACAAACCATCATGAATACTATTTATCAAGTAGACTTCTTATTTCTTTCAACAGTCTATCCCAACAACGAATGTTATTTCCGTGTGCCGGTTCTTTGTTAAACACACAACAGTCCTCACGTCTGTGCTGCCACCTGTGAGATGCGGAACAGAACAGTGTGGAGGCGAGTGTCGGAGCTCAGAATCCAAGATGGCACCTGCTCCCTGTGCTGCCGCCATTCACTCTGCCAAGAACTGGCTGCGTCCTCAACAGAAAGTGGAGAGCCGATACTTCTGTCCCTAGACCTCACAGGCCACATACAATTACGTGGTGGGCGGGATTCCGCCCGTGGGCCTTGGGTGTCACACATGTGTCATAGATAAAGCCATTCCTCAGTTATGCTGCCTGGCATCCAATCACAGACTAACATTTGTGAAAACTCGTACTTCAGCGTTTTGTACCCTGGAGAGCATCAATCACAGCTGACACCATGAACCCCGTGTAATAAATGACCGAGATTACATAAGAGTATTAGTGAAAGGTGACACAACGTCAATCCGTCATCTGACCCCGACCAGTCTGAAGGTTGCAGGAACATAATCCACACTGCAGGCTGCCTGAAGATATGAGCCGAGACTAATTATATTTATCCGCTGACTTAATCGTGATTCACACCAATGATGACTGTGTAATCAGCAGCGCTACCGGCAGCCAAAAATAATCAGGATTCATCCAAAAGCCACTAAATACAGAAGAATACCGGGAGTCAAAGAGGCATCCTATATACTTACAGAGGGGCCAATGCCACGGGGCCACCGGCAGGAATACAAAACGGACATTATGTGTGAATGGAGGAGAAAAGTAGGAACCAAACTATTTAAAGCCAAGTATTCACAAAGTTACCCGAGACCGGGGGAGAAATGTTATAGAAAGCAGTGCGATGCGCTCATACTTATAATATGTAACCCCGTAAAGACCAGAGTGTGCCAGTCCTGAAGGACCAGACACTGTATAGCGATTTTACCCACATAGTGGTTTTATTGCCCTTCTTATATTCCTGAACCGCCAAAATTATTTTCGCTGCTTTCTTTCATCACATTTAGAGCTATTTTTTAATACCCTTTTTTCAGATTTTTCAATTTTCTTTAGGAGTATGTACAAAACGTAAAGAAAAAATATATATTTATTTTTTAAATTATTATATGTATGTTGAAACAAAGTAGAGGAATGGCTTTGCCATTTTGTTTTGGATGTTTTCATATATAAATTTGTATAATTGCAGAAAAAGTGATGGTTTAGGTTGACGTTGGCGGTGGGTCGTTTTTTTTATTTTATATATATATATATATATATATATATATATATATATATATATATATATATATATATATATATATATATATTCTAGTTTTTTTACTTATTTTTGTAACTTTTTTCCCCACAACTATGTCCACCATGATATCATGTAAAACCTCTGGGGGGCCTTGACAATGTACTTTTGTTTTATTATTTCATCCTTTTCTACTTTAGCTGGGGCATCCATAGCAGCCGCATCCTTAGGAGCTCCAGTTACAGGGAAAAACATCCTCCTGCAGTAACAGTAGTCTTTGTCAGAGATGGGCTGGGGTCTGATAGGACCCTCCAGCTCTGCTGTGCCAGGGGTAACCGGTGATGTCATGATTGCCGGATCCCTGCAGGAAACAGCAGCTGCTGCTTCCTGCATTCTCTACATAGCACTCACTGAGTGCTAAGTAGCTGGTAAAGGAGAAGGCAGAAGTGTTTAAAAACTACTTCTCCCTTCTCCTCTGGGTCTTCGGCTATGTCTGACAGATGAGGGCTCGACCTGCTCTTACTAGATTGCAGGAGCTTTAATCCCGCAGCGCTTGTTCATTGGCTTATTGTGACTTTCAGCAGGCATAGCACTGCTTGCTAATCGTCTGTAGATCCCCATGTGTCAATGGGAAGCTGTAGAGCCAGCCTATGGGCATGGACAATCATAACTACGATCGCTCGTTCCCATAAGCAGATTCTTGACCCGTGTAGAAGAAAATCAACGTGCGTTGAGGGACGTGCTTGTGGCTTTCCGTTCCCCCCACCAAGTACAACAGGCAAATTGTAGATAATAACTGGGATGAATCTAAAGTGACTTGTTCTCTGTACAATCACCCGTCAGGCGTCTCCTAGGCTTTGTGTACAGTAATCAAGGTCAGTTTTGGAAACAATAGAAGCACTCCGGCAGCATTTCACAATCTAAACCACCATTGTCTAATTGCCACTCTTGGGCTAAGTGTACATCTCTGCTGTGGCAACAATTGGACAGCACTCTCAGATCCCATTGTCCTACAATGGTGCCCTCTGGGGTCCAACATGGGGGGAGTCATTTGGGCAGGAAGAATGAAGATGCATGCTGCGCTATTTTTGCCATGAAATATGTGCTGCTATGGTGATGGCACCGCTCAGAGCACCCCCGACAGACCACCAGCAGAAAGGAGTATCTGACCAGACAGTTAGGAGGTGTAGGGATCAGTGGGTGTGTGAGGACCCACAAGGTGACCGGGCTCAGGACGCCCCCGACAGACCACCAGCAGAAAGGAGTATCTGACCAGACAGTTAGGAGGGGTAGGGATCAGTGGGTATGTGAGGACACACAAGGTGACCGGTTCAGGACGCCCCCTACAGACCACTAGTAGAGAAGAGCATCTAACAAACACGAGCAGCTCCAACTGTTTTGCTATCCGCCATCCAGAGACAGGTAGCGCCATCGTCACATTTTGTCTCACGGCGCCCATTACATGTTCTGCCTTTTATACTCACCGTCGCCTCCTTTTGCATGGTGCTAAGAATGACAAAACTGGATGCTACGGAGTGGAGTTGTCTTCAGCGACGAATCCTGTTTTGGTGGCGGCGCTGACAATGGCTGCATTCATGTCTGGAGACCTCAGGATGAGCACCTACCTCAATGCTGTCTTTGCTGTGGAGTGGCACACTGCCCCCCACTGCTGGTGTAATGGTCTGAGGGGCCAACACATACAACAGTCGGTCCCCCCTAGTAGTGGTACGAGGGACAATGACAGCTCAGCGATATGTTCAGGACATCCTGCAGCCACATGTGTTCCTCTCATGGCGGCTTCCAAGAGGCAGCAGGATAATGCTCGGCCGCACACACAAGGGGGTCACAGGAAGCCCCCCACAACATTGTCACACTTCCATGGCTGCCCGGTCACCAGATTTATCACCAGTAGAACACCTTCTGGGATGCCAGCCATAACAGGCTACAAGTTTACATGATCTAGAAGCTCAGTTACAGCAAATGTGGTCTGATATGCCGCAGGATACCATAATGAACCAGAATGCCTCCATGCCCACTCGTATCACATCTAGTATTCAAGCTAGAAGTGGTACAACAGGGTACTAGACCTTCCATGCCCCCCCCCCTCCCCGTATCACATCTAGTATCCAAGCTAGAAGTGGTACAGCAGGGTACTAGAGCCTCCATGTCCACCCGTATCACATCTTGTATCCAAGCTAGAGGCGATACAACAGGGTACTAGAGCCTCCATGCCACCCGTATCACATCTTGTATCCAAGCTAGAGGCGGTACAACAGGGTACTAGACCTTCCATGCCCCCCCCCCCTCCCCGTATCACATCTAGTATCCAAGCTAGAAGTGGTACAGCAGGGTACTAGAGCCTCCATGTCCACCCGTATTACATCTCGTATCCAAGCTAGAGGAGGTACAACAGGGTACTAGAGCCTCCATGCCCCCCCCCCCCGTATCACAACTAGTATCCAAGCTAGAAGTGGTACAGCAGGGTACTAGAGCCTCCATGCCCACTTGTATCACATCTTGTATCCAAGCTAGAGGCGATACAACAGGGTACTAGAGCCTCCATGCCACCTGTATCACATCCTGAATCCAAGTTAGAGGTGGTACAACAGGGTACTAGACCTTTTATGCCCCCCGTATCACATCTTGTATCCAACAGGGTATTAAAGCCTCCCCACAAGGGGTCAGTTTCCCACAATAAATCCTCCTTTTGCTCTGATATTGTAATTACTTATATCAATGTTACAATCACACAGAGAAAGTTTCATTCCATTCCGACAACTCCTTCTAGCGAGGGATTGTTTTTTGACAATGAGTGTACTTTGGTAGCATTTCACAATGTATTGGGCGGACATGCACTCCGTGCTCAGTGTGAACACTAGCCTGTAGTGTCGGAGACCTTTTTTGTCTTAATGGAAGGCACATTTCAGGTTTTTATGTAATCGGGTATGCTGATTTCAAAAATCAACACAAAAAAATTCTCCGAAAACCGGAACCCCTCCCTAAAAAACAAAAAATCATATTTTTATCAATAATTTTATATATTTGTTATTTATTATTAATTAAAGCCAAAATACATGAAACACCAAAACCATATTATTTGTTATTTATATTTCTGTATTACAGTACAAAACCCATTACAATCTTAACAGCAGTCATAGCCTCATTAGCCGACTCAATGTACTCATATACTATTTAGGAGAAGGAGAGTTAAAGTCCTTTTTTGTATCGAAACATGGCAGTGAATTTTTCCGGTTTTTCCGGTCATTTAGGGAGGGGTTCTGGTTTTCAGAGAATTTTTTTGTCTTAATTTTTTAAATCAGCATACCCGATTACATACAACCTGAAATGTGCCTTCTATTCAGACAAAAAAGGTCCTCGACACTACAGGCTAGTGAACAGCGCCTTACACTTGGAAAAAGGAAAGGCGTAAATACATTCTGTATCCGGCGCTGTAGAAACTGTTGGGGCTCTATAAACAATAGGAATGTATCTTTTCTCCATACAAAAGATTAATACAAGTGAAAATATCATGTAAAGCAGTGAAATATTATGGGCTAGTAGTACAGAGAATGTCAACCATGACAGAACAATAATTTAGGTTTTCTGCTAAAGCTCTGCTCACATCTGTATGGGAGCTCTGCTCGGAGCCTGCAGCGCCAAACTGGAAAGAAGTGCCAAACGAAAGAGTCCTGCATGCAGGATTTTACCATCCAGTAAAGTGCTGGACGGGTTGACATGAGTCGGATGAACCCCGTCACTGTCAATGGGGTCCCTTCGGCGCCGCTTGGTTCCTTCATAGAAAGGAACCCATCTATCCAGGGGATTCTGTTTTCCGGCCTGCATAATGGAGCAGTTAAATGGAATCCCCCATGCATATGTTGGACAAAGCCATAATATGAGCTGAATTAAATATACAGGAACTTACGGAAGTATTTCAAGGTCTCTTCAATTTGTTCAGTAGTCAGGTCAATGTTGGCATCAGGAGAGATGAGTGGTGTTTGTAGCCAGTCGTCGTGGTCATACCCATAGATGGTGTCAGCTCTTAGCTTGTAATGAGGCAGCTGCTCTTCCAGTAGACTGATGATTTCAACTTCCGGAAGGTCAGTACTATTGCACACATCTATGGGAAGAAAATACAAAAATGTAGGAAAAAGCCAAAAAGATACAAAAACTTTACCTGTCACTTGTAAGAAGACTTCACAACGCATTAGTACCAAGAAAAGTTTAATTCTGAGGCAAAGGCAGAACTCCTAGTGCAAGGATAATAGAGAGAAGAGAGCAGCAGAGCAGGTCTCCCCATCCACCAGCGGAGACTGGGCTACGGGACCCTCATGGGACGACTATCAGCTGAATAACTGCTCAAAAGAGCGAATGTAAAAGATAGTCGTCCCACGTAAACAGCCACCAACCGGGGATAGTTTCAGCTCCCTTAGGGAAAAAAAATGTCATTAGATGCGCCAGTCGAAAAAGGATCCAGAGCTCCTGAATCATTATATACAATAACCGTGGCAGCTTTGCCTCCGTATACTCAGCTGTATGTGGTTCACACAAAGACTCTTGATTGGGTTTCGGCAATACAAAGTGGCTGTCACACAGATATATCCTGGGTCAGTAGGGGAATGGTAATTCCTTAAGGAGAGCACTTAGAAGGTATGAGGAGACTTATAAGGCCATGCATGCTCCTCTGGAAATTTATGCAAAAAGGGAAATACAGAACAATACATCTACAGCGCCATCTATAAGAATATACTTATAGGTGGCGCTGTAGAGACATTTTGAATCTTCCCATTTGCACAGATACATTGTGTCAGGGATTTGAGCTCTTGAGGAAGAATTATGCCACCAACTGTAGTCATCCAGAATGTCTTTGAGTTTACTGCTTTTTTTTGCCCCTGGAGATCAATGACAGTGAGGATCTGCTGCTTGGGATCCCCACTGATCAGCTGATCATCCGGCTCGTTGTCATTGCAGCAGGCAGGATATTGTCAATGGGTAGTCAGGGCCGTGAATGTAATTGAAATCAATGAAAGCAATGTCTCCTATTACACTTCTGTCTCTGACCGCAATGAGGAGCAGGAAGTGTAATAGGAGGCTTCACTCCCATTGAAATCAATGAGAGTGAAGCCATCTACTACCGGCCCTGACCACCAATGAGGACATCCAGCCTGCTGTACTGACAGCAGGCCTGAAGATCAGAGGAAATCCCAAGTGGTAGACCCCAACCAATCAACTACCGATGACCAATCCTAAGGATAGGTCACCGACAGTAAATGCTCAAAATACCACTTTAATATAGTTGGAAGCCTAAAGAAAAGTGCTGTCTTAGACAAACGTGGACAGAACCGCATTTGTTACACACCCTCTGTGTGTAATTTAGTCTATATGTGTTTGTACGTACGAGTGTGTGTGCTTCTAGCCTAATGCTGCAGGGAAACACAGGTAGGTTATAAGTGTGTAACAAGGCCTACAGGAGATGTGGATCCACTGGGTTGCTAATGGTTTGGACTAAGAAGGGAGCACAGTCTAGAGCATCATGAGATCACTATTAACCCCCAGGGATCTAAGCATCCAACAGCGATTCCCCAGGTCATTACCCCTGGAGTAATCCCCATTAGCTCCATACAGCTGACATGTAGATGAACTCACGACACCAAGTTGGTAGGCAGAATTCGGTCAATAACGATAAAAAGGCAAAGGCCAGTAATGGAGGTATCAGGAATATCACACCTTAGCCGACTACTGGGACCAAATGGACCTTACTGTTTAGGCTCAGACTGGTGAGGAGGATTCTCATAAGATCCAAGTCTCCTGGACACTGGCCGATGATAGTCGCTATTAGCACCACTAGACTTTTAGGAACAGGACTTCTGTGTAGATGTGAACACTGGCAAAGTGGCACAATCCAAGAGCAGAGTGGCAGCCAGGAGAAGGAAGCCAGATGGCACATATGGTAAAGGCTTCCCTCAGACTTGCATTATTTTTCCCTCGCTCAGCTCTGTCTTTAGAGGATGGGAAAGGGGAAAAATGAAAGTGTTGGATCTGGTACTGACGTACCTTAACGCCACCAGAAGTGGTGGGTGTACACCAGTGTTAGGCTGCTTGACAGCCAGATAACGCCCCCACTTCCTGATTGGCTGCAAAGCTTCTGCTTGCCTGGCTGGTGCAAGGTCTTAGGAGCGTGGAAAGAGTTTTTTCATCAGGAAGTGGGGGCGTCACCTGGCTGTCAAGCAGCCTAACACTGGTGTACACCCACCACTTCCGGTGGCGTCAAGGTACACCAGTACCGTTGAATCTGATACCTGCTGGACATGAACGGCACCGGACAGACCCCAGTCTCTACAACAGGGTTTATCGGGCTTCCAGCATGCCGATGGTATTTTCCAGGAGAAGATAGAGCAGAATACAGCACTATTTTGTCAGATACTTTGCGTAAATCTGCGCCAGAAGCTCCAAAGCAGATGAACATATCCTAAGCTGTTGAATCGTGACCAACTGAAAAGCTCAAAAATAAAGAAAAAATCTTATCTGACCATCAGAGACCGTAAATATTCTGAACTCGAAACAGAAGCCGAGCCTGAAGCCTAACCTTTAGGCATGTAAGATAGAAGCTTTGATAAATGACCGGATTACGTTGTTTAGCATTTGTGAAATCGTTCTTGGCAATGATTTGGCCTGACAAAACATAGGATTGTGTTACACCACGTATTAAAGATGTCGCAGAACAGCAGCTTTGTATACGGACCAATATTGGTCAGAGCGCGTTCATAAACCGTGCCGGCATTGTGAAGAGAGAGGAGGAAAATACATCACATATCATATGACTCCGGAGCAAGTCAATGAGAGGCTTCTGCTCTTTGGATACACCCAACACCCTGAGGATACTCGCTCCACCATATAATTATTACATAAATACAATGGTTCATTTAATAGGGTTATAAACGGATTCCAGTAAGAGTAATCAACACTGATCTTGTTTGATAGCTAACATCTTGTAAAAAAAAGTGGTCCTGCCATCTGACGTAGCGCTCGGCTCTCTCCGTATCTCCCAAAGAGGGATCCATGGAGGCAGTGGATCCATGTTGTCCGGCAGGGGTTGGTTCCAGGGACTCATTTATACCATATCCTGTGGATATGACATATATGTTTGTACCTTTTTTTTCAGGTGAAACTTCCCGCCCTAAAAACTCATGTTATGTTAACGGGTATCACAAGGCGGTTAGTGGTTCATGTAGATTACATCTTTTTCATAACACTGACCGTAAGCGATGGAAATCACTACGTCTGCTATACACCCAACCACCTTATTGTGGACAGATCCTTACATATTGCCTATCCCCATTAGGAACTGCTTTCTGGCAAAGACCTGGCTTGCTTTATGAGATCGTATGCTTCGGCAATGCCAATCTCCAATAAACCGGGTCCTTTTACTCCACTAACTGATAATCCATTATTTGGCAATGTTTGCCCCTCTTTCACCTCTCTCCATCTCCCTGCTAAAGGATGTCATGGGTCCCCTGGCCTACATCCCCTATCAGATTTCCCATAAATGTCAGAAGAACTATAAAATCTTATCCCAGTGCTATACATGCTCAGAGATTCTTCATAAAAAGTTTGTACAACTCCAAATTCCGGCTGGCGCTGTCCTTTTTCTGGGTTCTTATTTACATGTGACCGGTCTGATACCTTTTTGGAAGGTGATCTTTGAATTAAATAACATAGTATATAACAGCACTATTCCTCCAACCCATAAGACAACGTTACTTGCTTCCAGGCCTCATTTCCAAGGTGAAGAAAGGGCAGTTACATTTCATGGGCGCGGCCAAATTCTGATTCCAAGATATTGGAAATCATACTCTATCTCTTCTAGAACAGAATTTGCAACCTGTCTGTTATGTTGGAGTGCAGGACTTCTGCTCCTTGCCTGCAGAAACGTACATAACCCTTAACTGAACGATAAGTATCTGGACATAAAGCGACACCGCTCGGATATATACAGAATAGTATTATTAGACAAGCCAAGTATACAACATACAAATATACTGTCACACCAACAACAGGGAAACATCTGACTCCGGACAACACCAAGAAGGGAAACCTAACTACAAGCGGAGTAATCGTCCTAATAAGTACGGCCTCACACCAGGAACCAAGACTAGAACTCACCCTCCCTCAACAGGCAGTAGAGAGCAGCGGAACAGATAATACACATAAGACAAACTCGGCAAACAGATAAACATGAACAACAAACACAGGCAAACCCCCAAGACCAGAGAACAGATCAGACAAGACATAATTCAGACACGGGTGTCTTCACAACTACAGCCGGATGGAGAAGTCAGGCGTCGGCACACCTGGGGGCCGAGGGGAACTCGGGCGTCGGCACACCTGGGGACCGAGGGGAACTCGGGCGTCGGCACACCTACAGAATAATAAGAAGGTGTAATGACCAGCATCCTCTAGCGAGTGCAGCTGGTATTTATGTTCACAGACCCCAGGTGATTGGCTGGTTGGATCAATCCACACAATTAGCCAGCCAAATCAACCCAACCTGCGGAGCTGTGCTCCTCAAACTGCTTAGTACTACAAGACCCAGCAGCACAAGCCATCACGACGTGCATCTCAAGTGCACAGAAACCCAGTAGAAACGCAAAGCGGCCATTATTCATATGCAACTGTTTTTATGTGGTAAGCAAATAAAAATATAAGATTTTTAACTGAGTGCTGCATATTTTCATTAAGAATTTTTCTGGAGTTCTATCTGAGAATACTGGACCTTTGTCAAGATGTCTGACTGTTAAAGAGCAGATATACTTTCAGCTAACTTTTTACATGTCCTAAAGACATGCCAAAAGATTTGATCAGTAGGGGGTCTCGCTGCTATAATCCCCACTGATAGCTAGAATGCGGAGGCCACAGTGCTCACCCGAGTGCTGATTCCCCTTGTCTGTCCTTGGTGCTTTTTGGCTCCTACTGGCAGCTGGAGACAGACTCATAAAAGGCGAATATGAACCTTCTATACACCTCTATGGGGCAGTCTTCAGCTGCTCAGAGAAGCCAAAAAGCAGCGATGACACCGAAGAGGCAAAGCACTTGGGTGAGCACTGCAGTCCCCTCATTCTGGAGATCAGTGAGGTCACAGCAGCGACACCCTCACTGATTAAAAAACTTTTAACTTGTCTCTATGAAAGTTAGTTGAAAGTAGCACGGGCTACTGAGATACAGAAACCTTACAATGAACTTTAATAATCTACTGATAGAGACCCCCACAAACACCGTACAATAGTGGGCTTCCCATATTTAGCTGTGACTTTGCTTTGAAGCTGGGTGCAGCTCATTATCTTCTATCTACAATGTCATTAGCCATGCTTTACTTACTCATTTTCTGTGTGGTCAGTGCCCCTCGGCCCCCTCCAGTCGCTCGCTCAGATTGTCACATTTTCCCTGCAGCTGTCATGCCTACTGTCTAAACAAGACACATGCGAGGCCGGCCGTCCGGAGACCGCCGGTCACATGGGGCTATGAATGCACTGACTAAACATAGCTAATACAAAGAGAGATCCCTGACCGGGCCCTGCTGAGCCACCAGTTCACATCAACTAAAAATGGCTGCCCTTTCAGCTTCTGCCAACTCCTTATTGGCCGAACCGTCTTATGCAACTCCGCCGGTCTACAGTATAAAACCTACACTACCAATTGACAGAGACTTACTTAGATTAGAGACCTCCTGCTCATGACTTCTTGTGTTAGGGCACAAGGACATCATAAAGGAGGTCCTCAGCCCAAGACAACCCACCGTGCAGCAGAACGTAGAGCGGCTCATCAAGGGTAATTGCACAAGACAGAGTTCTTTGTAGAAAAGTTTGCGACCGCCCCATTCACCTCAATGGGCGTTGATCAAATCCATGCAGCCAACAAACACTTCTATGTGTAGAACGGATTGTCAGATGCGAAAATGTTTCCATTGAATCTGCGCATTTCAACGGATCCCAATAGTGGCCCCCTGCGGGGCTGAAGGGGTCTTCTGGCGCGGCTGTCACAGCAGTGGCAGAGAGTTGGAGTTCTCCCATTGCTTTCAATGGGGCCGGTGATGCTACCGCTGGCCCCATCGAAAATAATGGAGCTGCAATGCGAAATCACATGCTGTGATGTCTCTCCTGCATCGCATCACATTGCAGTCCCATGCAGGATAACATCACTCACTTAGGTCTTGCAAACGCACAAATTTCGCGCAATTTTCACGCCGGCGTGAAGGCGGTCTTGGGGAGCGCTCACACATTGCTGATTTGTTGCATATTTGTTGCAGATTTCACGTCCTTAATTTTATGTCAGTTGAAAAGTGCAAATATGCCCCAAAATCTGCAGCAGATCAGCAATGTGTGACGGCACTCATCATCATGCCGGCTCAGCCTCCATCATCAGCAGTAACAGCTCCGGCTCCCCCTCATTGTAACATTGCTAAGCAACATCACAACCAGCTCTCATCTCCTGTCCAGACCCGTCGCTGACAGTGCTGCCCGGCACAGATGGATCAGCTCCTGTGGGGTCACATGAGGACGGCTGCAGCTCTCCGCCACAGATCCTGACCACTATGTAGGCAGGGGACCAATTCAGGCAGACATGGGAGATTCTATAAATTAAGTGAAAGCTCATCGTCACTGAAAACCTGAACATTCAGATCAGAGTGTGGAGAATAAGACCAATATCTCATGCTGGTTATGTTCCCAGGTTGCTGCACACGGGTACTTTGTTCCGGAACAGATTGGATACATAATGTCCAACGTACAAAATGACTGATCAGAAAGATACAGAACATTTTAATTACATTGTAAATCAGAACCACAAACAGAGGATTCTGAATCCATGATTTCCGCTTCTGCCTGAGCCCCGCCTGTTCAGGAAATCACAAGGATTGCCGCAAGTAATTCTTATCCATAAGAGAAACTCATGAGATGCCCAATGACATCAGCTCTTAGGACATCAGTCTGACACATGGCTGCCCGCTGTGCCAAGTTCTCCAGTCTCTGATATAGTCATTCCCAAACGGGGGCCACGGCTGCCAGGCTGGGAATCACTCAGGCCACATTAAAAGGGTTATCCGTACATTGCAATTCCAAGCAGCGGCCACTACACAAGCATCGATCAGTACTTCCGCTTCCACCCCGATGCATCCCAGCGGGCACTGCCTGGAAAACCCCTTTAGGCTGGTTTCAAACAAGGGTGGATCTGCTGCAGACATCACCCCCGTGTGGCCCCAGCGTTGGGGTAGGCTTACACGTAGCGGAAATACTACGGATCTATCACAGCTGAAGATTGTGTGCCAAAATCAGCAGCTTTCCGCAAAAGACACACCCCATCAGTGTAAATCTTTACTTAAAATCAGCTGCGCTACCACAGCTCATTTCAGCGGATACTGCGCTCCCTCTCACATCCAAAGTCTTTGTGCTCTTGGCGCCTCCTTCACCGGGCACCTGGCGGCCTCTAGTGAGCGCAGCGTCCTTGGTGAGGTGATACAGAAGTCTTCAGCGGCGCTGCACTTACTAAAGGCCGCCAGGCGCCCAAAATATCAGAGGTAAAATCATAAGTCATGGTAAGCCACGCCCCCAGTCATGCCTTCTGATCCCAACCAGTTTTTGGTAGGGGCACCCATGGTAAAATTCTTTGCTCCAATTGGTAACTTTTTCTTCAATTATTTAGCAATTTCCTGCCTGACTTCTGCAGACGAGACGTCTGAACATATAGGAGTCATTTTATGCTTCTATTTCTGACTGAGGGCGCCTTCACACTGGTGATGAAATCGCACAATTTCCCAGCGCTGCGAGAAATCGCAAAATTCAGAAGCCAATGGCTCCTCTCAGATGTGCGATGTTTTAACACTTGTGATGCAGCGTGAAAACAAAATCGCAGCTTGTCCTATCTTTTTTTGATCTCGCCCATTGTTTATAATGGGGCCGGCGGTGACAACGCCAGCTCCGTTGAAATCAATGTAACACAATCGCTGAAGGAATCCCCTGCTGCAGCTGTCACAGCTGCAGCAGTGGGTCCTGATGTTCTCCCAAAAACAACACAATCAACTAATAGTAAATAGTTTCTTCCCCAGTGTATTCACAAAGTAAAATGAAATGTCAGATGAGATGCAGAGTGATAGAGTAAACTCTCCACTAAATGTCAGCAGTTTATCTGACTTAGCAGGTAAGTCTAGCTTTTATTGCGGCCAAAATGTTTGAAGGGTTTCTGGGCGAGAATGTGTGTAAGTGGCTAAGTAACTGGTCAGTGATAGAAAGCAGAGGGGGGTTATTAATGGTACATACTCTGATTGGGTCACCGTTACTACTGGGATACCACAGAGGGCGGTATTGGAGGAGTTACCATTACTAGTGCGTTACCAACAGGGGGCAGTATTGGAGAGGGTCACCGTTACTAGTGGGAGACCACAGGGGTTGATTTTGGGCCCTATTCTTTTAAATATATTTATAAATGACCAGGTAGAAGGATTGTGCAGTAAAGTAGCAACATTTGCAGTTGATACAAAACTATGTAAAGAAATGAACATGCGAGGAAGCAAGGCGTTTGCAAGAGGATCTGGATAAGTTGGGGGCAGAAAAGTAGCAAATGAGGTGTAACACTGATAAATGTAAGGTTCTGCACATGGGCAGGAAATACATGCCACCATTACATACTAAATAGGAAACCACTGGGGACACTGACATAGAAAGGACTTGGGGATTTTAGTTAACTGTAAGCTTAATTGGAGCAACCAGTGTCAGGCAGCTGCTGCCAAGGCAATAGGATCATGGGAGGGCCATTGAAAGAGGTCTAGGGGCACATGACGAGAACATTGTTCTTCCTCTTTACAAGTCACTGGTCAGATCACACATGGAATATTGTGGACAGTTTGGGGCACCGGTACTCAAGAAGGACGTATTAGAGTTTGAGTAGGTACAAAGGAGGGCAACTAAAGTAATAAATGGAATGGGCGGACTACAACACCCAGAGAGGTCATCAAAATTGGGATTATTTCGTTAAGAAAAAAAGTTGGCTGAGGGGCGACCTAATAACTGTGTATAAATGTATCAGAGGACAATACAGAGATTTCTCCCACAATCTATCTATACCCAGGACGGTGACAAGGGGGCGCTCTCTACATCTAGACAAAAAAAGGTTTCTACACCAACATATAGTCTGGAAAAAAAACATTTTTCCCACCACATGAGGTAAATTGCCATCTGCCTCATTAGGGTGTTTTTTGCCTTCCTCTGGATCAACAAGGGGGCGTGGAAGCCTTGCATACTGTGTTAGGCTGCCTGTCCATGGGCGTTGCGGTATCCCGCGGCGGATCTCCGCTGCGGAAGCTGCCGCCCGGGAGCTGTAGCGTGCAGATGGATCTCCGCGGTCAGCCTATCTGACAGATAGGCTGACCGCGGAGAATCGCAGCAATTTGATTCTCCGCTCGTGGACGGGGGTGGGAGGGGGGGGCTGTGCTTTCCATAGCAAGGCTGTGGCAAGCATGCATTGCGTTCTGCACAGCCAGATTATCGCAGCGGGGAACACAATCCAAAAGCTCCCGTGGACAGGCAGGCTTACTGTGTGACATAGGAGGGGCTTCTTTACTGTAAGAGCAGTGAGTCTATGGAACGCCCTCCTGAGGACTTGGTGATAGCAAACTCAAGAAAAGAGCACAATATTACATGTTACATCACTGATTACTTCGGGAAGGTCGGTGATCTGGGGATTATTCTGATTGTCAGATTGGAGTCAGGAAGGAATTTTTTCCCTTAAATGGGGAAAGTACCTTCTGGTTTTTTTGCCTTCCTCTGGATCAGCATTGGGGTTAATCGGCTGAACTGGATGGACGTTTATATGTCTTTTTTCAGCCTTACACACTATGTTACTAATGTAATGTGTACAGGCAGAGAGAGGCAGCCAGTAATGGCGCACTGCAGAGCCGCCTCCATTCTCACTTGTTTTCCTAATAATTTTGAGGTTTATTAGTCAGTTTTTTTTAAAATGAAACACGTTGCCATGGAAACCAGAGCCCGTATACATATGGTGCTTTAATGAAGGCTTCTGAAAATAGATACAGTAAGAGGTCTTAAAACAAAGTCTTCAGAGACTCCTGAGAACTGGCTGTGATACATCTCATTATAAGAACAGAGCACCGTCTGAGGTCTTATCTATTAGGTGGACTCAACGGGTGGGACACAAAAGGCACCGAGGGGTCCACCGATCAAACACTATCAGGGGCTTGTTACACTTGTTACAGGAGGGCACAAGCTCTGAAACATATGCATTACGCCCACCATAAATATATATATATGCACCCCTAAATTGTTAGAGCGCCCCCCCCCCCTCACAATTGTAGCTTGCTGTGTGTTGGGCAGTTTGATCCCTCTCCATCTCCGCAGCCTACAAGAACTGGATTATGGAGCATTGGTGACTAAGGCCGGGCTCACAGGGGCGGATTTAGCGATTGCCATCCGCGAGGACGATCCGCGGGCATGAAAGGCATGCATTTTTGATTTTTTGTTCACACTCGCGGATACAAGTTGCATATTCTGCAAGTGGAAAAAAATAACCACAGCATGCTTTATTTTGTTGCAGAATCCGCGTTGACGACCTCTATAGATGTCAATGGTGGCGTCCGACCCGCAGCCCATACGCAATTAACATTGCACATAAAGGCTGCGGTTACCCGCTACATCACTAAGCAACGGCGCGGGAAATACAAATAAACTCTTAAAAAAAACCTGTACTGCGCATGACTGACGGCGAGCCTCCATGGTCATCCGCAGTACAGTTAATTGAGGGATGCAGGGTTGCCTGCCAGAATCTGTTGCGGGCCCCCCGCATGTGGAATCCGCCCGTCTGTATGAGCCAGGCTCTCGGCTTTCTTTAGCATTATGTGGACAGCTGGGTATGTTTGTCCCTCCCCTGAGGAACAGAGCGCACTAGGATGCATCATGGGAAGAAGACAAGCCAGCAGAGGAGGTGTGATGGTCTGGGCAGTGTTCTGCAGGGAAACCTTGGGTACGACCATTTATGTGGATGTTACTCTCATACGTTCCATCCAAGGGCCACTCCACTGAAAACACATTTGTCCATCCCTGCCCCCCTCCTCTGATTGCTTGTCACACTCTGCATGTCTCTTGTTTATTGCAGTCCCTTCCATGCAGAGCAGCCTCCTGTCTGATGCTTATCAGGCATCATCTTGAGGTTACTTTCACATCAATTCCATGATGCATCAGCACCGCACTATAGGAACAGCTACAGACTGTACCATCTCTGCTGCAGGTAAAGCCTGCCATTACATTCTGTATTCCCCCACATAAGGTAGAGACCATAAGTATACAGTCAAGAGGATGAGCCGTGATCTCCTCTATAACAACTGTGTGACAGGAGCTGTGTGATCATTATCAGTAACTGTGATAGGAGTGTCGGTGTCCACCTCTAAGCATTCTCTGTGGGAGGTTCATGGAACAGCATCACACAAACTGAGAAAATGACTAGATCTAGTAAACCTGAGTAGGTCAGAAGTGAGATCACATGACCATTTGGGGAGAAGGAGGCGGAGCTTAAGACAGAAAGGTATAACCAAGGGAACGCAAGCTCACTTATATATATTAGGGGCTACGGAATGAGAAAAAAAATCACCGCAGTGCCCCTTTAATCATTGCTGTGTAGGGTCAACGGGGAAACAGACAACTCTAAATATTTAATCATGAGATTTCCAATGTGAACGAGCGGAACCTATTATTATATTATTATTATACAACATGTAATGCCAGAGGTTACAAATGACGGGGAACGTAGAGAACGAGAGGGAAATTAATTAACCCCTTAGTATCGGACAATATTTTACTGACCACACTAACCAGCTTTAACCGACACATACATCTTTTTAAGACGGTGGATTGGCTGAGTACTAACGGCCAGGCTCCTGCTCCAACCGCCAGGAGAGGAGAAACCTCAGATCCCTGCAGTTTAACCCCTGGCATGCCACCATCAGTAGCAACTGCAGAATGTAAGGAGATGATAAAGGGAGGGGGATCTTCTGTCACCCACAAGCACCTTGCAGTGTGATGGCAAGCTACGAATGGGTTTCCGTGGCAGCCAGGAGCCTAACAAAGGCCTCCATGTCTGCCCCCTAAGGCTGCCTGTACACGGGTGTATTTGAATTGCGTAGTCCGTGTGCATGCGACCTAACTCAGCCTATTAGGCCCTGGCTTCGGCAGAGTCTAAGGTACGTTTACATGCCAAGACAATCTTTCAAACGATTGAAAGAATGACAGTTTTAGCAATCATTTTGCAAAAAGTGTTAATGTCCATGAACACTTTATCACGTCGTTTGCGTGTAAGAGAGTCCCCGGGAGCTGTTTTTAGAGCCCAACTGTCGGCAGAATACAATGTAATCTCCCAACACCCGCATGCTGTCTGTGTTATCTCTCTCCGGCTGAACGATGGATTTTAGGCCCACCTTAAAATCATCGTTCAGCCAAAAAGTGCATGATGGCAGCATTTACACGCAACAATTCTCGCACATATGCCATCGTTTAACGAATATTGAGTGATAATCGTTGCATGTAAAGGGGCCTTAACAGACTGCTGTCATAGGCTTAGTAGAATGCACTACATAAGTAATGCAGTGTACTATTCTAATTAAAGGATTGCTCCTTCAAGTTCTCTACAAGGACTAAAAACTAGCATAGAAAAAGTTTGTCGCCATCTACATCCATAAGTCCAGTTTCCCTTAATAGATTTTTAAGGATGTGAAGTTAACACAAACGTGTTAAATGTACAACCCCGCACAGAAATAGGACATGCCGAGATTTGTTTTCCGCGTGTGTTTTCACGCGGACAAATCGCGGCCGTCTGCCTAGGATTGCGTTTTGCAAACTGAAACATTTTATTTTTATCTTAATTCTAATTCTCTGCTCCAGAAACCGATCAGCGAGAGGGATAATGGTGGAAAATAATAATGCCGGCGTGAACCCGCCTCACTGTACATCTGTACCGCCTCAGCCCCGTGGTCATCAGGACAACGCAGTCAGTCTACATGCAGTTCCTCCGATCGGACACTTGAGAACAAACAGGAATTGCGCTGCGTTGTGCTTTACTTGCAAAGTGCAATCTGCTTTTGGCCGTGTGCCATGACTTCCATTAGCGGCATCTCCTGTGCCCGCTGGTGACCCGCACGTTATAAGGACGGCAGTAAAACCTCCTCCTGTGCTCCTCCTATCAACTTACACAGCAAATGCGCCGAGCAGACTGAGACAAAGCGATATGTGACAGGTGGCACACCGAGGGTGGGATGAAAGAGACCCCCACAGGGATGAAAGGCTGTTTCCAGCCGCAAATAAGGGAGATGGAATAATACCTCCAAAGCGCCACCTATTGGAAGGCAGCATTCCTGCAAGTCAATGTTAGGCTCTTTATACAAGCCCTGTAACAATGACCGAAAATTGAAAGCCAAGCCAGACACCATGTGAGAATGCCTTGCATCCAGGGCTTTTCAGAAGGATTATGAGGGCGAGTGTGATATCAGGCCATGAAACTCAGTCTGATATCACGCTCACAAATATGTGATATCCCTGTGGATGTGAGGCCTATTTGTGTTAAAACCGCCTTGCATCACTTCGGTGAAGTAACGGAGTTTCTCTCATTGTTTTCATGGGGATGCCTCGCATCGCACTTGAGTGCGCCTAGAGAATGGTGTGAGTCTGCCACCGGCCCCATTGGAAACAGTGTGCGACGTGATGCCAGGGCAAGCCCAAAGATAGGACATGCCATGTCTGTTCCTCACATCGCAACTCGGGAAAAAAATTGCTCCTGTGTATGATCCCATTCAAAATTATGGAGTTCGTATGCGTACGGGATTTGTGCGGCCCTCAAAGCACAACTCTCATGGGATTTTCTCGGCTGTGTGAAAATGGCCTTTTTTTTTTGTTTTGCCATCTGATCGATCAGACAGAAATAGCAGCGGTTCATGTGAACGGGGACATGCGTCTGCGCTTCTTTTATTGCTCGGACGAACAGCCGGAGAAGACCCCTCTCACAAATGTGCAAAGTTTTGTAAAAACCGACGCAGGTTGGTTGTTACCCCTTGGGTGATTTGTTCATCTTCAGATGAAGACGATGGTGGGGATCTAACGATCAGTATTGCCACAGCCCTCCCATCCAGAAGGACGTCACCTCCTTATTCCAATGAGCAGAGACAGTCCCAGAGTTCTAGAAAGTCACTTTAAAAAAAACTAAAACATCTATCGGTCGGCCCTGCTGCGTCCATCGGTCGGCTCTGCTGCGTCTATCGGTCGGCTCTGCCTGCACACATCCGGATTAAATTGCGTCTCATGTGAGTGATGTTCGCGCTCCATAAATAGCTAAAAAACATTTCCAGCAGCACAAAAAACTATTTCTACAAAATCCGGTTTGGGTGCAACGAGTGAAACTAAGGAAGCAGAGAACTAAGGAAGCAGAGAACAAAGAACGCTTCTCATGGATGACAAGTACCTGGAAGTCAGTGCTGTGCAGGCACAACTACACCGCTGCAGAACATTCCATAACCGAGGATCGCTCGTAAGAGCTCCACGTGCCCCCTAGTGGTCAAGTGTGTATTGCACAGATTACACAGCATATTGTAACTGTAGAGCTCTCCCTGGAGCCACTACAACGACATTTATGGTGCGTTCACACCTAGCTGACTTGCTGTGGATCTTGTCACAGGCTTTGCAGCGGATCTACAGCAGATATATCCCTTTTAATATGAATTCAATTGGTAGGGTGAGATCTGCTGCAGATCCGCAGCAAAATCTGCAAGACATTCCGCAGCAAAGCAGCAGTGTGTGAACGCACAGACAACCCGCTGCAGTCTAGTAGGAGATCTGTGAGCTGACTGTGATATCATTAGCCGTAGACCCGGTATTATCAGGGCTTGATGATGTCATTTTATAGCCAAGGTGCCTGGCTTTAAGAGGACACCAAGAGCATGTGGCCAGTGCTTACACAGCCGGAGCTACAGCCATTTGTATTGGGGTCGGGAATACTTCATTTACAGCTGTCACTTTCAGTCAGCGTGTGCAGAGCAGAGAGGAGGGAGAGCAGTGTGATCACAGAAGGTCTATGCTTCTCCTGCTCTGCCTCAGGGAAGGGGGACATGTTCATGTTATAACCCCACATCACTCAGAGAGCAGATTTGCTCTCTGACTGTCACATTTGGCGTTTTCCCCAGAAAAGGAATAAAATGATGAGGACGTGCTCAACGAATCCCTCCTTTACACTGGTTAACCCCACAGATGCTGCAGTCCTTGCTGACCCCGCTCTGTCTGCAGTGTCGCCCATATAGAACAATAGGGCTGCCTGCGCATAATACGCTGTGAAATAGAGCACGCTGCGTGTTCACGAGCGTATCTACACGCAATGAATACACGCTAATGTGAATGGATCAATGCAAGTCTATGTAGTGTCATGGACTCCATTCACCGCATGCATGGCGAGTGTAATACGCAGTGAAAATACGGTCATGTAAATGAGCCCTAAGGGTGCGTAATATGCAGTAAATAGAGCCTATTCATTTCAATAGGTTAATTCACAGCTGCATAAAAAGAATGCAGCATGTCCTAGAATGGCGCATCATAATAGCCTGTTGACATTAACAGGCGTGCAGAATTATGCTGCATATTTACGTAAAAAACTGCTAACTGGCAGAAACGTGCAAGATATCAGCGTATTTCAGCCTGAAATATGCTGCCTAATCACTTCATTCAATTTGTATAGCGCCAACTTACCACATTCGCTTACCACACGGTCATTAGCGGGCGTTTACAGGGGCCACTTGAACACACAATCTCGCAATGCACAGAAATCGCACGTAAAAAGAATGCATTATTTTAAAAGGGCCTATTGACACGCGTGGTTTGCGATGCTGCTTCGGAGAAATATTGCAGCATGTCCTATTTTTGGCGATACCCGACAGGAGCAAGAATAATAATTGCGTGGCATTCGCATGTGAATGCGGCTTTCATGCGAGTGATTTCTTGTTTTTACTATTGGAATAACATGCAATTTCCTTCATGTTCTTCACGCACTTCAAAAATCATAAATCTAGCTTTGCGTGTTTCTTGCAAAACGCATCACATTTGTATAAAAATGAGTTGGTATACAAGTGCGAGATCAGCCGGAGTCCCTCGGACCGCTACGATACTCGCCCGTGTGAACGCACCCTGCACATTGGGTTTACAGACCTGCTGACTTGGGGAGTTCAACCTTGTAGTTAGTACAGAAGGGCTCCCCAACCTTCCCACTCCAGAGAATCCCGGGAACCCCCTACAGCAGCTCTACGGTCAACGCTCCTCGCAGTCTTCTCTGGTGTCATGAAAGAAACATCTAACCACAAGGGGGCAGTCAGCAGCTGCGGTAGATGCTTCTTACTTATCTCTTTACAAAAACTCCTAATCCAGAGCTTCACAAGCTGTAGAGTTCAAGATGGAATCAGCAAATTATTGGATCAAAAAGGACCCAACTATTGCACACAAAAAAAGTGGCCCCAGGTGATCAATAAATTCTTTAAATTTCAGTTTTCCTGCACAGATTGGAAGATGAAGTAATGCAGTTACCTGGTTGCTGTTGGGGGGGGGGCATTCGTTTTCATAAAGCAGAGCATGTGCACCAATGCAAATAACTACTAAAGGGTACCAGGAGAAAGGGAGTTACAGATTCCTTTAGTGCAGGGGTAACATGGTAACATAGTATAGGCCGAAAAAAGACATGTCCATCCAGTTCAGCCTATTACCCCCAATGTTGATCCAAAGGAAGCCAAATGAAAAAAAAAACAATGAGCTAGAAGCCAATTTTCCCTCATTTAAGGGGTAAAATCTTCCTTCCCGGCTCCAATCTGGCAATCAGAATAATCCCCGAATCACCGACCCTTCTGAAATCATTAATGATTATGACATGTAATATTGTATCACCAGTCCCCTCTTACACTCTTTCACAGAGTTGGCCATCACCGCATCCTCAGGAAGAGAGTTCCATAGTCTCACTACTCTTACAGTAAAGAACCCCCTTCTATGTTGGTGACGAAATCTTCTTTCCTCTATCTGTAGAGGGCACCCTCTTGTTACACTTATTTTCACTGAGGACCACATCAGCTTATGATTGCCTTCAAAGAGCCGGTTCTAATTGTAAGACTGTATTTTAAAGAGTATATTAAAAGCAGGAGGGGGTAGGGAGATGGATCAGAGCGAGGTTCTAGTCCAGAACAATTGGGGCACAAGTCCCCCAACACAGACTCCTGACTCTAAACTGCCAGGTTGTCGGAGAAAAGAGGAAATTATGGGAGTTAGTAGAACCTGGTCAAAGGTTCCCAAAAAACTCTTTAGGGCAGTGCCCTTACTCACTGGGGCAGTAAAACACAATATCCCCTCTGATCCGTGCAGCAGCCTCACAGGATATGGACAGGCGGGCTGGAACAGACGGTCCTCTGCAGGATGGTAGAGAGAACAATCCGGGATGTTAAGCCACCTGACGGTCTGAGCCTCGGCAACCAGTGCTGTTCGGCAGGATAGGCTCAGCCGGAGAAGTAGATAGGGGCACATACCAAAGGCTCCGGGGGCTGCAATAACAGTCACAGCGCTCAGTCCGCATGCACTGTCACAGTGTAGGACTAATATGGCGGCCACGATCCCGATACCCAGCAGCAGACTGCAAATGAGTCCACAGTGTGCTAGAGGGTCTTCCCAGCACAGTGCAGAACCCTCTGATCTAGAAGAGGCTCTTCTGCTTCCAGACCTTGCGAGACACATTAACATGGCAGGCCGTGTTTGGCACATGAGCCTTGAGTTTGACGCCTACTTTAGCAAATTTCTCACATGAAAATACATTTACTATGAATGAAAACTTTTTAATACTTTGTAAAGTTTCAACCCTTCAACAGCCTTCGATACACCGATGATACAATGTTGCTTGCAGAAAGTGAAAAGTATCTGGAATATCTGATCCAAAGAGTAAAAGAAGACAGTGAGCACATGGGGCTGTACCTCAACATAAAGAAGACAAAAGGTCATGACCACAGCCAGGAATTGGACAGGCCACGTAAAAATCGACAATGAGGAAACTGAAGAGGTTAAAGTTGTCCTCTTCCTCAGATCCAAGATTGACAGCAATAAAGAATCAGAACCAGAAATCAAATGAAGGATTGTGCAAAGCAGGGAATGGCACGGATGTGGAGGAGTAAGGATATTAGCGTTGCTACAAAGGTCCGGATGGGAAATGCAGTCGTGTTCACCATCTCCATAGACGCTTGTGATAGTTGGGACACTCAGTTAGGCAGATAGAAGGACAATTGATGCTTTTGGTGCTGAAGAAGAATGCTGTATACCGAGGACGGTAATGGTCACCAACAGGATGGTCCGAGAGCGTATCAACCCAACAATATCGCTGGAGGGCAGAATCCCCAAACAGCGGCTCTTATACTTTGGACACATCATGCGAGCCAATTCTCTGGTGCTGGAGAAGAATGGTCTATACCGAGGACGGTAATGGTCACCAACAGGATGGTCCGAGAACGTATCAACCCAACAATATCGCTGGAGGGCAAAATAACCAAACAGCGGCTCTTATACTTTGGACACACCATGCGAGCCAATTCTCTGGTGCTGGAGAAGAATGGTCTATACCGAGGACAGTAATGGTCACCAACAGGATGGTCCGAGAACGTATCAACCCAACAATATCGCTGGAGGGCAAAATCCCCAAACAGCGGCTCTTATACTTTGGACACATCATGCGAGCCAATTCTCTGGAAACATCACTGATGCTCGGCACAGTCAGTGGGTGATGAAGAAGACGACGACAAAGAACACACTGGCTGGACGCAATCAAGGCGGATACAGACATGTACGAGGAAGAACTGAAAGAAGCGGTCAAGGATAGGAAAGCATGGAGAACAATGATCCACAGAGTGACCAAAAGCCAGCCTCAACTGAACGGGAATTCATCATCAAAGGTTCGAATGAAGCTATGGATAAGATCATACACTGAAGATCAGCTGTTCCAGTGATCACACTGTATCATGCAGCGGTCTGTTCATTTATACATCACTGCACTTGGATTTTTGCCTCCGATGTTCATTTTTGGCTCCATGACAGAGGCTGCCAACTTCTAGGTAACATACAGCCGAAGGCCGCTGTCACATTGGCGTTAGGGTCAGTTCAGGACTTCCATCTCTCTGATCTGTTTTGGAGAGGATGAAACTGAAATAAAATGGAAACAATAGATTCGTTTTTTTCCCCCCATTGATTTCAATAGGGTTTAAAAAAAAAAACGAAAAGTTAACGGAGAGGCCTCAGTTTGCTTCCATTCCGTCACGTTTCTGGTTTTTTTTGGATGGAAAACTAACGCTGCAGAATGCCCAAATTTTTATGTCCAAAAAACGGAAACCTAACGGAACGGAAGGAAACTGAAGTCTTTCTGTTTGACTTCATTTTTTTAAAAACCCTATTCAAATCAATAGGGTTAAAAATCGGACTTTTTTAGTATTTTTATTTTAATTTCAGTTTCTCTCCTCCAAAAGGGGAACGGTCATGTACTATGGCCTGTCACACTATGTGTAGTAATACAGTAGATGATACTACTTTGTGAACGGTCTTGTACTATGGCCTGTCACACTGTGTGTAGTAGATGATACTACTTTGTGAACGGTCTAGTACTATGGCCTGTCACACTGTGTGTAGTAATACAGTAGATGATACTACTTTGTGAACGGTCATGTACTATGGCCTGTCACACTGTGTGTAGTAGATGATACTACTTTGTGAACGGTCATGTACTATGGCCTGTCACACTGTGTGTAGTAATACAGTAGATGATACTACTTTGTGAACGGTCATGTACTATGGCCTGTCACACTGTGTGTAGTAATACAGTAGATGATACTACTTTGTGAACGGCCATGTACTATGGCCTGTCACACTGTGTGTAGTAATACAGTAGCTGATACTACTTTGTGAACGGTCATGAACTATGGCCTGTCACACTGTGTGTAGTAGATGATACTACTTTGTGAACGGTCTAGTACTATGGCCTGTCACACTGTGTGTAGTAGATGATACTACTTTGTGAATGGTCTAGTACTATGGCCTGTCACACTGTGTGTAGTAATACAGTAGATGATACTACTTTGTGAACGGTCTTGTACTATGGCCTGTCGCACTGTGTGTAGCAAATGATACTACTTTGTGAACGGTCATGTACTATGGCCTGTCACACTGTGTGTAGTAGATGATACTACTTTGTGAACGGTCATGTACTATGGCCTGTCACACTGTGTGTAGTAATACAGTAAATGATACTACTTTGTGAACGGTCATGTACTATGGCCTGTCACACTGTGTGTAGTAGATGATACTACTTTGTGAACGGTCTAGTACTATGGCCTGTCACACTGTGTGTAGTAGATGATACTACTTTGTGAACGGTCTAGTACTATGGCCGGTCACACTGTGTGTAGTAATACAGTAAATGATACTACTTTGTGAACGGTCTAGTACTATGGCCTGTCACACTGTGTGTAGTAATACAGTAGATGATACTACTTTGTGAACGGTCATGTACTATGGCCTGTCACACTGTGCGTAGTAATACAGTAGATGATACTACTTTGTGAACGGTCATGTACTATGGCCTGTCACACTGTGTGTAGTAGATGATACTACTTTGTGAACGGTCATGTACTATGGCCTGTCACACTGTGTGTAGTAGATGATACTACTTTGTGAACGGTCTAGTACTATGGCCTGTCACACTGTGTGTAGTAGATAATACTACTTTGTGAACGGTCATGTACTATGGCCTGTCACACTGTGTGTAGTAGATGATACTACTTTGTGAACGGTCTTGTACTATGGCCTGTCACACTGTGTGTAGTAGATAATACTACTTTGTGAACGGTCATGTACTATGGCCTGTCACACTGTGTGTAGTAGATGATACTACTTTGTGAACGGTCATGTACTATGGCCTGTCACACTGTGTGTAGTAATACAGTAAATGATACTACTTTGTGAACGGTCATGTACTATGGCCTGTCACACTGTGTGTAGTAGATGATACTACTTTGTGAACGGTCATGTACTATGGCCTGTCACACTGTGTGTAGTAGATGATACTACTTTGTGAACGGTCTAGTACTATGGCCTGTCACACTGTGTGTAGTAGATGATACTACTTTGTGAACGGTCTAGTACTATGGCCGGTCACACTGTGTGTAGTAATACAGTAAATGATACTACTTTGTGAACGGTCTAGTACTATGGCCGGTCACACTGTGTGTAGTAATACAGTAAATGATACTACTTTGTGAACGGTCATGTACTATGGCCTGTCACACTGTGTGTAGTAGATGATATTACTTTGTGAACGGTCATGTACTATGGCCTGTCACACTGTGCGTAGTAATACAGTAGATGATACTACTTTGTGAACGGTCTTGTACTATGGCCTGTCACACTGTGTGTAGTACATGATACTACTTTGTGAACGGTCTTGTACTATGGCCTGTCACACTGTGAGTAGTAGATGATACTACTTTGTGAACGGTCATGTACTATGGCCTGTCACACTGTGTGTAGTAATACAGTAGATGATACTACTTTGTGAACGGTCTTGTACTATGGCCTGTCACACTGTGTGTAGTAATACAGTAAATGATACTACTTTGTGAACGGTCATGTACTATGGCCTGTCACATGTGTGTAGTAGATGATACTACTTTGTGAACGGTCATGTACTATGGCCTGTCACACTGTGTGTAGTACATGATACTACTTTGTGAACGGTCTTGTACTATCGCCTATCACACTGTGTGTAGTAGATGATACTACTTTGTGAACGGTCTAGTACTATGGCCTGTCACACTGTGTGTAGTAGATGATACTACTTTGTGAACGGTCTTGTACTATGGCCTGTCACACTGTGTGTAGTAGATGACACTACTTTGTGAACGGTCATGTACTATGGCCTGTCACACTGTGTGTAGTAGATGATACTACTTTGTGAACGGTCATGTACTATGGCCTGTCACACTGTGTGTAGTAGATGACAGTACTTTGTGAACGGTCATGTACTATGGCCTATCACACTGTGTGTAGTAGATGATACTACTTTGTGAACGGTCATGTACTATGGCCTGTCACACTGTGTGTAGTAGATGATACTACTTTGTGAACGGTCTTGTACTATGGCCTGTCACACTGTGTGTAGTAGATGATACTACTTTGTGAACGGTCTTGTACTATGGCCTGTCACACTGTGTGTAGTACAGGATACTGCTTTGTGAACGGTCATGTACTATGGCCTGTCACACTGTGTGTAGTAGATGATACTACTTTGTGAACGGTCTTGTACTATGGCCTGTCACACTGTGTGTAGTAGATGACAGTACTTTGTGAACGGTCATGTACTATGGCCTGTCACACTGTGTGTAGTAGATGATACTGCTTTGTGAACGGTCATGTACTATGGCCTGTCACACTGTGTGTAGTAGATGATACTACTTTGTGAACGGTCTTGTACTATGGCCTGTCACACTGTGTGTAGTAGATGATACTACTTTGTGAACGGTCATGTACTATGGCCTGTCACACTGTGTGTAGTAGATGATACTACTTTGTGAAGGGCTTGTACTATGGCCTGTCACACTGTGTGTAGTAGATGATACTACTTTGTGAACGGTCTTGTACTATCGCCTATCACACTGTGTGTAGTAGATGATACTACTTTGTGAACGGTCTTGTACTATGGCCTGTCACACTGTGTGTAGTAGATGATACTACTTTGTGAACGGTCTTGTACTATGGCCTGTCACACTGTGTGTAGTAGATAATACTACTTTGTGAACGGTCATGTACTATGGCCTGTCACACTGTGTGTAGTAGATGATACTACTTTGTGAACGGTCATGTACTATGGCCTGTCACACTGTGTGTAGTAATACAGTAAATGATACTACTTTGTGAACGGTCATGTACTATGGCCTGTCACACTGTGTGTAGTAGATGATACTACTTTGTGAACGGTCATGTACTATGGCCTGTCACACTGTGTGTAGTAGATGATACTACTTTGTGAACGGTCTAGTACTATGGCCTGTCACACTGTGTGTAGTAGATGATACTACTTTGTGAACGGTCTAGTACTATGGCCGGTCACACTGTGTGTAGTAATACAGTAAATGATACTACTTTGTGAACGGTCTAGTACTATGGCCGGTCACACTGTGTGTAGTAATACAGTAAATGATACTACTTTGTGAACGGTCATGTACTATGGCCTGTCACACTGTGTGTAGTAGATGATATTACTTTGTGAACGGTCATGTACTATGGCCTGTCACACTGTGCGTAGTAATACAGTAGATGATACTACTTTGTGAACGGTCTTGTACTATGGCCTGTCACACTGTGTGTAGTACATGATACTACTTTGTGAACGGTCTTGTACTATGGCCTTTCACACTGTGAGTAGTAGATGATACTACTTTGTGAACGGTCATGTACTATGGCCTGTCACACTGTGTGTAGTAATACAGTAAATGATACTACTTTGTGAACGGTCTTGTACTATGGCCTGTCACACTGTGTGTAGTAATACAGTAAATGATACTACTTTGTGAACGGTCATGTACTATGGCCTGTCACATGTGTGTAGTAGATGATACTACTTTGTGAACGGTCATGTACTATGGCCTGTCACACTGTGTGTAGTACATGATACTACTTTGTGAACGGTCTTGTACTATCGCCTATCACACTGTGTGTAGTAGATGATACTACTTTGTGAACGGTCTAGTACTATGGCCTGTCACACTGTGTGTAGTAGATGATACTACTTTGTGAACGGTCTTGTACTATGGCCTGTCACACTGTGTGTAGTAGATGACACTACTTTGTGAACGGTCATGTACTATGGCCTGTCACACTGTGTGTAGTAGATGATACTACTTTGTGAACGGTCTTGTACTATGGCCTGTCACACTGTGTGTAGTAGATGACAGTACTTTGTGAACGGTCATGTACTATGGCCTATCACACTGTGTGTAGTAGATGATACTACTTTGTGAACGGTCATGTACTATGGCCTGTCACACTGTGTGTAGTAGATGATACTACTTTGTGAACGGTCTTGTACTATGGCCTGTCACACTGTGTGTAGTAGATGATACTACTTTGTGAACGGTCTTGTACTATGGCCTGTCACACTGTGTGTAGTACAGGATACTGCTTTGTGAACGGTCATGTACTATGGCCTGTCACACTGTGTGTAGTACAGGATACTGCTTTGTGAACGGTCTTGTACTATGGCCTGTCACACTGTGTGTAGTAGATGACAGTACTTTGTGAACGGTCATGTACTATGGCCTGTCACACTGTGTGTAGTAGATGATACTGCTTTGTGAACGGTCATGTACTATGGCCTGTCACACTGTGTGTAGTAGATGATACTACTTTGTGAACGGTCTTGTACTATGGCCTGTCACACTGTGTGTAGTAGATGATACTACTTTGTGAACGGTCATGTACTATGGCCTGTCACACTGTGTGTAGTAGATGATACTACTTTGTGAAGGGCTTGTACTATGGCCTGTCACACTGTGTGTAGTAGATGATACTACTTTGTGAACGGTCTTGTACTATCGCCTATCACACTGTGTGTAGTAGATGATACTACTTTGTGAACGGTCTTGTACTATGGCCTGTCACACTGTGTGTAGTAGATGATACTACTTTGTGAACGGCCATGTACTATGGCCTGTCACACTGTGTGTAGTAGATGATACTACTTTGTGAACAGTCATGTACTATGGCCGGTCACACTGTGTGTAGTAATACAGTAAATGATACTACTTTGTGAACGGTCTTGTACTATGGCCTGTCACACTGTGTGTAGTAGATGACACTACTTTGTCAACGGTCATTTACTATGGCCTGTCACACTGTGTGTAGTAGATGATACTACTTTGTGAACGGTCATGTACTATGGCCTGTCACACTGTGTGTAGTAGATGATACTACTTTGTGAACGGTCTTGTACTATGGCCTGTCACACTGTGTGTAGTAGATGATACTACTTTGTGAACGGTCTTGTACTATGGCCTGTCACACTGTGTGTAGTAGATGATACTACTTTGTGAACAGTCATGTACTATGGCCGGTCACACTGTGTGTAGTAATACAGTAAATGATACTACTTTGTGAACGGTCATGTACTATGGCCTGTCACACTGTGTGTAGTAGATGATACTACTTTGTGAACGGTCTTGTACTATGGCCTGTCACACTGTGTGTAGTAGATGATACTACTTTGTGAACGGTCTTGTACTATGGCCTGTCACACTGTGTGTAGTAGATGATACTACTTTGTGAACGGTCTTGTACTATGGCCTGTCACACTGTGTGTAGTAGATGATACTACTTTGTGAACGGTCTTGTACTATGGCCTGTCACACTGTGTGTAGTAATACAGTAGCTGATACTACTTTGTGAACGGTCATGTACTATGGCCTGTTACACTGTGTGTAGTAGATGATACTACTTTGTGAACGGTCATGTACTATGGCCTGTCACACTGTGTGTAGTAGATGATACTACTTTGTGAACGGTCTTGTACTATGGCCTGTCACACTGTGTGTAGTAGATGATACTACTTTGTGAACGGTCTTGTACTATGGCCTGTCACACTGTGTGTAGTAGATGATACTACTTTGTGAACGGTCATGTACTATGGCCTGTCACACTGTGTGTAGTAATACAGTAAATGATACTACTTTGTGAACGGTCATGTACTATGGCCTGTCACATGTGTGTAGTAGATGATACTACTTTGTGAACGGTCATGTACTATGGCCTGTCACACTGTGTGTAGTACATGATACTACTTTGTGAACGGTCTTGTACTATCGCCTATCACACTGTGTGTAGTAGATGATACTACTTTGTGAACGGTCTAGTACTATGGCCTGTCACACTGTGTGTAGTAGATGATACTACTTTGTGAACGGTCTTGTACTATGGCCTGTCACACTGTGTGTAGTAGATGACACTACTTTGTGAACGGTCATGTACTATGGCCTGTCACACTGTGTGTAGTAGATGATACTACTTTGTGAACGGTCTTGTACTATGGCCTGTCACACTGTGTGTAGTAGATGACAGTACTTTGTGAACGGTCATGTACTATGGCCTATCACACTGTGTGTAGTAGATGATACTACTTTGTGAACGGTCATGTACTATGGCCTGTCACACTGTGCGTAGTAGATGATACTACTTTGTGAACGGTCTTGTACTATGGCCTGTCACACTGTGTGTAGTAGATGATACTACTTTGTGAACGGTCTTGTACTATGGCCTGTCACACTGTGTGTAGTACATGATACTGCTTTGTGAACGGTCATGTACTATGGCCTGTCACACTGTGTGTAGTAGATGATACTGCTTTGTGAACGGTCATGTACTATGGCCTGTCACACTGTGTGTAGTAGATGATACTACTTTGTGAACGGTCTTGTACTATGGCCTGTCACACTGTGTGTAGTAATACAGTAGATGATACTACTTTGTGAACGGTCATGTACTATGGCCTATCACACTGTGTGTAGTAGATGATACTACTTTGTGAACGGTCTTGTACTATGGCCTGTCACACTGTGTGTAGTAGATGATACTACTTTGCGAACGGTCATGTACTATGGCCTGTCACACTGTGTGTAGTAGATGATACTACTTTGTGAAGGGCTTGTACTATGGCCTGTCACACTGTGTGTAGTAGATGATACTACTTTGTGAACGGTCTTGTACTATGGCCTGTCACACTGTGTGTAGTAGATGATACTACTTTGTGAACGGCCATGTACTATGGCCTGTCACACTGTGTGTAGTAGATGATACTACTTTGTGAACAGTCATGTACTATGGCCGGTCACACTGTGTGTAGTAATACAGTAAATGATACTACTTTGTGAACGGTCTTGTACTATGGCCTGTCACACTGTGTGTAGTAGATGACACTACTTTGTGAACGGTCATTTACTATGGCCTGTCACACTGTGTGTAGTAGATGATACTACTTTGTGAACGGTCATGTACTATGGCCTGTCACACTGTGTGTAGTAGATGATACTACTTTGTGAACGGTCTTGTACTATGGCCTGTCACACTGTGTGTAGTAGATGATACTACTTTGTGAACGGTCATGTACTATGGCCTGTCACACTGTGTGTAGTAGATGATACTACTTTGTGAACAGTCATGTACTATGGCCGGTCACACTGTGTGTAGTAATACAGTAAATGATACTACTTTGTGAACGATCATGTACTATGGCCTGTCACACTGTGTGTAGTAGATGATACTACTTTGTGAACGGTCTTGTACTATGGCCTGTCACACTGTGTGTAGTAGATGATACTACTTTGTGAACGGTCATGTACTATGGCCTCTCACACTGTGTGTAGTAGATGATACTACTTTGTGAACGGTCTTGTACTATGGCCTGTCACACTGTGTGTAGTAGATGATACTACTTTGTGAACGGTCTTGTACTATGGCCTGTCACACTGTGTGTAGTAGATGATACTACTTTGTGAACGGTCTTGTACTATGGCCTGTCACACTGTGTATAGTAGATGATACTACTTTGTGAACGGTCTTGTACTATGGCCTGTCACACTGTGTGTAGTAGATGATACTACTTTGTGAACGGTCATGTACTATGGCCGGTCACACTCATGTAGTAATACAGTACATGATACTGCTTTGTGAACGGTCATGTGTTGTCACACATGACACACTATGGCCTGTCACACTGTGTGTAATAATATGGTAAACGAGAGTGTCAGCAGACAGAGCAGCTGTCAGTCACATAGTCTGCATTTCATACTTTACTTGTGTGTCAAAGCCCGTAGCTTGCACAGTCATGGAGACAAGGGGGAGGGAAAGGGACTTGTTATTTGTATACTCATTTTACTGCCCTCGGAAGGATGGAAGGCTGAGTCAACCTTGAGCCGCCTACCTGAACCATGCGGGGATTGAACTTGCAACCGTCAGGTCATGCGCGAGAGCTGAGGACTGCATACTTAACGCTCTGCGCCAGACGAGGCCTAACAATTATTACTATTATTATATTTCTATTTTTTTTTCAGTTTTTATGTCACAGCATTCAGAGAGGCGTAGTTTTTTTTACTTTCTCATGTTCTGTGGCTGTAGCTGTGTGAAGGCGTGTTTTTTGCGGGATGCCTTTTTTTCAATGACACTATTGTATATAACTTTAACAACTATTTCATGAAGAATAAAAACTGCCATTTTTCCTTCAATGATCGCTTACTATACGGTTTACATACCGTATCAGCCTTATATGATGGCAGGGATACCCGATAGGTGCTTTTTGTTTGGTTTAACACTTTTCCAAAATAAAAATCACTTTTCATGGTATTATTTTTTTCAAGAGAGAATAATTTTTTTTTTTTTTAATAAATAAACTTTATTTAATGGGTTATTCTGAGATTTTTATTTTTTTTGATGACCGACAATAGATAATTGGTGGACATCCACCACTCGGAATCCTGCAGATCAGCTGATTCCAGGGGCTGCTGTCACTGCAGGAAGTAGAAGTGCTGACCATAGCTTGGTGGCCAGGGTTGGTATTGCAGGCGCATCTTCCATTTTTTGAGCCGATCATCTACTAATGACTTGTCAGTCCATCAATACAGACAAATGTAAAAGGTCCCAGAATATCCCATTAGGTCCCACTAGGTGACCTGATAACAGGATCACTTCTAGAACACATTGGTATACAGAGTATACTAAAGTATTACTGTCCGTCAGCAAAATACTCACAGGCAGTTTATTAGTATGCATACAGCTATGCCAGACCTGGGGGCCCTTATTAGGGCCACAACAATGACACACGGTGATTTGTACCAGGAGCGACGCCACTGATGAGAAATTATTAGGGAGCTGCAATAATGCTGTACTGTATTCTAATATAATACCACTAAACTACACGGGTGAAACTCAAGGCCCGTGGGCCGAATCTGGCTATAATGAGGTCCGGATGCCGAAAGACCGACTCTCCCCTTTCCTTGGAGGATGCTACCAGCACTTGGCAGAGGGGGCAGCACCAGCACAGGGAGCCGGTGCCATCTTGGATTCTGAGCTACGGCGCACCTCCACACAGGTGGTGGCACAGCTCTGCCAGCCCTACCTGGGCATCCTAGCCACCCTCCAAGGTGGGTAGCTCAGTGCTAAAGAGGTTGAAGGAGAGAAACCCATCCCAGTGTATAGAGCTCCACAGCCGTGTAAGGAGTAGTTACCTTTAGGGCTCATTCACACCGGCGGGTTCAGTCTATGAAATACAAACCATTCTTACATTTTTTTTCACATATATTCACTGTGTTTTTCATAAGCGGAAAAAACCGCAAGAAAGTCCCACAGAAACCTCCGGCCTTCATGTATAAAAATGTAGCGGATACGCGTGTATCGTGCGTATTTATGCGATCGCACTGATTTTAATGAGCAATTTCGGTCTGTAATGCGACAAATATAGGATATGCTTTGATATTTCTCATGCGTAAAATATACATGTGAAACACGCAGGTCTGAATACCCAATCAAGGGGATTAAGCTGTCCGTATTACACACACAAAAAAAATACACGCACAATTACGCCTTTGTGAATGAGCCCTTATAAATGGCCCTTTGAAGACAACTATAATGCTGATGTGGCCCTCGGTGAAAAAGAGTTTGACACCCCTGCACTAAACATTGTAAAATACAGTAGATGTAATACAAACTAGAACGAGGGAGTTTGCTCATTCAGTTTTTCCTATTAGACATCACTATGGTAATATAGGTCACTACCCTGAATAGCGCAAGTAATTACATGAATATTTGCATGTAAATCGACTTTTCAATGTCACGACAAGGTTACGTGGCAGATTCCATGCTAATGGCGTGGTCACATGTACGTTACACACCTGTAATGGTGCCGGCATCTCTGTATTCTCTCTGACCCAGAGCATCTTCAGAGGCCACAGCTTCGCTTACATAGTGCTCCTCATGGATGCCTGTGGCACAGGCTAGGACTGCATTGTCGCTCGCTGGCGGAACGGGCACGATGACGGCCGAGGTGTCGTGTTGCACAGCTGTGGGGTCCAGCTTGGCAGGTTTCACGGGAATGTGCAAACTGCCATGGGGTGAAGCAGTTTTGGGGCCGCGGTCTAGTCGTCCATAAACTTTCCCAGGTTATGATTTCTAGAGTCATAGACAATCAGAAAGCTGTGGGGGAAAAGAGAGAGAAATGTTAACGTGGACGTGGGCCCTACAGGTACATATGATATGCGGAAAACTCAGATCAACATCAACGTTTAACTACTGCCGTGCCAGTCATCATCTAGGCACTTGTAAAGACTAATAGATGTTACAGTAACTAAAGCGTGTACCGACAGGCGCATGATCAGGACAGGAACCCCGACGGAAACCCACCAAGCCTGATTACTTAGGGGGTCAATGCCGAGAGCCTTTTAGAACCATTGTACGGCTCGTGACATCACCGCTCCGTTATCGTTCTACGGTTCCAAGTGGTTCTTGACAGCGTTGCTCCGTTGTCATGACTAAGGGCTCGTTCACATGAGCGTATTTGTAGAGCATATGACATGCACAAAACGCAGTGAATAGAACCCTTTTGTCTCAATGGGTTCATTCACATGAGCATATTTTTTCACGCGAGAAAAAAAATGCACAGCATGACCCATTTGGTGCACATTTGCGCAACACAAGAGCCCATTGAAATCAATGGTTTGTGTAAATGTGCACAAAATATGCAGAAAACATATTCCCGAAATAGGTAGGGGTCTTGAAATAAAGGGTTCCATAGCCGGATAGGTAGGGAGTACTGGTACCAAAACTTTCAAAAAGTTCCTCGCGATCTGTGAGTATAGCAGCCAGCTTCTCGTTGACCATAGTCCAGGACTATTTGATGTTAACAAGGTCAATACTGACCCCCTCCCGTCCTCATTGTGGGCTTACTGCACCCATCGCAGTGATGCGGAGATTGAATGGAGCGGCATTGACGGATTGCTCATTATTAGAGTTGAGCGAACGTACTCTGCCAAGCTTGATGCTCGTTCGAGTATTAGCATACTCGATGGTGCTTGTTACTCGAATGAGCATCAAGCCGTATTCGACCCCGCCCCAGTGTTTGGCTCCTCCCCGCCGCAGTGCGTGCCAATGGCACATTTTTTGACGAGAGAGAGACCGACCTAGAAAAAAAAAAAAAAAAGCTCGGCACCCGGCGTCCCACATACAAAAATGCTCGAGTCTCCCATTGTAGTCAATGGGGTTCGTTACTCCAGTAGAGCTCTCGAATTTTACGAAAAGCTCAACTCGAATAACTCGGACCCGAGCATTTGGGGGCTCGCTCATCTCTACTCCTTATTTAATAATGTCACATATCGGCTAACAATTAATTTCTAACAATTTTTGACACAATCACTTTATTTGTACATTCTTGCCTGAAATCCCTATTTAATCTTGAATAGGATTTATTTGCTTGCCTACATGGACTTCGGGGTGTTCGGACGCAGCAGATTTGGGTTAGCTTTCCACAGCCAAAAATCCACACCAGAATCCATGTCAAATGAAAGGCCGTAATCCGCTGCAGATCCTCGTCATTTGCATATTGGATTTACATACGTGATCGGGATTGTTTCTGCAGTATGTGCATGTATCTCCACATGTGACAACTAGATAAAAGGGACAGTCACAACAAACCTGCTACCTGTCACATCCTATGAGCCACGTAAACAGGGCCGCCCCAAGCCTCAATGCTGCCTGGGGCGAAATGTGGAACGAATACCTGGTCAACAAGGTGCATTAAGAAAAATAGGAAACCATACATTCCCACCAACAGACACTATGTGATTCGACCATCAGGTTAGTAACAGGACTGTATGACGAGCCAAGTCACAGGAAGACTCCATTGGCCAACCAAAAAGGACTGAACGTAGAGCATGTCACAATGGCTGCCCGGCTGTAAAGGAGGATCGGGCTGGGGTGACATCACTGTGCCAGCCCACGTGGTCCTCATGCTCTCGGCATGGAGACACTTCTTTGCCAGTGTATGGACAGATTGGTTGGCTGGGAGGTGGCATCCCAAGCAGCCAATCAGCTTTAGTTTTCATATATTTATTCCGGCTCCTTCTCGCAGAAAACACTGGTTGTACTCTTTGCCTGGCTGTTTTTGGCCCAGTCTGTGCCTCCTTGTCCTCACAAGCGTCTCAGTCCGGGTAAGGCCCCCTGTCCACGGCCAAGGCGAAATATTGCTAGCGATATTCCCCCACGGGAGGATAAGGTGGGGGAGAGCTGTCAGCTCTCTGCGGTGAGCCTATCTAACAGATAGGCTCCCCGTGGAGAATCGCAGCATGCCGCGATTTAAATCCCACGAGCATAGAATCGCTATGATTCTCCGCTTGTGGATGCTGACACTGCGCTTTCCATGGACAGGAGCCCTTAGTCTGCTAGTTATTTACTTATCTGCGGTGTCTGTACATCTTGTTCCCTGCACCTTACTGGTTTATTATCATCTTATTCTTGCCAATATTCCCTGTTACCATCTAAGAAAAGTCAGAGTCACCCAAGTTCCTGAGGTGGGGTCACCCTCATCAGGGCGAACCTCTGCCAGTAGGTAGGGTCTGCCAGTATCAGAGGGTTAGAGTCAGTTTTCCCATGTTTCCCGTTCTGTGTTTCCTATAACATTTTAGTGTTTAGAAGAAGAACATTTCACACAACGGGGACACTTTTAGTTTTCTTCTAATCAATACATATTAGTAAAGATTGTAATGGAATATATTTTCATATTTCAACAAGATGCTTAATATTGTAGAACGCTGACATTATACATGTTGGCAATATCATCAAAAAATGCAACATGTAAACCAATGCCCTACAGATGTCCTTGCAATTTTGTGCTACTGTGTTTCACCAAAAATAAGACCCAGTCTTATATTAAATTTTGTCCCAAAAGAGGCACAGGGTCTAATTTTCGGGGGGTGTCTCATACTCACCTAGCAGGTGTTGTTCGGTCCCTCCTGCTGGGCTGCGGCGCTCCTGCAGGCTTCCGTGCAGTCCTCAATGCCGACGGAGCATCTTTTGTTAGTGGTGGGACTTGAATACCCCGCCTCCAGCAAGTGATTGCTCTGATTGGTTCAGGAGCGCCGCCTCAGCCGATCAAAGCCGGTGCTCGATGAACCAATTATAGCCATGCTAGGTATGTATTGTTTAGCTTTTTCCCATGTAGTGTAGCTAGGACTTATTTTCGGAGTAGGGCTTATATTTCAAAATCTGAATCCCCTAAAAATTAGGGTAGGGCTTATTATCGGGGCAGGTCTTATTTTTGGGTAAACACGGTATATTGACACACAATTTGCAACTAAATTAAAAGTGAATACCGAGCAGACTGTTTGACGCGCACGAAGAAGAGACATGTGAAGTGAACAGTTAGACCAGAGCTGGAAGGAGGCCAGGGGTAATGGGTCACATTGTGTTTGGCACAGGATGTGAAGCCATTCAGCACGGATATATTGCTCCCAGCAAACAATCCACAGGCAGAATTTAGCTTTATAACATCCAGTCTACTAAAGTAAATATTGAAATAACCACATAGCGAGAGGAATAGTGGGCCGTACCAGAGAGCCCTGCACGAAGACCCCTCAACAACAAGGCTGGGCCGCAGGAGTTATACATGGGGAAGAGGTCTACCTCTGGTTTACATAAATGTTAGTCATTTTAGGGTGGTTTCACATCTGCATCAGAACTTTCAGCTGGAAGTTACGTTGCAGATCCAGCTGCAAATACTGGAAGAAAAGGTGCATGCAGCACTTGGTCTACCAGCAGCTGGGCGGAAAGCGGGTGAACCCCATTATAGTTAGTGGGGTCCGCTCGCCGCTGTTCGGTTTCACCTAGAGACTAAACTGTTTGGCTGCGGGGATTCCCCTTTCCTGCTGCCCAAACAGAGCAGGAAGACGAATCCCCAACGCAGATGTGAAAGCAGCCTTAGAAATGTTACAATTTGACAAATTGTTTTGTGAATTTATTGATTCTACATTTTTGATTACATTGTAACTAGAGATGAGCGAGCGTACTCGTTAAGGCAAATTACTCGAGTGAGTATCGCCATTTTCGAGTACATGCCTGCTTGTCCGAAAAGATTTGGGAGCCAGCGGGGGTGAGCGGTGAGTTGCGGGAGTGAGCAGGGGGGAGAGAGAGAAATCTCCCCCCTGTTCCACCTGCTCTCCCCCCCCCTGTCGGTCCCGAATCTTTTCGGGCAAGCAGGCATGTACTCAAACATGGCGATACTTGCTCGAGTAATTTGCCTTAACGAGTACGCCCGCTCATCTCTAGTTACAATGTAATCAAAAATGTAGAATCAATAAATTCACAAAACAATAACAGGGACCAAAGCTAGAAACATCAGTTGAGCTTTATAGTCCAATCTGTATATATCTTATAGACAAGGGGTCTCTGAAAGAAATCAGTTTCAATAAAAAACTTAGGGGTACAAGACAGATGCAATAGGAAAAAGTGTGGAGGAGGGTAAGAATAATGGGCAAATTAGCTAAACATAGCAGAAGGACATCATGTAGCTCCAAAATATCCCAAAAATGAAAGAAATGGAACGAATTAAAAGGAGGGGGGGGGGGGGTCGGAAGAGGCACTAAGTGTCTGACTGTTGTGAAGTGAGAGGATCTGGGCTTGAACTAAAGGGTTCCATGGCCGGACAGAGAGTTCTGGTACCAGGACCCTCAAGTTTCAAAAAGTTCCTCGCGATCTGTGAGTTTAGCAGCCAGATTCTCGTTGACCATAATCCGGGACATGCTGGTTCCAACAAGGTCAATTCTGACAGATGTTAAAATCTGGTCCCTTTCGCTCTGGCACACTTGCTTGCAGTCTTCAGCACATCGCTTCCTGGTTACGGGGGGGTTCATAAACCCCGCTCCAGGAAGCGATGGATCTGATTGGTTTTCGAGTGCCAATCTGGACCGCGCCTGTTAGGTCACTTTTTTAACGTAATACAGCTAGGGGTTATTTTTAGTGTGGGGGTATATTTTTAAGTTCCCCCAAAAGTACCCCAAACTATGGGTAGGTCTTATTTTCGCAACAAAAACGCAACAAAGAATGCGGAAACACAGCTGTAATATCGCTGCGAGTTTCTCGTGGCAAAAACGCAGTCGCCCCTATGAAAGAGGCCTTAATTACCGCCATGGAGTGAACCACGTTTTGTAGTTCTTCAGGTGTTATAATGTGAAACCAAGATTGTACAAGCGCTTCTAATAATTGTGTTTTATTCCTTGGCTGCTTCTGATTAACAAGCTTCGTTAATCGACTCCAATGTGGTTAACATTAATGCTATTTCCAGGCCATTCTAGCGGGGTAATATGATTATCCTGAAACCAGTTTTTTTGCACACAGCAGCTACATGACACAGAGCCGTATCCTGCTGAAATACACAAGGCTTCATTATCCTGGCAGAGATCACATGCCGAAGGCTTCTGTTCGGACACTAGTATTTCAGTTAGCTACTTTTGGGAATATACAGTGCTATTAATCACACAAATTGGGAACTATGACACAAAATTATTTAAACAGCCAGTAAGCAACTCACTTATAAAAAGCAGAAAAAACAACGTTATTGGTTGTCCGAGCAAACCCCCAGAATAGCCGATAAAAGAAGAGCAGCAAAGGCGGCCGGCAACAAAGACGAAGTTCGGCAACTAAATGCTGATTTTCAGTGAGCAGCAAGGAAAGACAAGGAGATGTCTTGGAATGTGCGTTGCAAACAACTCGAAGCAGAAGCCATGAAAGGCCATATCTGAGGCCTTTTCTTATAAGTCAAGATGGCCCAAAAACCTTCCATGGCATACAATGGCTCGATCAAAGGCAAAAATGGGAAAGAACTGAATGACCAGTAGAGTATCAATGATAGGTGGAGGGAATACTCATAGGAACCTCCAGAGGTGGAGCTTGTGGACTTCGAGCCTCCATAATGTTGTCAGAAGTGGTTATGGCAATGAAACAACTAGCCAAAAATAAAGCACCAGGCATAGATGACATACCAGCAGAGCTATTGCTGCCAGTACCAGTGAAAACCATCATAGCGCTGTGCCAGGCAGTATGGGCATAAATGGCCGCAGGACTGGAATAGATCTGTCTTCATCCCTCTACCAAAGAAAGGCGACTCCCAGAATTGCTCCAACTACCGAACAATGGCCCTCATTCCGGATGCAAGGAAGACCCTTCCCAAAATTATACAGGAAAGACTGAGATCAGTAGTTGAAGCGGCGCTCTCTTATGTGCAGGCAGGTTACCGGCGAGGATGTGGCACCCGCGACCATATTGCAAACCTGCGATAAATTGAGGAAAAAGCTTGAGAAAATCAAACAAATATCTACATGTGCTTCATCGACTACATCAAGGCCTTGGACTGTGTTGACCATGACAAGCTATGGCAGGCCCCACAAGAGCTGGGTGTATTGGCACATCTAGTCAAGCTGATAAAATCACTTTATACCAATCAAGAAGCCACTGTGAGACCACAGTGTGGGAACTCAGATTGGTTTGTGATTGGCAAAAGTGTCTAACAGGGCTGCATCCTCTGACCCTTCTTGTTTAACCTACACGCGAAAGTGATCATGCAGAAAATGGGCGGAGACGAATTGGAAATTGGGGTGAAAATAGGTGGAAGAAACATCAGCAGTCTCTTTTAAAGCGGATGACACAACTCTGCTTACAGAAACAGAAGCCGGTCTGAAGCAGCTGATCTGGAAGATTAAAACTGAAAGGGAAAAAATGGGCCTCTACCTGAATTTAAAGACTAAAATTATGACAACTGCAAAAAATGGCCAAATTCAAATCAAAATCGACAATGAGGTCATAGAATGCATGCGAGACTTCATCTTCCTTGGCTCAAAAATTGACCAGGCTGGAGAATCCATGCCAGAGATAAAACATAGGATAGCATTGGGGAAAAGCGCGATGCTAAACATGGGCAAAATCTGGAAAAGTAGGAATATCAGTATAGCAACTAAACACTGGATAGTGCAAACCATCATATCCCCCATAGGCATGTATGGATGTGAAAGCTGGACTGCGAAAACAGCTGATAGGAGGAGGGTTGATGTGTTTGACCTGTGGTGCTGGTGAAAGCTGCTGCATATACCCTGGATGGCGAGAGTAACAAACAGAGAAGTCCTGAATCGTATAAGACCTGATATATCACTGGAGGACCAGATGACCGGGCTCAGGCTCACGTAGGACAAGATGGCCCGGCTCAGGCTCACGGAGGGCAAGATGACCGGGCTCAGGCTCACGGAGGACAAGATGGCCGGGCTCAGGCTCACGGAGGACAAGATGGCCCGGCTCAGGCTCACGGAGGGCAAGATGACTGGGCTAATGCTCTAGCAGAGTCGCTCTACTCTATAATGCTTGGACAGATCAGTGGCAAAAGAAGACCTAAAGACCTGGCCGCCAAAGAACATGATGGCTGATACTGTCAGAGCTGATACGGACATGGATATCACACAATTGAAAGAAACAAAACCGAAAAACATGGAGGGAGCTCACCTTAAAGGGGTTCTGCATGAACCCCTGATCATTAGGCCGGGCTCACATGGCTGTGTCGGTACGGTGTATTCCGCAAACGGGTTTTGCGCATGTAATACACTGTACCTATCTGCCATAGACAGCCATGTTGCCGCAAAAAAATATGAGCGCACGAAAAATTGCAGCATGTTCTGTCTTGGCATGTATTATGCACGGACACACCAAGAGGCAATGGGTGGCATATAGCCAGTATGCAAGGTCAGTATGTACAGCCTGTTCCACGCTGCTCATGTGAGCCCAGCTTTGCACTAACTGGGTGCTCCATGGTAAAGGTAAGGCAATCAGGATGGAAGTCTTTTCCACTTCTTCTCCTTACATACTTTATGCCATCACTACTGAATAGTGAGATTCTGGTCTCATCATTCCAGATGATTTTGTCACATTGTTCCTCTGTCCAGTAACATGGATTTTAGCCCCATAGTTTTTACGTAGAATTCAAGCATTTATACCAAATTCTTTCAGTCTGCGCCAAACAGTCCTTGCATCAACTTCACGCCACATGGAGAGTTCACCGTATAGGGACGCAGATGATTTTCTTCCGTTACCTACACGCCTTCATCAGTTTTGTAGTGACCGACTCGTCTCATAAGTCTTCAGAAATTTTGAAATGCCACCTTAGGTGACGTTGCCACTTATTATTCTTCTACTTTCATCACAAGTGTAGCCTTAATTATGCAAAATTACTATTTTGTTACTATTTTCTGGGAGACTCGTCACCTTTTTATTATTTTTCCAGTTCTACAAACGCGCTACACAAAAGGAAAACAAAAAAAAGTGACCACGTTGCTAACAAACCTACTGTCATCTCTAGTCCATGACCTTGAGAGCTGAAGGCTACTGTGACCTCCTGGGCCCTCTAGGCTCATTGGTTATAATCTAGTCGAAGAAAGCCGACTCGTATCAACCTGAGGATGCTGTTCTTACTTTTTCTGGTTATTTGGGTATAACTTTATATAGAGTTCAGATCATTTAACGATCTTTGTTGCATTCCATTCTACATTACGTTAGATTTCCAATGATATACAATGTTATCACATCGTTACTTAATGAATCGGAGTTCTGAGCCTTCAGATATCCACAATTCGGACCGCTAGTCTACATGAAAGCTTCCCTCTTCTGCTCTTCTCACTGCCCATTTTCCAAGTCTGGAAATCTTGTGTAGGTTATTCCTACCGTAACCGCCATACGGGTTCTGCGCCAACTTGAGTCGTTAACCATTTACTTCCCATGTAGCAGGTTTCTGTTGTAGACAGATGTCACCAAGCATCTCCTGTTTCCTGGCAGGCTCTCCGGGGATGGCCATGGATCGGAGGGATTCAATTCTATTGTAGCCATGTAAAATAAGTCATGCGGCATCCATCCGTCCAGCCGCTGCTTGTCTGCTGTCTGGCATTACTGAAATTAACTGTTGGTGGAACGGCGGATGATAGCCGTCGGCCAAGTGCTGGTTTGTCTGGCAGTCACCCAACGCCCATCACCTGCCTCATCCTCCCGTTAGTGTTATTTTCTTCCCTTTTATTCCCCTATCTGCTTGCTTGCAGGCCACAGCTTCTAAAACAAGAGTGAGAGAACGGTAATTGTTCCTTCACATGGGAGTATTTGCACGCGCAATATGTGAGGAATAGAATCCATTGATTTCATTGGGTTCGTTCACAGTTCTGTATCTTTCACACGCATTTTGCTTGCACCAAAAAACTTGCAGCGTGCTCTATGTTTCTGAGCATTTGTGTACTAAAGGTCCCCATAGAAGTCAATGGGGGGGGGGGGGCGCTAATGTGCGCGCAATACATAGAGAGATGCGTAATATGCAGCGTATAATGTGGAACTCATTAGGCTGGGTTCACACGGGGCAGAATTCCCGTATGGACCTTCTGCACAGAAATTCCGCCGGCAAACTTAAGCCTAAGATGAATTAGCAAAGTACCCGAGATTTGCAAAAATCTCCTCCAAAGACTGTGGACAGTCCGTTGCGGTCAAGCCGCGCTGAAACGGACATGCCGCGCAGAATTCAAATCTGCGGCATGTCAATTGTATCGCCGTTTCGGCTGCCAGCTCTTTCCATGGTGAGAGATGGCCGCAGCGGAATAGAGGCGGACAAGCCGCTTCAAACCTGTGCTGAACCGCGGGTGTTTTTGAAGATGCCCTCCTGCTGTGGAAATCTCGCAGAATTTCCACGCTGTCCTGCTGCGGACAGTAGGCAAGCTTTTCGCAAGATTTCTGCCCTGTGTGAACGCAGTCTTAGACTAAATTAGCCATTTCAAGTTGTGCGTCTTGTTTGCTGCACTCAAACATACATACCCTGCGAGCAGAAAAAGGACAGTGAAATATGCGGGCAAATGCGCATGGGATCATGGGAAGGAGCCCTTAGAGGGGTTTTCCAGGAAAAATACTACTGATGACCTGTCCTCTGCCACTCAGGACTCTAGCCAATCAGTTGAGCAGGTGCAAATACACCAGGGTCGGTGCAGAAACAGATGCTCCGACCCCTGTGTAGTGGCCGGTGCGTGTAACTGCAAGCGCAGCTCTCACTGATTTCACGGAGAACCCAGTCTCTAGTTACATGCTCCTACTTCCGCTCTGACTTGTGTGTATTTGTGGCGCTGTCCGTGGGCACCCGATCAGTTCATTGGTCGGCGTCCCGAGCAGCGGACCCCGGCCGATCAATTATTGATGTCCTATCTATCAATAGTATTTTTCCTGGAAAAGCCCTTTAAGGCATTGTGGGCCGCCATGAAGCTGCTCGTTATACAATGTATCCGTAATCAGACAATTAAACCGCATTCAGATGCAATCTTAGTGGACGCTTCTTGTAAAAACATTATTGTTAGTCTATATCTAGTTGGCGCAGTGCCAAGGAGCTGGCGAGCGCCCGCACACGCCGCTCACAATGTGTCCTGCCTATATTTAGCCTCATTGTTTACTGAGCAGAATGATTAGGCAGATTCGGAGAAAAAAAGTCTTTCCCATGGCGGAGTCCAGAAAAGTGGGGAAGCAGAAGCAGCTATTCTCCATCCTGCGGGAAAAACTACAAGACGAGTGCGGCCACGAAACAGATCACCTTGTGGTGGTCTATCATCAACCCTTTCATGACCAACAGTGTGTCCGGGTCACTTCCGGCAGTTCTGCTATCTTTTAGGACATTCAAAAAAGGCTGCCGCCATCTTTTGACCCGATGGCTTATTTATTTGCGTTTGTTCAGATGGGCCCTGCTAAACTCTCTACCCCTTTCTGCCCCTTGCTGGCAAAGGGAGGGGGCAGGACAGGGTGAGAGATTAGCACACTAGCTTTGCTAAGCTTCCGTCCGTCCCGCCCTCTCCCCTTACACAAGAAAAATCATTCAAAAATACCAAAAAAAAAAAAGTTGTAAAAAAAAAAATAAAATTATTAGTAGCACATAAAAAACAACCACAGACCAATTAAAAACATTTAAAAATCATAAGGAGCAAAAAAAGACACTCCTATAATAATAAAGAGCCCCCATACCCCATATTACCCCGAAAAATATAGATCTCACAAAAGCTCAGAATAGATATTAAATATCTAGACTCATGCATGTAGTATACACGTACCAAATATTACTAATACGAAGACACATATAAGGTTCACGAAGCATGGTTAGGGCTCATTCGCACGAGCGTATGTCGCCCGCATATTCTTCACATGCGTAATATGCAATGCTAAAAGCCCATTGATTTCTATTGGTCCACTCACACCTGTGTTTTTTTTCATGCATGTAAAAAAAAAAAAAATACCGCGCATCTTATTTTTGTGCCTAATACACACCAATATAGGCATATTGGCCGTATATGGTGTATTTTACATTTGTGAATAATACCCGTGTAATATGTGGGAGAAATCCGCCCGGGTGTGAGTGAGCCCTCAGCCCAGGTCGAGATATACAACCAGCACTGCAGATACAAGCCGCATATAAAAGGCACAAAGCAAGGTCAACAAGGGCGATCCTACCATAGAGTGCTGTGGGGCCCTTGGAGGGAGGGGCCCCAGCTGTGAGTGCACCATCCCTTCCGATGGGTACCAGAACGTATGCAGGACCTTCCTCCAAAGAGGAGCTAACCAGGAGGTTCAGAATTGGCCCAAGAGCCATTTCAAAGGGTGTAGAACAAGAAACAAACACCAGGCCTCCTGTCCTAGGTGGCAAAACTGGACACCATAATGGGGGCCCATTTAAATTTTTACTCTGGGGCCCAATCTCTTGTATGTACGCCACTGCTGGTCAACCAGACTAAAGAAGTAGCCAAATGAAGGAGGATGGTTGGGGGGATTTGACAGATACCCACTTTGCTCTTGTTAATCCTGGCAGTTGGGACCGCACGTTCTTCAGGTTTTCGGCTGTATGTAATCCAGCTAAACTGAAGTGGTTTCGCCCTGAAATACGTTTTCCAATGCTGTTTGTTTAGATAGACTACCAAATAAAGGAGTAGTTTAAATCTAATTGTTCTAAGTATATGACTGCCCCTGGAGCGCTGCGCCGAGCCACCAGTTGTTTTTATAGTTGCATCTCCTCATTCACCCATGCCCATTTAGGTGGAGCAGTACCAGGTTAGCAGTACCTCCACAATATCTCGTACCCATCCGGCCCTTGCCTCTTCTTTGGGCCAATAGTACCACATGTGTTTTGCTCCGCCCCTTTTTCTATTCTGCATCTATAGCATATTGCCATCACTGGCCGATCAGAGGAGTTCTGATTGCTCTACTCTTGGCCCCTTCCTCATTTTCTCTGCAGAGTGGCGCTTCTGTCCAGACTCTGCGCAGAAAACGGCATCTCCCCATCATTCAATGAACGGGGACCGAGTTGAATTTCCTGGACAGGCACAGCATGGTTCAAGGAAGAATTCTTCATTCCAGCAATCGGACGTTAGGCTGATAATAAGTGGCAAATTATGGCATATCCAAGTGGAATACCCCTTTAGCTATGGATATACATACAGTTTGACATATTAGAGGAAGAAAAGGGAGTGGAATTGGAAAAAAGTCTATAGCATAGCAATAATAGCAGGAAATGGTCAGTAATCAGGCATATTCTATGAGTGGGACCATGCAAATAGAATGGGGTTTGTTCTAGGCTTGTCAGTACGTAGCATGTGACGTGGGGTTTGTTCTAGGCTTGTCAGTATGTAGCATGTGACGTAGGGTTTGTTCTAGGCTTGTCAGTATGTAGCATGTGACGTGGGGTTTGTTCTAGGCTTGTCAGTATGTAGCATGTGACATGGGGGTTGTTCTAGGCTTGTCAGTATGTAGCATGTGATGTGGGGTTTGTTCTAGGCTTGTCAGTATGTAGCATGTGACATGGGGGTTGTTCTAGGCTTGTCAGTATGTAGCATGTGACGTGGGGTTTGTTCTTGGCTTGTCAGTATGTAGCATGTGACGTGGGGTTTCTTCTTGGCTTGTCAGTATGTAGCATGTGATGTGGGGTTTGTTCTAGGCTTGTCAGTATGTAGCATGTGACGTGGGGCTTGTTCTAGGCTTGTAAGTATGTAGCATGTGACGTGGGGCTGTTCTAGGCTTGTCAGTATGTAGCATGTGACGTGGGGGTTGTTCTTGGCTTGTCAGTATGTAGCATGTGATGTGGGGTTTGTTCTAGGCTTGTCAGTATGTAGCATGTGACATGGGGGTTGTTCTAGGCTTGTAAGTATGTAGCATGTGACGTGAGGTTTGTTCTAGGCTTGTCAGTATGTAGCATGTGACGTAGGGTTTGTTCTAGGCTTGTAAGTATGTAGCATGTGACGTGAGGTTTGTTCTAGGCTTGTAAGAATGTAGTATGTGATGTGGGTTTTGTTCTAGGCTTGTCAGTATGTAGCATGTGACGTGGGGTTTGTTCTAAGCTTGTCAGTATGTTGCATGAGACGTGGGGTTTGTTCTTGGCTTGTCAGTATGTAGCATGTGATGTGGGGTTTATTCTAGGCTTGTCAATATGTAGCATGTGACGTAGGGTTGTTCTAGGCTTGTCAGTATGTAGCATGTGACGTGGGGGTTGTTCTAGGCTTGTCAGTATGTAGCATGTGACGTAGGGTTTGTTTCAGGCTTGACAGTATGTAGCATGTGACGTGGGGGTTGTTCTAGGCTTGTCAGTATGTAGCATGTGAAGTCGGGTTTGTTCTAGGCTTGTAAGAATGTAGCATGTGACGTGAGGTTTGTTCTAGGCTTGTAAGTATGTAGCATGTGACATGAGGTTTGTTCTAGGCTTGTCAGTATGTAGCATGTGACGTGGGGGTTGTTCTAGGCTTGTCAGTATGTAGCATGTGACGTGGGGGTTGTTCTAGGCTTGTCAGTATGTAGCATGTGACGTGTTTGTTCTAGGCTTGTAAGTATGTAGCATGTGACGTGAGGTTTGTTCTAGGCTTGTAAGTATGTAGCATGTGACGTGAGGTTTGTTCTAGGCTTGTAACTATGTAGCATGTGACGTGGAATTTGTTCTAGGCTTGTAAGTATGTAGCATGTGACGTTGGGTTTGTTCTAGGCTTGTCAGTATGTAGCATGTGACATGAGGTTTGTTCTAGGCTTGTCAGTATGTAGCATGTGACGTGGGGGTTGTTCTAGGCTTGTCAGTATGTAGCATGTGACGTGGGGGTTGTTCTAGGCTTGTCAGTATGTAGCATGTGACGTGTTTGTTCTAGGCTTGTAAGTATGTAGCATGTGACGTGAGGTTTGTTCTAGGCTTGTAACTATGTAGCATGTGACGTGGAATTTGTTCTAGGCTTGTAAGTATGTAGCATGTGACGTTGGGTTTGTTCTAGGCTTGTCAGTATGTAGCATGTGACGTGGGGGTTGTTCTAGGCTTGTCAGTATGTAGCATACGACGTGGGGGTTGTTCTAGGCTTGTCAGTATGTAGCATACGACGTGGGGGTTGTTCTAGGCTTGTCAGTATGTAGCATGTGACGTGGGGGTTGTTCTAGGCTTGTCAGTATGTAGCATGTGACGTGGGGTTTGTTCTAAGCTTCTAAGAATGTAGCATGTGACGTGGGGTTTGTTCTAGGCTTGTCAGTATGTAGGATGTGACGTGGGGGTTGTTCTAGGCTTGTCAGTATGTAGCATGTGACGTGAGGTTTGTTCTAGGCTTGTAACTATGTAGCATGTGATGTGTAATTTGTTCTAGGCTTGTAAGTATGTAGCATGTGACGTGGGCTTTGTTCTAGGCTTGTCAATATGTAGCATGTGATGTGGGGTTTGTTCTAGGCTTGTAAGTATGTAGCATCTGACGTGAGGTTTGTTCTAGGCTTGTAAGTATGTAGCATGTGACATGAGGTTTGTTCTAGGCTTGTAAGTATGTAGCATGTGACGTAGGGTTTGTTTTAGGCTTGTCAGTATGTAGCATGTGACGTGAGGTTTGTTCTAGGCTTGTCAGTATGTAGCATGTGATGTGTAATTTGTTCTAGGCTTGTAAGTATGTAGCGTGTGACGTGGGGTTTGTTCTAGGCTTGTCAATATGTAGCATGTGACGTGGGGGTTGTTCTAGGCTTGTCAGTATGTAGCATGTGACGTGGGGGTTGTTCTAGGCTTGTCAATATGTAGCATGTGACGTGGGGGTTGCTCTAGGCTTGTCAGTATGTAGCATGTGACGTGGGGGTTGTTCTAGGCTTATCAGTATGTAGCATGTGACGTGGGGGTTGTTCTAGGCTTGTCAGTATGTAGCATGTGACGTGGGGTTTGTTCTAGGCTTATCAGTATGTAGCATGTGACGTGAGGTTTGTTCTAGGCTTCTAAGTATGTAGCATGTGACGTGGGGGTTGTTCTAGGCTTGTCAGTATGTAGCATGTGACGTGGGGTTTGTTCTAGGCTTATCAGTATGTAGCATGTGACGTGGGGTTTGTTCTAGGCTTCTAAGTATGTAGCATGTGACGTGGGGTTTGTTCTAGGCTTGTCAGTATGTAGCATGTGACGTGGGGGTTGTTCTAGGCTTGTCAGTATGTAGCATGTGACGTAGGGGTTGTTCTAGGCTTGTCAGTATGTAGCATGTGACGTGGGGGTTGTTCTAGGCTTATCAGTATGTAGCATGTGACGTGGAGGTTGTTCTAGGCTTGTCAGTACGTAGCATGTGACGTGGGGCTTGTTCTAGGCTTGTAACTATGTAGCATGTGACGTAGGGTTTGTTCTAGGCTTGTCAGTATGTAGCATGTGACGTGGGGTTTTTTTTAGGCTTGTAAGTATGTAGCATGTGACGTGGTGTTTGTTCTAGGCTTGTCAGTATGTAGCATGTGACGTGGGTTTTTTTCTAGGCTTGTCAGTATGTAGCATGTGACGTGGGGCTTGTTCTTGGCTTGTCAGTATGTAGCATGTGACGTGGGGTTTGTTCTAGGCTTGTCAGTATGTAGCATGTGACGTGGGGTTTGTTCTAGGCTTGTCAGTATGTAGCATGTGACGTGGGGTTTGTTCTAGGCTTGTCAGTATGTAGCATGTGACGTGGGGTTTGTTCTAGGCTTGTCAGTATGTAGCATGTGACATGGGGTTTGTTCTAGGCTTGTCAGTATGTAGCATGTGACATGGGGTTTGTTCTTGGCCTGTCAGTATGTAGCATGTGACGTGGGGTTTGTTCTAGGCTTGTCAGTATGTAGCATGTGATGTGGGGTTTTTTCTAGGCTTGTCAGTAGCATGTGACGAGGGGGTTGTTCTAGGCTTGTCAGTATGTAGCATGTGACGTGGGGTTTTTTCTAGGCTTGTCAGTAGCATGTGACGAGGGGGTTGTTCTAGGCTTGCCAGTATGTAGCATGTGACATGGGGTTTGTTCTAGGCTTGTCAGTATGTAGCATGTGACATGGGGTTTGTTCTTGGCCTGTCAGTATGTAGCATGTGACGTGGGGTTTGTTCTAGGCTTGTCAGTATGTAGCATGTGATGTGGGTTTTTTTCTAGGCTTGTCAGTAGCATGTGACGAGGGGGTTGTTCTAGGCTTGTCAGTATGTAGCATGTGACGTGGGGTTTTTTCTAGGCTTGTCAGTATGTAGCATGTGACGTGGGGTTTTTTCTAGGCTTGTCAGTATGTAGCATGTGACGTGGGGTTTGTTCTAGGCTTGTCAGTATGTAGCATGTGACGTGGGGTTTGTTCTAGGCTTGTCAGTATGCAGCATGTGACATGAGGTTTGTTCTAGGCTTGTCAGTATGTAGCATGTGACATGGGGTTTGTTCTAGGCTTGTCAGTATGTAGCATGTGACGTGGGGTTTGTTCTAGGCTTGTCAGTATGTAGCATGTGACGTGGGGTTTGTTCTTGGCTTGTCAGTATGTAGCATGTGACGTGGGGTTTGTTCTAGGCTTGTCAGTATGTAGCATGTGACGTGGGGTTTGTTCTAGGCTTGTCAGTATGTAGCATGTGACGTGGGGTTTGTTCTAGGCTTGTCAGTATGTAGCATGTGACATGGGGTTTGTTCTAGGCTTGCCAGTATGTAGCATGTGACATGGGGTTTGTTCTAGGCTTGTCAGTATGTAGCATGTGACGTGGGGTTTGTTCTAGGCTTGTCAGTATGTAGCATGTGACGTGGGGTTTGTTCTAGGCTTGTCAGTATGTAGCATGTGACGTGGGGTTTTTTCTAGGCTTGTAAGTATGTAGCATGTGACGTGGGGTTTGTTCTAGGCTTGTCAGTAGCATGTGACGTGGGGGTTGTTCTAGGCTTGTCAGTAGCATGTGACGTGGGGGTTGTTCTAGGCTTGTCAGTATGTAGCATGTGACGTGGGGTTTGTTCTAGGCTTGTAAGTATGTAGCATGTGACGTGGGGTTTGTTCTAGGCTTGTCAGTAGCATGTGACGTGGGGGTTGTTCTAGGCTTGTCAGTAGCATGTGACGTGGGGGTTGTTCTAGGCTTGTCAGTATGTAGCATGTGACGTGGGGTTTGTTCTAGGCTTGTCAGTATGTAGCATGTGACGTGGGGTTTGTTCTAGGCTTGTCAGTATGTAGCATGTGACGTGGGGTTTGTTCTAGGCTTGTCAGTATGTAGCATGTGACGTGGGGTTTTTTCTAGGCTTGTAAGTATGTAGCATGTGACGTGGGGTTTGTTCTAGGCTTGTCAGTAGCATGTGACGTGGGGGTTGTTCTAGGCTTGTAAGTATGTAGCATGTGACGTGGGGGTTGTTCTTGGCTTGTCAGTATGTAGCATGTGACGTGGGGGTTGTTCTAGGCTTGTCAGTATGTAGCATGTGACGTGGGGTTTGTTCTAGGCTTGTCAGTATGTAGCATGTGACGTGGGGTTTGTTCTAGGCTTGTCAGTATGTAGCATGTGACGTGGGGTTTTTTCTAGGCTTGTAAGTATGTAGCATGTGACGTGGGGTTTGTTCTAGGCTTGTCAGTAGCATGTGACGTGGGGGTTGTTCTAGGCTTGTCAATATGTAGCATGTGACGTAGGGTTGTTCTAGGCTTGTCAGTATGTAGCATGTGACGTGGGGGTTGTTCTAGGCTTGTCAGTATGTAGCATGTGACGTAGGGTTTGTTTCAGGCTTGACAGTATGTAGCATGTGACGTGGGGGTTGTTCTAGGCTTGTCAGTATGTAGCATGTGAAGTCGGGTTTGTTCTAGGCTTGTAAGAATGTAGCATGTGACGTGAGGTTTGTTCTAGGCTTGTAAGTATGTAGCATGTGACATGAGGTTTGTTCTAGGCTTGTCAGTATGTAGCATGTGACGTGGGGGTTGTTCTAGGCTTGTCAGTATGTAGCATGTGACGTGGGGGTTGTTCTAGGCTTGTCAGTATGTAGCATGTGACGTGTTTGTTCTAGGCTTGTAAGTATGTAGCATGTGACGTGAGGTTTGTTCTAGGCTTGTAAGTATGTAGCATGTGACGTGAGGTTTGTTCTAGGCTTGTAACTATGTAGCATGTGACGTGGAATTTGTTCTAGGCTTGTAAGTATGTAGCATGTGACGTTGGGTTTGTTCTAGGCTTGTCAGTATGTAGCATGTGACATGAGGTTTGTTCTAGGCTTGTCAGTATGTAGCATGTGACGTGGGGGTTGTTCTAGGCTTGTCAGTATGTAGCATGTGACGTGGGGGTTGTTCTAGGCTTGTCAGTATGTAGCATGTGACGTGTTTGTTCTAGGCTTGTAAGTATGTAGCATGTGACGTGAGGTTTGTTCTAGGCTTGTAACTATGTAGCATGTGACGTGGAATTTGTTCTAGGCTTGTAAGTATGTAGCATGTGACGTTGGGTTTGTTCTAGGCTTGTCAGTATGTAGCATGTGACGTGGGGGTTGTTCTAGGCTTGTCAGTATGTAGCATACGACGTGGGGGTTGTTCTAGGCTTGTCAGTATGTAGCATACGACGTGGGGGTTGTTCTAGGCTTGTCAGTATGTAGCATGTGACGTGGGGGTTGTTCTAGGCTTGTCAGTATGTAGCATGTGACGTGGGGTTTGTTCTAAGCTTCTAAGAATGTAGCATGTGACGTGGGGTTTGTTCTAGGCTTGTCAGTATGTAGGATGTGACGTGGGGGTTGTTCTAGGCTTGTCAGTATGTAGCATGTGACGTGAGGTTTGTTCTAGGCTTGTAACTATGTAGCATGTGATGTGTAATTTGTTCTAGGCTTGTAAGTATGTAGCATGTGACGTGGGCTTTGTTCTAGGCTTGTCAATATGTAGCATGTGATGTGGGGTTTGTTCTAGGCTTGTAAGTATGTAGCATCTGACGTGAGGTTTGTTCTAGGCTTGTAAGTATGTAGCATGTGACATGAGGTTTGTTCTAGGCTTGTAAGTATGTAGCATGTGACGTAGGGTTTGTTTTAGGCTTGTCAGTATGTAGCATGTGACGTGAGGTTTGTTCTAGGCTTGTCAGTATGTAGCATGTGATGTGTAATTTGTTCTAGGCTTGTAAGTATGTAGCGTGTGACGTGGGGTTTGTTCTAGGCTTGTCAATATGTAGCATGTGACGTGGGGGTTGTTCTAGGCTTGTCAGTATGTAGCATGTGACGTGGGGGTTGTTCTAGGCTTGTCAATATGTAGCATGTGACGTGGGGGTTGCTCTAGGCTTGTCAGTATGTAGCATGTGACGTGGGGGTTGTTCTAGGCTTATCAGTATGTAGCATGTGACGTGGGGGTTGTTCTAGGCTTGTCAGTATGTAGCATGTGACGTGGGGTTTGTTCTAGGCTTATCAGTATGTAGCATGTGACGTGAGGTTTGTTCTAGGCTTCTAAGTATGTAGCATGTGACGTGGGGGTTGTTCTAGGCTTGTCAGTATGTAGCATGTGACGTGGGGTTTGTTCTAGGCTTATCAGTATGTAGCATGTGACGTGGGGTTTGTTCTAGGCTTCTAAGTATGTAGCATGTGACGTGGGGTTTGTTCTAGGCTTGTCAGTATGTAGCATGTGACGTGGGGGTTGTTCTAGGCTTGTCAGTATGTAGCATGTGACGTAGGGGTTGTTCTAGGCTTGTCAGTATGTAGCATGTGACGTGGGGGTTGTTCTAGGCTTATCAGTATGTAGCATGTGACGTGGAGGTTGTTCTAGGCTTGTCAGTACGTAGCATGTGACGTGGGGCTTGTTCTAGGCTTGTAACTATGTAGCATGTGACGTAGGGTTTGTTCTAGGCTTGTCAGTATGTAGCATGTGACGTGGGGTTTTTTTTAGGCTTGTAAGTATGTAGCATGTGACGTGGTGTTTGTTCTAGGCTTGTCAGTATGTAGCATGTGACGTGGGTTTTTTTCTAGGCTTGTCAGTATGTAGCATGTGACGTGGGGCTTGTTCTTGGCTTGTCAGTATGTAGCATGTGACGTGGGGTTTGTTCTAGGCTTGTCAGTATGTAGCATGTGACGTGGGGTTTGTTCTAGGCTTGTCAGTATGTAGCATGTGACGTGGGGTTTGTTCTAGGCTTGTCAGTATGTAGCATGTGACGTGGGGTTTGTTCTAGGCTTGTCAGTATGTAGCATGTGACATGGGGTTTGTTCTAGGCTTGTCAGTATGTAGCATGTGACATGGGGTTTGTTCTTGGCCTGTCAGTATGTAGCATGTGACGTGGGGTTTGTTCTAGGCTTGTCAGTATGTAGCATGTGATGTGGGGTTTTTTCTAGGCTTGTCAGTAGCATGTGACGAGGGGGTTGTTCTAGGCTTGTCAGTATGTAGCATGTGACGTGGGGTTTTTTCTAGGCTTGTCAGTAGCATGTGACGAGGGGGTTGTTCTAGGCTTGCCAGTATGTAGCATGTGACATGGGGTTTGTTCTAGGCTTGTCAGTATGTAGCATGTGACATGGGGTTTGTTCTTGGCCTGTCAGTATGTAGCATGTGACGTGGGGTTTGTTCTAGGCTTGTCAGTATGTAGCATGTGATGTGGGTTTTTTTCTAGGCTTGTCAGTAGCATGTGACGAGGGGGTTGTTCTAGGCTTGTCAGTATGTAGCATGTGACGTGGGGTTTTTTCTAGGCTTGTCAGTATGTAGCATGTGACGTGGGGTTTTTTCTAGGCTTGTCAGTATGTAGCATGTGACGTGGGGTTTGTTCTAGGCTTGTCAGTATGTAGCATGTGACGTGGGGTTTGTTCTAGGCTTGTCAGTATGCAGCATGTGACATGAGGTTTGTTCTAGGCTTGTCAGTATGTAGCATGTGACATGGGGTTTGTTCTAGGCTTGTCAGTATGTAGCATGTGACGTGGGGTTTGTTCTAGGCTTGTCAGTATGTAGCATGTGACGTGGGGTTTGTTCTTGGCTTGTCAGTATGTAGCATGTGACGTGGGGTTTGTTCTAGGCTTGTCAGTATGTAGCATGTGACGTGGGGTTTGTTCTAGGCTTGTCAGTATGTAGCATGTGACGTGGGGTTTGTTCTAGGCTTGTCAGTATGTAGCATGTGACATGGGGTTTGTTCTAGGCTTGCCAGTATGTAGCATGTGACATGGGGTTTGTTCTAGGCTTGTCAGTATGTAGCATGTGACGTGGGGTTTGTTCTAGGCTTGTCAGTATGTAGCATGTGACGTGGGGTTTGTTCTAGGCTTGTCAGTATGTAGCATGTGACGTGGGGTTTTTTCTAGGCTTGTAAGTATGTAGCATGTGACGTGGGGTTTGTTCTAGGCTTGTCAGTAGCATGTGACGTGGGGGTTGTTCTAGGCTTGTCAGTAGCATGTGACGTGGGGGTTGTTCTAGGCTTGTCAGTATGTAGCATGTGACGTGGGGTTTGTTCTAGGCTTGTAAGTATGTAGCATGTGACGTGGGGTTTGTTCTAGGCTTGTCAGTAGCATGTGACGTGGGGGTTGTTCTAGGCTTGTCAGTAGCATGTGACGTGGGGGTTGTTCTAGGCTTGTCAGTATGTAGCATGTGACGTGGGGTTTGTTCTAGGCTTGTCAGTATGTAGCATGTGACGTGGGGTTTGTTCTAGGCTTGTCAGTATGTAGCATGTGACGTGGGGTTTGTTCTAGGCTTGTCAGTATGTAGCATGTGACGTGGGGTTTTTTCTAGGCTTGTAAGTATGTAGCATGTGACGTGGGGTTTGTTCTAGGCTTGTCAGTAGCATGTGACGTGGGGGTTGTTCTAGGCTTGTAAGTATGTAGCATGTGACGTGGGGGTTGTTCTTGGCTTGTCAGTATGTAGCATGTGACGTGGGGGTTGTTCTAGGCTTGTCAGTATGTAGCATGTGACGTGGGGTTTGTTCTAGGCTTGTCAGTATGTAGCATGTGACGTGGGGTTTGTTCTAGGCTTGTCAGTATGTAGCATGTGACGTGGGGTTTTTTCTAGGCTTGTAAGTATGTAGCATGTGACGTGGGGTTTGTTCTAGGCTTGTCAGTAGCATGTGACGTGGGGGTTGTTCTAGGCTTGTAAGTATGTAGCATGTGACGTGGGGGTTGTTCTAGGCTTGTCAGTATGTAGCATGTGACGTGGGGTTTGTTCTAGGCTTGTCAGTATGTAGCATGTGACGTGGGGTTTGTTCTAGGCTTGTCAGTATGTAGCATGTGACATGGGGTTTGTTCTAGGCTTGTCAGTATGTAGCATGTGACATGGGGTTTGTTCTTGGCTTGTCAGTATGTAGCATGTGACGTGGGGTTTGTTCTTGGCTTGTCAGCATGTAGCATGTGACGTGGGGGTTGTTCTAGGCTTGTCAGTATGTAGCATGTGACGTGGGGGTTGTTCTAGGCTTGTCAGTATGTAGCATGTGACGTGGGGTTTGTTCTTGGCTTGTCAGTAGCATGTGACGTGGGGGTTGTTCTAGGCTTGTAAGTATGTAGCATGTGACGTGGGGTTTGTTCTTGGCTTGTCAGTAGCATGTGACGTGGGGGTTGTTCTAGGCTTGTAAGTATGTAGCATGTGACGTGGGGGTTGTTCTAGGCTTGTAAGTATGTAGCATGTGACGTGGGGTTTTGTTCTAGGCTTGTAAGTATGTAGCATGTGACGTGGGGTTTTGTTCTAGGCTTGTAAGTATGTAGCATGTGACGTGTGCTCGTACATTGAGTGATCATTTACAGCACACATTGGATAAAGGAGTTTAAATAAGAGGAAACCCCTCTCGGCGAATCGGGCATTTAACTTAACCGTATTTCATACAATTCAGTGCACCGCCATAAAGACAGCTAGTGAACTGAAGCCGCCATTCAGACCGCTAACAATAAGCTTTTCAGAAGACAGGCTCCTCAGCAAGAACCAGTCTAGCCGGAAAATTAACCAAATACTTGCACAACACAGGAAAAACTAGGAAAAAAGAGAACATGAGACTGAAGAACAATGGCCAGAACTAAACCCAAATAATTGGGGCCTTCGCATGAATTGTTTTACTTTTCCAGATCCCTGAAAAAATGACGCCAAATCCAACCTCATGTAACGCATAGAAGTGAAAATGGTATAAAAAGTGTAAAAGGGCGTCAAGTGAAAAATATGTGAACTTTTTTTTTTTAACCCCTTAAAGACCAGGGTGTTTCAGTCCAAATGGACCGGACACTTTTTAGTGCATTCAGCCACCAAAATTATTTTTGCTGTTTTTCTTTTTGGGACATATAGGGCTATTTTATGATATCTTTTGTTCTTACAGATTTTTTTCTGTTTTTTAATTGCTAAAGAGCTAAAAAAGAAAAGTGATTTAAATTTACAGTTATTTTTAAAATTAATATATTTTCACTTAAATATAGTACAGGAACGGGTTCGTCCTTTTGTTTCCGAAGTTTTGATATATAATTTGCATAGTCTTACAGGGCGCATACGGCGATGGTTTAGATGAGCGCCAACGGCGGGTGATTTATTTTTTACGTTTTCAAAAATAATGTACCCTATGACATCATATAAGACCTTTGGGGTCATTTGCATAATTTTTTATTTTTTCACACTCCTCCACTGTAGCTTGACATCCACAGGAGAAGCATCCATAGGAGCCCCAGTTACAGGGAAAACATCCCCCTATAGTGTCAGTAGTCACTGGCAGAGCTGGTCAGGGGGTCTGCTAATACCCTTCAGCTCTGCCGTGCCAGTGGGCACCCGGCGATTGCGTAATCACTGGGCTGAATAGCGGAACCAGCACTTCTGCTTTCTCTATTGACTACATAGCACTATGTAGCCTGCAAGAGAGAAGGCACAACCGAGGATCTGACCTGTACCTGCTACATCGCAGAGGCTTTAATCCCGCGCCATATTTTTACTATCGGCCAAGATTAAAGCCCAGGACCAAACGCTGTAAATTTACGGTACTTGGTCCTTTTCTGGTTACATAATCTACATCTTATCAGCGTTATTAGAGCCCAAATCCTGCAGCTTTTGCGCTCCAGAGCTCTCACGGCAGCACCTTCTGTTCCAACATCTTGTAAGTTCAGTGTTATGAGAACATTTTGTGGATCCAAATCGCTGCGCCCGCTAACATGTGCCAACAGTGTTCTGTTCCCGTCCAGGCAGTGTTGTCATAATCATGAAGAAAATGTAGAGGAATCCCATAAGTGTGGCCATGCTATAAATGTCTGAGATGGGCATACCCCTCTAAGGGATCTCAGTCACAATGCCGATTCTCCGCTCCGCTTTTGGAGCAGAAAAACAGAATTAAAAACAGACATAAAAGTTTCAGAGTTTTTTTTTCGAAAAGTTTTTAAAAAGAAAACAGACAAGGAAAGCAAACGGAAAGTTGCAAAGTGGTCGGCAGTCCTGCTGGCGAATGAGAACAATTAGCAGCCAGGCGGGAGATCTTTAAGGGCTGACTCACCCCAATGTATGTGTCCTGTATATGTATAAGCGTATTTGCTGGGTACTGCGTATTTTACAAGCAGGTCACATATGCCTGAGTCAGTGGGAGAGAGGTGAGCCTTTCCCAAAAAGCTCCTGATCGGAGCAGAGATAACACCGCTAAGGCCAGAGGGGACTGAACACCTGAAACAGCAAAGACGCAATGTATGACTACGGTGATATGTTGTCGAGTGTAGGCGGGACGCCTGGTTTAGAGAAAGATGGCGCCATTGTGCTTGGCTCAGTGAATCCCAACTGGGGCGCTGTGAGAACACAGACACTCCCGGATACAGTCAGAACTAGCCAAATTAGGGATTAATCAGATGCTGACCATTAAAACTTCTGGAAGTGAGTGAAAGTTCCCCAGCCAGGCTCCGCCCATGACACACGGTCACGGTGCCTCACCCACCTCCTCGTCCCGCCTGTCGGAGGTGCGCTCGACTCAGGAAGCTGCATGTCGGATGTCCACAGACTTACCTCAAGTGTCTCTCTCTTGGGAAGGTGAAGTCTGCCACGGATCTACATCAAAATTTGAACTGGTGGTGCGATTATTGATGCGGCATGTGATGTGGAAATTGGCAAAGATTTTTCACTGCAGAAAACACACCCCAATTTCACTACATGTGAACGTACCCTAAGAGTGAGTTTCTTCATGTGCCAACCATTTTAACCAAGAGTTGGTGATCCCCTGAGCCGACACTCCCCAAACTGTCACAACCTGCGAATCCTAGTGGACTACATCATAGGGTTAAGGTTGTGTTTTCTCTAATTCTGATAACTGGACCTACTACTTAAAGGGGTTGTCCCGCGGCAGCAAGTGGGGTTATACACTTCTGTATGGCCATATTAATGCACTTTGTAATATACATCGTGCATTAAATATTGGCCATACAGAAGTTATTCACTTACCCCCTCCGGTGTTGGCATCCCTGTCTCCATGGCGACGACCAAGCCTCTCCTCTGGTCGCCACAACAGTCGCGCTTGCGCAGAGAGGAATCCTCTTCTGGATGGCCCAGGCTCACGAGCTGTGTCCTGGCTCCTCCCCCTTCTCAGCGTCATCGCATAGCTCCGCCCCCGTCACATGGTGCCGATCAGCCAATGAGGTGGCTGGAATCAGCAGTGGAGCGCAGACAGTAGAAGAACATCCACGGTGCACCATGGGAGAAGACCCCCAGTGCACCGTGGGAGAAGACCTGCGGCAGCCATCTTGGAAAGAAGATTTTTTAAAGTTGCTGAACGGGGATTCAGGTAAGGGAATTTTTTTTTTTTTATAACACCTGGCGGCAGTATTCCTTTACAGGTACTGGGGGACTGGGCAAAAAAAAATTTTTCTCTTTAGGCGCGGGACAACCCTTTTAAGTGATACGATCCCGGTTAGGGCAGCATGATCTTGGTGACAGTATCTCTATGCTTGTACTATGTGGTAGTGCAGTACATAGAAGGGCCTGTAGGGGGCTGCAGACAGGACGTCTGGTACTAAAAGGGAGAGAGAGTGAGAACACCTGTGGGCGTCGCAGGAAGTAAGATAAAAAGATCAGTTCCCGCCACACTTAGGGGAAAGACAGCTGATTGCTAGCCAGAGTGAGAAGCAGTCAGAGGAGCCGCGTCAGGAACTTGGAGCCTGAGGTCCAGCGCAGACCAGTTTTGGCCCGTCACCTGTCTAAACAGGGAGGACGCCATCCAGACGCCCCTGTGGGTTGTGAGCCTTGGATATTTGTTGCATGCTGTACAAAGTTGTGTGTAGTAAAGCTGTCAGCCGCCAGATTTATAAGAAATCCTGTCTCTGGACCATCTGTATGCACGTGTGGTGTCCATTCTGGTCCAAGAAGTCGACGATCCGCAGGCAAGTAACACAGGCTTGCCACAACTTCTACAAAGCAGCCAACATTAACAAGCAGAGCAGCAGCATAAGGCCGCCTGCAGACGGCCGGGTCGGATCCCGCTGCGAGACCGACCCGAGCCCTTGCAGGATTCTCGCAGCAGGACCCGACCCGAGCCCGTGCAGATACCAGCGCGGCACTCACCTGCTCCTCTGGCTCTGTGATGTGCGGGCTGCCGCCCCCAGCCGGCGCATGCGCAGAGCAGAGCTAGTGGCCGGGGAGTGACATTTCTGTGGGGGGCTCGTAGAGCCCCGCACAGAAATAGAGTATACCGCGATTTGTTTTCCGCGTGAGATTTCGCGCGGACAAATCACGGCAGCTTCCACTGGCAGAAATTCTGCGGGAAATCCCGCCGCAGAATTTCCGCCCGTGTGCAGGGGGCCTAAAGAAAGCGGAAAAGTGAGCAGCAGACGGAATCTCTATTTAGTCAGAAGATGTATTTCACAGTAAGCCCACACTTCCTGCAAGCACTGTAGCCAAAGGTGCTCTTACACGGGACCACTTATCATACACAGATGCCCGGCAGGTCATCCCAGCAATAATCGTTCCTGTGCTGTTACACAGGAACGAGCATCGCTGACTGAATGGAGGTGGAATGGATAATGGATCGTTCCAGCCCACCCATCCCATTTACAGTAAACTGGCAGTTGTTCATAAGTGATACTACCTGTTCACACTGGCCAATCTGTCGACCAATTTTCTGCACGTGGAAACTGAACGATGAAGGAGAAGCGAACGAATTTTCGTTCGTCTTCCAGTTGGGGCATGCGTTTATACTGAGCTGGATCACGGAAATCCGAACGATTATCAGCCGATGTACAAGGCCCTTTATCTGCAGTCAGTGAACATGCTTCGCTCTTAGGGAAAATCCAAAAATATAAATATAGTGACTTTGGTCTAGATCAGGAATATCTTCCATATTAACACCACATACATCATGACCAGATGCACCTTCTGAGGTTTGTATTGCCTTCCCAACAAATCCTAATAAGGGCCATTTTCACACAAGCATTTTCGTAACTGTCTAGCTGTTCGGTTGTGGAAGCAACAAAACGGGGGGGAAAAAAAGCTTTTGTCTCCCGTTCAAGAAACGAACCCCCCAAAAAAACGGATCTTTTTTTTTTTTTTTTTTTTTTTTTTACATTGTAGTCGATGGAATACTGAAAAAAAAAAAAAGAAGACAACCAGTTTTCATCCACCAAAAAACCACAAGTGTGATCGCAGCCTAAATGTCACATCTATATGAAAGCCAATCATACAACAGATAATAAAGCGATATAAAGTGGCCATTGTTGATAAACTACCTAAATCTCGGACGTTTAGACGGGAACATAACGGGATATTTCCTTTGTCTTTTGTACTAATTTTTCCTATAGGCGATTTCTACACAAGTCTGATACAGTAATGGAAAAGTAAGCGGAACTCCATAAAACTACCTATAAAGTAGCAGTAAAGTGCAGACAACTGTTCTCCAAAGAGAAGGAAAATGCTAGTGTTATGATTCATGTAGTAACCAACGCAAGCAGTTACTTTATAAAACTGTGAGCACGCCCCAGCCGGCAGACATTGTATTAGTCGTATTAAAGAGGAGATGAGCAGCAACTTCAAAAGCAACATTCAAGATCTTATCGCTCACCAGGACAAATGCAAAGTCTTAAATGAATAAGCCTCCTTTAGCCCCGGCTGTCCTTGCAGAATGCTTCCAATGAGGAGGCCGGGCCGGACCACCCTTGCATGTGACCTTGAATGTCAGGCTTGTGTGGGAGTAGCCCTCGGCATACTTCTCAGAGTGCGGCTCGTTGGGACTCCTTCGACAGCCCTCTCCAAGAATCTATATATAGAGGCTCCTTGTGTCAAGTCGGAGCGACAGAACGGAGCTAAACACAGCAAGCAGCCATGAAGACACCCGTATCGGGGGCACAGCCGTATACAATAGACTGCCATTGTTTTTAAAGGTGCCCCAAGCATAAGATCAAAGAAAAGTTCTGGACGTGATGGGCTTCAATGTCACCTCAACGGCGGCGGTCTACCTATTAGTCAATAACGCGCCCAATGATTGATATTTGTGTGCATCAAGCTGGCCTTGTCCTCTATTAAACTGGATTACCACCCAACATTTTTTTTTACATAAGAGGACACCTCCAAATATCTCCAAGAAATAGAAACAGGACTTTTACTGCTATTCTAACTATAATAGTATATTAATGGAGACGTCCCGCGGTGTAAATCCGCAGTAAAATTCCGCGTGTCGACAATGACCGGCAAAAAAAACTATTAGGTTCAATAGAATCTAATTGCTGCGGAATTCCGCTGCGGGAATCGCGGCAGAAATCCAGTGGTGGGTACCTCCAGATTCTAACTTGGCTGAGAACATTTCTGCATGGTTTGGCGACTCTTTTCTATCTCAGCTCCATCTTCCACATTTTGGCAGGAAGTGTTTTGATTAAACTTTACCCCCGCTCTCAGTTATTGCCTAGATAATAATTAATAAACTGCTACAAGTCCAAGTAACTTCTAAGTACTGCTGTGGTCTTCAGCAGAAGTTTTCTGATTAGTTTCAAACTCTACGGAAAGTAAAGTTGAAGCAGAAACTTTTCTAAATAGAATATTCCTATAATAGAGAGGCGTCGCTATCAGGACCCTCCTCTATACGTCAAGGGGCCAAGCGGATAAAAAGGGGAAAAAGTATCCCTGCTCTGGAAGCGCTTTAATCCCAATGATAACTATGTAATGTTTGCTTTCGGCTGCGGCGGTGCCTCAGGGTAATTCTACAATTGCTGCTAGTTTCCCCACGGCTGATCGCTGGGGATTGCAGCAGCGGAGAACAACTTGGATCAGTTTAGAGACGGGGAATCATTCCAACAAGGATTGATTTCTAAAATCGACAACCCATTTAAGCGCGGGAACCCCTCCAATGAGGGATTATGCTGTTTTATAGCACTGATGGAAGAAACATATCTTGGATACTTACAAGACCAGGCAATATCCAGCTGTCCAGGACCCGATGTGTCAGGAGTCAGCTGAGAAATAACAAATATGGAGGCCCGTTAGTCTGTGGGAAGCTGGAAGAAGAGCGTAATGCTAGGCAAAAAGTAGGAGAAATAATGCAAATTACAGGAAAAACACAATAACCCCTGTAAGTACCGGGGGTTTGGGCCCTAAAGAACCAGAAAGTTTTTAGGGATCTCGCCCAAGTGTTGGCCTCATTTCATTTTTCTTCAACTATCAAAATACATTTTTGCATTTAGCTTTCTTCCGTGACATTTGGGGCTAATTTTCTAATTATTTTTTTTGCTGAATTTATTTTAGTTGTATTAGGGGTATAAAGCTAAAAAAAAGTTTCTTTTTTTTTCTTCTTTTTTTACTTAGTTGTTTATTTTAGAAATTTGTATATTTATGCTAAAATAAAATCTGGGAATGGGTTCCTCATTTCTTATTGGACGTTTTGATAAATATTTGTATAGTCTCGTATTACAGGGCGCATATGGCTGGCGTCAGTGGTGAGTAATTTTCTTTTTTTATATATATTTTTTTATTCTGTAATTCTTTTTAACCTATTTTTTTTTAACTTTTTTTAACATCTATGTCCCCCATGACGTCATATAAGACCACTGGGGGTCATTCACATTGATTTTTCTTTTTTCTATTTCACACCTTTCCACTGTAACTCGGATACCCATAGGAGCCCCAGTTACTGGGAAAACATCCCCCTGTAGAGACAGTAGTCACTAACAGAGCTAATCTGCATCTACTAGGACCCTGCAGCTCTGCCTTGGCAGGGGGCACCCGGCGGTCACGTGATGGCCAGGTCGAATAGCGCAAGTGACACTTCTGCTTTCTCTCTTCACTACATAGCGTTAATGGAGTGCTATGTAGCCTGTAAAGGGAAGAGGGCAGAACTGTTAAAAAACACTTCTCCTCCTGGTCCTCGACTATCATTAACGGCCTTGAACCCGACCTGCTCCTCTGTGATTGCAGGAACAGGAGCTTTAATCCTGCTTCGTATTTTTTATATCGGCCGGGATTAAAGCCCAGAAACAAGCTCTGTAAATTTACGGTGCTTGGTTCTTAAGAGGTCAATAAAAGAAGATTATTAGAACAGAATCGACAAAGAAAATTCAAGGCGTTACAAAGTTCATTTTTCCCTCTGAATAACCCACCTGCCCGTTTACCTAACCAAATACATTTCCTTCTACCGTACTGGAAATGAGGACAATACTGCAAATCGCCGATGCGCATGTTCTAGCATTATTATTGCATACTCGCCATTTTTCTGAGAATCAGGCAGAATAAGGTCTCACTGACAAGGGTATATGGTGCTGCGTATTACGCATGTCATTTTCATGCATATTATATGCAGTACAAAGTTTCCAATAAGCATGTAACATTCCCCCCCCCCCCCCCCCGTAGCCTATAATGGGTTTATTACATGCGCAATATGCACCAAAATAGAATGCGCTACTTTTTTTTCACACGCGTGAAAAAAACGTATGTCTGAGTGGCTCAATGTAAATCAATGGGCTTTTAGGACTGCATAATATGCATCCCCCGTACGCCCGTAAGGGTGAGCCCTTAAATGTAATGGTCCTTTATGTGCTTTAAAGCGTAGGATGGGCTCATATAATCATGTTAGCCTATGAGTGGTAATCCCATAGCAGCCCTACTAGTAGGAATAGGAATGGTTGAGTGTAAAACAATACTTTATATCATATACTAGGTACGACTGCACTGTGTTTCTTGCAAGAACGGATATGATCCTTCACTTACGCAGAGAACATGTGATTGTCCAACGTGTACTTTATTTGGAATGCAAGTGAATAATGTATGCGCCCGAGGCCAACACTAATCCAAGGAGGCAATAATTAACAGGGACCAACAAACCAAGAAGTCACAGTGTTACCAAAAATATAAGACCTCTCAAAGTACAATGTGTAATAAACTTATGCATAACTAAAGTATTTTATAGGGTTGTCACTACTCTGGCCATACTACTGGCGCTGATACTTTTATGGATTCCTGCAATGGAGCAAGAATCTGAAATATTGTTCAGTGTAACTGCATGCACCGACTGAGAGACAAACGAGAATTCGTTCACTTATCACTCGTCGTTCAGTTTATACATGCCGCTATCAACGATTGCCTGCTTACTGTGAATGGTGGAGGGCAGGAGGAAACGATCCCCGGCCCGCTTTGCTTCCATTTACTCAGGGATGATAGTTCCTGTGTAAAAGCATAGGAACAATTAGGACTGGGACAACCCATCAGGCACCCCTGCCCGACAACTCGTCACGTGTAAAAAGGGATTCTAAAATAAGTAGCTGGAAATGTGTATCTATTGTAGGAGTGCAGTACACAGGATAGCCTGCAGAAGGCTATAGACAGGCATTCTGGTACCACAGAAAGAGTTAAACACCTTTTGGGTATGGCAGGAAGTGAGCTAAATGCTTCAGCTCCTGCCACACTTAAAGGGGAGAGTACCAGCATAGCAGAGCGGAAGTGCTGCAAGCTGGAGGTCCAGGGTGGACCAATTAAGGCGCGAGTCGGACAGGGACAACAACCCTCGACTCTCACCCTGGTGGAGTGCATAGCGGACTTTGTGTATGCTTTACGTTTGATGTCGAATAAATGCTGCTAGGCTCCAGATTTAAAAGAGATTGCGAGTCTCCTGAGCTGTTTTTACACGTGTGGTGGCCATTTTCTTAACCTAGAGGTCGTCGATCCACAGGCGAGAAAGCGAGAGAGAGAGATCTGTGATACATGACATAGTTCTTTTCTCAGAACCCATAAAGTCTAGGGAAATGATTTATATACTGAGGAGAATCTACCTCACCTCTATGTACATATACTGAGGAGAAGCTACCTTCCCCTTTATGTGTATATACTGAAGAAAATATACCTCACCTATATGTACATATACTGAGAAGAATCTACCCCCCCCCCCTCTATGTGTATATACTGAAGAGAATCTAACTGACCTCTGTATGTATATGCTGAGGAGAATCTGCTGAAAGGCTGCTAAGTACATAAGGAATTGGCCATGGACTGCAGTGATGGAGCCTTTAAGGCTAAGAAGGGGCTACAACCTCCAGTCTGGGGTTAATTTAAATAACAAGGGGCGTTACCTTTAAGGATAAAAAGTGAGGAGAGTGGGAGGGGTGGTACATTCTGCAGAAGGACATCGGTATATGCAGTCTGAGGAGAATCTAACGCTCCTCTATGTGTATACATATTTTATTTTTCTGTTCCTCTGAAGTAACCATGACTTCATTAAATCTTCTGTGTGAACAACAGGTAAACACCTGTACCAAATTAACTCGGGTGAAGCCGGGTATGTCAGCTAGTATTCATATACATGATATATATATAAAATATATTTATTGTGCACAGGTAAATGGAAAGGTGCTGGGAGGAGTATACATCTCCCCCAGACACTTAGCCTGGGTGGGGTAGGGATCCAGTCCAGAGCTTCCTTGTGGGTCTCAGTGAGGTCATTACTGGGACATAAGAAGCTGAATGGGCATGCAGTCTGGGTCGGAGCCTGGAAGAGAGACCTACTACTATCAGTTCCTGACCAATGTTTGCTGCAAACAGAGGAACCTAAGGCATAGCTGGCGCCTTGCCGAATTACGGTGTATTTTATGTTCCGCTTTGCCCTGAAGCCCAAGGGCCGCCAGCGGCTGCTGTTTCTTTGTGTTACGTTGCTTATTGCTGTAAGCAAAAAATAAAAGCTACGTCAACTTTTATTTGGGCTAAGTGAGCCTCTGTGACGCTGCTGACTCCGCCCCTTGCGCAGACATTGCTACAATATACAATACATACATGGAGCACAAATTTTTTTCGTGTAATTTACTGTAGAATTATGGCGCATTTTGCATCACATACAGCATATTTTTCATGCTGACAGATTGGCAAAGAAACAAAGGAGGTCTGAGGAGGACAATGGTAGTTACTACACAGCCCTTCCCGAAGATAAAGGCTTCCTTCAGATCCCCATAGTGCTGTGTGGTCAGTAATACGGGCTATTAAACACGGGTAACAAAACCCCCTTGTGAATGAAACCTGCAGCCAAGAACGTTCAGGAGGGACAACTAGAGCATCCGCTCTCTGGGCATCTGGCTAAAGAAAGTCTCACTTTGCAGAAGAAAGTGCTGATAAAAGTCCCGCATGATGCCATCTGCAAAATGAGGCTTGTGTTGAATAAAAGTTTAATCTTTGGACGCCTGTGGATAGATGTGACTGAAGTATTACGTGAATGAGGAGTCTGGCCGTGTTCACATTTATTGGCTCAGTAGGTATTCCTTAAGACGTTATCTTAACCCCTTGAGTGGCGGGTTTCCTACCACCCTGTCGTGCCCACCAGGGCAGGTTTTTTTAAAATGGTCTAATCATTGAATTTCAACTAATTTTGCAGTTGCGTCTCAAGAGCCATAACTTTTTCATTTTTCCATTGACATGGCCATATAAGGGCTTGTTTTTTGCGGGACAAGTTGTGATTTTTTAAACAGGAGGGAGGAAAAAAAAGAAATGGGGAAAAAAGAAAAAAAGGGGCCATGTCATTAAGGGGTTAAATAATGTATTAACTTCCTTCTCTGGGTCATTACGACGCATGGATACCACATGTGTGATTGTATTTTTGATTTTTTACAAAGTAAAGGGAGACAAGTGTTTTTATAATTTTTTTAAATAATTTTTTACCTTTATTTTATTTTTTTGTCCCTTTAGGGGACTTCCACAGGGACCCATCAGGACCCATCAGGACCCCTGATCACATTCCGGGGGTCCGATGGTGACAGCCCTTTACATGCTGCAGTGACAGCCCTTTACATGCTGCAGTCACATAGACTGCAGCATGTAAAGGGTTAACACAGCAGAGATCGGAGGTTTTCTCTGATCTCTGCTGTAAGAGCTAGTACCTAGCTGTCCTCTGACAGCTAACAACCAGCTCTCCCTGCCACAGAGACCATCGGCTTGCTTCTGACAAGCCGATGGTCTCTATGGCAACCTGTAAACAAAGCAGGAGGTTGCCAACATATCGGCAATATCTTCTGCTGGTTTTTCAAAGCCCTTGCTTTGTTCTCTGTGGGACTGTGCAGGCAGAGCACACTGTCACAGCTTGTGGCATTGTGCTCTGCAGCTCCCATAGTGATACATAGCCCGGAAATCTTCCTGGCTATGTCACTATGAGCAGTGGAGCTCGTCCCGGAAAATTTCCGGGCGTGCCACTCAAGGGGTTAAAGGCCCAATTAGACCCAACAATTTGCTCAAAAATCACTCAAAACCATCTTTTGAGCGAGAATCATTGGGTCTAACTTCACAGACATCGTGCAGTTTTTGTTAACGAGTCGTTCATCGTTGTCTTTCAGCAAGCTGAAAGAAAACAAGACTTATCAGGACCGCATGCTGAGTTATCAGCGAGATACCACTGATACTATTGTGTCGGCTGATATCCCACTCGGAGAACACAGCTGGAGTATGAAGAAGACAGCTCTGTATTCTGTATACCCAGCTCGGAACGCTAAGCTGGATACCAACCGCTGTATACAGAAGACAAGCGGCCCCGCTTGTCTTCTGCATACCCCACTCGGAGCGCTCAGCTGAATACCAGCTGAGCGCTCCGAGAAGACAACAGCTGTATATAGAGCGATCATCTTGCCATGTAAATGCACACAACGCTTATCACCTTTTGAGCGACTTTTGAGTAATAATCGTTGTGTCTAAATGGGCCATAGCATAGGTCATCAATGTTTGATAGGTGAAGGTCCGACCTTTAGGACCCTCGCCAGTCAACCCAATTAGGGGGCTCATCAATGTTCATATGAACGGCCCCCTGTGCCTGTATGAAGTGCTACGGCTGGTATTGTAGCTCATCCTTCACTGCAATACCAGGCAGAGTCATTTCTAGGGACCGGTCTAAACAAATAAGGAGATGCAGCACTCACCGGGGCACGGTGGTCCGCTACTGTGCTTGACTGATGAGGGTCCCGAGAGGTGACTCCCAGCAAGTAAACATTGATGATCTCCTCTAAATAAGGGTCCGTTTACACCAATAGATTACGGTTTGAACAAGCGAATGACGTCAGAGTTCATACAGCAGATACATTGTTGCCTCGCTCGGTCGTTCACAGTCACTGTATAAGGGTGGTTTCACCTCTGTGTTGGGGGTTCCGGTCTTCGGCTCCATTCTCGGCTGAACGGCTCAGTCTTACGATGGAACTGAACAACACTGGATGGACCCATTTACTATATCAGCGTCTTTTCGCTTCCCACTCGGCTGCCTAGCTTTTAGCTGGAAAAAGAAAAAAAGCGCTTTTTCTTCCGGGTCTGCGACAAATCTCTGTATGGAAGTTCCAATGCAAATGTGAATCCACCTAAAGTGAATGAGAACGACTGAATGAGCGCCATTTAAACTGAACAATAAGTGAGCGACTGTCTGTATAGAATGGACGACTAACGAGAAGTGAAGGACTGTCGTCGGGGCATTGGTGCGTGTTCAGACTGAAGATCATCGTTCATTTTCGCTCATTTGAATGATAACCGTTCTGTCTGAAAGGGCCCTAAGGCTGCATCCACACGGGTGGTTCTGTCACAATGCGATAGTGCTACAAATCGCTTGTATGTAGACCCATGCTTTCCTATGGGTTCTTCCACATGAGTGAGGTTTTGTAGCCTGAGACATTGTGAGAATACAATATTGCGTCATGCTCTATACAGCTGCGATTTATTTATTTTTTTCCTTGCCCATGTTTCTCTAAGGAATCTTTATTTTTGTTGCATCGCATGAAAACACAGTTTTTGTACGGTGCGATGCACCTTTTACAGTAGAAAATCCTACTGTAAAAGCCATAGCGGCAGTAAAAAAAAACAACCCAAAAAAATAATAAAACATCACCCAAGAGGCGCTGTCAGCTCCGGCGTGGGTCACTTTTTCACATCCGGCACTCGTCTTCAGTCTTCTGGCAGCCCTTCCTGGATTAGGGGATCAAAATCCCGGCTTCCAGAAAGGGCTAGCTGTGAGTGGTTCACAAGCGCCGTGGCTTAGCCAATCAGAGCCAGTGCTCAATGAACCAATCACAGCCCTTCCCCTGAAAATCCTCGCAGGTGGTGCTATAAAGTCGTGCGACTTTGTAACGCCACAAAATTGCACTAACGATGTGAGAAACCGCAGTGATATCGTACAGACCACCGATGTGATATCGCTTCTATTTTCTCGTGTCTCCCGTGTGGATGCGGCCTAAAAGCCATCAATCTTAAATGTTCAGGAAACCATGATATAAGTTTAACACAACGGACGTCCCTACTGTATTATATACTGGAAGGCTTAACAGGGGCATGTCTGGCAGCAAATCAATATCAACTGACCCTTTACTGGCTCTCAGAAGTATAGCATCCGTTTAATGAGCCTTGCCTATTTTAAGTGGATGCAAATAACAATAAGTATTACAAGCCAATGAAAGGCTACAGGAAGCATCCTGCTTCATGGCATACAAGTGGTTTCAAAACAAAGCAGTTGCAATGATAACGCTCGTCTGTAGCCTCCTAATCTACAACATCAATTATTTATCTTTACGGATGTCGCCAGTTCTAGAAATGTCCGTTCGCACGGCTCAACAAACATTTGCCTCCCTGTATTTGCCTTCCCGATGCTTTTGTGCCTGCGCAAATATTTGCAGTAAGTATGTTCCATAAGGCTACATAATGTCACTTTAACCCCCTACCAGTCACACGAAAACTGGAAAAACCCTCCTGAAAATGTATTTTTTTAAATTGCATAATCTGAATGTCACGTAAATACATTCAGTCAGAAGCGACTCCTCTTCAATGTATATTTAACCCTTTAGGGACATAGCCAATTTTAGCCTCAGCTCTGTGCTGGAGGTGCCTTTGGGAACGAGGAACACTAGGCCACCTGTGGTGGTCATGCCCACCAATTCAACAACTTGTGGGCGTCTTGTATGGGGCGGTCTGTAAACGTCCGGTTGGTCTTACACCTGAGGTTGCATTGTTGTCAATGATTCCGGGCTCATCGCACGGAATAAACCCAATTTTGAGTTTTTTCCTACTTGCCATGAGGCAGATCATCCCTAGGAAGTGGAAACCCACCGCTCCGCCTACAAGGCTGATGTGGCTGGAATCATTAGACAACCTAAAATATATGGAGGAGCTAGGTGTCAAAGTGGATTTGGGATTTACCAAATTTCACTAACCATGGGCAGTCTGGATACAATTTCGTTCTTCGCCAGCAATGATGGCCTGGTTAGATAATAGTGCTATCCCACCATAAACAGACTTAAACTGTCACCCACCAACTGTCGCCCACCGTGATGCCCAGACTGTGGCTGGACACCGTGCGTAAAGCAGCACTTCTACCAAACTGAACAGGCGACTCCTCCTCCCCATTAGGCCTCGTTCACACAGTCAAAAATGTTTTTTAAAAATCGCATCACCGTCCGTGTGATATCGCTGTCATGCGGCTTTGTAGAGCGACATCTGAGGATTTGGGGGGGCGGCTTGAATTATAAGCCCTACCCCAAAAATAAGCCCTAGCTACATAAAAAAGGAAGATTTTGTACTAGTGGGTTATCGGTCACAACTTTTTCAATTAATTTCACAAATGTCTCACTCATACACAGGCGTTAAAGAAAACAACAAAAACACTTTCTTAAACTTTTTTTGTTTCTCCTAAACATGAATATGTATAACATTATTCAGGTGGGATAAAGGCGGCAATAGCCTGCAGGAGAGTGTAAAATGTATATGTACATATATACACAAGGTATATATGTAAATAGTGGGGACTGAAAACCCAAAGTACCAATAATAAGGCTACATACACATGGCGTCTGCCCCACATTGGAGGTTTTGTCGCATGGTTGCAGATTGCCCCATGGGCTGCTCCAGTTTTGGTTGACGTTTCAGTAGGTTTCCGTTCAATCCCAGCCTTTTCGCCAGACAGAATAGCATAGTGGTCCACACTTACCTGTCCAGCCAAATATCTGAATCAAGCAGGGATCTGTAATGACGTATTGGCGGCGTTGATTACGAGCCTATAGAGAACAATGGGCTCTCTCACACCTAATACGCTGCAAAATAGAACATGCTGCATTCTTCTTTTTTTTTGCGCTTCTGTATTATACAATTCCTACACACAAATGTGAGCGGAACTGCGTATGGCAATGCATTACATTGCCTGCAAATTACCGTGTATCACATGTGCGGACAGGGCATGATACGCGGTAATCATACGCTTGTGTGAGCCCGGCCTAATAAATTAGTAATTCATGTTGTGAAAAGGGAGCCGGAGTCCGTGGCCGAGTCCCCTACATAAAAGCCACATACTCCATATAGAGATGGTTGTGGGAGTCGATCCTGCAAGGAAGCAGCAAAGTGGCCAAGAACTGCAGGCGGGATAGGCTACCGTGCTAGGTATAAAAGAACAATATCCTCCCAATGAGTTTTATTGGGTTTATAGCCCTTTCACAGCAAAGAAAAGAATCTGCAAGCCGTGAAGAAACAGCCTAAATGTGCCAACTCTATGTCCACTGGAACAAAGGAAGATTTGTTGCCTGCTGATCCTGCGGCGCAGCAGAAAGGTTAAATACCACGGAAGGAAAGTTAAGAAGATGCTGCGAAGTCAGAAAACAGCGGGCCTCAGTTATCAGAAGGGTGGAGGAGAACAACTCGTTGTCATAGCAGCCAATCACAGTGCCGCTTTCATTTGTTAAATTTCTATCAAAAAATGAAAGCTGCGCTGTGATTGGTTGTTTAAAGAAAAAGGAGGAACTTTTTGTTTCTAGGTACGAAGTTGAGCAGAACACCTCCTTAAAGACCAGTAACTTTTTTCGAGTTTTTTGTTCTTCTTTTCATCCCCACGTTCCAAGATCAATAACTGCTTTACGTTTCCATCGACACAGCCGTACAAAGGCTTGTTTTTTGTGGGGTGAGCTGTATTTCTTCAATGCATCATATAATGCAATGAAAACTTTTCAAAACTGTCTAAGCCGGGGGCGGGAGGGTTGGCGCAGCACAGGGAGCTTCACCGCACCACCATACCACTCTGTTCAGCAACTCCCAGGTGGTGGGGCACAGCTCTGACCGACCCGGACTCCATAGCCACCCTCCAGCTTGATGCCAAAGAGGTGGAAGAAAAGAAACCCATCATATTGCATAGAGCTCCACAGCCATGTTGACGAGTAGTTACCTTTAGCGCTCATTCACATGGGCGGATGCAGTTTTGGTGCGTGACATATGCAGTATATTCATGAACCAAAAATATGCATATTTGAACCTTGCATTTTTTTTCGTCACCCTTTTCATTGCATTTTTGATGTTCCATAGATTTCTACTGCCTTCATGTGAAAATATGCATATTGACACAATCCCACTGACAGTGATGAGCGGTTTCGGGACCGTAACGCGGACAAAACTAGAACCCGCTGCGTTTCTTTCACACACATAAAATACACTTGTGAAAACAGGTCTGAATACTTCAATGCAGTCAAAGCGGTCTGTTTGGCGCGTGTAAAATATATACTCGTAATACGGAGCGCCCGTGTGAAAGAGCGCTTATAAATGGCCCATTGAAGGCAGCCATAATGCTGATGTGGCCCTCGGTGAAGGAGTCTGACACCGCTGCTCTAAACCGATTCATAAATAGCAAAGGGTTCAAAAGATTAAACTCTTTCAACAGTCATCAGCTTCCATAATCGATTAACGGAAGGCACTGCGAACAGCGCTGTTCACAACCGCTCTCTCCTGCTGGATGACATTTGACCCCGATGCAACAAAAAAAAAGTCAGCACGTCCAACAAAAAGTACAATGTGAAAGTAAGTCCTCCCTCACACGGGCGCCTTTTTCTGCGATTAACCCAGTGTTTTCAGCGCTGTGCTAATGGCGGTGTAACGCATGGGAAATACAAACATTCAAAAAATACGGTACTGCGCTTGACAGTCAGCGAGCCGCCGCAGTTATCCGCATTACAGAGTAATCAGGTATGCAGGGTCGCGGCCGGCATCACAGACAGAATCCGCTGCAGAACTTGACCCAGTCGTGTGAAGCCGGCTGTAGTGTGTGGCACATCTACTGATCCTGGCACTATTCTCATGACCCGGCCCTCGTGGGCCGTCAGAGGTTTCTTAGAGGGGCAGCGTCAGTTCCGCTATCAGACCCTGCCCTTTGGGATTTTCACGGCTCCTCAGTCTTTGTCACAATGGTGGCTCAGAGACTAAGTGTTTGAATCAAGTCAATTAGTATACAGATAGTCCTCTTCTCCATATAGCAAGTACAGCGTTCTGATACCCAGACGGTGACGGCGCGTCCAGTATTAACCGCTTGCTGCTACGTTTTTCTATTTTGGCAGAGCTTAAAATAAGTACCAAGTAAAGGTGTGACGTGTTCCGTTCAGAACTTCTTTAAATGCTGATAGACCGTAAGGTCACAAGGCACGGACTTGCGATAGACAACCTCAGCGGGGAGTCTTTTGTAGCTAATGGGGAACCGAAATATACAACTGAGGCCACTCTCACACATGCATTTTTTTCCACGACTACCACAGTGTTTTGAAGGCCGCGGTATAACGTTCCTATTGCCTCGCAGACGTGCACTCGAGCGCGGTGTTTTTTTAACACCGTGATTTTCGACCACTGCCTGCTGTATTTTGCCTCGTTTTGCCGCTTTTTAACGCACCTCATCACCCATCACAGTGATGAGGTGCGTTAAATACCGCTGACAGGCACAGTAACCCGAGTCCGAAAACATCGGTAAAATCACGGCAAAACGTTGCAATCAAAAATTGCTGCGTTTTGCCGACGCTTTGTGTGAGCGGTGGGGACTCTGGCTGTGGACCCCCTCTGCTCGCCAACCAGCCTGGCTTTTGGACCAGACCTGGTGTGTCTGGCAGCTGACTTCACTGCAAGGAAATCTTAGATGGGAAACTTGCCCTCAGCTATCAGGAAGATGGGTAGACCTGCAATCAGGGTGATCGCCCTGATAAGGATGGCCCTGCGCTGGAACCTTGGGGCTAACTATCCCAGACAGAACACATGGACGATATACAAAGCATAGGGCACACAGAACAGAACAGGGGTGTCCAAACCACACAAGCTCTATAAACAACCACTACATATTTGAAGCAATGAAACCCATACAAACGTCATAGAGATGTTAGCTGAACTCAAGTGTTGCCAGCTATGGTGACAATAGGACCAGCAAAAATAGCATGGAAATGTATTAATGTTTTAGTTTTGCATTTTACAGTAGTTCTCTCGCATCGGGATCACATTCAAGTGGCAAATACAGAGGGACACAAAATCCTTACAAAATTCAGTTAAACCACTTTTTGGTATCTGATTTTTCTTCATTTTTGACTGGTTTTGGACGAATAAAAAAAATAATTCACATAAAGTTATATAACAGCTCAGATGATAGGAAAAAACCTGCCAGCATTGCCTGCAGCAACTAACCAGAGCACTTCTTCTATTCTGTATCTTTCAATTGGGCTGTTGAGTTACTTTTGTTTTGACACTAAACACCAAGTATCTAGATGTACAAACTATGTTGTCCCCTGGCGATCAGTGCCAAGGCTTTTCAAGGTCAAACTAATGAATGAGAGACTCTAAGAAAAGGTCAGTATTTGCCAAGACATTCTGCAGCCTTGCTGACATTGATCATGGTTTTTCTCCAAGGTCACCTTCTAGAGTGTCTTGCCACACTGTAGCAACATAAAGACATGCAACATAGTAACCACATGGCACTGGAGCTCATTGAAAAGGAATACAGTGGTGCCTTGGGTTAAGAGTTTAATTCGTTCCGTGATGAAGCTCTTAACCCAAAACACTCGTAAGTCAAATCCATTTTCCCCATTGAAATGAATGGAAAAGCCATTAATTCATTCCGGATCGAAAAGCTCTCCCACTGATTTCAATGGGGATCGCGTTTCCCCATTGAAAGCAATAGGACGCCAGCACCCCTGCAGTGATTTCGGGGAAGGGCTTTACATATAAGCACTTCCATGCAAATCATCCCTAGCAGTAGTAAAAAAATAAAAATATATATACTCACCTGCCTGCCGGGGCTCAGGCATGTCTAGCCACCGCTTGTTCTCCCTGCACTGCTCTGAAGCTTTTTAACAGGCGGGGATTAAAAATGCAGGGAGAACAAGTGGCGACTAGACACGCCTGAGCCCTGGCAGATAGGCGAGTATATATTTTTTTTTTGCTACAGCAGGGATGATTTTCAGGGAAGGGCTTATATTTAAAGCCCTTCCCCGGAAATCATTGCAGGAGTTGCCAGCAGACCATTGCTTTTAATGGGGCCATCGGCAGCAGCGGTGGCCCCGTTGAGAACACGGCTCTTAACCCAAGTATTTGCTCTAAAATCAGAGCAAAATTCGGGAGAGGGCCTGCTCTCAAGTCAAAAAGCTTGTAAGCTGAGGGACTCTTAACCCAAGGTATCACTGTATAGCTTTACTAATTAACATGACAGCTTTTTATTTTTAACTCTTCGTATTTCTGTGCAGGATTATGGGCACGTTTATAGCTGGAACTTTAGACAAAAGAAAACAAAAACCACAATCCGTCGACTTCGTGGGGTTCTTTCACACGGTAGATTTTGTCGAATATTATGGATTTTGTTGCATTTTTAACGGCACAATTTAATTTTGGAATTAATTTTTAGTCTTGCGGTTCTGTAGTATAGACGCTCAGATTTTAACAGATGCGGAATTCAAACCCCACAGGGATAATGCTGTGAAGCATAAATGTCCGCGCGGACTAATGTCACCCCATGTGAAGGCACACCAAGGCCGGTTTCATGCGGCTATGATACTCGCACGAGATTTGTGCGCTGTGAGACGCACGAATGTGAACCCTATGCTTTTGAATGGAGTCCTATACATGAGCGATGTTTTCCGGCACTGCATCGTGTGTTCTATCTCTTTGCGTTCCTTGGAGAGCGCAGCCCATTGTTTTCAATGTAAAACATGTTGCACACGAGTCCGATGCCTGGCTTCCCAGTGAAAAAAAAAGGGGAAACGCTCGCCATCGCTCCGACGTGGCCGAAAGCCTCCCCGATGGATCGCTTCTTTATTCTAGTAATGGCAGAAGCTTTTGCCCTAAAAACTCCTCACCTCATTGTGGAATAAAGAAAATGTTTGCAAGCCCAATACAGGGACGAATGTCTCGCGCTCGTGTAGGTAGCATCAGGCTACCCGGCTCGATATTGTATTAAAGGCATTTATTTTCTTTTTTCCGTTCACACGCGCGGATATGAAATGCATATTCCGCAAGCGGAAGAAAACTTGGAGCCTGCTCTATTTTGCGGCAGAATCTGCAGAGACGGCCTCCATTAACATTGCGTATGGGCTGTGGGTACCCACATCATCACTAAAAAAACAAAAACAAAACATGTACTGGGCATCACCGACAGCGAGCCATCGCAGTCATTCGCAATATAGTAATAGCAAGTCGCCGGCCGGGCTCACAGCCATAAACTGCTGCGGGGCGCAGTGTGAGCCGGACCTAGGGGGACTGAAAAAAAATAAAAAAACAGGGATTCGCCCCCGCTTTTTGGGGTGTTTTTTTACACTGTGCACAGTATGGTATAAATAATGTTAACCTTGTTACTCTGCGGCTCGTTACACGTTCAGCGATACCAAAACGTATATCTCTTTTTATGTTTTACTCCTTTTGCACAATACTAGTACTGGCATATATAACTAACGGCGCTTTTACACGGAATGATTATCGGTCAAAAAAATCGTTCAGAACAAGTGAAAGTGAACGCTGATTGTTCCGTGTAAACGCAGCCAACGATGTGATGACCAATGATAAATCGCTCGTTCTTCGGCCACTTTATGCAGACATGAGAATCATTGTTGGTTTGCCGATCGTTCTCACCTATACAGTGAATGTGAACGCACCAACGGTAAATCTGCCGGTATAACACCGACATCCTTCAAATGACAAACCGGAAGGTGTAAGTAAACAGACCCAAACTGAATGCTTTTAAGGCCCTTTTACACGGGACGATTACCACTCTGGTTCTTCAGACTCCCGCGGGGTTTTAAATGATAATCGTCCCGTGTAAAACATGCAGAAACTGAATGAGAATCGGCCAGACGTTCAGTTTTAAGGCCCTTTTACACATAACAAGTGCCGGGCAAACGATGCCCGACACTCGTCCTTGTGATGCTCATTCTGCACAGGAGCGAGTACCGCCGGATCGCTCACAGCGCGGCCAGCAGGGGGTTGGGGTGGCTGGAGGTGAGTTTTCTCCCTGCCCCTCTCCATTCACTGTAAACAGCATGCGGTCAGTACTCGCTCCTGTGTAGCAGCACAGGAGCGAGTACTGCCCAACACTCAACCCATGTAAAAAGGCCTTGACTCCTTTTTTTGCGAGGGGGGTAAACGAAAACAGCCAACTAACTTTTTAAACAGCACTCACAGTGCAGGATAAATTACTAGTTAATTGTATCATAAGGGTCGTTATGGTCGAGGCGATAACAATTATGTGTAGTTTTTTTTTCTTTTCGAAGTGCTAATAAAAGGACTTTAGAAGTGTCCTTCTCGTTTTTTACCTGAAATTTTGTAGTTTTCCTAAAAACTTGTTGGAAAGTGACATCGGTCCATGGGCTGTATATTTCTCCTTCCAGTCGCTGGCTTTTTTTTCTTAAGAACAGCCCCGTCTTGTGTAACGTAACCCTCACATTTCTTCAGAGAAGGGGATTGCAGCAGCTGATTAGGCTAAGACAGCAGCGGTGACTATGAATCGCCCATTGAAGGAAGACCTCATTGTATGGGGGTCACAAGCTGTGGCCGGGGTCAGACAGTCTATAATCCCGAACAATGGGAGAAAGGAACAAAGAGCCTAACAGGCCGAAGCCAGCGGTTATAATGGTGGAGGGCATCCTTCCTAGGGATAGCTCCGTGTGACCGTAAGACCCCCTCATCCCCCTAGAAACCATATATACCATACGATCACAACAGGTCAGAAAACTCTGTTCCCCCTCACAGAGTAGCAGAATTCTGATTTAGTTATAAGCGCAATTCCAAAATGTCCAAAAACGTGTATGTACCGCAATAGGTCAATGAAGAGAATGGACCCGCGCAAATCCGCAGGAGACCTATGTATACATGGCCTATTTGTGCACACAGAAACATGCCAGAGCGCCCGAAAAACAAAGCATATCGGCATGGCAAAAATGCGCCTAAATCCATGTGAGCGAGCCCAATAGTGACCCCTATGGTGGCCGCAGTAGTAATAGTAGTCCCAGTAATGATACTGACCCCCCATAGTGGCTCTAGTAGTAATAGTGACCCCTTTATTGGCATAGAAGTAATTAGTGACCCCCATAGTAGTCTCACTAGTAACAGCGACCTCCCTGTTGGCTTCTGGCCGGGCGGCATCCCTACAGCCATTCCACTCCCCCCGCCTACAGGTCCAGTCCAGCAATGACAGCTCAGCCTGTGACCGCTGACCTCTCCCCTCGGTGTCTGAGCTGCGTACAGGATGGCGCACACAGACACCGGGGGGACGAGAGGTCAGCGATCACAGACTCTGGACCAGACTTGCAGGCGGGGGAGTGGAATACATAAAATAAAGTGGCGGGACGGATTTGGCCCGAGGCCTTGTGTTTGGCCCGAGGCCTTGTGTTTGGCCCGCGGGCCTTGTGTTTGGCCCGCGGGCCTTGTGTTTGGCCCGCGGGCCTTGTGTTTGGCCCGCGGGCCTTATATGGATCCATAGTAGAGAGCATACGATTCATCGATTAAGCCGCCTATCTGACTATAGCTCACGGTCATGAATGAAGCATATGACGCGTCCTACTCATGGTAGTTATTGTGGTCATCATTGTAAGCCCCACTAGAGGTTTGCTACAATGTGGTGGATTTGCTACAAAATTTTCCGTAGCAGTAAAATTTGCATCCGATCTGCACCGTTTGGATTGTTAATTTTTGGAGCGGATTTAGGCCCAATGTCCACTTGCACATATGGATTCCATCGCCGAATCCCGCAGTGGTATCCAGCCGTGCCCGCAGACATGGGCAGGAAAATACATTTTCTGACCCATCCAGATCCAGAGCGGGTCTCCTCCGTACCGGACGGATTTTCATTCTTCAGCACAAAGAATGCGCCCGGACGCGCTGGCCACGTGACGGACGCATGCACAGTACTGTTTTTTTTTTCTTCAAATCTCCTGTTTTTCCGCAGATCCGCGGCACATCCACAGTGACAGCTGCAGGTGTGCCGCGGATCGGACGGCTTCCAGCAACTTCATTTAAACATAGCCATTTACTGGTCTTACATGTAAAGCCTTTTGCTCTCCTGAAGATTTGCAATCAAGGTTTTAACTGCATATAAAATAGTCGCCTGCAGGTCTCTACAGATAAATGAGAGTTATTACATGCTGCACTGCGATAAAACATATTACCCAGAGGAGCACGAATGGCCTTATAAGTCTCCTCACTCACCTTCTAGGTGCTCTCCATAAGGAGAAAAGATAGCGTTCCTGACCCACATCACAGGCCTCTTGCTATCCAAGCCAGAAACCTACTACACACTGATGAGGGGCAAACACCCTGAAACTGCTGTCTGTGTATGGATTGTGGCCCGGCTTTCAATTCCCAGTCTATGTTACAAGGCTTGTATAAAGAGCCTAATATTAACTGGCAGGAATGCTGCCTTCCAATAGTTGGTGCTGCAGAGGTATTGTTCCATCTTCTTTATTTGCAAATTACCCAGAGGAGCATGAATGGCCTTATAAGTTTCCTCACTCATGCACCTTCTAGGTGCTCTGCCTAAGGAAAAAAGATAATGTTCCGAAAACATGAACTCTGACTCCTTATACGATTTAGGACTGGTGGGAGTGTCACCCCTAGGATACCTAGAAATCAGCAGAATGAAGGGGCAGCTAGGGGGCAGTACCTACCGTAAGTGTGACCGCCCCTCATACTTACAGCTCAACCATGCTAACCCCCCACCTGAACGGGCAGAGCTGCAGCACTAGGCACAGCAACGCTGTGGATGCCGCTGAGCCAACTACTGCAGGGGTGGTCCTGCAGCTGCTCCTTCATTCTGCTGATTTCTAGGGATCCCAAGGGTGGGCCCTTAACATACCATACACTACTAAGGACATATCCTAAGGCTGGGCTCACACGGGCAGATTTTAATTGTGGAATCTGTGATCACGGTCTGTGAAGATCAGCGATAAAACACGGGCATTGAAAGGCATGCATTTTCGCTTTTCCGTTCACACTTGAGAATACGAATTGCATATTCTGCGAGTGGAAGAAAAATTCCAGCGAGGATTCTGCACCAACATCCAATGAACATTGTGTATGAGCGGCGGAAACACTCGCGACTTCAAAGGAAAAGCTGGAATGTCGGCTGAAGGGGGGAGAGAGATCATTCTTCTGCGCAGACGATACACCGTGCATAGCGTACATCCGTGCGGAAAACTGCTCGCATTCCACAATGTTCTGCGACCGCATGCGGAATCCAAGGCATTCGTGTGAGCCCGGCCTAAGGATGCGGCAAAGTGATATCCTGGAAAACCCCTTTAAATACTGTCAGTTTGCAGATAGAGGTCCGCTGTGCAAAAACACATTCATTCACCATTTACTTCATCTTCATAAGAATGGGAGACTTGTTGGCAAGCCTACCGAATATGCAGAATCTGAAGGGTTAATAAGAAATTCCATGCTAATTTATAGCATATTGAGCACACCGGGGTAAAAAAACGGTTTTACAGACTAATTTCCATAGACACATATATTAGGATATGATGACTACACAGCCAGCCGAGCCCACAAGAGTTATCCCATTAGTCACATGCCGAGGCAGGAAATGCCGCACGAAGAGTTAATCCAGCTGGAGACCCCGATGATCTCACCCCCGAGACATGAGACCATCTTTCCCTTCTTGCTGATGTCAGGATGGCCGTCACTAGGAGTGGCATCCACAGTCCTTCAGAAGGCTGATCCTAGACCGGCTGGCAGACAGCGCCAGCTGTTGGAAGGGTGACAGACGGGGTATCAGTCCACCCGTATGCAACGTCAATGTAAGAGTAGTAGAGGCAGCTGGAGGCCCGGAGTCACAGACCAGCGGAGGTCAATCATAGGACGGAAGTAGATCGCTGCTCTATGAGCGGCATGTAGAAGACCACAAGACTCACTGCAGGCACTTCCCTATAAACACAAGTCACGGCGGTGGCCAAGTAGGCCCTCTTAGTCAAAAGGGCTGCTTTGTCTATTATATCTCATACAAATTTGAGGTCTGATTGGGGTAAGGTGACCAGATTTTCCCAGGGTCAAAGCGGGACAGAGGGGTGTGGTCAGGGGCGGGGCTTATCACAGCATATGATGTCACCTCCGTTGTTATAAAAAGTACAGGGCCATTTAAAAAAAAGACAGCAAATTCTGCAGCATTTCTGCATCTAAAAAGCAGTCAAAATCTGTACCATTGGTGCAGACTTTGACTGAAAATCAGTATCCACAGCTTATTTCATACTATGCGGCGCTCCCCCTCCTCTCCTCTGTAGGCTTCCTGCTGTCAGCTCTCCCCGGCTTCCGGTTCCCAGCATCCTGTAGTGGCTTCACCTGACCAGCATCATATGACCAGGCTGCTGGGAACCAGAGGGTACGCTGCAACGTGCAGAGTGGACCCAGTAGTAATGATGACCCCCGCAGTGGCCCCTAGTAATAATAGTGACCCCACAGGGGCCCTCAGTAGTAACAGTGACTCCAACAGTGGTCCTAAGTAATGATAGTGACCCCAACAGGGGTGCTCAGTAGTAATAGTGACCCTGACAGGGGTCCTCAATAGAAATAGTGACCCCCCACAATGGCCCCAGTAGTAATAGTGACCCCCCACAATGGCCCCAGTAGTAATAGTGACCCCCACAGTGGCCCCAGTAGTAATAGTGACCCCCCACAGTGGCCCCAGTAGTAATAGTGACCCCCCACAGTGGCCCCAGTAGTAATAGTGACCCCCCACAGTGGCCCCAGTAGTAATAGTGACCCCCCCCCCACAGTGGCCCCAGTAGTAATAGTGACCCCCCACAGTGGTCCCAGTAGTAATAGTGGCCCCAGTAGTAATAGTGACACCCCACAGTGGCCCCAGTAGTAATAGTGACCCCCCACAGTGGCTCCAGTAGTAATGGTGATACCCCACAGTGACCCCAGTAGTAAATATGACCCCAACTGTGGCCCCAGTAGTAATAGTGACCCCCACAGTGGCCCCAGTAGTAATAGTGACCCACTGTAGTGTCCCCTATATTAGCCTCATTAGTAATAGTGACCCCCACATTGGCGCCAGTAGTAATAGTGACCCCCCCCCAGTGGCCCCAGTAATAATAGTGCCCCCCCCTAGTGGCCCCTATATCAGCCAGAGTAGTAATAGTGACCCCCACAGTGGCCTCAGTACTAATACTATAACTACTGCGGCTGTCCCCTATATCGATCCCAGTAGTAACAGTGACCACCACAGTAGCTCCAGGAATAAGAGAGTCCTCCTATAAACTTACCTTCTCCTGGTCTTCAGAATGCCAGTGCTCCTCTCCTCAGCGCTGCTGCAGGCAGAACCGCCGTGACATGAAGACGTGACATGCACAACGTTCCTCGCGTGATGACGCAGAAGGGAGGAACTAAGCGTGCGTAAGAACGTCTGTACACGAAAAATAAGATACCCGGGTAACACGGGTAAAATACGTCATCATGTTTCTGCATTACAATTGGATTGACTGGAATAAAACCTGTCTTACCAAAAATAAAATGGTCAAAATAAACCCCATTAACAGTCCCCTCACTACCCATTAGGGGACTGCCCTATGAAGTAAGTGCTTCTTTTATAAATCCGTACATGGTTTCCATCCATCAAGGAGTGCAGAAACGATAGCGCTTTTTTTTCTTATTTCATCAAAAAAAACATGAAATTTATTCTGCACATTGATTTAGTGCGTAAATATGCCAAGGATGCAGAGACTTCCTGCGTATATAGCGCGTATTTACTGATGATCATTGGCTTCAATGCATAATACGCACAAAGGTAGGACGTCACGTTTTACATGTGAACTAACCCATTGAAAGCCACAGGTTCTATTCACAGCGTATAATGTGAGCAGAAAATGCGCACAGAATACGCGGCATATATATATATACACTTGTGTGAATGAGCCCTTAATGACAGTATTTTGATCTGTAAATACGCATGAAAATGGGACACGCTGCTTTTTTTTTTTTTTTTTTTTACATGACCGAAATACGCAGCAAAAATATGCGAACGTGAATGAACTGCATGGGTTCTATTTGCGGAGTTTTACACGCGCCGGTGTGAATGGGTCCTTAGAATGAACAAAAACCAACACAAGATGAAGTTCAGCAAGTATCTTAATACACAAATCCTCTTTCCAATCAGTAAGCCTCTTAATTAGAGCAGAATAAGCCTCTTGACTCCTTAACTAATCTCAGCCAAGGAATCAAGCCATACAGTAAATGACCACCGAATCTTGGCCGCTCGTCTCCGTTACCATATATTCGTCTTGGCAGCCAGACCTAAAACTTCATAAAATAGCACTAATTCATGAGAAGGCCAAACTCCGTGGGAAGAAGTAAACGCTACTAATTGCTCTTTAATAACTGCACATTACAAAATGTATCAAGTCTTTCCTCAATAGAACTAAAAGCGCTTCCAGCTGCGGCCGGCTGTTCACACGGCTGCCGGCCCACGGGGTCTGAAAGGTCCAAACACCCAGAACGGGATGGTGGGATGGAAAATTCCCAAAGCACAAAGGTCCCAACGAGCGGCGAGAACACGGTGGTTAGAACAGGTTAGAATGAGCTACAACAACCGTTGGCCTGATCATCGGGCTGTGGAAACATTCCCATGGTCAGATGAGCGGCCGTGTAAACAGGGAGATGTGCTGCTGACCATGTAAACTGCATGAGGACGAACAATCATGGCGGCCATCCTCTGCCGCACGTGAATGGCAGGAACGAGCATGGATCGACATGCTAATGTTAACCCCTTAACCCTTTCCAATCCACTGTCTGACATCTTCCTACATTCTGATTGAAGCTTGTACAGCTCCAATGTCAGAAGACATCCGACATGGTATTCTTACCGTCTATTGCCAGCCACTCCGCTGTTGGAGCCTCTCTGGTGCACACATACTAGCCTTAGCCAGCAGATGGCACCCTTGTATGACAGCAAAAAGAGAAAGCCTTTTAGGAAACCCTGAATCAAAAATTAGATTGGAAAGGGTTAAGGATACAGCCTATGATTCACGGCCCAATATTGCACTTGCCCACTAGCCTTAGAAACCTATGGCCGGCCACACACAGGCGGACCGGATTCTGCCTGCATATTCCAGTTGGTAGCCCGGACGGCGACCCTGCATACCTCTTTCCACTGCATTGGGGTTTTTTTCCCCCCGCGCCGTCTCTTAGTGATGATGCGGGTAGCTGCAGCCCGTACGCCGGCCCCATTGACAAAAAGATAGAACATACTGCGTTTTTTTTTCACGCAACATCGCATGAGTGAAAACATCGTAGATGGGAATGGAAGCATTAAAAATCATTGGCTTCATTAATCCGCGTTTTCGCTCACTCGCATCGCACGATTTTCTCTGCAGCCTGAAGACACCCCAATAGATGAAGTCAGACTAGACAGATTCATCGTACAGCAGACACATTGTAAGCCTGTCCAGTAAGGGTACTTTTACACGTAATGAGATATCATTCGCCCAAGCTTGGACTGTTTATACACCCGCGCTGCCAGCCCTGACTTCAGCCTGTTTGCTGACCATGCCCTGTTCAGACCTCCAGGTATTGTGCCACAGCCCCGTGGAACATCAGCAGCCACATAACCGGGCCTGGGCTCCGACCCATTTGCGTTTTGTTAACGCAATTGTCAATGGGACTTTCTAATGTTAAAAACGCATCACACACAAAAAAAATAAAAAAAATAAAATCGCAAAGCACCAACTGGCGATCTGTTTTTAACATTACAAAGTCTCATTGACAATCGCATAAAAAAACGGAGCGCTATCACATCGTTAAAAAAATGCAACTGGTATGCCCGTCCTCGGGGATCGCCCACCGCTACCGGATCCTGGGACCTGGGTTGGAGTGCAAGGCTGGCGTCGTCTCTCGCCCCCCTCCCTCACCTCCCCCTTTCCCCCCCTCCTCCTTTCTTTCTTTCTTTTCCCTATCTGTCTCTTTCCTTTCTTCCCTCCTAGAGGGTCTGCGGACCCTCATCCTCTCTTCTGGTTGTCTTTATTTCTCCTGTGTTCTCTTTTAAATTTTTGTTTCTTTAGTTAAGTAACCGCAATCACAAAATCCAGGACAGTTTTTAGCATGACGCCATTTGTGTGAGGGCGTGATAGGGGGGGTGGACGCCCACGCTCCAATATGTATCTGAATATAAGAGATGCCCGCAGAGGCGCACTGCTATGATGTCATTACGTTGTATGTCCTGATAAAATCTTTTTGAACAAAACAATGCAAGTGGGCAGGAGCCGATGCCATCACAAAAAGAAAAGTTCGCTGCGCAAAAACACTGCACTCACGTGCAAATATGCATGTGCACATGTGAGCCTGGCCAAAGATGTCTATTTGCAGGTCACAATCTTATGGATACTCCAAAAACTGCACCCAGCAGGATCAGACACTGCACCCAGCGGGATCAGGCACTGCACCCAGCGGGATCAGGCACTGCACCCAGCGGGATCAGGCACTGCACCCAGCGGGATCAGGCACTGCAACCAGCGGGATCAGGCACTGCAACCAGCGGGATCAGGCACTGCACCCAGCGGGATCAGGCACTGCACCCAGCGGGACCACGCACTGCACCCAGCGGGACCACGCACTGCACCCAGCGGGACCACGCACTGCACCCAGCGGGACCACGCACTGCACCCAGCGGGATCAGGCACTGCACCCAGCGGGATCAGGCACTGCACCCAGCGGGATCAGGCACTGCACCCAGCGGGATCAGGCACTGCACCCAGCGGGACCACGCACTGCACCCAGCGGGACCACGCACTGCACCCAGCGGGACCACGCACTGCACCCAGCGGGATCAGGCACTGCACCCAGCGGGACCACGCACTGCACCCAGCGGGACCACGCACTGCACCCAGCGGGATCACGCACTGCACCCAGCGGGATCACGCACTGCACCCAGCGGGATCACGCACTGCACCCAGCGGGATCACGCACTGCACCCAGCGGGATCACGCACTGCACCCAGCGGGATCACGCACTGCACCCAGCGGGATCACACACTGCACCCAGCGGGATCAGAGACTGTAACGGCTGCTGTAACAATCACTCCGCTGTATGTCCTCCTACAAGGACCGACACGCACATCGCATCAATGTCTGCCTTGTGAACGGGGCACATTCTCTAATCATTATCCTGCATTACTGTAAACGGAGAGGGTTTTGTGGCACCCGCTGCGGGCAGGAAGGGGAGAACCGCCCTCCGAATCATTGTGAGAGACATGAGTCATTAATCTGTAGGGCCGACATCACCCAAACAGGAAGCCCCATGTAACAGAGCATCACCCAAACAGGAAGCCCCATGTAACTGCATACAGCTTATCACACGGGACAGTCCTCGCTCCAATGATTGGTAGTTCTTAGTATTCAACAAACCTTTATATCTTAGATATTGGTCAGAAACCTCAAAGAAACAGTCATTGCCTTATTAATTGTTACTTCTCAATTCTGCTACACAACCCTCCTTGTATACTTTACTGGATGATATACCCATGGGTTGTTATGACATACTAGGTCAGTGATGGTGAACCTTTTAGAGCCCGAGTGCCCAAACTGCAACCTAAAACCCACTTATTTATCGCAAAGTGCCAACATGTCAGGGGGCGGGGCTTATCACGACGTATGATTTTACCCCCGTCGATCCAAAAAAGAGAGGGCTGCTTCAAAATAGACAGCATGCAGATTTTAACTGCTTTTTGGATGCAGAAATACTGCAGAATGTCCTCAGCAGAAATTTCTGTGGAAAACTCTGCAGCATTTCCACATCTAAAAAGCAGTCAAAATCTGCACCCTGTCTATTTTGAAACAGCCCTGCCCATTTCCGCCACATGTAAACATACCCCAGCAGTAATAGTGACCCACCCCCAGCAGCCCCAGCGGTAATAGTGACCCCCCACAGCAATAATAGTGACCCCCACCACACAGCAGCCCCAGCGGTAATAGTGACCTCCACCCCCCAGCGGTAATAGTGACACCCCTCAGTGGCCCCAGCGGTAATAATGACCCCCCCACAGCGATAATAGTGACCCCCACCACACAGCAGCCCCAGCGGTAATAGTGACCTCCACCCCCCAGCAGTAATAGTGACACCCCCCCAGTGGCCCCAGCGGTAATAATGACCCCCCACAGTTATAATAGTGACCCCCACCACACAGCAGCCCCAGCGGTAATAGTGACCCCCACCCCCCAGCGGTAATAGTGACACACACCCCAGCACCCCCAGCGACAATAGTGACCCCCACCCCCCAGCGATAATAGTGGCCCCCACATCACAGCGGCCCCAGCGATAATAGTGACCCCCACAGCGGCCCCAGCGGTGATAGTGACCCCCACAGCGGCCCCAGCGGTGATAGTGACCCCCCGCCCCACAGCGGCTCCAGCGGTGATAGTGACCCCCACCCCACAGTGGCTCCAGCGGTGATAGTGACCCCCCCCACCCCACAGTGGCTCCAGCGGTGATAGTGTCCCCCACCCCACAGTGGCTCCAGCGGTGATAGTGTCCCCCACCCCACAGCAATAATAGTGACCCCTCAGCAGCCCCCAGTGCATTAGGGACACCCCCCAGCAGCCCCAAATGCATTAGGGACACCCCCCAGCGGCCCCCAGTGCATTAGGGACACCCCCAGCGGCCCCCAGTGCAATAGTGACACCCCCCCAGCGGCCCCCCAGTGCAATAGTGACACCCCCCAGCAGCCCTCCAGTGCAGTAGTGCCCCCCCCCCAGTGCAGTAGTGACACCCCCCAGTGCAGTAGTGACACCCCCAGTGCAGTAGTGACACCCCCCAGTGCAGTAGTGACACCCCCCAGTGCAGTAGTGCCCCCCCCAGCGCAGTAGTGACACCCCCCAGTGCAGTAGTGACACCCCCCAGTGCAGTAGTGACACCCCCCAGTGCAGTAGTGACACGCCACAGTGGCCCCCCAGTGCAGTATGACACGCCACAGTGCCCCTCCCGAGACCCACATACTTTCCTCCTCCTCCTCCTCCTCCTTCTCCTGGAAGCTGATGCTCCTCTTCTGGTCAGCGATGGTCCCGGCATGCATATTAACTTTTTCTTACCCACTTCTGCCTCCATAGGTAATTCCCAGCAACCTGATTGGTGAATCAGCCAACCCGAACAACCAATCAGGTTGCTGGGAATTGCTGATTGCTGCAGAAGTGGGGAAGAAAGTGTTAATATGCTCCCGGCACACACACTGACACACACGCTGCTGGACGCCTCCCCCCTCCCGGCGGAACCAAGTAGTAGGAGACGTCGGGGCAGGGGGGAGAGGGATTCCAGGTGCACACTGAAGTTAGTGTGTGCCGGGATCAGCGCGGCTAGCAGTGCCGTTTGTGAATGCCGGTAGGGGAGCCGCGGCCCCTGCTGGTATTCACAAGTGGTGAGCGACCGATGGGGCGTGTGCCAGTAGGAAGGGCTCTGCGTGCCGCCTCTGGCACGCGTGCCATAGGTTCGCCACCACTGTACTAGGTGATATACCCGTGCGTTATTATATGGTATACAAGGTGATATACCCGTGTGTTGTTGTTATATGTATATACTAGGTGATATACCTGTGCGTTATTATATGGTATACTGGGTGATATACCCGTGTGTTATTATATGGTATACTAGGTGATATACCCGTGTGTTATTATATGGTATACTAGGTGATATACCCCTGCGGTGTTATATAGTATACAAGGTGATATACCCGTGTGTTATTATATGGTATACAAGGTGATATAGCCGTGCGTTATTATATGTATATACTAGGTGATATAGCCGTGTGTTGTTGTTATATGTATATACTAGGTGATATAGCCGTGTGTTGTTGTTATATGTATATACTAGGTGATATAGCCGTGTGTTGTTGTTATATGTATATACTAGGTGATATAGCCGTGTGTTGTTGTTATATGTATATACTAGGTGATATAGCCGTGTGTTGTTGTTATATGTATATACTAGGTGATATAGCCGTGTGTTGTTGTTATATGGTATACAAGGTGATATACCCGTGTGTTGTTATATGGTATACAAGGTGATATACCCGTATGTTGTTATATAGTATACTAGGTTATATACCCGTGTGTTGTTATATGGTATACTAGGTGATATACCAGTATGTTGTTATATAGTATACTAGGTGATATACCCGTGTGTTGTTATATGTATACTAGGTGATATACCCGTGTGTTGTTATATGTATATACTAGGTGATATACCCGTGTGTTGTTATATGGTATACAAGGTGATATACCCGTGTGTTGTTATATGGTATACAAGGTGATATACCCGTACGTTGTTATATAGTATACTAGGTGATATACCTGTGCGTTGTTATATAGTATACTAGGTGATATACCCGTGTGTTGTTATATGGTATACAAGGTGATATACCCGTGTGTTGTTATATGGTATACAAGGTTATATAGCCGTGCGTTGTTATATGGTATACAAGGTGATATACCCGTATGTTGTTATATAGTATACTAGGTTATATACCCGTGTGTTGTTATATGGTATACTAGGTGATATACCAGTATGTTGTTATATAGTATACTAGGTGATATACCCGTATGTTGTTATATAGTGTACTAGGTGATATACCCGTATGTTGTTATATAGTGTACTAGGTGATATACCCGTGTGTTGTTATATGTATACTAGGTGATATACCCGTGTGTTGTTATATGTATATACTAGGTGATATACCCGTGTGTTGTTATATGGTATACAAGGTGATATACCCGTGTGTTGTTATATGGTATACAAGGTGATATACCCGTGTGTTGTTATATGGTATACAAGGGGATATACCCGTGTGTTGTTATATGGTATACAAGGTGATATACCCGTGTGTTGTTGTTATATGTATATACTAGGTGATATAGCCGTGTGTTGTTGTTATATGTATATACTAGGTGATATAGCCGTGTGTTGTTATATGTATATACTAGGTGATATACCCGTGTGTTGTTATATGTATATACTAGGTGATATAGCCGTGTGTTGTTGTTATATGTATATACTAGGTGATATACCCGTGTGTTGTTATATGTATATACTAGGTGATATACCCGTGTGTTGTTATATGTATATACTAGGTGATATACCCGTGTGTTGTTATATGTATATACTAGGTGATATACCCGTGTGTTGTTATATGTATATACTAGGTGATATACCCGTGTGTTGTTATATGTATATACTAGGTGATATACCCGTGTGGTGTTATATGTATATACTAGGTGATATACCCGTGTGGTGTTATATGTATATACTAGGTGATATACCCGTGTGTTGTTATATGTATATACTAGGTGATATACCCGTGTGTTGTTATATGGTATACAAGGTGATATACCCGTGTGTTGTTATATGGTATACAAGGTGATATACCCGTGTGTTGTTATATGGTATACAAGGTGATATACCCGTGTGTTGTTATATGGTATACAAGGTGATATACCCGTGTGTTGTTGTTATATGTATATACTAGGTGATATAGCCGTGTGTTGTTGTTATATGTATATACTAGGTGATATAGCCGTGTGTTGTTATATGTATATACTAGGTGATATACCCGTGTGTTGTTATATGTATATACTAGGTGATATAGCCGTGTGTTGTTGTTATATGTATATACTAGGTGATATACCCGTGTGTTGTTATATGTATATACTAGGTGATATACCCGTGTGTTGTTATATGTATATACTAGGTGATATACCCGTGTGTTGTTATATGTATATACTAGGTGATATACCCGTGTGTTGTTATATGTATATACTAGGTGATATACCCGTGTGGTGTTATATGTATATACTAGGTGATATACCCGTGTGGTGTTATATGTATATACTAGGTGATATACCCGTGTGTTGTTATATGTATATACTAGGTGATATACCCGTGTGTTGTTATATGGTATACAAGGTGATATACCCGTGTGTTGTTATATGTATATACTAGGTGATATACCCGTATGTTGTTATATAGTATACTAGGTGATATACCCGTATGTTGTTATATAGTATACTAGGTTATATACCCGTACGTTGTTATATAGTATACTAGGTGATATACCTGTGCGTTGTTATATAGTATACTAGGTGATATACCTGTGCGTTATTATATGGTATACTAGGTGATATACCCGTCGGTTGTTATATGGTATACTAGGTGATATACACGTATGTTGTTATATAGTGTACTAGGTGATATACCCGTGCGCTGTTATATAGTATACTAGGTGATATACCTGTGCGTTAGTATATGGTACACTAGGTGATACACCCCTGCGGTGTTCTATAGTACACTAGGTGATATACCTGTGCGTTATTATATGGTATACTAGGTGATATACCCGTGCATAGTGTGTATGTATAATATAGATAGATAGTGGGCCACAACAATGAGCACCACAATCTTATGACAGCTGTCCAAAAGAAAATCTGTGTTGTCCACAGCAACCAATCACAGCGCAGCTTTCGTGTTACCTCAGCAGTATAAGAAATGAAAGCTGAGCTGTGATTGGTTGCCACTGGCAACAAAAATTACAGGGGAAATCAATGAGTTTTCATTTCCGCCAGTATCCGTCGCCCGATGCTGGAGAACACTGCTGCAGAATGTCCCTCAGATCGGACAGGACTGCGGATGTGCAGACGACACAGATTGTGTGGTTTATACACTTGTGTTAATGCAGCCTTATATAGGCTAAATCACAACAGCACTGAACCCAGGAAGGGAGGCGCTCACGCCAGGTGAATGAACCGCAGGCAGAACGCCATCTGGCTGCTCCCAACGTGGCACCACAACCGCCGTGGTTCTAGCGATGCCACCACTGGGCTGTCTATGGCTGTCAGGTGGATCCATGGACATGGCATCAAGGGGTAACCTGACGTCACGTCATCCTCAGCTTCATCAGCCATGGCCGAGCAGAGCAGACTCCGCTGCGGTCCTTCAGGCGAGGGGTCCCCCTCAGCCAGACATTGTACAACCACATCCAGGCCGCGTGCTACAAGGAACCGCCATAATGTGCAGACTGGCTGCAAGGTCTGTCCAACTCCCCGGTGGAATCACTAACCACAAGTGGTGGGACTGCCCCAATCCTACAGACACCCCATGAACAACTTACCTGGTATCTACAATACTTGTCCCCAAACGGAAGGCGTAAAAGATCTAGAGCGGAAACTAAAGTTGGATCACTATGAACCAGGGGGTCCCGGGAACAAGCTGGTAGAGCCACAGAGTTACCCAGAGCCGCCTACCAGGTCTGTTCCTCCAATGGCAGCGCCATTGATGTACCCAGATGTGGCATAGTGTCCTGCGAACACACAGATCTGCCGCAGATCTCTGAGCAATGTTGGTCATGTGATCGCACAAGTCAGACAGATTTCCCTATAAGTCTCTGCTGTTTACAGGGAATTCCTGCCGGACCGAGAAGGGGAAATAACAGCAGCGGCCGAGGCTGCAGGCTACCAGCAACCCTTCCCTCCTCACGCCCGCAGCTCAAGGATCATACTGCAGGGTTAGGGAGGGGTTAATAAAAGCAAAACATGACAAGGACGCTCTGGGTTTCCTCCCGCATTCCAAAAATAGACAAGTTAACCAGCTTCCTAAAATATGGTCTCTAGTGGTGTACAAGATACAGAACGGAGGATGTGAGCCCCCCTGCGGAGAGGGGGAGTGAGGACCATCTCTGTACACTGCCGCGGTATATGTTGTATGCAATGCTAAATAAATGAGGCCCCCTTCACGTCGCAGAGCAGGCACATGCCTGCAGCGCTTGTACTCCCAATGAAATGCCGCACAGCTGACCGGAAACCCAACGGACATCATTAACGTCAACGTGGTCCGTTCGGCGCTGTTCAGTTCCATCATAAGACCGATCCGTTCGCCCAGGGGATTCCCCTCTCCTGCTTCCCCAATGGAGCCTAATTTTAGCAATAAAGAAACACAAGACCATTGGGAACCTGTCACACAAAAAGGCACGCAGCGGGATCAGCCACTGCGGAAATCCGCAGCAAAACCTGCATTGCCGAACGTGGATTATTCTGCAGAATTGCAGCCAAAATGAAGCAATTCTGCATCCAAATCCACGTTTAGCATGCAGATTGTGCTGCGGAATTCTCTGCGGGCGGCAGATTCTACCTGCGGAGGAGCTCCGTCCTGCCTGACAGGTCCTTTAACGTGGCGACCTACGGCGGGCTGGGGAGCAGCGATCACTCCATGCACATCGGGTGTTGGCCGTTAACAAGCGTCCACAACAGCCGCGATCTGAGAGAACGCCGATCCCCGCTGTTAACCATTTAAAGATCGCTGTCATATCTAACAGCAGCATTTACATGTCCCGATAGGGATTTAGATGTCTCAAATGCTCCCTCCCCCCGTGATACGATATAAGAATATTTGCATCATTAGGCTGCTTTGGCACCTGCGTTCGGGTCAGTTCAGGGTTTCCGTCCCTTTGGTCTGTTTTTCGAGGAGAGAAACTGATATAAAAACGGATCCTTTTTTTTTTACCCTATTGATTTCAATGGGGTTTGAAAAAAAAAAAAAGCAAACAGGAGTCTTCGGTTCACTTCCATTCAGTGAGCTTTTCATTGTTTTGGACAGAAAAATAAGGCTGCAGACTGCGCCATTTTCCTGCCCGAAAAAAACTGAAACCTGACAGAATAGACGCGGACGCAAGCCTCTCCGTTTGCTTTCCGTTTTTATGAAACCCCATTGAAATCAATAGGGAAAAAAACAAATAAAACTTGAAAAAAAAGGATCAGTTTCTCTTCCTCCATAAACAAAGCAGAAAGACGGAAACGGCGAACTGACCCTAACGCAGCCGGCCGCAGTGACATAACTAATATTAGCCTTCAGCCTCTTTCGTATTCCAGAACCTTCTGTTTGTCCGGACCGCTCTTTCCTTAGAGGTTACAGCCGCGATGCGTTTCCTCCCAGCCGCCACCCCACGAGGCGCTAGTAGTACCTGCCCCATATACTGGTGACCCCTGCCACCGGCCCAGTGATGTCATCACAGGTCACGTGACGCACTGTTGGCACGAAGAGGACGAGCCTCCTTGGACAATTGAGTATATGGCCAGTGTGCTGCGGGCACTAGAATTATATAAAAAAAACACCCCAAAAATGGGAACTACAGTCAGATAGCCAAAGGGTCCCGAAATAGACCCTGGGCTGCCTACTCATACCTGATTCCCTGTGACCTACCTGCCTGCCCGCACTTCTGGGATGTTTGTTGTCGCCCACCGCTACCACCTTAAGGTGTATGGCGGCACTGACGAGCTTGTCAAGCAACTAGCATTCTGAAAACATGGCCGATCAACCAATCAGAGAAGCTGAGTTTTCATCCAATTGAGATGTCTGGCTGATCGGCCAATGAGGAGACCGGGCCAGCAGACCAATCAAGGTGAGGGTTAGTGCGACCAATGGGAGAGCAGGGCAGGCTATATGAACCTGCTGTGCAGTTCAGCCCTGCCCACTGCTGACCTACAGAAGCTGATGGCTGCGGCTGGAGAAGCTCCTTCTGGCCTAAGTTGGCTTTAACCTTGGATCGTCTGACTTCCTGTTTGCTTTTCCTTTTGTCCAAAAGCCGGGCAGCTGAGCAGAAACCCAACGGACCCCCCATTATAGTCAATGGGGGTCTGTTCAGTGCAGTTCTGTTCTGAGACGGAGCCATTTGGCAGCAGGGATTCTCCTTTCCTGTTCCCCTGAGTGTAGCTGAAAAGTGAAATCCCCAATAGAGGCGGGGATCCATCCTTAGGCCACGTTCCTACAGGGCAGATTTGTCGTGTGGACCCTCCGCATGGAAAGTCTGCGCCATTTACAGTAGCAGCAAAGTGGGAGAGACTTTCAAAATCTCCTCTACACGCTGCGAAAAAATCTGCACGGAACTCGTCCGGAAACGGACATGCAGTGCGAATCGCCACCAAAATCCACGTTAAAAAAAGGCGCATCCAAAGTTTTGATGCAGACTTTCAGCTGCGGATCTGCTACAGATCTGCCCGTGTGAACACGCCCTTATAGTCCTATCCATTTACAGGATTGTTCTAGTTGAGCCGACGTCGCACGGGTGCAGCGGTAACGTATGCCGGGCGGCATGGACGGTGTCGGCACATAACCCCCTTTAAGCTACACGAGCTGACAGAGGAGCCCTGACACACCGGCTAGTGGGATATACACATATCCGTATACTCGGGCCTGCAGTCTATTCTTAGCCTCATTGCAGATGCTCCTTCCGCAGGCAATCCCCCATATTCCACCTCCTCAGTAACCTTCAGCTATGTCAGGACAGCACTGCGACATACAAGGAGGACACGCTACATACATGTATCACACAGGGATGGTAGATGTCAGCTGGGGACATCATGTTCTCTCCAGCAGAATGTAAACACTGCAGATTCTCCAAGGCCTCAGAGAGCAGTATACATATATACACATCTGTCATCGTATACAGCAGGGGAGGAACACCTACGTGTCCTTATAGAACGCCGGCAGCTGCATACCCTAGACATGTCTATACTGATGTCCTACATGGAGTGCACAGCTATCATACATACATCATACATAGTGCACAGGCAGCGTCAATCACAATACATATGCTGCACAGATGTGTCTAGATGATGGCCCTGGACTCTATAATATGTGTGATGTATCGGATAGCTGATGTCTGATAGCTCTCTGCACTATGTGCCATGTGTCTATGGTGATGGCTCTGCACTCTGTATGTGTCTAATGATAACTCTTTGCACTGCCTATGATGGCTCTGCACTCTGTCTTATGATGATAGCTCTGCAGTCTATGTATGATGTGTCTTAGATGATGCTAGCTCTCTGCCCTATGTATGATAGTGCAGACCTATCCTCATTGAGCCACCCTACACAGGGCAGAGAGCTATCCTCATCGAGCCACCCTACACAAGGCAGAGAGCTATCCTCATCGAGCCACCCTACACAAGGCAGAGAGCTATCCTCATCGAGCCACCCTACACGGGGCAGAGAGCTATCCTCATCGAGCCACCCTACACAGGGCAGAGAGCTATCCTCATCGAGCCACCCTACACGGGGCAGAGAGCTATCCTCATCGAGCCACCCTACACAAGGCAGAGAGCTATCCTCATCGAGCCACCCTACACAGGGCAGAGAGCTAGCCTCATCGAGCCACCCTACACAGGGCAGAGAGCTAGCCTCATCGAGCCACCCTACACAGGGCAGAGAGCTATCCTCATCGAGCCACCCTACACGGGGCAGAGAGCTATCCTCATCGAGCCACCCTACACGGGGCAGAGAGCTATCCTCATCGAGCCACCCTACACAAGGCAGAGAGCTATCCTCATCGAGCCACCCTACACAAGGCAGAGAGCTATCCTCATCGAGCCACCCTACACGGGGCAGAGAGCTATCCTCATCGAGCCACCCTACACGGGGCAGAGAGCTATCCTCATGGAGCCACCCTACACGGGGCAGAGAGCTATCCTCATGGAGCCACCCTACACGGGGCAGAGAGCTATCCTCATCGAGCCACCCTACACGGGGGCAGAGAGCTATCCTCATGGAGCCACCCTACACAGGGCAGAGACCTATCCTCATGGAGCCACCCTACACAGGGCAGAGAGCTATCCTCATGGAGCCACCCTACCCAGGGTAGAGAGCTATCCTCATGGAGCCACCCTACCCAGGGTAGAGAGCTATCCTCATGGAGCCACCCTACACAGGGCAGAGAGCTATCCTCATGGAGCCACCCTACACAGGGCAGAGAGCTATCCCCATGGAGCCACCCTACACAGGGCAGAGAGCTATCCTCATGGAGCCACCCTACACAGGGCAGAGAGCTATCCTCATGGAGCCACCCTACACAGGGCAGAGCACTATCCTCATGGAGCCACCCTACACAGGGCAGAGAGCTATCCTCATGGAGCCACCCTACACAGGGCAGAGAGCTATCCTCATGGAGCCACCCTACACAGGGCAGAGAGCTATCCTCATGGAGCCACCCTACACAGGGCAGAGAGCTAGCCTCATCGAGCCACCCTACACAGGGCAGAGAGCTAGCCTCATCGAGCCACCCTACACAGGGCAGAGAGCTAGCCTCATCGATCCACCCTACACAGGGCAGAGAGCTATCCTCATCGAGCCACCCTACACAGGGCAGAGAGCTATCCTCATCGAGCCACCCTACACAGGGCAGAGAGCTATCCTCATCGAGCCACCCTACACAGGGCAGAGAGCTATCCTCATCGAGCCACCCTACACAGGGCAGAGAGCTATCCTCATCGAGCCACCCTACACAGGGCAGAGAGCTATCCTCATCGAGCCACCCTACACAGGGCAGAGAGCTATCCTCATCGAGCCACCCTACACAGGGCAGAGAGCTATCCTCATCGAGCCACCCTACACAGGGCAGAGAGCTATCCTCATGGAGCCACCCTACACAGGGCAGAGAGCTATCCTCATCGAGCCATCATACATAGTGCAGATCTGTCATCATCCTATACCTATGTATGATGGGTCTGAGGATGATGGGTCTCTGCACTATGTATGATGATGGATCTGCCCTGTGTATGATCGGTCTATGATGAAGATAGATCTGCACTATGTATGATGGGTCGTTGATGATGATAGATCTGCACTATGTATGATGGGTCGCTGATGGTGGCTCTCTGCACTATGTATAATGAGGATGGATCTGTACTATGTATGATGGGTCGCTGATGATGATAGATCTGCACTATGTATGATGGGTCGCTGATGATGGTGGCTCTCTGCCCTATGTATAATGATGATGGATCTGTACTATGTATGATGGGTCGATGATGATGGCTCTCTGCACTATGTTTGATGATGATGGATCTGCGCTATGTATGATGGGTCACTGATGATGATAGATCTGCACTATGTATGATGGGTCACTGATGATGATAGATCTGCACTATGTATGATGGGTCTATGATGATGGTGGCTCTCTGCCTTATGTATAATGATGATAGATCTGCACTATGTATGATGGGTCGCTGATGATGATGATAGATCTGCACTATGTATGATGGGTCTATGATGATGGTGGCTCTCTGCCCTATGTATAATGATGATGGATCTGTACTATGTATGATGGGTCGATGATGATGGCTCTCTGCACTATGTGTGATGATGATGGATCTGTGCTCTATGTATGATGGGTCTATGATGATGGTGGCTCTCTGCCCTATGTATAATGATGATAGATCTGCACTATGTATGATGGGTCTATGATGATGGTGGCTCTCTGCCCTATGTATAATGATGATAGATCTGCACTATGTATGATGGGTCTATGATGATGGTGGCTCTCTGCCCTATGTATAATGATGATGGATCTGTACTATGTATGATGGGTCGATGATGATGGCTCTCTGCACTATGTGTGATGATGATGGATCTGTGCTCTATGTATGATGGGTCTATGATGATGGTGGCTCTCTGCCCTATGTATAATGATGATGGATCTGTACTATGTATGATGGGTTGATGATGATGGCTCTCTGCACTATGTGTGATGATGATGGATCTGCGCTCTATGTATGATGTGTCTGATGATCAGAGAACATGTTGACTTCCAGATGGGTCTGCAGACATCTAGGCGGATCGGAGCTGTCAGCCCTGCTGATTGATGCCCATCAAGCACCATGACGCCGACATCAGGTCCTCCGTGGAGGGGAGACTCACCAGGTCCGCAGAGAAGCCCCTCATACACTGGCCCAGCCTCCCGTAGTCAGTGACCTTCCTCTGGCTTCGGTGATCAGGCTCCTGCCGGCCGGCTAGCTCTTCTCTCTGGCTGGCAGCCCTCCCGCTCCTCGCTCAGTCCTCTGGCAGTAACAGAAGTCTGTAGAGAGGGGGCGTCCCGCCGGATATGGAGCTCACAGCCCGGGGCTGCTGTGCGGGAGGGAGGGTGGGGGGAGAGAGCTTCCCTCTACAGGCAGTGACACTAGCAGGACTGCCGACCGCTGTCTCCATGCTGCGGGAGGGGTGACGTCATCACACTCTGCCAGGGGGAGGTGGGGGACACGGCCACGCCCCTCTGTAGCCAGGCAACCGCTCCCGAGTAGTGGCGCCCGCTACAGCTGCAGCCTGTCCCGCCATGTGTGACATGAGGAGCAGCTGTGCCCAGGCAGGAGCAGCCCCTTGTAGGAGGGCACAGGAGGACAGGCTGCTGAGTCACCCACACATGCCATGGCGAGGAGTGGAGGCTTAAGGGCTCATTCACACCAGCGTAATGTGCAGTGAACGAAGTCAATGAAAGTGCACGGGTTTTCATTCATCACCTTTCCGTATATACACCGCGCACAGTACACACGTCTGAAGAGCGCCGCATGTTACGCATGGACAGCTGTACATTGTGCGGTGACTGCGTATTATAGCGCCCGTGAGATACGTGGTCACGCGCAGCGCACAATTGCTACCGTACGCAGTGATAGGCGGCTCATTCACTTTTCGTTCGTCATTCATTTTATGCCATCGTTGGCTCATTCGCTAATCGTTCGGTTTAACCAGCGCTCGTCAGTCGTTCCCACGCAGCGAATGCTGTATCTGCTGCTGGAGGGAGCAGCGTCAATCGCTCGGGCAGCATGTTTATACCGCAGATACGTCATTCACTTATTCAAACGAGAAATCGTCCGGTCTGGATGGACCGTTGGGCCGCTCTCACACACCGCGTGGGTAAACAAGGCGTTGTACCGCAATCTTGATCTGCGCTTTTGAACGCACCCGTCATTGTGATGGGTGATCGGGGCATTAAAAATGCACGAAAATAGAGCAGACAGCGCTTGAAAATGGCGGCGGTCGACCAGAGGTCTGCGAATCCCTATTGAAATCAATGAAAGCGTTTTACTGCGATTAGTGCGGCATTTGAAACGCAGTGGTAAAAAGCGCGGGTGTGGGAGTGGCCTTAGGAATAGCGCAGCAAACAGCTAAGCACTGATGCTACCCCAAATGTATATTGCGCACTGTATATACAAGATGCAAATATGTTGCCTCCATCCTGTCACCGAGCAGCACCCACTATACTAAGGTGACCACATTATCCCAGGGTCAAAGCAGGACAAAGGGGTGTGGTCAGGGGCGGGGCTTATCACAACATATGATGTCACTTCTGTTATAAAAAGTACAGGGATGTTTCAAAAATGACAGGGAGCGCATTACGCAATATTTCTGCATCCAAAAAACAGTCAAAATCCGTACAGTCGGTGCAGATTTTGACTGGAAATCTTATGCGGCGCTCCCCCTCACCTCCTCCGAAGGCTTCCTGCTGTCAGCGCTCCCCCTCACCTCCTCCGAAGGCTTCCTGCTGTCAGCATTCCCCAGTGTCTGGTTCCCAGCCACCTGTAGTGGCCTCACCAGACCAGCGGTGCCACACCTCACCAGGCCACTGGGAAGCCTTCAGAGGAGGTGAGGGGGAGCGCCGTCTAGTATGAAATCAGCTGTGGATACGCAAAATACACACAAAACGGTCCTAATTTGACTGTTTTCTTGATGCAGAAATGTGTAATTTTCCATAGAAAGGTCCGCTGTGGACATCCCGCAGTATTTGTCAGGTGTAAACATACCCTAAGTCAACTTGAGGTATGCTGCAACGTGCAGAGGGGCCCCAGTACTAGTAGTGTCCTCCACAGTGTTCTCAGTAATAATAACACCCACAGTGACACCAATAGTAATAATGATCCCCACAGTGGCCCCAGCAGTTAGTTGCCCCAATAGTAATAATGACACCCACACTGGCCTCAGTAGTAAGTGTCTCTTATATTGGCCCCAGTAGTAATAATGTCCCCCACAGTGGCCTCAGTAGTAATAGTGACCCCTATATTAGCCCAAGTAGTAAGTGTCCCCCTATATTAGCTTCAGTAGTAATAGTGACCCCCACAGTGGCCCCAGTAGTAAGTGCATCCTATATCAGCCCTAGTAGTAATAATGTCCCCCACAATGGCCTCAGTAGTAATAGTGCCCTCTATATTAGCCCCAGTAGTAATGGTGACCCCCACAGTGGCATCAGTAATAAGTGTCTCCTATATTGACTTCAGTTGTAATAGTGACCCCCACAATGGCCTCAGTAGTAATAGTGACCCCCCCCCCACCCACATAGTGGCTTCAGTAGTAATAGTGACCCCTATATTAGCCACAATAGTAATAGTGACCCCCACAGTGGCCTCTGTAATGAGTATTCACTATATTGTCTTCAGTAGTAATAGTGACCTCCACAGTGTCCTAAGTAATGTGTTCCCTATATTGGCTTCAGTAGTAATAGTGCCCCCCACAGTGGCCTCAGTAGTAATAGTGACACCTCATAGTGGCCTCAGTAGTAATAGTGACCCCCTATATTAGCCCCAGTTGTAATAGTGACCCCCTACAGTGGCCTCTGTAATGAGTCTTTACTATATTGTACTCAGTAGAAATAGTGACCCCCACAGTGGCCTGAGTAGTAAGTGACCCCCACAGTGACCTCAGTAGTAATAGTGACCCCTCATAGTGGTCTCAGTAGTAATAGTGACCCCCCCCCATAGTGGCCTCAGTAGTAATAGTGACACCTCATAGTGGCCTCAGTAGTAATAGTGGCCCCCTATATTAGCCCCAGTTGTAATAGTGACCCCCTACAGTGGCCTCTGTAATGAGTTTACTATATTGTCCTCAGTAGAAATAGTGACCCCCACAGTGACCTCAGTAGTAATAGTGACCCCCTCATAGTGGTCTCAGTAGTAATAGTGACCCCCCCCCCCCCATAGTGGCCTCAGTAGTAATAGTGACCCCCACAGTGGCCTCAGTTATGTGTTCCCTATATTGGTCCTACAGTCTGCGTTATCTGTATGGTACCGCTCCTGGACTGGGAGCACTCTGGAAGAGGAGAAGGGGGTAGGGCTCACTCCACAGACACTCCGGTAGCATTATTTACTTTTAAGATTTGCACCCCGCACAGGAGACGCGTGGGTGTGACTTAAGTGAGTACTTCTATACGGTGATCCTGACTCTGGATGGTCGCATAGGAAAAGTTGTGGGTTTGAATTAGTACCTCCGCACTAAGTCTTGTCAGGAAAAGTGATTACTTACAAAAGCTCTCTCTTGGATTCGGGACTCACTCCACTCGCGTCCAAAATACAGTCGCTAATGAATATCTCTCCTTCTCCTCCATCTCCATTACAAGGAAGCGGAAGGTGCTTCCATGTGGCTTTGTGTTGGACTATCTCAGATTGCATACAAGATCGAACACAGGTTGAAGATGAATACCTCTTCCTGCTCTTAACCCTTTCCAATACACTGTCTGACCTCTGAAGACATTATGATTTAAGGCTGTACAGCTCTGATGTTGGAAGACGCCCATTGGGGTTCTCTTACTGTATGTTGCCAGCCTCTCTGCTGTCTGAGCCTATCCAACGTGTCACCTCATGCAGTACTGGCTTTAGCCAGCATATAGCGCCGTTGTATAACGGCAAAAAAAGAGTAAGCCCCCTAGGAAAACCAGGATACAAATTGGATTGGAAAGGGTTAAGCACTCCTCTTTATACCCTCACTTACACCCCATGACATGGCAGACTGATACATTTACAGGCAGACTATGATTTTACAGGAGTTAACCTCTCAAGCGCCACAGCTGTGCAACACTGGATATGACAGGACAGATTTTGCACTAAAACTCTCTTTTGAGGGACAGGTATTATATTATGGTCACTATTACCCAAATACCCCCCTCCCCCCCAACATGCACCGCTGTTATTCTGTCTGGTCTGTAGGCTAATATTAAGTCCAAAATGGCCACCCACCTAGTCAGGTCCTGTACAAGTTGGGTAAAGTAATTATCTTTAGTAACAGTCAGGAAGTAGTTACCTGTTAGGGCTCAGTGTTTGGACCCACTGTGCTAACCAACCAGATCTGGCTTTTAGACCATAAACAGATAATACTATGAAACTTGAAAAAGACCCCTGCATGGGTTGAAACGTTGTGCTGTAACTTCTATGGAGTAATAAAGAGGCATCAACACGGATGCAATTTTAAGAAGACACTCGTTATGGTGCGCATTTCTGCTTGTTGCATTGGCTGGCTTTTAGACCAGACCTGGTATGGCTGGCAGCTGACCCTGGTGGTCAGAGGTGCCAAAGCAGGAAAAACGCAGATAGGTAACTTGCCCTTAGCCAAGTAGGAAGATGGGAAGACCCCTGCCTATAAGCAGGTTAGGCATCCTGATAAGAATGGCCCTGCCCTAGAACCATGGGGCTGACTCTCCCTGACAGGAAACGGGGACAGTGCACACAGAGCACAGAACAGGACAGAGATGTACAGACGCACACAGGCTAAAGTATAAGGCAAAGAAGATACAAAAAAAACAGATACCGGCTCAAAAGACAGAACAGTCTAAAGACGTGCGCCGGGTGTCTGAAGCAAACACACATCAATTCTGAGGGTCTCCAGCTCACTTAAATAAAAGGGTAATTGCTATTTAAGCTACAGCTGGGCTGTGAGCACTAAGAGGGGTTAACTCCCTCATTGCTGGTAGAAAATAGAACAGAGTACATTCAAACAGAAGCAGAGCGATGACTGCGTCTGCCCGAAACAGCAAGAGGGTGACAGACACAGGTAGCAGAACTAACTGTACCTCCCCCTTTGTGCCCCCTGCTCCTCCTGGATCTATGAGCTTCAGATTCATCTCCTGGGGCTATGGATTTATTATTATATCAGAAATGGTGTACTCAGACTGAAGTATGATCTTGCAGAAGCTCAATGCAGCTATTTTTTTTTCAGTAGACCCATTCTGAAGAGAGTCCACGGCTTGTCGTTGAGAACTCAAGTAGCTAGTCTCACAACGTCCACCTGAAGACAGAGAACCTCATCTGGAACTGAACCGTCCAGGACTCTGCTCTTGACGCCAGTTGCGGACAGATAGAGCCATTTGGTTGTTTGGGAGGAGTCACATCGTCAGATCGTGACTGACCAAGGATCTCTGCATTACCTTTTGCAAGATATTGTAGCAAAGAAGACCTCTCTGGCTGACCCTGGAGATTATGAGGTACTGAGGAGATACAAACAGGTGGTTTTGGAAGCGGGCACTTAGAATGGCAGGATAACCCCCAATGTAACACCCTCCCAGAGCTCCAATCCAAGGTGGGATTATGCAGACAAAGCCAGGGCGAGCCAAGCAACAAGGCACTGGTGGATCTCTGAAGAACCAGCAAGGAGAGGCCCTACTTTCAGATCCAGCAGCTCTGTGACAAACTGGATGATCTCGGAAAAGGTACCTCCACACACGGTTGTCCCCACTAGAGGTAGGAATCTGGTAGTGGTCCACCAAGGCCTGATGCACGAACTTCCCTGCCCAACCAGAATCCGGATAGGCTGACACGGGGAACTGCGTCCCGGAGACGGACAACGTCACAGGCAACTACAGACCTGGAGAGGACTGGTTTATACCTAGTGTAGCTACTCCTACTGAACCTAGGCTCAAGAGGGTCTCTGATTTATGAGGCCAAGTATGGACATTATGCCCAGGGGCCCTACAGTACATACACAAGTTTTTGGCGCATCTGCATATCCGCTCCGGCTCCAATAGTTGGAGCCGATCAACCTGCATGGGCTCAGGGTCATTAGACAAAAAAGTGGTAGGCGGGACAAAAAGTGGTCGCGGTATTAGTGTAATATGTTGGCCTGGGAAGCTTCGGCAGCCTCAACTAGAGGTAATGCCCGGTCACACCCCAGGCTGGCCATTGGCTACCTTGCAGCCTCCTAGTTTCTGATGCTGGCCGTCTCTACAAGCACGAACACGGGGATAGTGACGGTCAGGCTGGCCTCTACTGCAGGGCTGGTCGGCCGTGTCCACCGGGAGGATTGGTCTCAGAGCACCCGAGTTACGGGCAGCTCCACCCCCGCAGGGCCTGCTGCGCTTGGTCGTCTTCAGCTGTGTGGAGGATAGTGCTGCTGGCCGCTCTGCCGTCTCCACCGGCAGGATAGCACTCAGAGTGGTATATAATGACCCCCTGCATGGTATATAACACCCTTCCCTGCAGGTATGTAATGATCTCCTACATGGTACATAACACCACCCCATCCACCCTTCAACCTAGTATATACCACCCGCCTGCGCAGTAATGACCTCCTACACGGTATATAACAACCCCCCCTTCCCTGCACAGTATATAATGACCTCCCTGCTCCCGCGCGGTATATAACATCCCCTGCACACAGCTGCCCACAGTCACATCTACTACACACAGCCCCGCACCTGACTCCTCCCATAACACACACTGGTCACGTGACACTACGTCACGAAAGGCCCGTCCGTACATCTAGCCGGCGTCCGGCTCTCTGTATTTCGTTACTAAGGTAACGGACTAATCCAATACACACACGAAAGGGGGGGACTTTATCGTGTTTAGTTATTTTTTTCCTCTTTTGTGAATGCCGTCCTTCACTGAACACTTCTGGCGACTAGAAACGTAGAAGTGCTTAGAAAACCACTAATAGCAGGAGCGGCGCTCGTACGTGCATCTCTGGTGACCTCCCTCCTTGGATGTAGTAGTTCAGTCTGTGGACGGTTGGTCCGTGAGGGGCTGCTGGTGAGAAGCATGGACTAGTGGCCAGACATACCTGACGTGAGGTAGGTGGCTCCGGTGGGTGCGCTCCTCCATCCCTCTAGTATGTTCTCCATGACTTCTGGCCATGTTCCACTGGTCAGGACTAGTGGCCCTACATACCTGACGTGAGGTAGGTGGCTCCGGTGGGTGCGCTCCTCCATCCCTCTAGTGTGTTCTCCATGACTTCTGGCCATGTTCCACTGGTCAGGACTAGTGGCCATACATACCTGACGTGAGGTAGGTGGCTCCGGTGGGTGCGCTCCTCCATCCCTCTAGTGTGTTCTCCATGACTTCTGGCCATGTTCCACTGGTCAGGACTAGTGGCCATACATACCTGACGTGAGGTAGGTGGCTCCGGTGGGTGCGCTCCTCCATCCCTCTAGTATGTTCTCCATGACTTCTGGCCATGTTCCACTGGTCAGGACTAGTGGCCATACATACCTGACGTGAGGTAGGTGGCTCCGGTGGGTGCGCTCCTCCATCCCTCTAGTATGTTCTCCATGACTTCTGGCCATGTTCCACTGGTCAGGACTAGTGGCCCTACATACCTGACGTGAGGTAGGTGGCTCCGGTGGGTGCGCTCCTCCATCCCTCTAGTATGTTCTCCATGACTTCTGGCCATGTTCCACTGGTCAGGACTAGTGGCCATACATACCTGACGTGAGGTAGGTGGCTCCGGTGGGTGCGCTCCTCCATCCCTCTAGTGTGTTCTCCATGACTTCTGGCCATGTTCCACTGGTCAGGACTAGTGGCCATACATACCTGACGTGAGGTAGGTGGCTCCGGTGGGTGCGCTCCTCCATCCCTCTAGTATGTTCTCCATGACTTCTGGCCATGTTCCACTGGTCAGGACTAGTGGCCCTACATACCTGACGTGAGGTAGGTGGCTCCGGTGGGTGCGCTCCTCCATCCCTCTAGTGTGTTCTCCATGACTTCTGGCCATGTTCCACTGGTCAGGACTAGTGGCCCTACATACCTGACGTGAGGTAGGTGGCTCCGGTGGGTGCGCTCCTCCATCCCTCTAGTGTGTTCTCCATGACTTCTGGCCATGTTCCACTGGTCAGGACTAGTGGCCATACATACCTGACGTGAGGTAGGTGGCTCCGGTGGGTGCGCTCCTCCATCCCTCTAGTATGTTCTCCATGACTTCTGGCCATGTTCCACTGGTCAGGACTAGTGGCCCTACATACCTGACGTGAGGTAGGTGGCTCCGGTGGGTGCGCTCCTCCATCCCTCTAGTATGTTCTCCATGACTTCTGGCCATGTTCCACTGGTCAGGACTAGTGGCCCTACATACCTGACGTGAGGTAGGTGGCTCCGGTGGGTGCGCTCCTCCATCCCTCTAGTATGTTCTCCATGACTTCTGGCCATGTTCCACTGGTCAGGACTAGTGGCCCTACATACCTGACGTGAGGTAGGTGGCTCCGGTGGGTGCGCTCCTCCATCCCTCTAGTATGTTCTCCATGACTTCTGGCCATGTTCCACTGGTCAGGACTAGTGGCCAGACATACCTGACGTGAGGTAGGTGGCTCTGGTGGGTGCGCTCCTCCATCCCTCTAGTGTGTTCTCCATGACTTCTGGCCATGTTCCACTGGTCAGGACTAGTGGCCATACATACCTGACGTGAGGTAGGTGGCTCCGGTGGGTGCGCTCCTCCATCCCTCTAGTGTGTTCTCCATGACTTCTGGCCATGTTCCACTGGTCAGGACTAGTGGCCATACATACCTGACGTGAGGTAGGTGGCTCCGGTGGGTGCGCTCCTCCATCCCTCTAGTGTGTTCTCCATGACTTCTGGCCATGTTCCACTGGTCAGCGTCTTTCCGTGTGGAGTTTTAGCGTGGAACAACCGCGACATTTACAGTAATAACAGCGGATGAGATGGAAATAACCCCCCCCCCCGAGCGCTTGTAAGGCGCCGCACACGAGCGTACGCTGATTTGCAGGAGCGCACTTGTTTTGCGGAACGCACAAGCCTTTTTTGCACGCGCATCGGCGTACCTTACTGTACCGTTTGTGCGCGCATCGGCGTACCTTACTGTACCGTTTGTGCGCGCATCGGCGTACCTTACTGTACCGTTTGTGCGTGCATCGGCGTACCTTACTGTACCGTTTGCGCCTGCTCGGCATATTTATTTACACGCGGCAAACATCAATTAAAACGTCTAATTGGCCTTAATGTGTTCTTTTTTTCCTGCGCGATTCCGCAAGGTTTCACGCGTGTGCTGCATATTTTCTGTGCGCTTGTGCCCCGCCTGTTGACTTCTTGCGGCCCCTCAGTTTATGCTGTGGATCTTCAACGCTGATTTTACCGCCTGAAAAGGAAAAAACCCGCAACATTTGTTTTTCCTTTCGCCGCTGTGGATTTTTCATAAAAAACCCTTTGGATATCGTACGAGTTTTCTGTGTTGCTGGACGCGCAAAACTCGCACGATAAAGCAACTCATCTACAATGCTGATTTTTTTTCTTAAATTTTTTTTTTGTTTTCTCGCAGAGACGGAAAAATCTCAGTACGTTTATTTTCGCCCGAGCCGGATGGAGTGTCGGTGTGAGCTGCGATGCCAGTTGGGCGCGACTCGCTCTCGCCGTGTGAATGCTGCCTTATCCTAAATTATAAACGGCTTTTTTTTAAGCTGCTCTGCGGACTGAAGGATCGGTACGACCGGACCGCGCAGGAGAGAGGGCAAACACTGCGCCGCTGATCGGGGCTTCCACCGTGTGATGCCGTGCTGTCCTCAGGGGTTCCCCGTCACATGGCGCACCGCACTAATCCTCATGCAAAACTGTAGCAAACAGCGGGAAAGAAGGATTGTGGGACGGCTTTATAGCGGAATGTCCACAGGGGGCGCCCTACAGCGGGAAGTCTTCCTCACACCCCACCATCTGCTGCAGTTTTGTCGTGGATTTTTTGGCGTACCTTTGTGCTGAATTCACGCATTGAGTAGCGGCGAATACCGCAAATGGAAATGGCGATAAAATTGCCGCGCCGTGTGACTTTCATTCTCTCGCCCACTTTGCTGCAGCTGTAAATTCCGCGGCCGATCCTCACCTCTAGATTTCTAGTTACATGTTTTGTTTTTTTTACAAACTGCCCCTTTTTGTGTTTTTCAGTTTTGGCTAATATTTTTTAGGTTAAGAATCGAGTATTTCTACTAGAAGAATGGAGAACTACATCCTTTATGAAGAAGTGGGGAAGGGGAGCAAGTCTGTGGTGTACAAGGGTAGAAGGAAGGGCACCGTCAACTTCGTGGCGATCCTCCGCGTAGACAAGAGCAAAAGGGCGGAAGCCACAAACTGGGTGCGTATATGTGTAGTGATGGAGGGGCTTATGGAGGATGATGGGGACTGGAACAGGTGATAACAGAACCGGGACTACCCTTCCAGTAACGGCCTGGGGGTCCCTGCAGTAAACACCATACCCCAGTCCGTGGCATGAGGGGTCCACATCCCCTGTTCTGCCGCGCTCATACACAATAGGTTGTCAACTGGTCCTGACAAAGACCTGTATGTGGGCGGTTCAACAGCCTTTAGGGCTCATTCACACGGGTGTGAGTTTCCTGTAGCTCTGTACGCATTACAGCCCATACTCTCTGCATGCATAAAGCCGCATACAGGCATTGGGCACACCCGGGAAGCTGACGTCACGGACATGCATAGTGTGATTTAAATTTATTTATTTTTTATTTTCTTTCAAATTCCGCGCTTTGTACAGAGCGGGGTGCATAACGATACACCATCCTAGCGATCAAATGATCACATCTTCAAGTCCCCCTGGGGAACTTCGAAAATAGTCTCAAAAAAGTTTAATAAGGCCTAAGGGCTCCTTCCCACCGACGGATTTCCGCTGCGTTGCCCGCAGCTATTAGGTTCTATTCAGCCTAATAGCTCAGTGCTCACGGTGCGGAATTCCACCACGGAATTCTGCACCGTGAGATCACCCGACCTCACCCGCGGAAATCCGCGGCGGAGCCCGTCACGGCCGTGTGCAGCCGGCCTTATTTTAAGAAAAAAAATCTAATTAAAATCCGTTTAAAAATGCCAAAGAAATAAAACAAAAAAAGCCGCCTAATAAATGTCACCACTTCCATAATGAACCAGATAATGAAAAAAATTACTTATTGCTCACGGTGAATGCCATAAAAATGGTTCGGCAAAGTTACACCAGAATTGCTAGTTTTCTTTTGTTCGTCTCCCAAAAAGCATTATAAAAAGCCACCCACAAGTCACATGTACCCAAAAATGGGAGCAAAAAAACTTCAACTCTTCTTGCCAAAAATCAAGACCTCACAGAGCGCTGTTGCTGGAAAAGTAAAAAATGCTATGGGTCTTACAATGTGTGTGTTTTTGTTTTTTTTGTTTTGTTTTTTTTTGCGAACGTATTTTTATTGTGTCTAAGTATTAATACAACACATCATATGTACCCCAAAGTGGCGCCTCCAAAAATACAACTTGTCCCCCAAAACAAGCCCTCATACAGCTATGTTGTGGCTCTTGAATGCTATGGTCCTTGAGACACAGATTATAGGCCAGTCACTAAAGGGGTTAGTAACACATCGTGTCACCGGGCCGTGTACCGCAGCATACAGGATCTCTAATGCCTCATCATCTAGGGTTACACTGACCTATCATGAACACTGCACTACAAACAGTTGTCTCAGAACCCCAGTCTGGAATTAAAGTCCCGTGAGGTACAGTGTAGCTGCGTATCCGTGTACAGGGGCTGCATCACGGCTCTGTAACATACCTGAAGCACTAATTTTCCCCCATAATTATGGTGCATACATGAAAGGGCTCTTTCTAGGGACCTACTGTTAAAGTTCTGTGCCCTAAAGCCTGCAGAAGATCTAACTGCTCCTCTCTCCGTTGACTAGATTTTTGTATTCTGCGTCTACTAATTTAGCAGACTTTATCAGCCTGTTTACCCAGTTATAACATACAAGATGACGGTACTAGTGCAGTGTGTCTCCACTGAAAGACATGGGTTGGACGGCTGAGCTACAGGTCACGCCTACAGCTGCTGATTGGCTCCCACACACACACCTTCACAGATTTCCCACGTCTGAGCGATTTTCGAGCTGAGCATCTTCCCTCCCCAGGACCTATGTGAACTGCAGAGCATCCCCTGTGGACAGGACATCCGTGCGGCGGGGAGAAGAAACTACAGCCCAAAAGGGGGGGGGCGGGGCGGGATGTGTGAGCTGTCAGAGGGATGGCCCGGTACGCAGGGAGAGGAGACTACAGCCTGGAGAAGGGAGGCGCGGCATGGCTGGTGGGGGACAGGAGGGTCAGCGGAAATGTTTGAACTGGTGTGTGTGTGTGCCCGCCCATTGGCAGCTGTGGGCGTTACCTGTAGATCAGCCCGGGCCAACCCATGTCTTCCGGTGGAGACTAGAACCATTTCCCAGTACGCAGGGAGAGAAGACTTGCAGCCCGGGAAGGGGGGAGGGGGGAGGACGCAGCATGGACAGTGAGAGTGGAGCCGCGTGGGAACACAGGGAGCGGAGATGTGCGAGCTGTCAGGGAGATGCCCGGTACATGTGTGTGTATGGGGAGACTATGAGATGTACGGTCGTAAGTGTGAGAAATCTGTGAAGGTGTGTATGCGGGAGCGCATCGGCATCTGTGGGCGTGACCTGGGTGTTACCTGTTGCTCAGCCCGACCAACCCATGTGTTACGGTGGAGACATACTACACTACAACCCAAGATGACTGCAATGACTTTCATGTATAAGTTTATTGAAATTGTGTATTACATTCAAGTAGGTTGAGAACAAAAAAAAAGTAGCATGATCATATCAATGAAAAAAAATTTGAAATCTAGAGAAAATAAATGCATTTGCAGAATTTGGGACTATTGCGTGAAGGAGCTTTCAATGTAATGTGTATACATATACAGTAATTTATTTTTAATTTTAGGTGCGATTAACCTTTCACGTGAAGCACAAGAACGTGGTGACGTTCTACGAGTGGTATGAGACTAGTAACCACCTGTGGCTGGTCGTAGAGCTCTGCACAGGTAGGAGATCGTTACACTATTGATACTCCCATGCACTGGATATCTAGAATAGTTACAGTCCGGGTTATTAATATTGTATCGCTTTTCTGACGCTTCTCTTGTCACATTTGGTGCCGTTCCCAGAACCCACTCATGTGAACCCAAACGGAAGTAATGAAATTAGAGTTAAAGTGCCCGGAGAGCAGCAGAGCCGCTGGCAAACTTTTGATCTATCGATCGATTTCATTTCAAGTATTTACAGTAAATTAAAAGCAAAATGATATTTTTTGGGGGGGGGGGTAAGAGGAAGCGGTGTGGGGTTGGCTTAATAAGCTTGTTGCACACTTGAACATAGTCCTTTTCAGTACATGGTAATGTGGTGCATTTTTAACATTTAACTCACCACCCCCGTTCAAAGCAATCATTTATTAAATGACTTAAAGGGGTTGTCCCGCGATGACAAGTAAAGTTAAACACTTCTGTATGGCCATATACATGCACTTTGTAATATACATCGTGCATGAAATATGTGCCATACAGAAGTTATATACTCACCTTCCCTGCGCTGGCGTCCCCGTCTCCATGGTGCCGTCTAATTTCAGCGTCTAATCGCCTGATTAGACGCACTTGCGCAGAAGGGTCTTCTCCCTTCTGGTCGGTCCGGGCACGAGCGGCGTTCTGGCTCCGCCCCCTTCTACGCATCATCGCGTAGCTCCGCCCTGTCACATGTGCCGATTCCAGCCAATCAGGAGGCTGGAATCGGCAATGGACCGCACAGAGCCCACGGTGCACCATGGGAGAAGACCCGCGGTGCATCGTGGGTGAAGATCCCGGCGGCCATCTTGGAGGAAAAGAAGGAAGAAGTTGCAGAGGGGGGATTCGGATAAGTAAAATTTTTTTTTTAAATTTCAACACATCCCTTGGGTTTGTCCTGCGCTGAACGGGGGGCCTATGCAAAGAAAACCAAAAACCCGTTTTGGCGCGGGACAACCCCTTTAACGGCGCACCAGCACATCATGTGATGTCACCAGGTGCTCCTGCCTCGGTGATGTCCTATGTACAGGTCAGATAGTCTACTAATGGAGAGGCCCATGTCTGTGGGGACTTGCATGGGGTGTAGTCATCACATAGGCTAAACCAACATGTCACTACTGCAGCCAGTGTTAACAGAGACCAGCTGGGAGAATAGGAGCGTTGATCATGGGTCAGCAGATGACCGAAGAGGTAAGTATTAACTTTTTTTATATTTTAGTTATCTCCGTGCCATCCATTGCCACCAATATTTGCTTATTTGGACAATCCCTTTTTAAGGGCGTCTTCACACAGGTGTATTTGCGCGCATATTACGCTGAGAATGGAAGCCATTAATTTTAAACTGGTTCATTCACATGTACGTATTTCGTGTGCATACTCTACTTTAGTGCGCATTTGTGCACCAAATGTCCCCATGGAAGTCCATAGCACACAATATGCAAGCAGATGTGTGAAAAACAGCGCAATTCTGCTGGAAAAGGAATTGCAGTTAACAGCATTTTAAGAGATGTTTTACAGCAGCCTCATGGGCCATAAACACAAAGGACAGGGGATACATTGACTTCCATAGGAAACGGTTCTAGGCATGTTTCGTGACCTTTTATTAAGGTCTTTTTGTAGGGAGGAGGAGGGGGTGATCTGTGATATCACCTACTGTGAATGGTGGATCACGTGTTATCTATATATGTTAAGTTCCATTTACACGCAAAGGTAATCATTCAAAACCTTGTTTTTCATAAACTGCTAATGGACACTAATATCCATTAGCAGCTTGTCGCCTTCTTTTGCATGTAAATGAGCCTCTAGGACCTGTATGCGAAGAACAGCAGGTGGTCTGTTCTAGGCAATTAGCTCCTTTGCTCTACCAGGGGCTTTCTGCTGAATACAAAGTAATCGGCAGCTCTCTTGGAGAATACAGCACTATGGACAGCAAACAAAGCATGCAGTCTGTTATCTTTACTCTGGCTGAACAATGGATTTTATGCTAACCTAAAAATCATCATTCAGCCAAAGAGTGAAAGATGGAAGCATTTATACACAATGGTTATCGCTCAAACGATGGCTTTTGAGCGAGAATCGTTGTGTGTAAATGGACCTTGACTCTCCATTGTAATCCTGCCTGTGATAATGAAATGAATACTGAATAGTTTTTCTACAGAAAGTGGCAGACTATTACTAAGCGGACTGGTCCGTGTGAAAACTGCTGGATTCATTTTAATATAGATCATGATATCAAAAATTAAAAAAAAAATTAAAAATTCTTAACAGTTGGCATAAAAAATTGTCATTTTCTCCTGACACATTCCCTTCAGATATTTTATAAAAAGAGTAAGTTGCGCCACAGACTTGGTTTCACGCACTTAAAAACAGCTTCTTTATGTCAGACAAGTAGTTCATTCACTAAGAGAACAAACACGGTGAGCCGTTCAATAATAGTTCGCAGCAAGCATGGTTTTTGGTTATAGCAACATTTCGGACTCCTGTGTCCTTTTTCAAGCTCCTAAAGACCATCTGCTCAGAGACTTCGACTTCAGAGAAGGGGGGATATCTCTGTGCATAAAGATGAACAACCCCACAAAGAACCAAGGAGCGACCACTTCAGTCAGTTTCTGAGAACGCCCTCTAATAGAACCCGCGAGGCAGTAAGGGTTTAATAGGTTGTACTTGCCATATTTTCTAGTACTGGGTGCGACCTTAAAATAAAGCCTTCCCTTCAGATGACGCCTGCATTATGTCTCTTTATGACCTTTAATTATCTGTTTAATTGCTCATGTCACAAGTATATAAATAATCACCATGTTCATGTGAGCTCCTTCCTATTCCGAATAGTTTTTAGTTGTAGATGCTGGTTGATGCTTTTTACTTGCCCACTTGTTATCTTGCTGTGGGGTCTTCTTATATCCTCTTTGGGGAAACTCCTTTTTTAAAAATATTTTTCTCATGGTGGTTTTGCAAGTGCGTTCATGCCAGGTAGACAACCATGGCAGCTGTTGGCCCAGCGACAGGTGACCCATAGCACAAATTGGCCTACTCCTCTACCCTACTGGAAGTTGTAAAGCATACAGGTTTACCCTTCTATACGGGTCACTCAGTATTAGCAAAAATAGGCTCAGGGGCCACTCTGCCCCCCTCTCCGCCATGTGAGGGGAACACAAGGGGGCAAAGGAGCATAGATGCAGACATATGAAAGTTTAAGCCAAGGGGGGGAACGTCCACTTAGATAACGCCGCAGCGCCTCCTCATGTCTGTGGTTTACATTTTCATTATGCTGCTTTTGCAATGCTGAATGAAAATCTGTATATGAATCCTCTTTCAGGAGGGTCACTTGAGACGGTCATTGGTCAGGATGAGCACTTGCCCGAGGACACCATTCGAGAATTTGCTGTTGATATCATTTCTGGACTTCACTATGTCCATGAACTTGGAATACTCTTCTGTGATCTGAGCCCTCGAAAGGTAAGCCTGTTAGTCAGATCATATATTCTCTTGGACCTCTTGAACCGAACAGTGTGCTGTCCAGTGTGATGTCCTCTACTGGACAGAATCAAGCTGTTTGTGTCTTAGAATAAAGTTTCTATTCCCAAGAATGTTTCAATTTTTTGAATTCCCATACATACTCTAGTATTAGCCGACCCGAGTATAAGCAGAGTCAATATGTTTTACCACAAAAAACTGGTAAGACTTATTGACTCAAGTATAAGCTAAGCTATACTCGAGGATATACTAGGTAAAAAAAAACCCGCAATACTCGCCTCCCAGCAGGCATCTGTGTCCCTGGAGCGATGATCTCCCCGGCGGTGCGGCAAGCTGCTTCAGACTTCTCCCCGCTGTCATATCTCTTGCTCGGTTCTAAATTCCCCCACCATCGGCGCTGTGTAACTAAGTGCTATGATTGAATCGAGCCCCAGCCAATCACAGCCGGCGCTCGATAAACCAATCGCAGCCATTCAGTGATGTCATTCACTGAATGGCTATGAATGATCAAGCGCCAGCTGTGATTGGCTGGCGCTTGATCCAATCACAGCACTTCCTCTCACAGCGCTGATGGCGGGGGAATTCAAAACCAAGCTTGGGAGATGACAGCGGGGAGAAGTCTGAAGCAGCTTGCTGCACCGTCGGGGAGATCATCGCGCCGGGGACACAAATGCCCATTGGGAGGTGAATATTGCAGGGTTTTTTTTCGTACCTCACTCGAGTATAAGCCGAGGGGAGGGGTTATGGCACACAAAAACTGTTTATACTCGAGTATATACGGTAGTTTGCTTTTATGTATATTAAAATATAGGACCCCGTAGGGTGTTTTCACATCTGCCACGTGGAGCTCTGTTTTCCTCCTCCATTTGGGAACCGGGAAAGGAAAATCCCTTGGCCGAACAGGTCAGTCTTATGACTTAACCCAACAGTGCCCAACGGACCACATTGACTATAATGGGGTCCGTTCGGTCTCTGCTCAGCTGCCTGGCTTTTTACTAGAAGAAGAAGCGCTGCATGCAGAGCCTTTTCTTTCTGGTATTATGTACCAGATCTCAGTGGAATCTCTGAATGGAGGTTCAAGTGCAGATGTGAACTCACCCCCCCCCCCCCCCCCATTACATTCGTAACATGTCAGGGTAGGTATAGCCAACTGTAGTAATGTATAGCAATGTACTATACATACTCTAATCCAGTTTTCTCGGTGTTCTTTTGTTCCCCGGTACACACAGGCTTTATTCTATCTGAAAGCTATACTTTTCTATTATTCTGATTGAAATATATTAGGAAATTGCTACAAACATGCAAATTTTAGGGAAGCTAAAGGTGAATCTGCCCTTTAAATTCAGCTGGACAACTAGAATATACAGTATTTCTTTTAGAATATTGGCACTGTGTTTGGGATTGAAAATCCCAGATAATCCCAGAGGGTCTGCTAAGCTTTAACCCTTGTGTACAGGGTTGAATAAGGACAAAACCTTTTTCGGTCTCTGTTTGAGAGTAGGAAATGATTCAAATAGGCAGTGCTTAAACCAATGGCGCAGGAAAATATAGGAGACTTTGTAACAGATCCCGTCAGAGAAACATTCTTCATTCTCCACTTCTCTTCTTAGCTTCTCCCTCTTTCCTCATGGGCCCTCTCATATGGAATGCAAAATCGTTCAAATGGTCACAAAGTCATTTGCTTGAAAATGCTATCAGTTTACGAATGCAGATAAGCGGTTAAGTTTTCCGCCAGTCACTCGCTCATAATACGTTGGTTGTTCGGAGCACTGTACCAGTGAGTGGGAACGACTGAGTAATCGCTGTTTACATGTAACGACTTGCAAATGAGTGAACAGTTTAAATGTTTGCATAAATTGAACGATGAATGAATTTGGGTTTAATCCTTGGCCGTTTTTACACTGAACAATATCTTTCAAATTTGCAGAATTCACCACTTTTTTTTTCTGAACGATAACCGTACCTTGCCAAAGGGCTCTTACACTGTAAAACTGCTAAAATCTGTCTTGGTAAAAATGATGGACTAACAGCTTGTTGATGGATAAGACTAGTAATTATTAGGGAATTATAGTACCAGTGTTTCTGGTGGCACAATGCGCCACACAGCTGTGCTACATCAATCCTGATCCTCAGACATCACACAGCTCTACTACATACATCCTGATTCCCAGACATCACACACACAGCTCTACTACATCCATGCTAATTCCCACAAATGACACGCACAACTCTATTACATCCATTATGAGTCTCACACACACAGCTGTGGTATATCCATGCTGATTCCCACACATTACACAAACAGCTCTACTACATCCATCCTCATTACCAAACATTAAACAAACAGCTCTACTACATCCATCCTGATTCACACACATTGCACACACAGCGCTACTACATCCATGCTGATGGCCAGACATCACACACACACAGCTCTACTACATTAATGCTGATGGCCACACATTACACACACAGTTTTACTACATCCATGCTGATTCCCACAAATCGCGCACACAGCTGTGGTACATCCACATCCATCCTGATTTCCAGACATCACCAGCATAGCAGACTCCTGGATACAGTGATCCGCCCCTGGTCATGTCATCCCTGACTCCACCCACACATGTGATCACATGACAGTAACTTCTTCACAAGTCCTGATAGCTGCTGTTGGCCTATTCAGAACTTTCTACCAGAATTGCTCCTCCCACAGCAATGACGTCACCGCAGGTCCTTCAACCCGCCGCATCTCGGTGGTGGTGGTGGTGGTAGGTCAGTGTCTCCTATTAGGACCACTGAGTTGTGTCTAAGTTAATAATGACTTAGTTGTATTCTCATTTTGTTATTTTTGTCCTCCCTTTCCAAGAGCCCTAACTTTGTTCTTCTTCTGTCGGTCAGGCTCTGTGTTTTATATATGCTGTAGGACCTGTGGTGATGTCCCCAGAGGCGGAGCATGAAAAGCATACATACATACATACATACATACTAGTGGACAAGTGGTTGTTTAGTAGTTTGAATTACATGCTGCTCATAGAAGTCTATGGAAATGGGAGGGGGAGGAGAAGCTGAATGAGTGAGAAGCAGAGAGATGTATACACTCACATATACTGCTCCAGCTAGTAGTGTTTTACTGTCTCGCAGCTACTGGAATCGCATTTATACTACTGATTAGTTCTCTATAATGTCTTCCGTGCGGCTGCTTCTTTGTATATGAGAGAGAGGGGAGCATGATGTCCTCTACTTCATGTGTTCTGTGCATTGGAGACATCACAGCAGCTAGGCTCCATCTACCAGGTCAGGGAAAATTGAGATTATAGAGATCAAGCCTGCAAACTGCTAAAATACATGATACAAGTCATATTATGACCAGAAATAGTGTTATTTCAGCTTATTCTGAAAAGTTATCTGAAAGTGTAGGTACTCTTTGCGGGGATATTGCAGTCCATGTGATTCCCCTGTGTGCGCCATACTCCATACTGTCCACAATAGGGCAAGTCTGCGTGCTGCCACTTTTCTTCTCACAGATGTACACAGAAGTACAGCAGGACCTCGGAGAATACTATGGGCAGTGTATTCAGGATCCATGTGTTTTATGTGGTTTGAGCCTAACCCATTATAAAATACAGCTCTTAGAGACGTTTTATTCTTCATCTGACGTTCTCTGCATATGTTCTGAATGCTGCCTATAGCCAGCTATTGGCGGTATATATTTATTAACATTTATTATTTATTTTCATATCTATGTAACAGATCCTTTTGGATGGACCCGGAACCTTAAAGCTAACAAACTTCAGCTTTTCAAAGGCTGAAGGGGAAAACTTAGAAGAATTTTTTGCAATGGTTGGATCAGAGGAAAATGTAGGTGATGCTGGGGAATGTACACCGCGGCAAAAGCTGAGAAACGGCATTAAAGGTGAACAGAAATCATTTATTTTCTTCTTAAGTTCAAAATGTTTTTATTGAAAGCCTATACATGTACATGATAATCAGACAGACGATGATGCAATACACTGTACGATCGCTGGCGACATCTGTTTTATCGCAAGAATCCACTTCCAGAATCTAGTTAAACGAACATGGACAGGCATTGCGTCGCTTGCTGTAGTTCGCCAAGGCCCAGCACTATAGTCTAATCGTGAGATGGGAAAGCTTACCCTCCCTTTCCCTCATTGGGATAGCCCAATGAGAAACAATGTTGAGCCTCTGAAGGTGGGAGTGATTTCCCTAATCCTGCCTGACAACGCAAGCGGGGGTTAACTCCACTCCCTAAATTTCAATTCAAGAATCAGAAGACATGGTTTATTGTTTAACGTGGAGATTTGATCTGGTTTGGCCGGAAGCCGAATCCCCAGATATTTTATAGGTACATCCTTTCATCTAAAGAGAAACCCTTCCCGGGGGTGGTCTACTTCTTTCAAGGGTAAATTGCCAATTAATATTTTAGATTTTTTTAAGTAATAACTTTAAAATTGCTAATATTATTATGCCTACCAAATTCCTGCAGAATAACGGGGAGACCTACTCTAGCAACGGGCATAAATCAGTAGATCATCTGCCAAGTTCATTAGTAGAAAAATCCTGGTCAAGACTGGGTGCCTCTCCAACAGGCATAGATCCAAGAGAGTTGAGCTGTAAATCCTGTGCAATATCTTCTTGTACCAACATTCCTGGAGAGCTAGTGGAGTCAGAGATATTACCTTATTTTTCTATCTATAAGATGTCTTATCGAGTGCATCTTATAGAGTGAATGTGCTGAAATTTGGACTAGACTGATAGCTGTGTGATAAGGATCCCTTGTCCTTACCACACAGCTGTTGGCTGGGCTGCTTTATAGCAGGGGAGGAGAGCCGCCCGTACGAACAGTTGATTGGTGAGGGTGGGGATGCAGCAGCAGTTCCTGCCGGTGCTTACTAATCAGCAGTACATTCAGGCGGCTCTCCTCCCCTGTTATGAAGGAAACATATGATTCTTACCACACAGCTGTTGGCCGGGATGCTTCATAGCAGGGAAGAAGAGCTGCCCGTATGAACAGTTTATTGGTGAGTGTGGGGAAACAGCTGCAGTTCCTGCTGGTGCTCACCCATCAGCAGTAAGCTCGGACGGCTCTTCTGTCCTGTTATGGAGGGGACGTACGATCCTTACCACACAGCTGCCGACCCGGCTGCTCCATAATAGGGAAGGAGAGCTGCCTGAATGAACAGTTGATTGGTGAGCAACAGCAGGAACTGCTGATACTTCCCCACTCTCACCAACCAGCTCTTCGTAACGGCGGCTCTCCCTCTTGCTATGGAGCAGCCCAGTCGGCAGCTGTGTGGTAAGAATCGCACATCCTTATCATTCCTTTTGAGGGTCACTGGGGAAGAATAGGAGGATCCTTGAGACCCTGCATCTCAGTTTACTCAGCACTAGAACAATTGGAGTCCCAAGGCTCCATATATGCCTAACTAGCAAATTATTTAAAAAAAATTATATTTAAGAAAACCATTTTGACCAAGCAGGAAGTAGACAGACCTGTTAAACAGCAATATTTTAAATACATTCCCTTTCACTTATGTGACTTAGTTTGCACGTTAAGTCATCTGCTACATGTCATTTCCTTTTATATCGCATCACAAAAGCAATGTAATATGAACGCAATCTTTTCCGCTGGCCCTTTTTTTTCCCCCAAGGGCTTGCCTAATGTTTCCCAGTGGCAAATAAAAAAATGACAAATAGCTTTATTTAATGTGGAACTAATGGGGAAGTTCAAAATAACTCGATTTTTATAAAGAACTTACCGTAAAATCTTTCTCATCATGTTGATTGGGGTACACCGCTTTGACCTTGGGTATATAGCGACTGCTGACTGGAGGCGGACACTAAGCAGACAACGAGTTGGCTGCTCCCGCTTGCTATATACCCCCTGCAGGCTCAGGAGCCAAGTGTGTGAGCTGATAGTCATCATCTTCTGACCTTAGTGCCACGCTTCTCTGATGCGGTTACTACCCTTCATAACGCAGGGTTGGTGGTACTGTATGCCTATTGTATGTGGATACTCACAGCAAGTCAGCCACGTGGAGAGGATCGCTACGAGGGCCTCTGCATGCTTAATACCCATCTAAAAATACAATTTGAATGTTAGTTGACACTTTTTAGCTCAATTATTTGTATGTTGTATTTACTGTAATACATTTTATTTTAGGGTCTCCTGTTTATGCCGCTCCAGAAATAATCAAGGGAGCAGATTTCTCCATATCAAGCGATCTTTGGTCTTTAGGATGTATCTTGTATGAAATGTTCACGGGTAAGTTGCACCTTTTACACTTTTGCTTTATAAGTTTCTAACTTGAACTTTTGCCCAAGCCTTTGAATGGACCGGTAATACATATATAATGTCAAGAATGTGAGCAGTATAATTTAGGCTGCTCACGCACTAGTACCTTTTACATTAGAAGCAACAGTTTTCGGCTGCTTTTTCCCACTGGTCACTCTTTTTTTTTTTTTTTGACCCTATAAGCCATGTAGTATGCTGGTCATACACAGATTGTGATGGAGGAACTTGATTCTGCTAGATTTTTTTTGTTTTTTTTGGATGTTTTTGAGTGCATTTGTTGCTAATACTTGGAAAGGTGTTGTTGCTAAAAAATGATGTGCACTCCATCACTAAAAGCCCAACCCAAGTCACTGATCTTGGCAAAAGCCCCGTCCAGAATACTGAACTAGGCAGAGTCCTGTGCTTTGATCAGCAAACTGTCCTTTTGACTGTTCCAGAACAGCGACCCTCACAGACCATCAGGTTGGTCAGAAAGTGGTCCAAAATGTATAGTCTTTGATGACCAGTTTTACTGCCTTGTACAAGGTAATCCTGCACAGCAGGAAGGTAAAGCGTTCGGTAACTATCAGAAGCCTGTGCTGTCTGGTTATGGTTTAATTACTTTTATTCCTCAGGCCACACACATGAATGAGCCTTAGCCAGATGGCTACCTCTACCAGTTCTCGCCCTATGGTAGAGGAAGAAAGGGTGACGGAAAGCCCTGCAGGTTAATGGCTGAGATGCCAACGTCAGCATTAACTGTGACATCTAAGTGGTTGAACGGCTGCAGTTGGAGCTAGCTGTTCCGCACATCTGCTGTGGATGCACTTATTGAACTAATTAACTTAATTGCCCTTTTTTAAATTAATGGGAGCATGCTAGTGTGTTGTGTTTTTGTTTTTTGTTTTTTTGCAAGCACAAATGCACACGATTAGGACACTCAGAAAGTACAGCCAAACAGGCGCGTGTAAACTTGCAACACCCATTGCACAAATACGCAGTGTAAATGCGTTTGACAGCGGCCCTAGTGCATGTTTTCTCAGTTGTTGTCTCGAATGCTCTCTAACAGTTTAATGTCTTTCATTCCCCTTGCAGGGCGACCTCCATTTTTCTCTGAAAGCTTCTCAGAACTGCTAGAGAAAATTGTAAATGAGGACTTTAGTCCACCAAAAGGTATATTATTTCAGTTAGATTATTTTTCTACTGCACAGCTGAGACCCTCAGAAGGAGACATGACTATTAGTACCAGAATGTGGAGGAGGGACTTCTATGTAGAAACTTCTCTTCTGCAAACTATGAAGACGAGTCGCAGGACTTGTTAAACTCCTGCCGTTTGGGTGTTATTTTTTCCTTTTTTTTTTCTTTCTTGTGCTTGGTATATCTTACAGCACCCCGAGATCTGGATTATTAGTCTACAAATCAAAAATGGACGGATTTGCTAGAAAAAGGTTCAGTTGAACTGAAACCATTGCAGCAGGGAGTAAATAAAGAGGTCCCATCCAATATGGAAGTGCTGTCCCTCCATTTTTGATTTGGATACTGCTTGGATCTGTGGATCAAGCTTTACAGGAGACTGGCACCCAGTGTATGGACTTTGTTGCTCCTTCATTAGTGCAGTTATTACAGTCTGCAGTGCATCATTATTAATGTTCTGCAACTTTTCAAATACTTTGTCTAATTCTTCATCATTTGCAAGTTTCTTTCTGTCAGCAAATTAAACCTTTTTTGTTTGCATCCAGAGCCTGAAAACCCCTCATTTTTTATTAAACAACAATTACTTTATTTATGTATAACCTGATGACTCTTTTAGGCTGGGTTCACACAGGGCGGATTTGCCACGGAAATTCCGTCCGGAACTTCGCCGCGGCGAATCTGCCTGGAGCCGCTAAACCACACGGGACTGCAAATGCTTCGCAGCAGAAGCCGACATTGCTGCGCAAATTCCCCGGCCGCAGCATGTCGATTCTATTTTTTTTTTCCCCTGTTGCAGCCACGCTCCCCTCTATGGGAGCTCTGGCCACAATGGAAAAGCGTGCGGCCAAGCCACTCCAAAACCTGTGGCTAAGTGCCGTGGGCTTTGAAACAGCACTTTCCCGGTGGAAATCTTGTGGGTTTTTTTCGCTGCGGCCAAACCGCGAGATTTCCACCACTAATACGCCGTGTGGGAACCCAGCCTGAAAGGCCCAAAAGTTAAAATTAAGATCTGATCTATCAAGGGACCTCTAATGATAGGCTCAAAACTTCAGTGTGTAAAGATACACTGATTTAGTTTATTCCCAGCCCCGTACAATAACTAGCAACGGAGTCTATAAACACACATCATCCATTCTGACACGTATCCATTCACTTTTATGTGAAAAGACATTTGTTTTTTTTAATTGTTACTTCTTTCTGTTTGTAAATGTTTCTAACCAGGAGCGTCGTCTGCCGAGCCGTCTCCAGAGTTCCACTCATTACTCAGTGGCTTACTGCAGAAGGACCCTCTAAAAAGGTAGGTTAAACTAAAATGGCTTGCGCCCTGCTGGGGGTACCACTTCTACCAAACCCCGCTGAATGTTTACCAGGTGTACTGGACGAAGAGCAGCGGGAATTCCTTGTCCACATTATTCTTGGTGACGTGTTATTTTTGGCCCATATGGCTGCTGCATTGCGCTGGATGGACAACCTACCCCCGGCGCTCCCCAAATGGTGAAATCTCATCAATGTGACTCTCCCATACAAAAGATAGTGTATAAAAATAGAAAATGCCCAGATAAATTTTATAAAATCTGGGGAATTTGGTATAGCTCATCAACCGCAACCCACACGCAAAACGCATTTCAGCAATTGGCCGACCTAATGAGGTCTTCGACCCTTCCAGGTTCTCTTTAGTCATTCACAGGTATGATGATGATATCCTGAATTTTACAAATACCTTATTCAAACGTGTTCCATTATACAGTGTACATTAATTTATGTTAAGTGTATTCTTGTGCTTGAGCCATGTTATATTCACTTTGTAACTGAGCAATATAACTCGTTATGTTCTTTCGTTCCTTGATAAAAAATGACTTTAAAAAAATGTAAAAACAAATAACTCGCGCCTTGTAGTGTTTACTGTAGAGACTATAAGGCTGGTCATACATATTAGATACAGGTCAGCCAATTTAAGCCTCCTGACTCTGTCCCTAGAGCAGATCTCAGAGAAGATAGTGATTGGGAAGTTGGAGTTTAACTACCCGATCCAGTGGCGTAACTATAGAGGGTGCAGGGAATGCGGTTGCACCCGGGCCCAGGAGCCTCAGGGGGCCCATAAGGCCTCTCCTCTCCATATAGGGAGCCCAGTACTATGAATAAAGCATTACAGTTGGGGGCCTTGTTACAGGTTTTGCATTGGGGCCCAGAAGCTTCAAGTTACGCCTCTGACCTGATCCTCTTGTTCTGGGGAGATAAGCTGCTGCCAGGGGTGTCCAGCAACAACTTATGTCCCATTAAGACATGACAGTCGGCTAAACGACTGTATGGGCACTGACGTCACGGCTAGGCTGTTGGCGCTCATGGAGAGTCTTTAGAGAGGCGGATCCTCACTGGGTTCTCACCGGCTTTCGCTGAGGGGAGTGTTTACACTTAGTGAGACGCCAGCGATAGAGCAATGATTTTTATGCTGGTTGTAATTGAGCGACCCATAAACTGCAAACAAGTAGTATATGATGGCTGCGCAGTTAGACAATCGTTAGCATGCATTTGAATTAATTTTTCATGAATCATCCTGTGTAAATGGCCCTATCCTCTCCTTACTATACATAAGACACATGCATGTAAAGGGCGGGGGATTGGGAGAGATAGGCTGACACCTAACTCATGTATGGGCGGCTTAAAGCTAGAGGAAACTGGGCATTGTTTACTATGTCCATAAGGGTTTTCCAATTTTTGTCCCTATAGGTTATAATTAAGGCAAAATATCGTAGAGATTTTCTACATGCTCTTCCATTCTGAATTGGTTTTCAGCATCTGATGAAGAATGGCCGCATTGTTCTAAACAGCCCATAGTGAGACCGTGACAGGTATCCCCAAATACAGAGGAGCAAGATCAAAGGGTGTTGGAGAAAACGTGCTTCGTGTTTGTCATTCCCTAGTAATGCAGCTGCCTTCATTTTTTTTTAGATTTACCTGGACTGAATTACTGAGCCATTCTTTTTGGAAAGGTGCATTCACTGGTGTTGACAGAAGTGTCCCGGATGTCAGCAGCCCGAGGTATGGAACAATGAATGTTTTCTGAAAGGTCGATGGATCTTAAAATGCTGTCATGACGATATTGGATGACGCAAACAATAAATGACCAGCGCCTTGTATGATGGAGTGTTCTATAAAAAATCAACAATTGCTCTATTGCAATAGGAACAGAAATGAGCGCGCTGGACAGCGCCTCTTGTTGGTGGTCCATGGTGGGTGGAACGTGAACCTGGGATGGTTTATAGTAGAAGGCACATAAAGTGCAGAGAGTTTGTGGAAGTCACAAGAACGGAGAACCCCTGTCCCAAAGTAAGGACATCAGATGAGAGCATGCATGGAGGAGAGCTTGGGAGCGTGGCCCCCAGGAGTGGTACCAAGTAAAAAGAAAGAAATGACTCCTGCGCTCATGGTGACCCGTGTAGTGCCACTACCGTAGTGACTAGCCTAGGGATAGACACGTGTACATGTGTGGACTGTTGATGTCCGTAAGAGGTGATAGAATGAGTCAGCCCTCTAGGGTGAAGTACTAAACAGAACTCCAGTAGACAGTGCAACACGTTTCGGAGGCTAAACCCTCCTTTCTCAAGTACAAAAGGACCAGGTCCGTGTCGCTCCAGTGTCAAATAGGAATATAAATGAGGAGCACACTCACCTGGTGCCAGGCGGGGAACCCTCAGTCAGGGTGAAACCCATCTGCACCTATGTGTCCCAGTTCGCTGGTCACACAATCCTTGGTCTATGATAGACATTAGCCAAGGAACCAAATTTAAGAAAACAAATGCCTCCGCACTCCAGGGATCGGGGTAGGATGAAGTAAACGTCCCAGCAGCTAGATGGTTAACTCCATATTTATTCACTTAAAGGTTCAGAATAAGAATTTGAAATGCGTTTGCAAATAGCGCTTGCCAGCACCAAAACACGTTGCAAATCCTTACTCTGAACCTTTTAGCGAATACATATGGTGGTTAACCATCTAGCTGCTGGGACGTTTACTTCATTCCACCCCGATCCTTGGAACGCAGAGGAATACTAGATAAAGGGGAAGGGTGTCCATATATTAGAGTAACTAAAGTTTAATAGACAGCAGTACTAAAGACAGAAAAGGTACAGTATTGGCGTACATTGTGTTGTAGACCGTCGCCTCCAGAAATGTTACAGGAGATGGAAACAACTGCTGAAAGAAGAAAACAATGAAAACCAATTTAACCCCTTCTCTCCCCATGACGTAAGGGTACGTCAAAGGAGCGGGGTACTTAGGGCAAAATGACGTACCCTTACGTCATGGGGATAGCGCGGAATCATCACAGACCTCGCGCTATCCCGGAGCCGGCTGTCAGTAATCGCCGGCCTCCCGCTGCAACAGCCCCCCCCCTGCTGTTAACCCCTTCCCTTCTATGTAGATCGCGGCATGGGAAGGGTTCACAGAGGGAGCGCGCTCCCTCTGGGAAGTTGCCGGGCTGTCGCGATACAATCGCAGAGAGCCCGGCCTGTTGCCCGGCCATGGCAACAGGACGCCAGATAAAAGTCCTGCCATGCCTTATCACAGCGATCATCAGTGCTGTGCTTTAAGTCCCCCAGAGCGACATAGATGGTGTAAAAAAATAAAAATAAATGATAAAAATGTTAAAAAACCTTTTCTTTATGCTTTTTCTTATATTACCATAAAAAAGGTTAAAAAAAGATTAAAATGGCACATATTTGGTATCAACGCGTCCATAACGACGTGTACAATAAGTTAAATATGCTTTTTGATCTGCACGGCAAAAAGCGTTAAAAAAAAACGCAAAAAAACAGACAAAATGCTAATTTTTAGCATTTTGCCTCCAAAAAATGCAATAAAAGTGATCAAAAAAGCCGTATATTCCCCAAAATGGCACCAATAAAAACTACAGCTCGTCTCGCAAAAAATAAGCCCACACAGAGCTCCGTACATAGAAAAATAAAAAAAACGTTACAGGACTTTGAATGCAGCGATTTAGAAAAAAAAATTACAAAAAAGGTTTTTATTGCAGAAAAGTGGAAAAACCTAAAAAAAATAGAAGAATTTTGGTATCACTGTAATCGTACCGACCCGCAGAAAAAAATGTATTGTGTCATTTATGCAGCATGATTAATGCTGTAAAAAAAACTAACAAAAAAAACCCCGAAAACTCTATGGCAGAATTGATGCGTTTTCTCTCCTTGCGATCATAAAAAAAAATAATAAAAGTTTTACAATGTAGTCAATGTACCCAAAAATGGCACCATAAAAAACTACAGTTCACCACACAAAAAACAAGCCCTTTTACAGCCGCGTTGACGGAAAAATAAAAGTTATGGCTTTTGAAAAATGGAGATGAAAATCCGCCAAAAATTGTTGCATCCTTAATCCCAAATAGGCCGTGCCCTTAAGGGGTTAAATAAATGCTAACCTTCACATATCTATGTTATATAGTTCCTGGGATGTAGTATAATAAAGTTAGAATTAGTTTATTTCTGCTCCGCTGAGCTCCTACGTGTCCAGAGAGGCTTACAGGAGAGGAAGAGGAAACTATTTTAGGTTCTACCGCCATCTAGTGGGCATTAATGCTCAATGCAATATGGCATTCACAAGCTACTACGGTATGAAGCTGTCGATATATACAGTGACCGTGCAGTAATCACCAGATAGTTGACCTTAAATATCTGTGCATGCAGCCTCAACATAAACCGTTTCTCATATATATATATATATGATATGATCATCCCAGATATATCTGGGAAGATTTGCTATTGAAAATGTGCCAGTTTTCTGGCTCTGATTGTGCCAGAAAGCTGACTAGCATAATTTGCAGCACATTTATATTGTATATTAGACACTTTGAGACAATTTTTTTTTTTCCATGTCTGGGGGAAAAAGGGCATGGACCTTGCTTGTATGCCAAAAAAGCACTAACACTTTGGTGCAAAAACTGGTGTAAAACTAAGCCAGCTAGTAGGTCATATAATCTTAGACTAGACAGTCTAAAGCAGGCCCAGGTTTATCATCTAGCATAAGTCACTATGATAAGTCTTGCACTTTTTAATGCTAAAGGCTTGTTCACATGCAAAGACAATCTTTCAAACCAACCACTTTTTCAAATAATGTTATGACCTTTATTTATGTTGCGCCAACATATTCCGCAGCGCTTTACAAATCAGAGGGAACATAAACCAAAAAAGACATAACATACAGTATTAAACCAATGGACAGCTTGAGCAATAGGGGTGAGAAGCCTGCTTGCAAGAGCTTCCAGACTATAAGGTGTGACACGAGGTACAACGCTGTATGAGCCAGTCACCAGCCGAGCTTGTGTATAAACAGGTAATGGGTGCAGTAGGGGGTGTGGAAGTTACAATGGGAAGAACGGGGTCGGGTTTCCAAGGGAGAATGTAGAAGCTGGGTAAATGGAAAATAACTAGATTAAGGAATATGGTAGTCCTCCCTAATGAAGCCTTTCCAGCAATCTGCTGCAGAGAAAACATATTACATGCTGGCAATTCAGATGAATTAATTACTTTGGGGCAATTCTGCCAAAGCAGGAACCACACCTGAATGAGTGCATTGGAAATGGTTGAATGTGCTCATTTGGCCGTTCCCAAAACATTTTGGTGATCATATAACTGTTTCCAAAACAGCTGAATGAGAGCCCAGAATTCAGCCCCCTCCGCCCAACCTCATTTTATAACCCATATGATTGATGTGCGTTGTCTCTTTAAAAGGGCATTAACTTTTCAGCCAACTTATGCTCCTCTAATAGACTGTGTGTCTCATCAATCTAGTAATGCACTTTCATTAAGTGTTTACAAATGGAAATCCAGTTCTTTATAAAGTGATGGGCGATCCTTGGAGTGTCTAAACAGTATAAATCCCAACTCTTGATACCTCTGCTGTCTGAAAGGGCCGTGGTGCTCTAGCAAGCACTGTGACCCCTTCATTGTTACCAGCCACAGCTCTATACTTTTAGTAGATCCCTATTCAAACCGCTGATGAGCAGGGTGCAGAGAGCCCGACACCCGCCGATCTAATGTTTATGGATTTTGTATTGGAATAGAAGATAATTTTTCATTAGTCATCTACCAAAATACTTTGGGGTACATTTTCGAAGCCCAAGATTTTCTGCGCCAGCTTAGTACAATCTCCTCGGGCACATGGTGCGCCACATACATAAAGAGGCACACACCACTTCATGTATTCAGCCTGTCCCCATCAGCTCCGTGCACCAAGACAGAAATGTACACCATGCCGGATCTAGTGTGCATCTCTGGTACAAGGGGCTGCTGATAAGTCTTTGGCTTTACCCAGAAAGAAACGAGATAGGAAGATGAAACTTTACATTTATTCCACATACTCTCCACTGATGCCAACACACTCCTTACATCGGTATTCCAAGTTCTGTAAGCCTTGCAAAAAGAAGGATTTTGGTTGTGCCTCAAATCAGTGATCCGTAGCAGCCATGGCATCAGAAATGGTGTGAAATTTGGTCCCCTTGAGGTGTTTCTTCAGGTTTGGATACAGATGATAGTCGGAGGGAGCTAGATCTGGTGAATAAGGTGGGTGGTCAACCAGCTGGAAGCCTAGCTCCACCAGTTTTGCAGTGGTTGCTTGTGCAGTGTGAGCGGAGGCGTTGTCTTGCAGGAACAAGATTCCTTTGCACAGCTTGCCGCACCTTTTGGCCTTCAGAGCTGCCTCCAATTAGTCCAAAAGTTCAATGTAACACCTTGCATTGATGGTGGAACCATTGTGAAGGTAGTCCACTAGCAGCACGCCCTCCTTATCCCACAGACGCCATCACCTTAGTGTCTGAACTTCTTTGGGCGAGAAGAACCACTGTGCCTCCACTCTTTTGACTGCTCCTTGGTTTCAGGGTCATACAAATAAATCCAGGTCTCATCCATAGTGACCAGTCGATCCAGGAAGTTCTTATCAGTCAGGAAACGCTGACAAATGGACCGGGAAGTTTTCACTCGCATGCTTTTCTGATCTGTTGTCAAACATTTGGGGACCCACTTTGCAGAAAGCTTCTTCATGTTCAGATGTTCATGGATAATGACACAAACACATTCACCAGAAATCCCCATGATGTCTTCTATTCCTGCAGCTGAAATTGGCCGATTCTCCAGTATGAGGTTGTGCACAGCATCGACGATCTCCAGAACAACAACCTCTCTCGGTCGTCCAGGACGTTCCTCATCATTGGTGCTGAAGTGGCCCGTTTTAAATTTGGCAACCCAGTTCTTACCTGTAGAATATGACGGGCATTGATTCCCCCAATGTCTGCCACATATCACCATGAATATCCTTCGAGGACCTTCCTTGCAGAAACAAGAATTGTATCACTCCTCTGCTCTCATTTGCTGTGAATATCGCCTTAGACTCCGCCATTTTGTTTTCCCGCCTGCCTAGATCACTGTTGCCATGAGCTACAAACAACATTTTGTAAACTTATATTAGACACATAAGGCTTTCATGTGATGTAACATTTGTTACCATAGTAACAAAAAAAGAACACAAAGCCAAAGACTTATCAGCAGCCCCTCGTACATGGCACAGGCATAGTACTAGAGGACTAGGGGGGTGAGCGGGGGAGGCATCTATGTACTCCATGCTGTTTAATTTAAAAAGTCTAGTTGTTGCCTCCCAGTTTTTTGCTTCTGGCCTTTTCATGTTGCAAATCTGTCAACATTTCCAGATTATAGGATTCTGGATTAAAGGGATATTTCTGTAATTTCATTCTGTCATGCAAAGATATTAAAGCATTGTTGTAAACTTCAGTTAAAGAGGTGTTACTCCTCTCTCATCACAGGATAAACACTGAAGCCGCGGAGAGCGACACCAAGGACAGTCCTGAAACTCTGGGAAATTTACACAAGTCATTTAAGATTGGTCTGTATCATCAGTGACTGCAATCCAATTTGTAACTGTAGATTTGACAGTTATGGAGGAGTAAGGATCTATTTACATTTTTGAGCGATCATTTTGCTTTAGCTACTAATGGGCTAATCGACCTATTAGTAGCTAACTAGCTTCATTTGCATGTATTTAGAGAACAGCGGATGGTCTGTTCTCTAAATACATCGCCATTGTTCTTCAGCGGGACAGCTGCTGAAAGAATGTTATCAGCACTGCCTGCAGAGAACTCAGCATGCAGTCCCTCTTATTAGGGACGACGAGTTTTAGGCTGAGCTGAACTCGGCGATGTACGAAAAGTGCACGATGGGCACACATTTACACGCAACAGCTATCACTCACAAGCCGTCGTTTGGATGAATTTTGAGCGATAATCGTTGTGTGTAAATCAGCCTTAATACTGACCATATGCATTAGATTTTTGTTGGCCAAGTTCATTGATGTTGATGAGGACTGATAACAATCTAATGATCGTGAAGCCTGCAAGTGCTTTGACCGGGCTGCCGGCAGGGAAAGCAAAGAGGGATGTTTTGTTTTTTTTCCAGTCAATCCCTTTGTTTTCCCTGGAGATCATAGTTCACAGTAGTAAGCAAAAGACCACGGCACTCACTCTACCCCACCAGAGTGAAATACTAGGGGGGAGGCAAATTAGAGAAAAATAGTATTTTTAAGTAGAGGAGAATCTTAGTTCTCTGTAGCGAAAAAAATCTAGTTAGATAGATGCAAAGCCACCAACAGGGCTATGGACAGAAGCCCCTTGGGGAAACACGTATAGCAGAAAAGGTGGCAGCATATAGTGATGCACAAAAAAAACTCCTTGTCTAAAGGAACATGCTTTATTGTTTCATGAACTCCATACCTTGTTTCATCTGTTTTTTGGCTTGAAAAAGACCTTTACAGGTCGAAACGTCGCCTAATGTTTAAACTATGAAACAATAAAGCATGTTCCTTTAGACAAGGAGTTTTTCCCCTGGAGATGACACCGCTGGGGGTTGTGATAATTGTTGAGCTGACTGTTTCCCATGTCATTTTACATATTATTTTCAATTGTAGCTTGACTTATTGACATAGTTATAATATAATTTATTAACATTAAGCTTATTGATAAAATTACATTTCATTTTGTTTGTTTTTCCTTTTCTTTCCCATTTAGAAAATCCTGAAAATTTACGACCCAAAAGTGCTCTGAATGGAGAGTCAAATGAGGCAATTTTCTCATTGAGGTAATTAAGAAAACATAAACATATTACTTCTAAGTCTTTAAATTTACCATATTTTTTTGCTTTATAATACTCCCTTTTCTTACCCCGAACAAATGTGCGATCAGTTACCAGTTCTCTCTCCTCCCTACTGCCGCCCATATGTGTCGCTGTTTGGTGGTGAGAGCAAGTGGGAACTGCTGCTGTTTCCCCGCCTCCACCAATCGGCTTCTTCCCTTCCTCCTGCCGAACAAGCGCTGCTGTGACACGGAGCTCCAGGATTTCACACCTCTGCTGCTCCTTCTGCTCAGTGGACAGCTTAAAAATTATACAAAAATTGAGAAATCCGCAACACTCTATATCTGTCTTTATAAGGTGTATTTGTTTACCATTTCAGCCATAACAGATCTTTTATCAGTCATTCATCGAGTGTTGCACATGTACTGGTGAATAAACACCTCTTATATTTGGAGCCTGATTCTGAGTTCTGCATTTCCTCAGTTTTTGCGGGTCTGTCACCATACCGCCCTCGTATAATCTGAAGCCAGATCCAATTTATCAATTGTATGCCATAATTTCAGTAGAAAATAACATTTGACTATGTTGTACTAATAATATAATTCACATCATTCATTAGTACGCACCGGATTGTTAGATGTTCTAGATGATGATTTATGTTAATTTTGCAGCTCCTATTCCACTCCAAGGGCAAGCACTGCTACAACCAAACTAAGCACACTACTGCAGCCATCGGATACAGTTCATCAGTCCGTGCTAGCAACATCAGATGTTCCTAAAGTTATGGTATGGTTTCCATTTTTTGCATGATATATGCGTATATGGTTTATATCTGATTATGAGCTTAAAGAGGAGTTTGCACAACTTAAAATTGTTCCACAGCCACTCTGTAATTCCTGGTTGCTGCCACCCAGGACCAGTGACTGCTGCAGCTAATCACCAGCTATAGAAGCTCAGTGCTGTGTCCAGTGATTGGCTGTAGCAAGTCACATGACCTGGTCAGTAGCAACCAGGAAGGACAGAGTGGTTGTGAAGCAGTTTTAAGTAATAGGAAAACCCCTTTAAGTAATGTCAAAAAAATATATGTAAAGACAGCGCTCCGCCCACTGGTTAAAATGGCTCATGAGATGTAGATACAAAAGCCCCCCCCCCCCCCCCCCCCAAGTGAGTGGGCCCCCACACAACACCTCCAAGTCCTGGTCCACGTATATTTAATCCACATGGAAATCCACGTCCTCGTTTCATTAATCCCTGTAAGGACAGGGAGGAGCTGGCCACAGCTCGTTGTATCCCTAAACCTAGAGCTCGACTGCTAGGGAGTACTGAGCAATGCAGATTGCCCTGGTCTGATGCAATTTCCGACGCCTGCGTTCCTTCTCCTACTCGTGTGCGTTCCACAGGTACGTCGTTGCGTCATCTACGTGTCCACGCAACTGTGAGATCCTTTTACATACGTGTGACGTAGGACGCCATCACGTCACACGTGACACGCACGAATCCAGAAGTCCTACCATATGGATGGCGCCGGCATTGCCGCGACTGACGGACTTCCACATGATTTGCTAGGAGAAGGATTAGCACGCGCGGAACTACAGGATTGGTCTGTTTAACATTGTAAATCCCGCATTTTGTGTTTAAATCTGCTTGCATTGTAGGTATTAATATGCTTCAAAAAGTCATGTTTACAGCGACGAAACGCGTGGCATATATCATTAAAGGATCTGTAATTTTATCACCATTGTAATCTCTTTGGACCCGTTTCGTGGAGCGCCGAGCCCCATTTTTTTCTTTTTGTGCATTGCTCAGTACTCCTTTTAAGTAATGTATGCCTCGTAGTATACCCATTGTTCCAAAAATGTGCGATAATAGTTCCTAGAAAGTAGGGATTCTGCTTATGCCTGTACCTCCCACTATCTCCAGCATCATATTGCTCCAATATTATGCCTCTGCTAAGATCACGTACACCTGATTTTGTCCAAAAATGTGAAAAGGAGGTAACTGAGGGCTCCTGCACACTTGCGTTTTTCTTGCACGTTTTTTTTTTAACGTGATATAGCTGCGGTTTTTGGGGGTTTTTTTCATGCGATTTGTCAATAGGACTTTCTAATGTTAAAAACGCATCACACAAAAAAATTGCAAAGCACCAAGTTGCAATGCGTTTTTAACATTAGAAATTCCCATTGACAACCGCGTGAAAAACGCAGCGATAGCACGTGAAAAAAACACGCAGGTGGGTGTTCACCCTGAGGCTCATGACTGTTATTAGAAGAAGAGATATCACTTGATAAGAGTTCTAGTTAATTGAAGGAGGACATTGATCAGGCACGGAAATTCTCAAATAAACCTGAATATGATAAACGATGAACTGGAACGTAACATTGCAGATTAATATTGAGAAATTTATCATAGACTGCAAACGCCCGCAATTCAACCGTGACCACAAGAGTTTAACCCTTTCCAATCCAATTTGTATCCTTTATTTCCTAGAGGGCTTACTCTTTTTCTGCTGTTATACAACAGCGCTATATGCTGGCTAAAGCCAGTACTGCATAAGATGACACATTGGATGGCCTCCGACAGCAGAGAGGTTGGTAATATACAGTAAGAGAACCCCGACGGATATCTTCCAACATCAGAACTGTACAGCCTTAAATCATAATGTCTTCAGACGTCAGACAGTGGATTGGAAAGGGTTAAAGAGCCCAGAGCCTATGAAAGCAGAGGATGCAGTAGGTCTGAAACAGACTATAGCTCCTCTGATGGGGATCGCTCTGGATGCGAATCCTTCAGGAAACCCTCACTTTCACCCACCCCAATTAAATCATCAAGGGCGTGGTAGAAGTGGTAGACGCCAGAAAGCCCTGGCTTTTTTTCAGTCACGCCAATCTCCACATACATGCCGAGAGGAAGGAGGGAATCTGTCTCTCCTGCCTCTTGCTGGGAGTTTGGATTGTCACTTGGTCTTGTCATCTGATGATAAGCTGATAGCTGTTGGTTGTGAGTCCAATGATGTAACAGTTCTTCATTGCTGGATACATCACATACAGGTGATTCTATGGATGGTAGTATGTTATCTGATGAGTTACAGGTATTAATCTGTCCAAGCGCAACTTAACATCGAGTGATATTCGTCTCCTTAAGGCCTCCTTCACACGGGTGACAGTCGCGCAATTTTGTAGCATTGCTATGATGCTACAAATCGCATGTATGTGAAGCCCATGGTTTCCTATGGGCTCCTTCACACATGAGATGTTTTGTAGCATGCTACAAAACGACACACAAACCTCGCAGATCCGGCGATATGCCCGCGACACGCTATGTTTTGTAGCCCATGTTTCTCTATGGTGCCTTCCTCTCTGTTGCATCGCATCGCACAAAAACGCGGTTTGCATGCGATGCAATGTAACTTTGACAGTAGCAAATGCTACAAAGTCACGTGATTTTGTAGCATCACATTCGACTTTGTAGCGCTACAAAATCGCGGTATTGCTGCGAGACTATCGCAGCGGTATCGTACCGTGCAGCAATGCGATATCGCTGCGATTTTCTCGCAGCGATGCTGTGTCGCCCGTGTGAAGGAGACCTAATAGAGGACTATCATGTGCCTGCCACCCGGTAGAACTCGTTTAACTGGGTGAAAGATATAGCACTCTTCACACAAAAATTGTGCAGGAAAAATTCTTTGATCGATGATCTTAATGTAAAACATCGGGCATTGGATAGGATGATCTCCCCAATCTTGGAATGTTAGGAAACCTCTCAGATGGACAGGTGGGATTGGGAGCTGGACCCTTCACAGATTTGACACCAATCAGTACGAAGACCTCGCCACCATTGGATTAGGCTTACATTGATATACAGTATTTAAAACCACGGTAACATCTGAACTCCAACATGTTACCGTAACATACGTCATCGTAAAGATCCAATCTAACCAGTAGCGAGGTGAAATCTCTTAGTGACCTGGAGAAGAACCCCAACATTAACATCAAACACTCAGATAAAGGGGGCGATGTGGTCCTAATGAACCGCTCTGACTATATTGGAATGTGTTTGTGTTTGGATGACAGAAACCGCTATAGATGTCTTGCGTCTGATCCAACTGATGTCTTTCTCAGGGAGGTGTTGGGCATATTAACCAGAGCCAAGGAAGTAAAACTTTATCAAAAAACCCCAACTGGCTACTTTTTATTGTTTCAGGCATTGTCACCGTCACATACGGTAACATTGTGTACCTATATCGAGTTCTGCGTTTATTTGTAGAAACTTTACCCTCCTTGTTAAGGATACTATGGATGTAATTGATGGATCATCTGTTACCCAGAATACCTTCTTAGACAGTCTTAATGTGGAGGCTCTTTACAGATTCATACAGCACAAAGGTGGGTGTAGAGCTGAGAGTCATTTTTGGGGGTCAAAGAGGTGTGAACTGACAACCGCACAGTTAATTCCTATTACAGGTCTTATCTGTTGTCCTACAACACAACCTATTTCTGTTTAACGGGAAATGTACCACCAGCTCAGGGGTACGGCCATGGAGAGCCCCTGTGCCCCCAAATACGTAAACTTGTACCTGGGCTGGTGGGAGGAATGTCACGTTTTTATTGAAGAACCACATCTCACTTTGGATAAGATCTATTGACTTCTTTGGTCCGTTACACCTGTTGACTTCGTTACACATCTGAACTCTAATACACCAGGCCTGTCCTTCACCTCCGAGATACACCAGGACACGCTTACATTTTTGGATCTGACTACGAAGAAAAAGGCGGATGGGTCTCTTTCTACCTCAGTGTTCCGCCAGCCAACGGCTACTATCGCTACCCCACTGGGAAACTGTTCATCCCAAATCGTTACGGAGTGCTATTCCAAAAGGAGAATTCCTTCAATTAAAAAGGAATTGCTGTGATTGATAGTATTTACATGAGAGGATGGAGGGGGGGGTGATGACACTGCTAATTAGGTGTTTCCATGCCTTCCTGCAACTGTATCCTCATTGGAGGATAGTGCCACACCCCTGCAATAAGGGGGCGGAGCTAGGAACATACAAACTCAGCACTCCCTGGGCTGCAGCAGATCTGGCTAGGCTCCGGCAGGGCATCATCTCTGGTCAGCCAGAAGCTTTTGCATTCTTATCTCTCTTATTTCTGCTAACTCCTGATGAAATACTGCTATTTGTAAGCAGAATTTAACAATTTGCTATTGTGTAGAACTGATAGACAGTAAAAGGTCATTTACACGGGACGATTAATGCACAAAATTCGTTCAAACGAATCCACTTTCACGATAATCTATATCAGGGGTGTCAACCTCATTTTGGTGACCTTCAAAGGGCTGGGTGTAAGACAGTACAGTAAGGGTTCGTTCACACAAGCGTATTTGCGTATATAATATGCAGTGAATAGAAGCCAATGATGTCAAGGAGTTCATTCACATGATGTATATTTTCACACAGCATGTTAACATACATGTTACACATATTGTTACATACTACGCACCGCAATGGGCCATTGAAGTGACTAGGCCACGCAAATACGTGGTGAATGCGCAGGAAACCTATGTATTCACTGCATATTTGCGCACCATTTCAGTGGGTCCATCTGCGTTCTTTTTTGCATGCCCAAATATACAGGCATAAGTGATTTTCGATTGCACAGATACGCAGCATATTTGTGCGACCGAAATATGAGTACAACTGTGTGAATGAGCCCTAATAGTGTCCCCTATAGTGGTCACAGTAGTAATAGTGAATTTCATAGTGGTCGCAGTAGTAATAGTGACCCCTATAGTGGTCGCAGTAGTAATAGTGACCCCTATAGTGGTCGCAGTAGTAATAGTGTCCCCTCTAGTGGTCGCAGTAGTAAGTGTCCCTCTAGTGGTCGCCGTAGTAATAGTGTCCCCTCTAGTGGTCGCGGTAGTAACAGTGACCTCTATAGTGGTCGCAGTAGTAATAGTGACCTCTATAGTGGTCGCAGTTGTAAAAGTGACACCTATAGTGGTCGCTGTAGTAATAGTGACCCCTCTAGTGGTCGCAGTAGTCATAGTGCCCAATTAGAAATAGCGACCCCCACAGTGGCCCGATTACAAAAATAGCGACCCCCACAGTGGCCCGATTACAAAAACAGTGACCCCCACAGTGGCCCGATTAGAAATAGCGACCCCCCCCCCACAGTGGCCCCAGTAGTGATAGCGACCCCCACAGTGGCCCCAGTAGTGATAGCAACCCCCACAGTAATAATATTATACCCCTCAGCAATATTAACCCCCCCCCCATAGTAATATTAACCCCCCTCCTCAGTAATAATCTTATCCCCGTCAGTAATATTAACACCATAGTAATATTAACCTCCACTGTAATATTAACCCTCCCAGTAATATAACCCCCCACCCCCCCAGTAATATCACCCCCCCCCCCAGTAATATCAACCACCCTCAGTAAGAATAAACCCCCTCAGCAGTAATATTACCCCCCCCCCCCAGTAAAATTAGCCCCTCTTGGTAATATTAACCCCCAATAGTAATATTACCCCCCCTTCAGTAATATTAACCCCGAATAGCGACCCCCCCCCCCCCCCCCACAGTGGCCCCAGTAGTGATAGCGACCCCCACAGTGGCCCCAGTAGTGATAGCAACCCCCACAGTAATAATATTATACCCCTCAGCAATATTAACCCCCCCCCCATAGTAATATTAACCCCCCTCCTCAGTAATAATCTTATCCCCGTCAGTAATATTAACACCATAGTAATATTAACCTCCACTGTAATATTAACCCTCCCAGTAATATAACCCCCCACCCCCCCAGTAATATCACCCCCCCCCCCCCAGTAATATCAACCACCCTCAGTAAGAATAAACCCCCTCAGCAGTAATATTACCCCCCCCCCCAGTAAAATTAGCCCCTCTTGGTAATATTAACCCCCAATAGTAATATTACCCCCCCTTCAGTAATATTAACCCCGAATAGTAATATTAAACCCCCTCAATGGTATTAATCCCCCCCCCCCCGCTCCCCCTATGCTCACGCTAAGCCCGGGTGCACACTGACGTCAGTGTGTGCGCCCAGAACGCTTCCTCCCTGAGTCCTCTCCTGCGGAACTGAGGAGCAGGGGGCTCAGGGGAGGAGGATCCTGGCTGCACACTAATGTCAGAGTGTGTGCCGTGGTCAGCGCTGCCAGCGTGATTACCAGCGGGGAGCTGCGGCACCCCAGCTGGTAATCACTACAGTGGTGAGCGGCCATCGGTACACCGGGGCCACACAAAATGAGGCAGCGGGCCTTGTGTTTGACACGTGCTCTATATTTTAATATTTAATATTAATGTTTAAGTGTCGTCCCCCCCCCCCCCCCCCCCGATGGAGGACCTCACGGCCACACTGAGAGGTACGCAAGACAATTTCAGGAAGACCTGGTATCACTGGATGGAATTCCAGAACACAGATGAGTACACCCAACTTTGAGATCTAACACAGACATAAGTGGTACCCCACCTTCACGACTTCGCCACTTTGCTGTGGCCGACTTAGTAATAATGACCCTTTCTGTGGTCCCACTTATTAATAGGACTCCGTGTGTGGTGCTAATTAGTAATTTGACTCCATTTATGAACCCATTTAATAATAGGACCGCCTCTGTGACCACACTTAGAAATTGGACTTCCTCTGTGACCCCGTTTAGTAATGGGACCCACCGGGTGCCCCCACTCATTAATAGTGACCATCTCTATGGTCACAATTAGTAATAGGTCCTCCTGTGTGCCTCAATTACCAGCAGGACCCTCTGTGGCCCCAATTAGTACTAGGGCCCGCTCTTCACCCCAAAACAGTATAGCGCTCCTCTGCTAAATTCTGGCCACAGAGAGAAGAAGAGGTTGAATTCATTACTACACGCACCGCCTTCAGTCTCTGCAAGCGATCTCCCACAGACACACAGCATGATGATATTACTGCTCACCCACCCCCATTTACTATAGGCCACTTGGACAAGCAGAAGATATGGAGGAACTCTTTCTGCATTAGATGGCCAAGCTCTCAAAAAAGCACAACACAATGATCATGAGAGATTTTACCTATCTCTCTTAGATAAAAGTAATGGATCCAACAAATTCTTATTTGCTCTTGCTGACAACTTTATCTTCCAGAAGGTAGAAGAGGAAACAATGGGATCTGCTATCTTGGACCTAATTCTTACCACCAACAGGGAGGGAATGATTGAGGAAGTAAGGGTGGCTGGGACCTTAGGAGGCAGTGATCATGCCATCCTTGAATTTTGGATAAAAAGAGGAGGAAGACCTGAGAAATCTCAGACCTCAAGGTTGGATTTCAGAAAGGCAGATTTTAATGATCTCAGAAAGAGGGTAGGAAGAATCCAATGGCTGGATGTTCTTAAGGACAGAAATGCCCAAGAAGGTTGGGAAATATTGCAAAATGAGATTCTCAAAGCACAATCGTTAATTTTGTATTTATTTTCTCTCAGAAAGTAGATGTAATATCAACTGATCTTCCCTGTGCTATTGGGGGAATAAAAGAATGCAGACTGTCTATAAGCTGAGAGATGGTGAGGGAACACTTAGATAACTTAAATGAATTCAAGGTCCAAGGTCCAGATGAATTACATCCTAGGATACTAAAAGAAGCAGCGGAGGTAATGGCTAAGCCACTCGCCATAATCTTTGAAAATTCCTGGAGAACAAGAGAAGTCCCAGGAGATTGGAAAAGGGCACATGTTGTCCCTATCTTCAAAAAAGGGAAGAAGGTGGATTCAGAAAACTGCAAGCCTGTGAGCCTGACTCCACCAGGAAGGATTGTTGCACAAATTATTAAACAGCATGTATGCAAGTACTTGGATAAAAATGGAGTAATTAACCAGAGCCAGCATGGGTTTGTAACAAGCAAGTCATGCCTACGAATCTATTTTCCTTCTATGATAGTATCACTGATTGGGTTGATCAGGGATATGCGGTGGATATAGTTTTTCTTGACCTTAGTAAAGCATTTGACAAAGTATTTCATACCATACTTATTGAAAAAATGAACAAATACGGGATTGACAAGGCAACTGTTAGGTGGATTTACAACTGGCTGAGTGATCGTACTCAGAGTGGTCATAAATGGCTGCACATTCAAGTGGAAGAATGTATCATGTGGGTTACCACAAAACTCTGTCCTAGGGCCAGTGTTGTTCAACATTTTTATAAATGATCTGGAAGAGGGAATTGATTGGAAACTGATCGAATTTGCTGATGGCACAAAGCTAGGAGGGATAGCTAACACTAGGGAAGAGAGAGAGAGTATTCAAAAAGATCTAGAAAAGCTTGAACAGTGGGCGGCGACTAACAGAATGGTATTTAACAAGGAGAAACGCAAAGTCCTACATCTGGGCAAGAAATATGAAAAAAGCACATATAGAATGGGAGGAATTGAGCTAAGCAGCAGCACATGTGAAAAAGACTTGAGTATGCTATTAGATGATAGACTGAACATGAGTCAACAGTGTGATACAGCAGCCAAGAAGGCAAACCCGATTCTAGGATGTATTAAGAGAAGCATAGAGTCTAGATCTTCCTTAGCCAGACCTCATCTGGAGTACTGTGTCCAGTTCTGGGCACCCCACTTTCAAAAAGACATAGACAAACTGGAGCAAGTTCAGAGAAGAGTTACCAAGATGGTGAGCGGTCTGCAAATCATGTCCTATAAAGAACGGTTAAAGGATCTGGGAATGTTTAGCTTGTAAAAAAGAAGGCTGAGAGGAGACTTTATAGCAGTCTACAAATTTTTGAAGGGTTGTCACAGTACAGAGGGATCAGCCCTATTCTCACTTACGCAAAGAAAGACTAGAAGCAATGGGATGAAACTGAAAGGGAGGAGACAAATGAGATATTAGACAGTGAGGGGATCAATGAGTGGAACAGGTTGCCACGGGAGGCGGCGAGTTCTCCTTCAAACAGAGGCTGGCCAAATATCTGTCCGGGATGATTTAGTGAATCCTGCATTGAGCAGGGGGTTGGTCCCGATGACCCGGAGGTCTCTTCCAACTCTACCATTCTATGATCTATGGAAGGCTGAGTATGTAGTAATTAATGTAACCTCCTACTTTCTATTCAGCGGGAGTTTTAGCAGCAGGGATTATAATAAGAGTGATCTGGATGACCGAAGGCCCCCCTGGAACCTCAGACACGGGGCGGCGTCCCCCACTCGTCCCTAATATAATTTGTCATTGGTTGTAACAATATTGATATGTCATAGTCTGTTATTTGGTATATATTTGAGGCATATATTATATGATTTAATTTACTTTTTGCCCTTTACATTATATGTCTGGCTCCTGGTCTTTGAGAATGTGAATAGTATTTGGTACTGTATATACATCAGGGGGAAGGGGGGGACTTTCCTTTCTCTTCCAGAGCAGGAGCAGCAGAGCCCTGTGAGAATGATGCTCTCTGCGACAGCGGAGCTCGTAGTACGGCTGGAGTAAGGGAGTAAGCTGATTGGTGGAGGCAGGGGAGCAGCAGCAGTTCCCACAGGCGCTCACCACTAATCAGCAGTACATACGGGCGGCAGCACAGAGGAGAAAAAGAACTTCTCTTCTCCCCTGTTGTGTAGTGGACCTGGTCGGACAAGAGAACGTGCCAGCCAGCTTGAATTTCGTCACGTTCGCTTTATAAGACACACTGACTTCCCTCCCCCTCTTATAGTCAAAAGTGCATTCCTCTAGTATATTCTAGAATTGTATGGCTAACAATTACCCAGTAAAATACTTTGGTCCCAATATTTTCCTCCTACAAGCAGATGTGATCCCATAGATTAGGGAAGCCACAGAGAAATCAAGTTCCTTGTGCCATTACTGCAGCCCAGCAATATATGTCCGCTGCACCGTAACCCTAAAAACGGGGTCCTATAAAGTAAGCTTTTCTGAAAATGGGAATAATAGCCAAAGGCTAAGCTACACATACATGACCAGAAGTGCGGCTGTGTTTTAAAAGGGTCGTTGCACAAATATATAATATTAGATGTTCAATTTTTAATTGGAATCATTTTTAAAAATGCTCCCATGTCTATATGTTGTTACTAGAGTTGAGCGAACGTACTCTGCTGAGCTTGATGCTCATTTGAGTATGAGAGAGAAGAGAAAAAAAAAAAGCTCGGCAACCGGTGTCCCACATACAAAATTGCTCGAGTCTTCCATTAAAGTCAATGGGGTTCGTTACTCGAATAGAGCTTTACGAAAAGCTCGACTCGAATAACGAGCACCCGAGCATTTTAGTGCTCGCTCATCTGTAGTTGTTATGGCGCCCCCTAGTGTTGTTTTGATTCCCTCTCAGAACGCCCACCTAGTGTGTCCACAGCTGGTGTACATACATTCTCAGTAGCTTAGTTGCACCCCCAGAACCCTCTTGCATGTGGGGACAGGGGCAGGCTATGTTCACATGGCAGAATCTGCCACTGATATAGATTTTTTTTTTATTTTTATTTTTTCCCGCCTGTAAACCGAGCCACAAATCTGAGGTTATTCTGCCATGTTTTTGCCGCAGATCTTCATGTGGATTTAGCCCTGTCAATGCGCAAAATCCGCATTCAGAAATTCAACGTGTTTCCACGGGAAGAAGTGACATGTCACTTTTGATGGCGATCTGCGTTGAAGCGCAGCATGATTCCACACGAGGATTTTGTTAATCGACAGGGCTAAATTGTGGAAAAAAACATGGCAGAATAACCGCGGATTGGCAGGCGAAATACGCATAGAAAATTACCTGGCGGATTCTGCTGTGTGAGCATAGCCTTATTCTTATATCCCGGCTGTTGTACAAACCAGCTAATATGTATCAGTGCGGTAAAATCTGCTCTTTCGTACCAGCACTGGACGCAGTAGGTTAACTTTCTGAGAGGGAATCAAAAGAACAGCAGAGGGCGCTATACCAGGTTTAGTTTTTTGAATGTGTAATAAAATTAACCACATCTACTAATGTAATGTAGAACATGCACACACCAGGAGTCACACGTGAATTCCGAAATGCATCCATACTTCCTATTTGAATCTCTTATGTCATTCACTTCTAGGGAAGATATGAAGCTATAAGTTAATATGGATAAAAGTTTATTCACTAAGCTGTCTGTGGGCTTTGTTACCTCTTTTATTAACAAGAGAATCAAAAGGCAAATAAAACCAAGCTGCTGGCGCTCAGAGATACTTATTGTAATTTTTTTTTTAGATGACTAATTCTATATTTCGGGAGTATTAATTGTGATCCATTTTTGGAATGAACTGGGTGGGGTGTGGGGCAGTACCCTCATCTGTGCTGCAGATGTCACTGTTGCGCCTTCTTACCAGCTTTAATGGCTTATGTGGTGATAAATAAGGACGCCATAAAAAATAAGTTTTTTTTTTTTCTGATAAAATAAATCAAAAACTATAATTATGCGTAATTTTGCTTTTTCGTTATATATCAGTATTTAATATTGCTCGGGGACAAAAGTATTTCCTGTAGTCATTGATTTAAAGTTTTGGAACAAAATGGCCTGGATATTATTAATATTCCACTGCTGTTTGTATAATTCTGTTACAGGTTAACGCTGCGCTCATTTGTTCTACAAGTAACAGAAGATCATTAATTACACACGAAGTAACATAGTTAATAAGGTATTAACAATGAGCCGAGTGCGTCCAGTTCAGCCTATTAGCCGGCAGTGTTACATGGAAGTGGAAGCTCCCATTTACAATGTATGATATAAGATGCCACGCATCGGATTCCCTAGTTACATATTTAGTGAGGTCATTCTTGATCGTTACCGTTCATCAGTCTTAAATTTAATTATCCCTTTTTGCTCATTTTATATTAAATTAAAATTGTAATTTATACAGGCTGCAGTGTGTTCTGACCTATTTGTAATTGTCTGTAACGCTTTTGTCATCCAAAGCTAAATCCTGTAAGAACGAATTAGTATAGGGCTTCATTAAATCACCTCGTTCCTTCCTATGTCCAGGCTAAATGTGTTTACATTATCTATTGCTGATAGGTGGGCCTGGCCAAGCCGACCCTTCTGAGAGTCTTCAGCACTTATGCAGTATTCTGTACAGGCTGTAAGCACTTGGCTCCCCACTTAAAGGGCCTGTCACATGGGTGGATTGCTGCTTATGAGCACTGCTCTATTGTGACAGTGACCAGATATCCACAATACGCAGAATTACATGGCCTCTGCAGGATAACCCTATGTGTAGGTGACATGGTAGTGAAGCAAGCCTTTTAAATTTGCATATGCCCTATTTCTATGTCTGAGTGCAAATCCTGTATTTCATGTCTTCCCTGAATTAAAGGGTTTTTCAGGATTCAAGAAAGATGTTCTGCCCGCAGAAGATTGTACAATAAAGAAATTAGTACTTGCCTCCTTATTAGCCACCCATGCACCTTTTTTTAGGGTGGTTAAGGGGCTTTATTTTGAGGTATACCCCTTTTTATGGCGCTGCATTTGAACACCGACACAGTTCTACTGTGCCAGTAGGAGCAGGGTCCCATCTGTCTAATGACAAACCCGGCATATGTCCTAACAGTAGGGATCGGAGAAACCATTGCTTCCTGTTGTTTAACCATTTTCGTAACCGCTGCATGTAAAAGACTGATAGAGGGATGTCGCCCATCAAATCCTTACAATGTGATCGGAGTCTGGTTGGGTTGCTAGGGATTCCAGAGGCTTGAAGATGGTCTCTGGCTCTGCCATCTACAGGGGCTTATGAGGCTCAGCCTCTAACTGAGCTTCATAGGCAATATGAAGCTATCTGTACACAGTCTGGCTTTGCTTTTAATTCCCAGTCATTTGTTACAAGGCTTGTATAAAGAGCCTGACTTTGGCTTGAAGGAATGCTGCCTTCCAATAGGTGGCACTGTGGAGGTATTATTCCATCTCCCTTATTTTCATAGGCAATATAATATAATACAATACTGAAATATTGTAGTGTATTATATAAACTATCAAAAGTTGTGAACTTTAACTCTTTGGGCTAATACCCACAGACGGATTTCTGCCGCATTTAACGCAGCGGAAATTTGCAGCGTTATTCTGCAGCTATTAGGTTTTATTGAACCTAATATCTTTTTGCCTTGCAATGTTCACGCTTCAGAATTCTATCACAGACGTCCGCAGCATGAAAGAAATCGCTGCATGTTCTATTTGCCGCGGAAAAACGTGCGCCCAATAGAAGTAGTAGTCAATGGAAGTAGTCCATCAGGCGGTACCTCTGCTGTGAGCACAGCTAAAGTATCGCATGATTACACATCACTGCCAGCGCGTCATGGGTAATCGTGGAGACTCCTGCAGCGGATGTGGAGAGGTGAGAATGGGGTCTTTGTGGGGCGCCCTGTCGGACTCCGCTGCGATATTCCGCTGGCGGAGTCTAACACAGCCCTGGGCAGGAGGCCTTCTAGTGGGACACAAGTAAAAAGTTTTTAAAGTGTAAAAAAGTAGTAAAAAATACAAAAAAAAAATTTTACAGTCAAAACCTCACCTTTCCATCCCTTACTATGTAAAAAAAAAATTATTAAAATCACCACAAATTTGGTATTGTTGGGTTCGTAATGATCCATATAAAGTTAGTACATTATTAAACCCATATGTTACAAGCCGTGACAAAAAAAAGTGAAAATAGCAAATATTGCATATCTCGCCTTGAAAGTGATCAAAAAGTCATTTGGATCACTAAATAGTACAATTAAAAAGAAGCACTCATCCCACAAAAAAAACACAGCACTGCTAACGAGAAAAAAATTGTTAGAGGGCCTTTGAATGTGGCCATACAAAAAAAGTACGTTCCCCTTAATGGAAAAATTAAAATGTTATGGCTCTTGGAATATGGCTACACAAATGCAAATATTAAGGAAAAAATATGTTTTTATTGTACAAAAATGGCAAAACAAACTATATAAAGTCGGTATCACCAAGCTTATACAGTTACAGTATTTATTCTGCATGTTGAATGCCATAAACTAAATCCAAAAAAACAATGGTGGGATATCTTGTATCACCCATCCCCCCTTAAAAAAAGTTACTAAAAATTATATAATACATTATATGTAACCCAAAATGATGCCATAAAAGAAAATTTCAACTTGTTCTGCAAAAAAAACGAGCCCTCATTTGGCTATGTTGATAGAAACATTAAAAAGCTATGGCTCCTGCAATGCGGTGATGGAAAACACTGAAAACAAGGAGTTGGTCATTAAAGGGGTTGTCTCGTGGCAGGCATCAAAATTTTACCTTACCCCATTCCCCCTGTCACCCCCCCTGGCATAAAATAGCAAATTAAAGCTGTTTTTAAACCGCTTGCTACTCACCGATCCGACGAAATAAGGAGTTTAAAAAATCTTCTCCCTAAGATGGCCGCCGCTCCTTTCCCAGGGATGCACTGCGGTTTTCTCCCATGGTGCACCGCGGGTCTTCTCCCATGGTGCACCATGGGCTCTGTGTGTTCCATTGCCGATTCCAGCCTCCTGATTGGCTGGAATCGGCACACGTGACGGCGGCGGAGCTACGATGACGCGGTGACCAGCTCTCCGGCACGAGTGGCCCCATTCACCAGGCAGAAGACCGCACAGCGCAAGCGCGTCTAAAAAGCAAGAAGCCAGCGAAATTAGACGGAGCCATGGAGACGGGGACGCTAGCAACGGAGCAGGTAAGAGAATAACTTCTGTATGGCTCATATTTAATGCACGATGTATATTACAAAGTGCATTAATATGGCCATACAGAAGTGTATATCCCCACTTGCTGCCGCGGGACAACCCCTTTAAGGCAGCACCCGGCCACTGCTCTGTACTTCATTTCCATAGGACGGCTTCTGGGCATGCTCAGCAACTTGTAAACCATTCTTGAAGTTCTCTGTTTGCAGAGTTTATCAAGACTGTCTGTGTCGGCTCTTAAAGGTGCATTTACACAAACAGATGATCGCTCAAAATTCGTCAGAAACTCAGTTTTGCGCGATCATTTTGCATAGGTACTAATGGGCTAATCAGCCCGTTGGTAGCTAAGTAGCTTCATTTGCATGTATTGAGAGAACAGCGGATGGTTTGTTCTCTAAATACGTCACTATTGTTCTCCAGCAGGACAGCTGCTGAAAGAATGTTATCAGTGCTGCCCGCAGGTAACTCAGCATGCATTCCCTCTTATCAGGGACAACTGATTTTAAGCTGAGCGGAACTCTGCGATGGGCACACATTTACACGCAAGAATTATCGCTCAAAAGATGGCTTTTCAGCTAATTTTGAGCGATCATTGTTGCGTGTAAAAGGGCCTTAAGCGTCCTTTTACACGGAAGGTAATTCTTTTGCTTATCGTTTTGTAATTTAGTTTAGGCAGGCGTAAAAATCAAGCAACGATTGGCCTGTGCACACATTCAGTTCATCTATGAACAACTGCTTGTTTACTGTGAATGGAGACTGTTGACCCGAAGTGATCTCCAGCCTGTTCTGCCTCCATTCATTGAGTGTTCATTGCTCGTTTGTGAAAACACAGGAGAGCTGATCGCTGGGATGACGAGCGCCCGGCAGTCATTGCGTGTAAAATGGCCCTAAGTGTCTGTTATAACAGAGATCACAGTCCATATGGTAGCACCCGCACCCTCTACATCTCAGCAGGTGAAGACAGACTAGTACAGGTGGGGAGAGGAGGTACAGGGCTGCAGAGAGGACTGAAGAAAGCAGAATGGGAGAGGGGGAGCAAGCCTACAGCTAGCACAGTTGGATGAACCATGCAGGGAGGTTTGTATGGTGACTATGCTCTGCCTGCAGCTTAGGCGAGGCCAGCAGGAGTGTGCACATTCAGGCTGTCAGTCACTTGCTACACCACATATATCAAACTTAAGGCCCGCTCTGAATCCAGACCGCCACCTCCTTTTATGTGACCCGCCAGCCATGCAGCAAACTAACAGGCAATCCACTTACACAGCCTGCAGCTTCGTTATGCTGCCGGAAGTGCAGAGTATTTGACTGCTGACCGCTCCATGCACCATTCTGTATGCAGCGCAGACACCAAGGGTAGAGGTCAACTGTTAAGGACTCAGCAACGCTGCTGCTGCCAAAACAGAGCTGCAGGCTGGGTGGGTGAAATACCTGTATGAATGCTGCCTGGCCAGAGGCCAATATGGGGGTCTCTAATACTACTGGTGCCACAATCTGGGTCATTTTTTACTGTGGTCACTAGGGGGGTCACTATTACTACTGGGCGACTGTGGGGGGAGGGGGGGCACTATTACTACTGGTGCCACCATGGCGGTCACTTTTTTACTGTGGTCACTATGGGGTCACTATTACTACTGGGTGACTGTGGGGGGTCACTATTACTACTGGGGCCACTATGGGGGATCACTTATTTCTGGGTTCACAACTGGGGGGGTTACTATTACTACTGGGGCAACTATGGGATCACTATTTCTGGGGTCACTTTTACTACTGGAGCTACTATGGGGGTCACTGTTACTACTGTGGCCACTATGGGGGTGACTGTTATTACACAGTCTTACAATTACAATCAGCCCTTTGAAGCCAACCGTAAGGCTGATGTGGCCCTCAGTGAAAATGAGTTTGACACCCCTGCGCGACACTATTAGGCCTTAGTCAGACGGGCGTTTTTTCGCGCGATTTGCGGATCGCATGACGGATGCGCATCCGCAAATCGCGTGACCGGGGCCCGAAAATCGCCCGAAAATCTGCTCCTAGCCGCGTTTCATTAGAAACGGGCCGGAGATGTCCAGCGCATTGCATTTAATGGAGCCGGCAATACAGCCCGCTCCATTGAAAGCAATGCGCTGCGGGCGAGTGTGGGATGAATTGTCGGGAAGGGCTTAAATATATAAACCCTGCCCTGCAATTCATCCAGAAATGTGTTAAAATAAAAAATAGCGCTGAGCCAATCAGAGGCAAGTCTGACTCACACCCCCTTCACACCCACTGCAGGCCGGCCGCGCTGAGCTCCGGGCTGCCGGGACAAGGTGAGTATATATATTTTTTTTATTTTAACACTTTTCTGGATGAATTGCAGGGAAGGGCAAACATCGTTCTTCTCTGCCACAGCTGTTACAGCTGTGGCAGAGAAGAATGATTTGTCTTCTATATATTCTCAATGGGGTCGGCGCTGCTGCCGCTGGCCCCATTGAGCGCATATAGAGAAGAGAACAGGAATCGCAGATAGGTGCGATTTCTGTTCTATAATTTATCGGACGAGCGCATAAAAAGCGCTCATGTGTCCGATACCATTGCAAAGCAATGGTTTTAAAAAATCGCCGGACGCATGCGCAAATCGGGCGAAAAAACGCCCGTCTGACTAAGGCCTTACAATCACAAGTGTCTGCCACTTCCAACAGCAGATGCAACCCTTTCCTTCGCAATTTCTTGGCCACTTCCAGAATTTGTTTTTCTGCTGGTTTCTTATCCCGTATCAGAACAATGACTTCTAGGTCACACATTTTGTACAGTAACATTTGTCTACTATTTTAGGTGGAGAACAAATGTACAAGTCAGGAGGATCTTCAAAGGAGGATAAAAAGTCTTCTATTCACAGACGCTGATCTCATCGTGTCGCCCATTATAGATAACCCAAAGGTAATGTCCTTGGATAGTTTCTCATTTTGAGTTTTTATGCTGAGTAAAGCTACATATCTCTCTTCATATGTTTAAGGAGACCTTTTGTTATTTAGGTGTCCAGAGGCCGGCGTTCTGGCCGCCGAGTGTCTTTGTGTTGTAGGTAATTACCAAATCCATGTAGTCTGCACCATGATCTTCTTTGTGTTGAGGCACAATGGTGGGCATACAGATGAGATGGGAGTAGGTCGGCGGTTGAACAAACAATAGCCCGGTGAACCATTGTTTCACAGATGCAGCCGTACACATTTTAGTCCATACTGGCCTCTACAGTTTTTCTAAAATGGCCATAAGTGTTGAATGACCCCGGGTGACAGAAGAACCTTCTTCCTGGGAATACTCCTTCAAAGAAAAACGGTTCACTGAACAAAAGATCTCTAATTTGACTAGCGGACAAAAATTTCAAAGGCAGTCGGCTAAATAGGATCATTAATAGTTATATTTCACCCGATGAGCAATCATTTTTGTTTAAATTGTCCATTTACAAGACAAGATATTTAAAGGAACAAACCCCATAAATTACCCAATGTGTTATCACCATAGCAGCGCTCTACAATTACCCACTGTTAAGCATACAAGCTGATGATATTTCTCTCTCTTCGATCTGGTTTCACTTCTCATTGAGTTAATTTTGTTTTCTGTTTTGTTAGGTTTGTTTCTGTTTTATCTCTCTTTTTTTTTCTTTTTTTTAATTGTCTCTGCCATTTTGACATCCCATGGCTGTGCGGTGGGTCGTCCGGCCGGGAACCTGGGAGCCAGAGATGAATATTAAAAGCAGTTGCTGCTCCCCACACTGTGACCGAGTGAGATGGCCGGCTTAGCTCTCCGTTGTCTGGTTACACCTATTTAAGGTCTTCCTGGTTCTCGGGGGAAGGACTTTGGTTGACAATCCAGTTTCAAAAGACTACAACTTTTGTATATGTTCATAATCTCCACCTACAGATTCAATACTTAAGAGACCTCCAATTTTCTTATTAACATATTTTTAACCCCTTAAGGACATGGCCTATTTTGGGCTTAAGGACGCAGCGATTTTTGGTATTTTTTCATCTCCATTTTTTCAAAATCCATAACTTATTTTTCTGTCGACGAGGCCAAATAAGGGTTTGTTTTTTGCGTGGCGAACTGTAGTTTTTATTGGTTCCATTTTTGGGTACATAGACTATATTGTAAAGCTTTTTTTTAAATGATAACAGGGAGAGAAAACACGTAAATTCTTCCATAGATTTTTTATTATTTTTTTACAGCGTTACCCATGTAGCATAAATGACACAATACATTTTTTCTGCAGGTTGGTACGATTACAGCGATGCCAAAATTCTTATATATTTTTTTTTAGGTTTTTCAACTTTTCTGCACTAAAACCTTTTTTTTTTTTTTTTTTTGGGAATTTTTTTGTTCTAAATTGCTGCATTCAAAGTCCTATAACTTTTATTTTTTCCATGGCTGGAGCTCTATGAGGGCTTATTTTTTGCAAGACGAGCTGTAGTCTTGATGCCATTTTGGGGTACACACGGCTTTTTTGATCACTTTTATTGCGTATTTTGGGAGGCAAAAAGGCTAAAAATTAGCCTTTCGCCTCCGTTTTCTTTTACGCTTTTTGCCATGCAGGATAAAAAGCATGTTCAACTTATTGTACGTGTTTTTACGGACGCAATGATGCCAAATATGTAGCATAAAATTTTAAAAAATTAATAAAATGCCAATGTGAGAAAAAGAGCAAAACGTTTTTTGGGGGGTTTTTTGTACATTTTTATTTATTTTATTTTTTTACAGCATTTGTGTCCCTGTGGGGGACTTACATCATATCACCGATGATTGCTATGATAAGACATTGCAGGACTTCTCTCCTGCAATGCCTTATCGCTTGTTATAGCGATCATAGGCAGTGGTAATACAGGACGCCTGCAGGTGGCGTACTGTTATCATAACAGCCAGCCGGGGTCTCTGCGATTGTATTGCGAGAGCCTGATAACATCACACGCTCCCTCTGTGAACCCTTCCCATGCCACAATCTACATAGATCAAGGCAGGTAAGGGGTTAACAGCGTGGGTCGCATCTCCGATGCACCCCCGCTTTTGCAGCAGGAAGCCGACTATCAGTGACGGCCTCCGCTGCCAGATAGCGCGAGATCTCTTATGATCTCGCGCCATCCCCAGGATGTAAGTTTACGCCCTTTTGCTGGAAGTACCCCACTGCCAGGACATAAACTTACACCCTGGAGCGGCAAGGGGTTAATGTTTTGCTATGTGCTTTCTAATTTACTGGATTGGGTTGCATGTAATCCAGAGGTTAATCTTGTCACAATTGTGCCGAATGTAGTGAGCCATTATTTTATAGTGTGATTCCATTTAGATTCGATTGTATGCGGCCCGGCGGTCCATATTGCCGAATGTGAAGAGATAATATTTTATATTGTAATTCTACTTTGATTTCAAGAATTTATAACCTCATGTTATTGTTAAAAAAAAAAATGTCCATTTTCATCAACCTAATGTATGGGTGCCACAAGAAGTTGCCAGGGTACCCGTAGGAAGTCTGTCAAGTATCTTGCCGGGTTTTGTTCTACTTAATAGGCTGATTACACTGCTCAACAGCATTTTTGAATCTGGTGTGCGATAGATCAATTAGATTTTTTTCAATTGTTTTTTAAAAAAGCTTTTTGTGTTTTTGCTCATTTTCTGGTAAATTATTTATATAAAATTAAATCCATGACTGAACTAAACTCTTTATTTACAGTGGATGAAGTTCTAAAAATGGTCACTAGATGGCAGAACAATGTAGTTGAGCAGGAAGGTTACCGACATGAGCCTATCTGCACTGCTGTTTAGTGTTTGTTGTAATCTGCATGAATCACTTCTCTTCATTCTTACCTCCGCAGATCAGGATTTTTTGAGTTTCATTCACAAATAAATTACCAGAAAAACATTATTCAGTTCTGAGTGTTATTGTCTGGTTTAAATACAAACAAAACTATTTGGCAATCCTGTATTATTGTCTATGTAATAGTCCTGTGTATCTCAGAAATGTGATGTAATGGATAGAATCTGATTTTTCCACCAATTCGGCACCCCAAAATTAGTTACATCAACCGGTTTCCAAACCAGACACAGAAATTATTTTTTTATTTGTAGATTAGTGTAGTTGCTGAACCTTGTGGTGCCTCCACTACTGCACTGCCCAGCTCATGGTAGCATCTCTCATCAGCGGAGGTACACTTTACCAGTTGAAAGTCTTTGTTTAATTTTTATTGGTTTTTTTTCCTGTCTTCCTTTAAGATTATGAAGCCGACTCCGATAAGATTTGATGGGAAAGCATTGGGCCATCCAGTATATTCAGGTAAGAAGTATTGTGCTTTACTCCATACACATGGGTTAGTTTCCAGCTGTCAAATCTGCATTGAACCTGCTGTTATATTTCTATATAAAGGATTCTATACTTCTGTAAGGCCAGAAAGTTGAGAGATTTTTATCTTCCACATAGAAAAGTTGTAAGGATGAATGTTGGCGCAATGCAAGAAAATCGGCAAATCTTTCTTTGCCTGGCTTACTTTTTTAACAGACTGTGGAATCAAAATTTGATACAAAGATAGGATGGGGTGGTTTTTGTCATGTAAGGCCGAATTTTTGAAAATGGGTGCAGATAGAAGGGGGCGGCAGGTATTGCCCCTAACAATTTGTCAGATAATTAAAGGGGTTGTCCAACTTTAAAATAACAGAAACAATACTTTTCTCTCTTCTTCCCCGATGAGAAACAGTGTAGTGGGCCCGCAACAATCCCGGTCTGTACTGTCAGCAAAAGTCAGGTGTAGCCAATCAGAGGTCACGGTGCCAGTATTCTGAACTATCATGACATCATAGCACCCAGTTCAGAGAAGAGTTACCAGGATGGTGAGCAAATCATGTCCTATGAGGAACGGTTAAAGGATCTGGGAATATTTAGCTTGCAAAAAAGAAGGCTGAGAGGAGACTTAATAGCCGCCTACAAATACCTGAAGGGCTGTCACAGTGCAGAGCGATCAGCCCTATTCTCATCTGCACAAGGAAAGACTAGAAGCAATGGGATGAAACTGAAAGGGAGGAGACACAGATTAGATATTAGACAGTGAGGGTGATCAATGAGTGGAACAGGTTGCCACAGGAGGTGGGGAGTTCTCCTTCAATGGAAGTGTTCAAACAAAGGCTGGACAAATATCTGTCTGGGATGATTTAGTGATCCTGCACTGAGCAGGGGGCTGGACCTGATGACTCTGAAGGTCCTTTTCAACTCTACCGTTCTATGATGCTGCGGCCTCAGATTAGCTGAAGTGTTCACCTAACTTCTGTTGTCAGTACACACCGGGATCATCTTGAGACCTGCTGCACCATTTCCTGGGTAAAAAAGAGAGGTGGGTGTTTTTTTGTTTCTTTTTGTTAAAGTTTGACAACCCCTTTAATGCTTTAAGTGCTGATAGAATATGTAAGGAAGGCTGGCATCTGATTCATACTATGGGCAACAAGTGACCACCTTGGGTGTTCCCGGTAGGCAGAGGTTGGCACTTACCGAAAGTGGTTGCAGGAGGGACAACTGGTGAACCAGTGACAGGTCCATGGCCGTCCAAGGCTTAATGTTATGCATGGAGAGTAAAGGCTGACCCACATGATCTGATCCCATAGAAGAGCTAGTACAAATTGCTGAAAAAATTACTACCGGTTATGATGGGAAGGTGTCGGAATACATTCTTGCATAGCCACAGACTGGTTAGAGTCCCCATGCTGACCCTTATCCACCACTGAAAGCATCTACAATGTACGTGTGATCATCAGAACTTTACCATGGAGCAATGGAAGAAGCTGGTCTGATTAAACACCTTTCCTCTTACGGGTGAGAGATGCCACCAGGATGTACTATGTGAAGAAGATAAGTCGAGGGTGGCAGTGTAATGGGGCAATGTTCTATGGGAATCCATGGGTCCTGTAGCTTTCATGTGGATGTTAATTTGACATGTACCACCTACTTAAACAATGTTGCACACCAAGTAGAGCCCTTCATGCCAGTTGTATTCCCTAATGGCAGAGGCCTCTTTCAGCAGGTTAAGCAGATTTGCCTCACTGTAAAAATAGTTTCGGAATAGTTTTGATGAATATGACCGAGTTCCCCAAATCTGCTGCTAATGTCTTGGTGCCAGATACCTTCAGAGGTCTATTAGAGCCCATGCCTCGATGGGTTAGACCTGTTTTGGAGGCACCAGGGGGACACGATGTTAGGGATATGATTCTTACGTTAATGCTGTGCTGTTCTCTAATGTCTGGATAATATGCATTAGGAGGCATAGAATATATATACTGAAGGTCGAGTGAAAACTTTCAAGGTCATAAATGAAAGTAAAATCCTGAAGCAACTGTCTTTATCTTAATATAGGAAACTACATTACAGAGAAATGACAGGAGATATCTGCCTCAGTCTATTATTCAAATATTGAATGAACAAAGAAATGGCATAATGCACCTGAAATGATGGCGTAATGCATCGTACCACGCTAGCAAAATGCTTTTTAATGCTGGGATGAAATTCTTTACTTGCAGTAAAATGCACCTAAAATGAGTCCATTTTCGGCTCGCTGCCGTGTGGATCACCTAGAATATTATTTGTCTTTGATTACTGTCATTTTTTCACATATCTTACAGTACGAGCATTGAATGAACAATAGAGCTTACATTGTTTGTTGTCCTTTGATTTCTACATTCAGTTTATCCTTTCTGGTAGATGTACGTGATTAGGTAATATATACGGCCTTTTCATCAACCTGTCCTGCATTCGGCTAGTAGGTCAGTACCCCAGTAAGGACTAACCTGTCCGCATAACACCGGCAGCATTGAATGGAGTCAGCAGAGATGCTGCTGTTCAATGACTCGCCTCAGTGGTCTTGAGCTGTATACCACTAAGGCCAGTGATTGGGGAATGAAGCAGTGAGTATAAAGCCCATTGTACACACCAGGATTATGGTGCACATTGTTTGTGTTGTGTAAACACATGCTGTGAAAGACCGATCAATGATAAATCCACAATCAAATCTTTCATGCAGATCTAAAAACCTACAGCTGCATCGTTCTGTGTAATCAGGTTCATCTAAACAAATCTTGTTATTTGTATAGAGCCAACTTATTCCGCGACGCTTTAGGGTAATTTATTTATTTTGCAAGTGTGGATTGGCCTTTGAAAGTGGGTCTTATTAGGTGGGTGTGCATAATTCGTGAGCAATAAAAAGAACAATGATCAGTAGAGGAGTTTTGTGAGTCTCTTTTTAGTAGCTTAAACCCTCAACGACACAGGTTGCACATTTATGTCCTGTGATTTCAAGGTTTGTATGGAGCGGCATTGGAAGCCAATCCCATTCCATACAAGTATCAGGTGTTGCTTAAAGCTGACACCCGCGGGGAACAGCCGTGATCAGCATGAAAGCTGATTGTGGCTTTTAACACTGTAAGTGCTGGTGTCCGTTCTGACAGTGGTATTTAAATCCCCTGATCACTTTTGTGAGGTTCCGAGCATCCCCCCCCCCCCCTACACACACACACACACACACACACACACACACACACACACACACACACACACACACACACACACACACACACACACACACACACACACACACACACACACACACACTGAGATTGTGAAGTGCTTTTCAGTTGGCACGGCAGCCTGCAGCAGGAACAATCAAATGATCGCAAGTTCAAGTCGAAGGGGGACTTAAAAAAAAAAAAAGTAAAAATAAGCCTTACGTTTTATTAATTACTAGAAAACATAAAAGGTATTAAAAGGTAAAACACCCTTTTCCTATCATTCTAATAAAAAAATCAAGACAAAAAACATATTTGGTATCGCTGCGTCTGTAAAAGTCTGATCTATTAAAGTAACCCATTATTCATCCCTCATGGTGAAAGTTGTCCGGAATAAAAAAAAATGGCAGATTTGCGCTCTTTATGGTCATCCCGTCTCCAAGAAAAAATGTAATAAAAGCGATCAAAATGTTGTATGAATTATGATTTTTTTGAAAGTGGGGAAGGAAAACTGAAAATGACATTGGAAAAAAAAAGGGCTGCGTCTGTAAGCATTTGAAGGGGTTGTACCAGAATACACTTTTATCACCTATCTATAGGATAAGTGATAAAAGACTGACTGACAGGGGTCTAAGCGATCCCAACAGAGGTCCCGTTTCCCACCCCACCCTCCTCGCTGTGGACGCACTGCAATCCCTGCAATGAGGAGGACATTGAATGAAGCAGCGGTCGCCTATATGTGGTACTGGACTAGTCATTTTAAATAGGACTGCTGAACATAACTGGGTGTCAGCCCCACTGAAATGAATGTAACTGATCGCACATGTCTGGTGCCACTCTGTTCATTTTTGATTAGCCTATTGGAGATGGATAATGGAGAGCTTGTACTTGGTTATTTCTGTCAGTCCTATTGAGATTAATAGGGTGGTGGCTGTGCATGCTTGGCCATTGCTCTGTTCAATACAAGGTCACTGAGTGGGTGCAGAGAGTCCATAGTGATAAGAAGAATGGGACATGGGACTCAGTTTTTGGGATCAAATGGGGTCGTAGCGGTAAGACCCCCTCCGATCATACCCATGGATAGTTGATAAGTAAAGAAGACACTCCTAAATATAATAGTCATAAAGCACATATCTTATTATATTAGTTAGAGGTTTGATAACATGAGCATAAGTTGCTCTATCATCCGATGGAGTCACTAGAAGCTGCTCAACAGAGGCAGTGACAGCCTGTGAACTCTCTTCCTGATGTCACTTGCACCTTTTTTTAAGGTAACACTGACCCAGGAAAAATGTACGGGAGTCATCACAACAACCCCATTACATATGGAGGTTGCCCTCTGACCTCGGTAGGGACAGGAAGAGCCCTTAAAGCACCTCCCTTTCCACCAGTTCCTCAGTGACTTTCAAATTACTTTGGTGAACAATGTTTACTGAACCAAAATTTACCTTATTTGGTCACATTTTACATTGATAAAGAACATAAATATTCTGGCAGAGAGTTCCACAGTCTCACTGCTCTTACAGTAAAGAACCCTTTTCTGTGTTGGCGATGAAACCTGCTTTCTTCTAGACATGGCGGATGTCCTCTTGTTACAGTCGCAGTCCTGGGTATTAACAGATCATGGGAGAGATCCTTGTATCGTCCCCTCATGTACTTATACATAGTTATTTGATCGCCCCTTAGCCGTCTTTTTTCCAGGGTAAATAATCCCAATTTGGATAGCCTCTCTGGGTATTCCAGTCCTCCCATTCCATGTATTAGTTTAGTTGCCCTTCTTTGAACCCCCTCAAGCACTGCAACATCTTTCCTGAGCACCGGTGTCCAGAACTGTACACAGTATTCCATGTGAGGCCTGACTAGTCCCTTATATAATGGAAGAATAATGTTCTTGCCCCTCGCCCCTATACCTCTTTTAATGCAGTACAAGACTTTATTAGCTTTTGCAGCAGCTGCCTGGCATTGGTTACTCCAGTTTAATCCATAATCCACTAGTACCCCCAGGTCTTTTTCCGTCTCACTTCCCTAGCAGTACCCTATTTAGTGTATATTCGTGACATCCGTTTCTCCTGCCCATGTGCAGAACCTTACATTTATCAACATTGAACTCCATTTGCCATTTTTCTGCCCAAGCCCCCAGCTTATCTAGGTCCGTTTATAGCCGCACATTGTCCTCCGTTGCATTGATTATATTGTATAATTTTGTGTCATCTGCAAATATTGATATTTTGCTGTGCAGCCCCTCTATCAGGTCGCTGATAAATATATTGGACAGAATGAGGCCTAGTACTGAGCCCTGTGGCACCCCGCTAACAACGGTGGCCCAATCAGAGAACGAACCATTTATTACCACCCTTTTGCTTTCTATCTCTAAACCAATTCTTTACCCACTTACACACGTTTTCACCCAGTCCGAGCTGCCCCATTTTATATATCAACCTATTATGTGGCACGGTGTCAAATGCTTTAGAGAAGTCCAGATATACCAATGGTACGCTTAGATGCCATCATTCCTTTGCCTGGCCCCTGAAATTGGACAAAGAGGTTATTATGCTTTCAAAAGAAATGGGTAGCCTCTAGATATGTTAGAACAGCCCTCCTGACGTCTAAGCTATGGAATTCTCTCTCTGTCATTACAGGGGCTCTGGAAAAAAGAGGGTAGGGTAATTCCCTGCTCTCTGTAGAATTTAGACACGACTTTTGAAAGGAAAGCGGGATCTAGATTAAAGGGGATTCTATCGTCTCGTACCATCATATGTGGCCCCACACCGCATAAAGCTTGTAATTCTCCTACTCTCCGTGCCGAGGTTATGGCGACTGGGAGAGAAACTTTTTTAGTGTAAGCAACCTTATGGGAAGTTGGGAGAGGGGTTCAAAGGGTGGCTTACGAAAACTATTTAGGACTAAATTTAGGCCCCATGTAGGAAAGGTTTCCCTAATAAAGGGCCAGAGTCTGTCAGCTCATTTAAGGAACCTGCGGACCCAGCGATGCTCCCTCAAGGGAAAATCCAAATAGGATCCTAATGCTGCCACCTGTACTTTAAGAGTTCTTGGGCTAAGATCCTTTTCCAGGCCCGCGTGCAGAAATTCCAAGATTATAGGTAAATCTATACTCGGAACTTCATTTGGATCTAAGTTACAGTACTCCGAGAACTTTTCCCACACTTGATTGTAAATGGCTGTGGTTACGGGGTTGCTGCTTTTACTAAAGGTGTTGATTACTTAGTATTATGCCTTCAGCATCCAGGCTGCTAACTTCAGTTTTTCGACTCCCGAGTACGATAGCGAACCCTGGAAAAGAAGATCTTGCTTGGCTGGCAGTTGAAGTGGACCCTGGATTGCTAGGGCCTTCTCCTGGTAGGACGCGTTGCCTGCTGAGAAAATCTGCAACTACATTTGTGGACCCCTTCAGGTAGATTGCTGAGAGGGATAGCACCGTGGATTCCACCCAGCGAAGTATCCTTGCCGCCAACTGTTGGAGGTGCGGGTGTCCCCCCTGGTGACGAACAAACGATAAGACTGTCATGTTATGGGTTAGGATTTTGGCATGCCTTCGTTAAGGTGGGGTTGTGACACCCAGAGGGTCTCCCAGATTGCTCTTAGCTCTCTATAGTTGGATGAGCGTGCGGCTATTCGAGAGTCCCAGGTTCCCTGAAGGGTCAGGTCTGCTACTTGTGCTCCCCACCCAGTCTTGCTTGCATCTGTCGTAACAGATATAGAGGGTTCTCGTGACTCCTTGTTCAGGTTACTCTGGGAAGTCCACCAGCGCAGGGACTTTTTAACCTGGACGGACAGGCTCACCTTCTTATCTAGGGAGGTCTGCCGTTTTTTCTCACCGGGCAAGGATGAACCGTTGCAGCTGTCGGGTATGGGCTTGCGCCCATGGGACTATTTGTATAAAGGCTGTAAACAGGCCCGGCACTTTCATTGCTTCTCTGATGGACACTGTCGTGGCTTTGCATAGGGATGATACTGATTGGTTAAGATTCTTACTCTTGGACAGTGGGAGCCGAGATTCCTGGGGGCAGGGATCTAGGAGTACCCTTAGATATATCTTCTGTGTACCTGGGATCAGGTCTGGTTTTTGTTTGTTTACTATCCACCCCAAGTCGTCCAGAGTGGATGGGACTACAGACAAGTCTGCGCGAATGGTCTCTGTTGTCTTTGATACCAGCAGGAAATCATCCAGGTAAGGAAAGATGAGAATTTGATTTCTCCTTAAGTAGGCTATCATTTCTATCACTACTTTCATGAAGACTGTAGGGGCAGTAGAGATGCCAAACGGTAGAGCCATAAATTGGTAGTGATAGACTACATCGCCTACTTGCAGAGCAAACCTCAGATATTTTTGATACCCTGTTTCAATTATCTGTAGTACCCAGGGGTTGGATGATATCCCCTGCCACTGGTTCAGGTATCCTGATAGTCTACCCCCTGTTGGATCAGAAATGGGCTGGATTTCCTTACCCCGACCTCCTTTGGGGTACGACCATCTCCCTGTTTTCCCTTTCCCTTTAGTTTCTGGAGCTGGCTGTTGCGTTCTCGATGGAAAGGATGGCTTCTTATAGGATCTCCTTTTTGGAAGGATCTTGTTTTTGACTCCCGCTTTCTTGAGGATTTTATCCAGAACGGGCCCGAACATATATTCTCCTTAGAACGGGATTGCGCAGAGTTTGTTTTTGGGCGTCATTTCTGCTGACCATGATTTTAGCCATAGCGCTCATCTTGCGGTGTTACTGAGGACTGCAGTTTTTTTGCGCCGTATCTAACGGATTCTGCTGACGCATCTGCTAGAGAGCCAGAAGCCATCTTCAGGAGGGGAAGGCAGCTGGCTAACTCTTCCCTGGAAGCCCGTTCTTTAATTGAGGTCTCCATCCGGTTCAGCCACAGGACCATTGATCTGGCTACTGATGGCGCCGTGATGTTGACTTCAATAGTGAAGGAAGTCTCTTCCCAGGTATTTTTCATCAGTCCTTCGATTTTCTTGTCCATAGGATCTGAGAGCTGACACGCATCTTCAAAGGGCAGCAGGGTTTTCTTGGCCACCTTGGCGATCTGCATGTCGACCTTTGGGGTCTCCCTATATATATGGACGTCTTCCGGAGCGAATGCCAGACAGTTTTTAATTTCTTTTGAGACGGATAATCTCTTCTCTGGTTCCTGCCATTCATCCGAGATGACTTGTTGCAGGGTTTGGTTAATCGGAAAAATAGTTTTCCTTCTGGACCGAAGTCCCTCGAACATTTCATCCTGGACTGTTCTTGGCGGACAATCTTCTTCAATCTGCATGGTTTCCCTGACCACTTTGATGAGATGTCCCATGTCGTCTGAGGAGAAATGGTAATTCTTCTCATCCTCGGCTTGTGGCAGCGGGTCTTCTAGTTCCCCCTCCAATAGGGGTTCCAGGGACTCCCTGAAGATAGAACTCGCCAATTTTTCCTGCCTTGACCTTTTAGGGGGTCTTGATGGTCCAGGCTGAGGGTGAGAAAAGGACGCCATAGAGGTCTGCAATTCCTCCTTAATCATGCACCTAATATCCGCTTTAAATGCCGCCCTTTCCTCCACTAGGATTTTCCCTGTGCATTCTTCACATAGACTTTTTGTAGCTATCTTCTAATCTCAGATTAGATAACGTATTTCCTAGATTTTTTCCTTAGGGTCCGCTTTACTCTTCGGACCTTCCTTATTGGTCTAACCCATGCAAAGAATGGGAAAAAGGGAGAAAAAAGGGAACATATATGCATTCAATCAACCACAGTGACAAGTTTGCATATTCCTTTTTTGGCATATAGCCACTCACAGTTTGTAGGGTATCTGCTTCTCCTTCTTGTGCTGAGCTGTTGAGTGCTGACATCCTGAAGCACGTTCTGGGATCTTGCAGGGTAATCTCAATGCAGGAGCAGAGCCTGCTAGTGAAGCAGGTTTAAATTTGGTGCCATTTCCGGGTCTGTGCCGTAGCCATACCCCCTACGTCATGCGCATGACTTCACCGCACCAGATTACAACACCAGTATGCGCCCCATGGACCAGCGGCAGCCAGAAGGAGCTGACCCGCTCATGAAGGCCTGCGCTGCTCAGTGACTGACGGCTCCATTGTGGCGCAGGCCGCGGATGCAGAGACTCCATGGTATGCCGCACCAACCTCTTCCCTCCAGGGGATCTTCGGCACGACATGCCCTTTGGTAAGTAACCCCCTGGAGCTTGCATCTGGCCACCGTAGGGACAAAAAGACACTGAGGAAATGGTGGAAAGGGAGGTGCTTCAAGGGCTCTTCCTGTCCCTACCGAGGTCAGAGAGCAACCTCCATATGTAATGGGGCCATCGGATGACGACCGGGAAAACTTTCATTCTGCTCTTTGACTTTAAAAAAAAGTGCAGCACCCAGAATATTGCACGTTCATACTGTGTGGCACAGAATACTGCCCCGTGTGGTGCAGAGCATTAAGGCAGCAGAAATGCAGTCCCAAGCCATCGCTCACAACCTGAAGGTTGCAGGGTCGGTAAAATGAGTACCCAGTTTGCTGGCGGGTAAAAGATGACTGAGTAAGGCAATGGCAAACCACCCTGCAAAAACAGGCTGCCAAGAAATGTCCCCCTAGGAGTGACCAGGGGACTCTACCTACTGTGATGTATTATAGTATCATTTGAAAGAAAACCTGCTGGGATCTAATATGATGCCAAGATCTAGGCTTTATATACTAGTTGCAACAACTGTTTAAAGTCATAACATATGCTCTTGGCAGTTAAAGGGTTTAAGGGGCTCTTTACTTCTGACAGTCCCAACTGCAGTAATTCCCAACTCTGGGGTTTTCGAGGGGGAACAAAAGTGCTGCCACTCTTACAGCAAGAACAGCAAACTCAACCTTCTCATAGGTGTTTGCCATGTGTGCTGACAGATCTCAACCAAAATGTACAATATAGACCAGGGAAGACGGTCCGCCTGCTACATTACCTCTTAAGGTTAACATGGAAAGCTAGGCAGTCTAATTTGACTATTTAATAAGTTTTGTTTGTTATTTCACAGGAGAAAAACTTTCCTCCCTGAAAGAGCCTGAATGGACCAACTTCCTTACCCAACTCTGCTGCTTGCTGGATTCTGCTGAGAAGGCTGCGCCGCGGGCAAAGCTTAACTTACTCTGCTACTTGTGCACGGTGTCCGGACACAAGGAGGTGGCCACCAGACTCATTAACTCCCCGATGGTGAGCAGCTATTACTGTTATAACGCTTCTATTGCTCCATTACATTCACAACACTGTCATTTGCTTTTTTCGGCTGCCGTCCGGACCGTTCATCTGTATTACTGAATCATTTGATCAGAAGCAGTTCTGATGCCAAGTATACTGGGGCACATTTATCAATATTTTCTAACGAACAGTGAAAACTTAGGCTGGGACCACACAGGGCTGATGTCCATAGGAATGTCCGCAGTGCTCATTGAGAAGAAGTGAATTCCGCAGTGGAGACGGTGATAAAATTGACATGCTGTGGAATTGAATTCTGCACCACAAGTCCATGTCTGCACGGGTTTTGTGCAGATTATTTCTGCTTCTTGTGGACCAGATTTCAAAATCTCATATGCTCTGCTGCTATTGTAAATGCTGCAGAGGGTCCGTGTGGAAATTCCCCCCCCCCTTCCTTCATGTGGACCCCACCTTAGACCAGACAGTCTTAAAATTTGCCAAATTGATCAGTGACTCTGCTCCATGATAAACCCATTGAATCTGTAGATTGTCTAATACTTTTATACCATCTCTTACTTGGCATTGGTGCAATTCTGGCGCATAGTGTTGCACTTAGGCCATGCCCCCCTTTCATGAAGCCACATGCCTTCCTCAGTTTACGCTGTAAAGTGTCTAAAAATACAGGATAAATGTGGTGCAAAAAATATGTAAGCCAGCATTCCAGTGCAGTTTGCACCTAAAAATTGTTGTTTCCAATAGTAAATCTGCACCATTATACGTTAGTTTGTGAAAAGAGTAGTTCCTGCTGACAAAAAATAACATTCACATTCAAAGTTTCAACTCAGATGTATGTATGTTATTATTGTACTATTTACTTGTAGTCTACAACTCTCAGAACGTTTCCAGTGAAATACTACTGATGACCTATCATCGGGATAGGTCATCAATAGTTGATCGGCTGGGGTCTGCCGCTTGGGGTCCCAACTGATCAGCTGAGCGGGCGCATGCTGCAGGACCACAAAAACACACAGGTCAGAGCTGAAGCCTCCGCGACGACCTCCATATAGTGGCCGGCACTTGTAACTGCAGGCACAGCACTCAGTGAAATCCATAAGAGCCATGCCTGCAGTTACAAGCGCCGGCCGCTACATGGGAGGTCGGCGCGGAGACTTCCTCTCCAAATATACAGAAGTCGGAGCAGAAGCCTCCTTTCCCAGTATTATATCTGCATTCTGTTGTATAACGCAGACATTGGAAATTCACTGCGGTGTAAATTCTTTACGATTTGCACTCTTTAAAGCAAAGACTTATGTCTTTTTTTATATTACAGTTCCCATCTCTTATCCAGCAGTTACGTGGAGCACCAAACTGGGATATGTAAGTGGAAGTTTACATTAGGTTGCCCCCCCCCCCCCCCCCATAACTCTCATTGACCCCCTTTGCCTTCACTTGCAGATGATCAGGTTGTTGTCACACGGTCCTTTTGTTTCAGTATTTCATTGGGGTCCTAGCAGTTGTATCCTTACCATCCTCGCCCATCAGACAGTTATGCATATATTGCATTAGAGGGGTTGTCTAGAACTTTACTGTTGATGACCCATTTTGATCATAGGCAGTCAGTAATTGATTAATCGGGATCAGCAGAAAAAGAAGTACTTTATTTGCCGTCTGGCGCGCATGTTCAGACAATGACGGCAGGTCTGGCGGGACGAGAAAGCGGCGGGACATCACAGAGGATGGGGTATCCGATCTGTAAGGGGAGCTGAAACTTTAACTTTTATTTGTTTTACATTGACTTTAACGCAATCACCAGTATCAGGTGGATATCGGTGATTGCAAGACTGGGGGAGGGGTCTCTCGGCCCAGGATGACAGCTCCAGCATGTCGGCTACCTCTGGTAACCGACAGCATGGAGCTGTCACGTCCGGAGCCTGCAGGGCTTTCATTTCCAGAGGAAGCATGGGCTGGTCACTAAGGGATTAATAGCAGAACGTATTTACCAACCTTTAATCCAGTTTTTATCTATATTTTCAGAAAAACTATTAAAACTAGTACCTGTTAATTTTGATTTCTTATGGTAATGTGTAATGTAAGTCAGCTGTCTCAGGATGTAATGTATATCCACAAAAAAGCCTGGACAACAGTGCCGTCTTGTGGCCCATGGTATAATTTCTCTAAACTTTCACACAAAAAAACCCAAAAAACTAAACAGGGCGTGGTGTAATTATGATGTATGATCCAACATCTGATGCGATACCCAGGACGCAGGAAGTGAACAAAGATTTATTTTTATGTCGACAGCCCCTGAGGGATGTGTGTATATTCAATCCAAATTTCTGGGTGGGTATTACGTCACATACGGAGGTTTATATATTTAGTAGGCAGGGTTATTAAAAGCTAACACTATTGGTTCATCTTACCTTTAACATCAAGTTTAGTACAGAAAGGTGGGAGGGAGATGCAGAGAGAAAGGGAGGGGGTCAGTGGGGGTTGTAGCTGCAATCTTCTTGGTATCCAGTTACACAATGTATATCAGCTACAATATGGGAGATGGTATCACTTAGAAGAGGATTAGATGGATAGCTCAACAGACTGTATGAACAGTCAACTATGTTTTAAACAAGAGAAAGGTAAAGGTAGTATACAGTAGCTACATTTCATTTGGTAGATACATATTTAGTAAACAGAACAATATATAATATGCTTCAGCCTTCAGGCTGATAACAGAGAAACAATAGCTTATAAGTCCTCGTACGACAATTAAAGATACCTGTGTTTAAAGCAGGGTATACGCAGTATGAGTTTTCATAGATCCTAGTTATGACCTGATTATTAGGACAATTGTGTATGACTGCACACAGCAGACTTTGTAGATATTTCCAATAGATCATTGATCAGAGTTTGTCCTCTGTTACAAAAAATTCCATTACAATAGTCACAATTTTCATCTTTTGAAAAGTTGCTAGTTAAGAAACCAACCATAACCTACAAGAAACTGTACAATAAGATAGAAATTTATGCCGCAGAGGGCCTTATCCTTATGCGTGTAAAACAGCTACTGTTAGAGGGGCTTGCCCAGGACTTTACTATAGATGCCCTATTCACTAGATAGGTCAGTAATAGTTGAATGGTGGGGGCCGTTGCTCGGGGTTCGGATTGGTATGGTACCATGTTTCCCCAAAAATAAGACACTGTCTTATATTAAATTTTGCCCCAAAAGAGGCACTGTCATATTTTTTTGTGTGGTGTGGGGGAGGGGGACGTAAACTTACCTGGTCTGCGGTGTCCTGATGCATCACGATGATCTCCGGCATCTCGGTGGCAAACTGCAGTGTCCTCTCCATCTGCCATCTCGGCTTCTTTATGGTGACAAGGCTTTGAATACCCCACCTCCAGAAAAGTGAGCGCTGTGATTGGCTAATCGAGCGCCAGTGGCCAATCACAGCCGGCGCTCGATGAGCCAATTACAGCCACTCAGTGAATGATGCCGCGGACCAGGTGAGTGATTTTTTTTTTTAATACAGGTTAGCTACGGTAGGTCTTATTTTCAGTGGAGGCCTTATGTTTCAAGCCTCCCTTGAAAACCGGGGTAGGTCTTATTATCAGGGTAGGTTTTATTTTTGGGAAAACACAGTAGGCACAGCCCCCACTGCATTCATTGGTAGTTGTGCCTGCTGTGCTAAACTAGGCTGCTGCACTATAAGCAGATCTGTCTGCTTCTGACTATTTCCTTAACCTATTAAGGACCAAGCACAGTAACTTTGCCGCCTCTGTAGAGCAGCAGGAGGGACCAGGATCGCGCCTGCTAGGTAATGCATTCCTTTTTTTTTTTTTTATGTAGTGTAACTATGGCTTAGCTTCAAGGTAGGGCTTATACTTCTTTCAAAATATGTTTATTAATTTTCCAGTCAACATTACAGTCTTGGATACACTTGTAGATGATGGGCAATGCAAGATATTGTACGTCGTGGAGGGGTCGTAGGTAGCCTCCATGGGGCCCCCCTGCGAGGGTTGTGTGCCCTTCGATTTCTGAGGCCAATAGTAGTTATATTAGGGTCACCTGACTCCAGACTCAGGGCCCGGTCCTGGGTATGTGTCGCCTACTCGAGAGTGGGCCAGGGCAGCCCGATCTCGGCTATAATTGACCTCCGGGCCACCATCGTTGTGTTTGTTATAGCTGGAGGCCCCGGTAGCCCCTACGCCCCAGTAAACATTTTCAGAGATCTTCTCGGTTGCTTCCCAATCGATGAAAAACTGCAATGCAGACCTTTTTATACATAAAACAACTGAAAGCATGAAAAAATAACGTAGATAACTTTAGAATGGGTGGAAAAGAAGAGTAAAAGAAGGGCGTTGAAGGGAAGGGGTGTGGGAGTGTTAACTGAAGGGGAGGGAGGGGAGGGGGGGGAGGCAGGGGAATGGGGAGGAGAGGGGTAAGGGAGGGGGTAGGGGTGTGGGGGGGGGGGGGGGCTCTTCATCTACCTTCCTGTGGCACTTCTAGTAGTGGTACGGAGTGAGACAGGGCTGATTGGCTGTTAAAGAAGGAAAGAAGGGGTCTGGTTCCCACTGCCTCCCTCTATCCCCATCTACATTGATCTATCCGTCAGCCATTTCTGGAAGGATGTGGAGCCTTTAAAGTCTACCCAGGGCGCCCAGGGGTCGCCGGCATCTGCCTGGATCCGATTGGGTTCCAGGTCGGAGCTTCGGAGGTCCTCCATGTATTTGATATGTTCTACTGCCTCTACCCAAGTTGTCCTCCGGATCGCTCCTGTTTGTCTCCAATGCTGCGAGATAATTAGACGCATAGCCATAATGAAATGACTTAAGAGCCCTTTTTTGACCCGGGATATGCGGCCTGGCAGCATGAAGAGGAGGGCTATCTCGGGGGTCAGGACCGCAGAAGACCTGCTGATTTTTTGATGCACCCTGGCGATGTCCCCCCGGAGAAGAGCAATTAACGGGCACGACCACCATATGTGTAACATTGTTCCTACCTCTGAGCAGCATCGCCAGCAATCCTCCGAGATTTCCGGGAAAATTCTGTGGAGTCTGTCCGGGGTTCTGTACCATTGCGTTACAATCTTATAGTTAAGCTCTTGGCTTTTAATGGATATGGACAGCTTTTGAGACAGTGCATACGATCGGCTCCAGAGCTCCCCAGAGAACTGTCCTCTGAGCGCTTCCTCCCATCTCGTTTCCCATGGCAAGCGTGCCTCCTCCGACCTCCCTTCGAGCAACAACCTGTACAGCAGAGATATCGTGTGGGGTGGGGAAGTGGGGGCGACCCATAGCTCCTCAAATGGGGTGAGGTCCGAGTCTAGCAGTTTAGGTTCCCTTAGGGAGCTTAAATAGTCCCTGACTTGTAAGTATTGCATCCAGGCGCCTGGCTTTGGTCTGTGGTTTTCAATAATGTCAACCATGGGGTGCATACCCTCTGGTCCCCAGACCTCTCGGGCTTGTGGTTTGGGACTGCCCGGGAGGAAGGTTAATTTCGATACATTCAATGTGGCCGGGATTTGAGGATTCCCGGTAAGTGGTGCTTGAAGGGGTTCAAAGAAGAGCAACTAAACTAATAAATGGAATGACGGGACTGGAATACCCAGAGAGGCTATCCAAATTGGGACTATTTACTCTAGAAAAAAGAAGGCTAAGAGGCGACCAAATAACCATGTATAAGTACATGAGGGGACAACACATGGATCTCTCCCGTGATCTGTTTACACCCAGGACCACAAAGGTAACAAGAGGACATCCGCTACGATTAGAGGAAAGTAGGTTTCATCACCAACACAGAAAGGGGTTCTTTACTGTAAGAGCAGTTAGACTGTGGAACTCTCTACCGGAGGAAGTGGTGATGGCAAAATCGATAGAGGAGTTTAAAAGGGGACTTGATGTCTTTCTGGAGAAGAAGTATATTACAGGATATAAATATTAGGTTAAGTGTCAATCCTGGTATACAGGCAGGTAGGAACTATTAGGGGTTGATCCAGGGAACAGTCTGATTGCCATTAGGGAGTCGGGAAGGAATTTTTCCCCCAAAAGGGCTAATTGGCTTCTGGCCTTGGGGTTTTTTTGCCTTCCTCTGGATCAACACAGTAGGATAGACAGGCTGGACTAGATGGACAATGTCTTCATTCGGCCTTACATACTATGTTACTAGGTTACTATGTTACTATGTGTCAGGGGGCCGGGTACTTTTGTTATCCTCCTGTTGCTTGTTACTCGCCTCCATGCCCTCAATAAATTCAGGGTGAGGGGGGATGCCCTCTGTCCTTTCCATTCTATTTTCCTTGGTACCCAGAATGCGCCTCCCAGGTTTACGCTGTTCTGCTCTAGTTCTAAGGTCACCCACGGTTTTTTGTTTGGATGGTGCAGTATGTCCAGGATACAGTTCCCAACTGTTGCCTTATGGTATAATTCGAGGTCCGGAAGACCTGCCCCCCGGCCTTCCTGGGGCGTGATAAAATCTTATAACTTATTCTAGGTTTAAGGCCTCTCCACACAAATCTAGCTAAGGCCCTCTGCAGTTTGATGAAGAAGCTCTTAGGGATGTCATAGGGTATGGTCTGGAAGACGTAGAGGATTCTTGGTAATATATTCATCTTAAGTGAGTTGATTCTCCCGAACCATGATAAATGTAACTTGGACCAGACTTCCAGCTCTGTCTCAAATGTAGATAATAATGATTTAAAGTTTAAGTCAAAGGTATCTAGCGGGTTGGCTGGGATGTGTATACCTAAGTATTTTAATGCGTCGTCCCTCCATTTAAAGGGTAGGGACTCGCTTAGTCGGGTGGCCTCTAAGGTTGGCAAGGATATGTTTAGTATCTCGGATTTTTGGGGGTTCATTTTAAAATTACTGAGTTTCCCGTACCTTGCTAGTTCTGCTATGATTTCGGGCAGTGAGGTGTCAGGGCGCGTTACATATACCATGTACCTGATTGCACAAGCTTAAGAAGAAAATAAAGCAAGGAAAAATCATTTAACGTGTCCGGATACCTATGTATCCACTGTCACGCGTTACATATAGTAGCAGGTCGTCTGCAAAGATGGATCATTTAAGTTCCTCTCTATTCCCCGTCATCCCCCTGATGCCTGGGTTCTCCCTCAAGGCCATTGCTAAGGGCTCCATCGCCAAAATGTATAAGAGTGGAGAGAGGGGACAGCCTTGCCTGGTGCCATTCCAAATCTGGAGAGGTGCAGACAGTAGGCCGTTGACCCTAATCCTTGCAGAGGGCGCGCTGTATAGGGACATTATCCAAGAGAGGATCCGCGGGCCCAGACCCACCTCCCTCAGCATCTGTTCCAAGAAGGACCATCTCACCCTGTCAAACGCCTTCTCAGCGTCTATTGCGAGAAGGCACAGGGGGATGCCTAAGTCTCGAGCTTTATTGATCAAAGATATTGTTTTGATCGTATTGTCTCTGGCTTCTCTGCCAGGGACAAATCCGACTTGGTCTACATGGATGAGAGACGGGATGAGGGGATTTAGTCTGTTTGCCAGGATTTTTGCAAATATTTTAAGATCGCTGTTTATGAGGGAGATGGGTCTGTAGTTTTTACAGTAGTGAGGGTCCCTCCCGGGTTTCAGGATTACTGCAATGTCGGCCTGCAGGGCCTGGGGGGGGGGGGGGGGGGCAAATGGGCAACCCTGAGATACCGCGGTAAAGGCTGCTAGCATGATCTCAGACAACTGGCTCCCGTGGGTTTTATAAAATCTAGGTGTAAACCCGTCTGGGCCAGGGCTTTTCCCTAGTTTCAGGTCCTGTATCACCTGAGTCAGTTCCTGGGGGGAGAGGTCTTCTTCAAGTGCCTCTGTCTCAGGCTGCGGGATAGTTACTTGTGTATGCTGTTGGAGGTACTGAGCAGTGTGTTCGTTTTGGGAGTGTCCTTCTGTCTCCTCAGGGCAGGGGATATTATATAGCTCGGAATAATAAGCCCTAAAGGCCTCAAGGATCTTACTCGGGGCGTGGACCTCTACTCCCGAGGAGTCTAAGATAGACAGAACGTTTGTCTGAGGGGCCCGTGGGCGAAGAGCCCTCGCTAGCCACCTCCCGCTCTTGTTGCCATACTCGTAGCAGCCCGCCCGAAATTTATCTCTAATGTGCAGAGTGTGCTGGTCAAGTATGGCTAAGATTTTGTCTGATGTTGGTTATTTCAGTTAGTAGAACCGCCGATTTCTGGAGTTTGTTGGCTGTCTCGTGCGATTCTAGTTCCTGGAATAACTGTTTAAGTTTGTGAGATCTTTCCCGCTTGAGTCTCGAGCCGTGTGACATGAACACCCCTCTCGGGGTGCATTTTAACGCCTCCCACTTAATGGGTGCTGGGGTCGTGTCGAGTGAGTGTCTCTCTAGAAAGGTCTCTATTATCCTGGTTATGTCAGCCGAGAATGCGGTGTCTTTAAGTAAATTGTCGTTCAGTTTCCAGTTGTAACCTCTATATTCCTGTGTAATGGAGTTAAGTTCTCCCAGGATCGGGGCATGGTCAGACCAAATGAAGTGCCCTATGGAGCATTTGGGGGGTCCGTCAAGTAGTTTGTGGGAAACGAAGATGTAATCAATTCTGCTGTACGTGTTGTGTACTCTCGAGTGGCAACTAAAGTCTCTGTCGGCCGGGTGGAGTGATCTCCACAAGTCAACAAGATGTAAACTCACCAGCATCTTCTTAAGCTTCCGTATGGTCGAGTGCGGGACCAAGGAGCGCCTGGAGGAGGTATCCTGATGCGGGTCCATGGGGGTGTTGAAGTCGCCTCCTACTATAATCAACGTATTTTCGGCGAACTTCGACAGTCTCTTGAGAGCCCTGGAGCCGAAGGACGCCTGCCCCTGGTTGGGAAAGTAAAAGTTAGCGAGAGTATAAATTTCATTTAGCAATTTTAGTTTTAGGAATATGTATCTTCCCTCTTCCTCCTTTTCTATTGCCAGGATCTGAGGCTTAAGGGATCTATGGAATGCTATGGATACCCCTCCTACTTTACGGTTTGGATGGGGGGCATGATACCAGTATGGGTAGTATCGATTATGACAACTAGGTATACTCGTAGTAGTAAAGTGGGTTTCCTGGAAAAAGGCTATCACGATTTTCTTTTTGTGGAGGCTATATAAAATTTGATTCCTTTTACCAGGACTATTGAGGCCTCTAGCGTTGTAAGAGCTTACTGTCAGTGATGCCATCTCTTGCCGTCTGGAGGGAACATCGCCAGGGCCCATGAACAAGAAGTCCCCTGGTGTGGTGAAGGTAGACCTTGTGGGACAGGGGTTGGAGGGGCGGAGAGACTAGAGGGAGGAAAAATAGGGTATAGAAAAATAAGCAAGACAGATGTAAACATGTTGAGGTGGGGTCTTGGGCCAGGGAGACCCCGCCCCGTTAAGTAACAATCACGTAGCAAATAAGGCTACGGAAATAGACTAACAAAAGTTGCAGCAACCAGTACTGCTGGCCTAGATTGGGGGAAACTGTACCAGAATATCAGGCTTCAGCTACCCCCAAACCCCGGCATTTGTATCAGGACCCAATGAAGGGTATATTTCGATAAAGGCATCCATGGGCGTTGTCAATAGGAACTCCGCCAGTTGCGGCTAGGAGGGAATTACTAGAAAATGGGGTTGCGAGGAGGAGGGATTCTCCCTCCTTGGGTTAATGTTTCCCTGTAGGGCCTGCCAGGTGCCAAGCTTCTCTCGGGGGCAACGGGTCCGGGGAGCTTACTTTAGGCCAGTCGGGGATTGCAATCATAGGGAGTTCGAGCTTGGCCAGAAACTTTGGGAGGTCCCCAAGGCCTCTGAAGATGGCAGTGCTTCCTCCTTGTCCTGCTTGTAGCTGAAAGGGGTAGCCCCAGCGGTATGGGATGTTCTTCTCTTTTAGTGCTGTCAGCACAGGGCGTAGTGCTCTTCGTAGCTGGAGGGTTCTTTTTGACAGGTCGGGGAGCACCAGGAGGGTATTGTCCTTGTATGTTAGAGGGCCTTTCTCTCCGATTTTCCGTAGTAATTCCTCTTTTTCTTTATAAAAATGTATTCGGCAAAGAACCTCCCGCGGTCTGGCCGGGTCGGAGCTTTTTGGGCCCAGGGACCTGTGGATCCTGTCAATCTCTACAGGGTTGTCGCTAGATAGGTTGAGGATGCCGTTGAAAGACTTTGTTGCCCACTTTTCCAGGCGGGCTGGTTCTACTTCCTCACTTAAGCCGCGAATACGGACGTTATTTCTTCTGTGCGGTTTTCTATATCGTCCAATTGCGTTAATATGTTAGCGATCTGTGAGGAATGGTCTAGCAGAATATTGTGGAGTTCGGTCTGCACTACTTCTGAATCAGCAACCCTGTGCCTGATGTGCTTTATTTCGGTTTGCAGTGCTTCGATTGCTTGCGTTTGCGCGCTCGCTGCTTTGGTCAGCAGGGCGTCTATTTCGTTTCTGGTGGTGATGCTTCTCAAGTGCGCTTTCCAATCCTACGAGTCTCTGTCGTCGTTGTCTGCCTCTGAGCCGTGTATTGAGGTATAGTTTGTGTGGCCATGATTTTTGCGGCTCTTTGCGGGTGTAGTTAGTGTTAGACTGTTAGTGTCTCTAGGGCTCCCGCAGGGGGTATTTCCAGGGTCGTCTTGGGGAAGGGGTTCATAGGGGTTTTCCTTTCCTTCGCACGCTGCTGGTGGGGTAGGGGTGGGGGCTTCTCCCCCTTGGGCCTGCAGGGTCTGGTGCATTGCCTTACTCCCCTCCGTCTGCTGTGGGCCAGGGCTCCTGTTCCCCAGGTCTGTGTCAGTGGGCGCAAGATGCTGATGCGCTCCCTGGGTCCAGGTGGCCACCCCTGCTTCCCTGCTTGCCCCCTTTCGGGTTGCTTTCTGTCCCGAGGGATCTGGGGAGGTACCTTTGGTGTCTCTGACTGCGGGTGGCCTCTTGGGAATGGCGGCGGTGGGCGGGGCCTGTCGCACGACGCTCTTTAACGTTTTGGGCTGCCTCTGTGGCTGTGGGGATGTGTCCCTTCAGTCCCAGGGGTCTGCTGGGCTGCTGCGGGTGCCCTGAGATGCGGCAGGCTGCAGAGAAGTCTTCCCTGGGGCTCCGGTGCCGAGCGGGGGTGAAGCTCCGCCCACCTTGCCTAGCGGCGGCGCCATCTTGGAGCTTTGGGCCACTTCGGCAGGATGCCGATATATGCGTCCAGGGGCCCCAAATCTCCGGCGGTCGTCACCCAGTCTCCTATCTTCTTTATGCGGCTCATCGCCTGGATTGTGCGCCCGTGGATGCGGTAAGAGTGGGTTATAAGACGGGGTCCGGCGGGAGCCTGCTGCAAATGCTGCCTACTGCCTCATAGCTTTGGCCACGCCCTGGGTAGGGCTTATATTTCAAGCCCACTCAAATCCCAAAAAATCAGGGTAGGGCTTATTTTCAGGATAGGTCTTATTTTCTGGGAAACACTGTAGTAACATAGTATGCTAGGCTGAAAACAGACATATGTCCATCCAGTTTAGCTTATATAACCCACAATGTTGATCCAGAGGAAGGGGAAAAAAAACCCTAATGAGATATTTAAGGGAAAAAAATTCCTTCCTGAGTTCAATCTGGTAATCAGAATAATCCCCGGATCACCGACCCTTCTGAAGTTATTAATGATTATAACCTGTAATATTGTATCGCTCAAAAAAGACGTCCAGCTCCTCTTGAACTCTTTTAGTGAGTTTACCATTTTCACATCCTCAGGCATAGAGTTCCATAGTCCCTCTGCTCTTACAGTAAAGAACCCCTTTCCTCGAGATGTAGAGAGCGCCCCCTAGTTACAGTCCTGGGTATAAATAGATAATGTGAGAGATCTCTGTATTGTCCCCTGATATAGTTATTAGGTCCCCCTCAGCAGTCTCTTTTTTTCATCTAAATAGCCCCAATTTTGATAACCTCTCTGGGTATTGTAGTCCGCACATTCCATTTATTACTTTAGTTGCCGCCTTGGTACCTGCTTAAGCTCTGATATGTCCTTCTTGAGTACCGGTGCCCAAAACTGCCCAGAATATTCCATGTGTGGTCTGACCAGTGACTTGTAAAGAGGAAGAACGATGTTCTCGTCATGTGCCCCTAGACCTCTTTTGATGCACCACATGTTCCTATTTGCCTTGGCAGCAGCTGCCTGACACTGGTTGCTCCAGTTAAGTTTTACAGTTAGCTAGAGTCCCCAAGTCCTTTCCATGTTCGTTTTACCCAGTGGATTCTCATTTTTTATTTTTTTTTAAAGGAACTCTTTATTTAGCCAAAATAATTAACAAATAGGCAGAGGCAGCGGGCACAGCAGGTGCCCATCACAGTGATACAACACATTGCATAAATACAAAAACAACATCATTACCCATGTATATGCGTACATTCCTAGGAAATTATATTTTAGCTAGGTCATAGTGAAAAGTCCAGAGACCGAATGGAACAGGAGAAAAGAAGAAAAAGGATGAACAACTGGAAAACACAAAACCACCCTTCCTCCCCTGAAAGGATAAATGTAGCTTAAGGGAGGTCAAGCAGGGGTGTCCCTCAACCTAATTTTCCCTCAATACCTAGTCTAGTGCTCCCGTTGCTGTTGCAGGACAATTCACCCAGCCACCCCAGATCTTATTACATTTTTTTCCCGGCGTCATCCTGACGGCAGACATGGAGGTTGCACCTTGACCTCGTAGGGACAGGAAGCAAGAGACTTTAAAAGGCTCCTCCCGTCTCCCATTCACCAGTGCTTCCTGTCCCTACAGGGACATGCAAGAGGAGCTCCCTCCAGGGAGCTGCAGGAAGACAGCTGGGGGAACGGTCCATAGGGCTGTTTTCCCCCCTCACCCTTTTCCAAGCAGGCTGACTGGAGGGATTGACGGTCCACAGGGCTGCTTCCCTTCTCATCTCCCCTCCGGAGAGTCAGCGCGGTCCGGGAGCACGGCGGGCCACAGGTCTGACCGCCCGGGGTTCACCACCGCAGCGGTCGGAGCGGCGGACCAGAGGTCCTTGAGTCCCCTCCTTCCTCCTCCAGCTTGGGGTTGTTTTTCAGCCGGGGAGAGCGGCGGGCCACAGGCTCAGATGCCTCTCTTCTCCAGGCATGCCGGCGCGTCCGCACGCGGCGTCGGGGGGGCGGAGCTAATGACACGGCGTGACGCGGTGACGTCAGACGCCGTCAGCTGACCCGGAACAGCGGGAGATTTGAAAATGGAGACCCCCCCCCGACAAGCTTCCACTGACAGCACACCTTCAGAGAAGGATTTATCTGTCTACCTGGTTCTGTCTGCGTTTCTGCATCATGACTACAAAGGAACCAGAGATGGAAGCCCTGCAAACTGTAAGTGTTACTTGTTGCAGGAATGTTATGCTCAGGGATTTAGCATTGTGTGGGGGTTTTCCCTTATGTGCATGCATGTATATTCTGCAGGACAGGGAATCCACTCGGTCTAAACAGGACCTAAAGGAAAAACACAGGAAAGGCGCTCTGTGTCTTTAAAAAAAAATAAAAAAATAAAAAAACTGGACGAGGCATATAAAAAAGCCGCTATGCCCCGATTGTACCTCCAAGTTCCTTACGGATGAACAGGCTGCATTCAGGGAAGATATTATATCCCTGGTTAGAGAGGAGGTCCGGGCATCAATTTCCAGTCTTCCCCCCCCCCCCCCCAGCTCAGCGGAAGGAAGGGCCGCTAAAAGGGCGAGCCACATACCGCTAACGAGCTCACAGTTTGAGCAATCCCGGGGCGACTTGTCAAATGGCGAACTCTTTGACCGTCCCCCTGACGCCAGGGATGAGAATAAAAAGTACTATTTCTCATCTGGGGACCTGGTTGACCTGATCAAAGCAGTCAGGGATACAAGGAAGGTCGAGGATGTGGTCGAGCCAAGGTCCGTACAGGACGCCGTGTCCGGCGGGCTCAGACCAAGGAACCGCACAGTGTTTCCGGTTAATGATACCCTGAAGAAAGTAATCACGTATGCGTGGGCTGCGCGTACAAACACCTCTATTTGTCCCGCGAATATAAAGAGAGACTCCGCTTTGCGGAGAAAGACGTGAGCATCTACGCACGGTCCGGGAGCACGGCGGGCCACAGGTCTGACCGCCCGGGGTTCACCACCGCAGCAGTCGGAGCGGCGGACCAGAGGTCCTTGGGTCCCCTCCTTCCCCTGCCACAGCTCGGCGCAGTGGTTTCAGCTGGGGAGAGCGGCGGGCCATAGGCTCAGATGCCTCTCTCCTCCAGGCATGCCGGTGCGGCCGCGCGCGGCGTCGGGCACAGGTGGCCATAATGGCCAAAAAGACAGCCCTGCCATTCAAGGACTCCTCTCATCTTAAAAACCCGATGGACAGGGTCGACGCCTTGACGAAACGGGCCTGGCAAACAACGGCCTATACGCTGAAGTCCAAGGTCGCAGCGACTTCTGTGGCAAGGTCGATGTTCCTCTGATTGGGGGAACTCGACGACCAGATTAAACAGAAGGCCTCTAGAGATGTGTTACTGGAATGCATGCCTCTACTTAGATCAGCAACAGGCGGTCTGGCTGAAAACATGGAAAGCAGATACGGCTTCCAAAGGAAGGCCGTGTAACATCTCTGTTTCATGGCCAGCACATGTTTGGCGCGGACTTGGAGGAGATCCTAAAAAGAGCTACCGACAGGACCCGCAGTTTCCCGGACCAAGCAAGAACGGGATTTCCCCACAAACCTCAGCCATCCTTCAAGCCATACCGAGGCAAAGGAAAGACGGGGTGCTGGTCCTACCCCAAAGGAGGCAGGAGTAAAACAAAAACAACCCCTTCCCCTGTAGGCGAGTACCAGGTGGGGGGCAGACTGTTGAGCTTTCCCGGCCCCCACGCGATCCCCCGCCCTGCAGGGTATCTTTAGAAATGAAATTTCTAAGGTGCTACAGATGGGGGCGGTAGTCCAGGTCCCCGCAGTAGAACAGGGCTTGGGGTTCTACCCCTATTTCTGATCAAAAAACCGAACGACAGTTTCGGATGATCCTTAATCTGAAGGGCCTGAACAGGTTGATTACCTACAAAAGGTTTAACCATCAGGTCTGCAGTAACTCTGATCAAAAGAGGGGACTTTATGAGTACCGTCGATCTAAAGGACGCGTACTACCACGTCCCAGTCCTGTCGGAACATCACAAGTACCTGCGGTTTGCCATCAGGATGGGCAGCCGTGTACACCATTTTCAATTCCAGTGCCTACCCCTCGGAATTTCAACGGCACCCAGGATATTCTCTAAAATAGCGGCAGAGATGGTGGCGCATCTCCATGTGGCAGGCATAAACATTGTCCCATACCTGGACGATTTGCTGGTAATGGCATCCTCGCCGAAGATCCTCAAAGAGGATACCAGCCGAATCATCTCCCTATTTCAGAGACTGGGGTGGATAGTTAACTTCCCTAAATCTAGTCTTCTCCCCGAGACGCGAAAGACCTCCTGGGGGTACAGATAGACTCAGTGTCTCAGATCTTGTCTTTGCCTCCACCCAGGCAGGAAAACCTTAGGCTGGCAGCGCAGAAATGCGGCCAGAAGAAACAAATAACGATTAGGGACGCAACGAGGCTCCTGGGCCTCATGACCTCCTGTATCGGCATTATTCCTTGGGCCCAGGTCACTCAAGGACGCTACAGAGAGCCACCCTGGGCAAGTGGGACGGGGCAACAACCTCTCTGGACCGCAGAATGCCCGTGTCATCAGCGGTCACAAGGTCCCTCCGCTGGTGGCGGTCAACTGGCAACCTAGAGGCGGAGTCCCCATGGGTGACAGAGCCCTTCATCTCCGTAGTCACCAACGCAAGCCAGCCTGGCTGGGGAGCACAAGTGGGGCAACGTTTGCTCCAGGGCAAATGGGGTCCGACATTGCATGCCTAGACCTCAAATTCCAGAGAGCTTAGGGCCATCTGGGAGCATGTTAGGATCTTCTCGGATAACGGGACCGCCGTTTCACTTATTCACCACCAGGGAGGCACCAGAAACTTTCACCTGCTGAAATTAACAGCCCCGATTTTCTAATGGGCCGAGTCCACGGTACAGTCCTGACAGCGGTCCATCTCAAAGGATCCCAGATCCTGACAGCCGACTTTCTCAGTCAAAGAGGCCTAGACCCTGGGAATGGTCTCTGAATCAAGAGGAATTTCGTCTCATTACAGAAACCTGGGGCAGTCCACAGGTGGACCTGTTTGCGAGCAGCAAAAATTCAGAATATCCCGGCTATTTTTCCCTAGATCCGAGGGACAAGTCCGAGGGGTTAGACGCTTTTTCCCATAGTTGGGATTTCAGTCTGGCGTACGCCTTCCCCCTCCCCCATACACCTGATCCCGTGAGTTCTTCAGAAGGTCCAGCAGAGCAACATCACGCTGATCCTGATCACCCAACACTGGGGAAAAAAGGGCATGGTTTCCGGTGCTCCTAAAGCTCGCCATCTCGGAGCCAATCCGCCTTCCATCCAGGAAGGACCTTCTAGCGCAGGGCCCAGTTCTTTGCCCCAACGTAGAGAGACTGAACCTCGCAGTGTGGATATTGAGGAACAGACGCTAAGACAAGGTCTGTCCTCCAGAGTTATCGCGACTCTACGCCAGTCCCGAAAAACCTGTAACCTCAGCTACTTATAATAAGATCGGGGAAAAAATTCTTCTCCTGGAGGGGGCTGGAGGTCTCCAATCTTGACACTTTGGTGGCGGAGATTTTGGACTTCCTCCAGATAAAAACCTGAGACCACGAACCCTGGAAGTACAGGTAGCAGCGCTCTCAGCCATTCTAGACCAACCTTTGGCGGATCATAGACTGATCCGCAGGTTCATGAAAGCGGCAGAAAGAATGAGGTCAGTTAGCCGTAGTACAGTTCCCCCCATGGGACCTGAACCTAGTTCTCCAAAGCCTCTGCAAAGACCCCCTCAACCTATTGATCAGATTCCGATTAGGTTCCTCACGTTTAAAACTGTGTTCCTGGTAGCTATCACAGCAGCAAGGCACGTAAGCGAGCCCCAGGCCCTATCTTGTAAGACGTCTTACCTATTAAGCCAGGACGATAGGGTCATACAAAAAAACAGACCCCCGTTTTTCTTCCAAAGGTAGCCTCAAAATTCCACAGACAGCAAGAAATTATTCTCCCATCCTTCTGTCAAAATCCCCAAAACGATAGGGAAAGAGACTACCATAGCCTGGATGCAAGGAAGGCCATTCTATGCTACCCAGAGCAGACATTATCCTTTTAGGAAGGCTGACTGTCTTTTGTTCAATTTCAGGGGCCGGGCAGCGGAAGAGCGGCTTCTAGGAGATCCATTAGCCGCCGGATAAAATCCACCATCCAGCAGGCCTACTCCGTCCTGCAACAGCGCTATCCCGGAAGGACTCAAGGCCCATTCTACCAGGGCAGTATCCTGCTCCTGGGCAGAGAGGGCTATGGCGACGCCAGACCAAATCTGTAAGGCAGCCACATGGTCCAACCTGCACACATTCGCAAAACATTACAGGCCGAATGCGGACCTCTCCTCCGATCTCTCTCTTTCGGGAGAGAGGTCCTGCAAGCAGTGGTCCCTCCGTAAGAGTTAATTTGGTATACTCCATGTCTGCCGTCAGGATGACGCCGGGAAAAGGGAGTGAATTTCTTACCGAAAATTCCTTTTTCCCAAGTCATCCTGACGGCATGTATTTCCCTCCCAAAAATTCACACGTTTATATTAACGTTTATGCGGGCACGAATCTGTAGCCCAGACGCTCCTATGTTGGACATTTCCCTTCATGCGGTAAATTTGTGCATATTTCCTGTGTTTAAGTCTGGGTAAGCTACCCTCTTCTTGTTTATGTTCAAATGAAACTAACCATGTTATTTTTTTTCGGAGCAAATAAATATCTTCCTTGGTTAACCACGACATGTCCATGTAAGTAATTTAGAAGACACTGGTGAATGGGAGACGGGAGGAGCCTTTTAAAGTCTCTTGCTTCCTGTCCCTACGAGGTCAAGGTGCAACCTCCATGTCTGCCGTCAGGATGACTCGGGAAAAAGGAATTTTCGATAAGAAATTCACTCCCTTTCAGGTATCCCCCCCATATATGTCAGCTTGTACATTGGGATTGCAGAATTTACCACCTGGACCCATGCATTCCTGGTCGGCCTCCCAGGGTGTTTTCAGTTTAATAAAATTACCTTTTTGGCATAAAAGAGTAGCAATTTATATAACAAGCGGGTTGCTGCAGCTACTGGTAGGTCTCCAACAAGCCCAAGAGACACACCCCAGGATGTATGATCCTCGGGACCCCCAGGTGCGCTTCCATGAATGTGAGAATGTCCCTCCAATAGTCTTGTAGGACGGCACACTCCCAAAACGCATGTATGACAGTCCCATCCGCAACCAGCATTGTGGGCATATCACTGAAGGGAGCAGACCCATAACATGAAGCCTGGAGGGACTATATGCAGTGCAAGAACTTGACCTGGATGAGCCTGTCCCTAGCACTAATCAAAGGAGGACCAGAACCCCTTAGGATGTCTCAATCTTCCCCCAATAACAGATCAAGGAAATCAGCAACCCATTTCTGCGTGGCCTTCTCACTCAGCTGGGTGAGATGTTGCATTAAATGGGCATAGAAACTAGACAATTGCTTAACAAGGTTGCACATCTGCGCCAAGCCCTCAAGCCGTGACAGAGGCAGTGATATGGATAGTCCCCCAAATTGGGCCCTGACTACATCTTGCAGCTGGTAATATCTAAAATAGGAATGCTCAGGCAGGTCATGCATTATCTGCAGCTGCATGAAGATGTAGAACTTACCCTCACAGACTATGTCAGAGAGGACGTTAACGCCCCAAAATCTCCAAAAAACAGACTCCGAGAAACATCGCAAATGCAGCAGATCAGGGTTATTCCATAAGTGGGTATGTGGGGACCACGTAGTTCTCTCATCGGTAGACAACCAATCGAGTGTTACCAGTGCATGGGGACAGGCAGGGGACAATAGCAGATGAGCAGCTAGCCAACAGCACCCCCCCCCCCCCCTTAAGCTCTGAGCAGGGCCCACCACTCTGCGTCCAAGGCCCACCGCTAGATTAGTGTACATAACCATTTATAACCACCCTCTGCTTTCGATCACTGAACTTGTTACTTACCCACATTCTCATCCAGACCATGCATTCTCATTTTATATACCAACCTTTTATGCACGATATCCAGATGCACAAGATCCAGTGACTCTCCCCAGTTGAGTCTAGAACTTACCTCCTAGTAGAAGCTGATCAGGTTGGTTTGACAGTAGCCATCTCTCATAAAGCCATGCTGATACGAAGTTATACAGCCATTTTCTTTGAGCTGCTCCAGGATAGAGTCTCTTAGAAACCCTTTAAACATTTTACCCATAATACAAGTTAGACTTACCGGCCTGTAATTTCCAGGTTCACTTTTTGACCGCTTTTTGAATATTGGCACCACATTTGCTATGCACCATTCCAGGGGAACAGACCCCATCACTAAAGAGTCCTTAAGTATAAGAAACAAGGGTCTGTGTATCTATTTTAATCTTTTTAAGATGGCTCTGCACTTCTTTCTAGGTTAGACTGGTGACATTTAGTGGAGAGTTTACATTATCACTCTGCATCTCATCTGACATTTCATTTTCCTTTTGTGAATACACTGCAGAAAAAGCTATTTAATAGATTTGTTTTCTACTCCTCGCCCTCTACACTTTTGCCTACATTATTTAGTAAAGGGCCAACACTTTCAGTATTAATCTTTTTACTATTTATGTAGTTAAAGAACACTTTAGGGTTAGTTTTACTCTCTGTCTCCATCTTTGCTGCTTTTATCTACTTTTTATGTAATTTATTGTTTTCCTTTTAGGTTGTTAGTGCTCCTTCATTGTTTTCTTGTTTTAGTAGTTTAAATGTTTTATTTTTGCTTCTTATGGCCCCCTTTACATCTTTATTAAGCAGCATTGGTTAATGGCCCTTTTACACAGGCCGACAGTCGGGCAAACGACTGCACAAGTGCTGACCCCACCGCTGAGGTCGTTAGCGCTCGTGCAGAGCATTTTCACTGACAGCCTTCACCGCTGGTTTGCTGGTTTTTCGCTCCGCGCTTCATCTTCTGTGTGAAGTACTGAGTAGGGAGCGTTCACATAGAACGACAAGCCGCGATCCAGCAATGGTTTTTAAGTTTACTGAAAGTCAGCTTTAAAAACCTGTGAACAAAAAGGCCGCCTGCAGACGAGCGGGTCGGATCCGGCGGCGAGAATTCTCGCCGCGGGACCCGACCCGAGAGCCTGCAGTGACGAGCGCGTACTCACCCGCGCCTGGCAGCCCCGGCTCTTTCATGTGCCGGCTGCCGCGCAGCCGGCGCATGCGCAGACCGTAGCCGGCGGCCGGGTGAGTGCGAGCCCCGCACAAAAATAGGACATGCCGCGGTTTGTTTGCCGCACGAGATTTCGCACGGCCAAACCGCAGCCGTCTGCATAGGAGTGCGTATTGTAATGCACTCCTATGCAGACTTTCAGCGGCGGAAATCCTGCGGGAAATACCGCCGCGGGATTTCCGCCTGTGTGCAGGCGGCCAAAGTGAGTAATTTTTTGTGCATTTACTGTAAGGTAGGAACCTCTCACAGTAAGCATTTACACATTTCCCATTTATTGTTTCTACTCTTATCTTCGAGGACATTACCTCAGCCAATAAGGTAAAGGGCATCTCTGAGATGATCGAACTTTGCTTTCCTAATGTTTAGTATTTTGGAGCTCCCTGTTAAAACTCCCTTTTTGAAAGACAAGTGGAAATCTATTATATTATGTCACTATTTCCTAGTTGCCCCCAACCTGCACCCCTGTTATTCTGTTAGGTCTGTTGGATAATATGCAGTCTAAAATGGCCGTCCCTCTAGTCGGGTCCTGTACAAGTTGAGTTAGATAATTATCTTGAGTTATTGACAGAAACGGGTTACCTTTTATGAGCTCCGCAGGTTTCTGCTTCCCAGTTTGCGCATAGCAAAAAGTTGCCTATTTGCCTCAGTAATAGATTTTCAGTTCACTTTCTTCTGTTATATTTGGTGGCCTACATGAGGATTTTGTTTTTTTCCTCCATGCATTTCTATCCATAGACATGCCATGTGTTCATCTCCCTTCATATATCTACCCTCAGTGTTGCCCTGCACTCCTATTCCCCTTCTTACTGGAGCAGACGTCCCCCTGGTAGTTAGAGGGCATGTCGTGCTTTAGCGCAGTGCTAATCCTATAATGACATCCCCCTCATCTGCCAAATTTGCAAACTTGTTGGCATGTGCCAGTTCAGGACTAGTCTTACTGGGTCTCTTCCATCTATCCCTCCTTCTAAAGGCCCATTTAGACTGGACAAATGTCAGGCAAACGATGCCCAACACTCGTCCCCGCACATACTAGCTCTTGTGCTGCTGCACAGGAGCTAGTATCGCTGGCTCACAGCGGGGTGGCTACAGGAGATTTCTCCCCTCGTGCTCCCCCACCCCTCTCCATTGACTTATCATATTGGCTGTTCAGTACTGAACAGCTGCTATTTACACTGAGCAATCAGCTCATCGCCCATCGTTTATGCAACATAACATCCTGGGCGAAGAGCTGATCGCTTATTGTTCAGTGTAAATAACAGCCGTTCAGTACTGAACGGCCGCTATATTAGGTCAATGCAGAGGGGCGGGGGGGGGGGGGAGCGAGACGAGAGAAATCTCCTGCAGTCTCCCCGCCCTCCTGCTGGCCGCTTTGTGAGCGAGCCAGCACTACTAGCTCCCATGCAGAAGCCCGGGAGCAAGGACACACAGAGACGAGTGTTGGGCATCGTTTGCTCAACATTCGTCCCTTCTAAATGGACCATAACTGTCACCCAGCTAGCTGCCTGATCATCTTACGCTCACATACTACCATCCACCCACACCTCTGCCCCCACATTTTCCCTCAGTGAGCAGCGAACACCTTTTCATGGTGCCAGTGGATCTCAGTGTTGCAAGCTGCTCCTTTAGATCCAGCATCTGAGCTTCCAAATGTGCAACATGGTGACATCTCGTACAGCAGTATGCACCCTCGAATGGCTGTTCAAGGACTGTATACATGGTGCTAGATGTACACTGGATGGCATTGTTAGTCATTGAGCACATTCTAAATGGAAATCGTACAGATTAGATGAAAGTAGTAAATGCCAAAAATTCAAATGGATAAGCAGTAAGTAAATACAATTGACTCTTCCAAAGTCCCTGAATCTAAAGTCACTAATCCCAAGTCACACACTTAAGAAGATAGCCACACTCCCTCACCTCACACATTCACTTATGTTTACTTAGCATTTATCTGTAGTACTTCTGTTGCTTCTCTGTTTGGAAACAACACTGAAAGTTCCACAGATGCAATTTATCACATCCTAAATGAGTAAAGCCCCATTTAGACACAATTATTATTGTTCAAAATTCGCTCAAGAGCCATCTTTTGAGCAATAATCGTGTCTAAACACTCATCCATCGGGCACTTTTCGTGCACTATTCATTCATCACTAACTTTAAGCGAGCTAACAGTCAGGGATGAGCCTTATCAACGCCGCATGCTGAGTTCTCAGCGGGATACCGCTCATACAATTCTTTCACCAGGTATCCCGCTCTCAGCGATTGCTTCAAGGACAAAGCAGCTGTCAGCGCTCCTGCTGTTCTTGGAGCTATCATCTCAGCGGGATACCAGCTGATAGCTCTCAGAACAAAGCAGCTGTATGCAAGTGACAGCCCTCCCACTGTCTTCTGCATACAGTGTCCATGTTCATTTATATGCTAATAAACTGTTAAGTAGCTATTTAGCTACTTAAGAGCTTATGCAAAGTGATCGTTCAAAACTGTCACTCAAACTGCCATTTGTGCAACTTTTGAGCAGTCCTCTTTCTGTGTAAATGGGCCCTAGTTATTATTGTACCTTGACTCCACCAGGAAGTAGTGCTGGAGAGAGCATTGACCGCCCGGTGACGCCCCCAGTACCTCATTGGCTGTACAGATGGCTCCCCTGCAGGTCCTGGAAGCACCGTGTGATGCTGCTGTCCCAGCTCCTGGGCAACACTTCATCTTCCTGGTAATGCTGTAAGTCTGGCAGTTTCCCCGGGCGGCCCCAGAAGTAACCTCCGGCATGCAGCTGTAACTGTACTAGACTCTCCATCTGCAGGCTGCTTGTGCCCTTTGCCGCTGCTCCGTTTTCTCCCCACCGCCGGCGGCAGGACGTCCCAGCTCCCAGGCAACTGTGGTCCTCCCCGCTAATGGTGTCCGTGTCCCACACTTCCCGGGTAGCCACAGAAGTAAGCTCTGCGATGCACCGTAATGTGTCCCAGCCTCCCCGGCTGCAGGCTTCTTACCCCCTTAACCGCTGCTCTATTTTCTCCCGACCGCCGGCGGTAGCACATGCAGTTTATGCTCAGCCAGCGGCGGCATCACACTACAGTACCGCGATTCCATGCTCCTGCTGCTCCCCGGTGCCCGTCTGCCTTCTGTCGGCATCGGCGGCATCACATTCCAAGATTCTCGTGATGCATCGGCGTCAGGACACTGCTGTCTGGCCCTTCCCCGCTGATGCTGCTCCCCACTGTCCCTGGTTGCCAAGGGAAGATGGAAGGGGGACGGCTGGGTATTATTGTAACTTGACGCCACCAACAAGGACCTTACAAAATTCTGCCAATCCGGAGTTAGGGGTGTGATAGGGGCATTCCTGCATGCAAACCCTGTCAAATCTCTAGCTTCTCGGTGGAGTCAAGATACAATAATACCTGGGCCCTAACCCTGCTCCCAATTAATCACTTGTTCAAAGCAATGGAGACTGAAATCCACAAGAGAACTATATGTGCTTTTGAATGTAACAATGTTTAACCCTCCAATATACCCACACAATGTATTTAACCTCTAGGGGGAAAAAGACAACAGCATAACGTATTAGGTAAAAGATTACTATGACTTGATATAAAACAAATGCAAATGGAGAAAGATGCGCTCAGCAATTCCACTAATGCCAAATCACACACTTTAGAAAACTGCACACTTAGGCTGCCTGTCCACGGGCGGGTTTGAATTGCGTTCCCCACGGCGATAATCCGGCTGCGGGGAACGCAGTGAAAGCTCCACTCGCTTGCGGCAATTCGCAGCATGCTGCGAATTTACCGCGATTCTCCGCTGTCAGCCTATCTGCCAGATAAGCTGACAGTGGAGATCCGTCTGCCAGCTCCTGCTCCCAGGCGGCGGTATCCCGCAGCAGATCTTCACCGCGGGATACCGCAACGCCCGTGGATAGGCAGCCTTAGAATACAGCTCGCACACTCACCTATGTTTGCCTTATATAACCTGTATCTGTAATACATCTGCTCCTCCTCTGTTTGGAAAGTTAACAAAACGTTGCGCATATTAATAGCAGAGTTCGCCCCTTGCAATGTGTAGAGTGCAATGCACTGGAAATATGCAACAAAACCTGCATGTAAAACACACCGATTTTTGCCGAGAATTTCGCAGCAAACTCCCTGGTGAATCTGCAATGAATTTCTTCTGGTGTAGTTTATGGATGTTCCCTAAGAGGAGCAGAGAGAATGCTGACAGTCAGGAGCAGAGCTTTGTTGGATCTATGTCACATTCAGCAGGACAGCCAGCTAGATGAAGGAGTTGTGCTAATTCTGCAACAACAAAATGATAGGACATTTCTAATGAAGACAGTTTAAAAAATTGCTTATTTTGCATTTAGGAAGCAAATGGACGTGCAAAGGTGTCCATAGTTTTTAATCTTAGAATGTAGCTAAAAAGGATTTTCAATACAGAAGTCAAAAAGAAAATAATTTAACTGGATAATATGATTTCTGCAAGAAACAAAAAGCAAAACAGTTGGAGCTGTTGATGAATGTGTGGTCTTTGCTTACATCGCCATAGACAAAAGTCAACCACTAGCCATCAGATGGATGATCATTTAGTCATTTCAATTACTTTTAGCATTAAGCCTCCCTCACACAGATGATTTTTGTACAGCGTTTAGAGCTGTCTTTTCAGCGCTGCGCTAAACTCTGAACAACACTCCTATTTATTTCAATGGGGCTGTTCAAACAAGCATCAAAACGCAGCGTCTTGAACACTGTGCTTTGACTGCGATGCATGTTCTATATTTCGCTGTTTTCAGCTGCACGTCGCCCATTGAAATGAATGGGCAGTGGTTTCAGCACTGCTGAAAACGTGGCACAACTTGGTGCCACGTTTTTGGCAGTGCTAGCTGCACGACCAAAAAAAAAAAAAATCAATACACACTTAGCAGGTGTCGTCAGGGTCCCTACCGCTGCTCTCCTGACCTCTGTGTAGGCTGCCGGGCACTTGGCATCGCCGACAAAGCATCTACCGTATTGCTAGTGATGGGGATTGAAATCCCCACCTCCAGCAAGAGATTGGTCTGAGATTGCGGAGCGTAGATTTCAGGAGAAGGTGCATGGGCCACACAAGATGTGACAAAATACATTAATAGACTTGCACCTCTTTAATACATTTGGTGCATGTTACTCCAGAGACACTTGTCAACACGTGGTGGTCTTGGGTAAGTATGCTCCTCTGTGTTATACCAGGTTTCCCTTTTCACACATTCCTCTTCATGGCATCATGATACATGTTATACATAATGGTGTTTTACTCTTTACTTCTTCACTCTTGCTTTCTGTTATATGCTGTAGCATTATTTTGAGCCATGATGTTAAGAGTAACCTGGTCTTTTATCACTGAGGAGACTTCTCTAACTGACCTTACTAATTGTCGTCATTAAGCCGGTTTGTCTTCATTCTTACAGACGTACGAAGGTGGTGAGGGTCATCGGCTTATTGGCTGCACACACATCAGAGCTTAAAGAAAATGTTCCAGTCATAGAGGTAAATTTCATTCCAAAGGTTGCCGCTCGTTTAATTATGACCTTTTACAAAGAAAAGTTCTTTCTTCCAAGAATAACAATTTCAAGAACAAATATCAAATGGAAAAGCTATAGTTGTATTATTATTCTTGAAGGAGCCCTGTTACCACTGTGTTATGTCTACTGCTGGGCCTAAGGGAGTGTTGCGTGACAAAGGAATTCTCTTTTGGGTATTTCTTGTGTAGTGGCCAGAAGTCTATGTTGCTGGCCCCTCCATAACTGTCATACATGTAATGTCATTTGTAGATGCACTGTGCAAAGTCGTCTAGTCATTTTGTTATGTGTATTGTAGAGCTTCAGCAAGTGAGAGGTTAATGTCTGCATGAGACTGGGAGATGCCTGCAAATGTATCAATCTATGTCCTGTCATGTGGTATGTGAGAGATTAGAAGTATGAGTGATTTGGGTAAAGGCTACAGATTCAATTGTCTTCTGGGTTCCCGAGAGAGAGTGCCAGCCACATGAGGGTACCTTCAACCTTCATGTGGTGAAGAATGGAAGAAAGACATTGCATGGAGCCAACAGTGAGTGAGGACAAGTAAGGCCGCCTGCACACGGGCGGAAATCCCGCGGCGGGATTTCCCGCGGGATTTTCGCCACTGAAAGCCTGCATAGGAGTGCATTACAGTACGCACTCCTATGCAGACGGCCGCGGTTTGGCTGCGCAAAATCGCGTGCGGCAAACAAACTGCGGCATGTCCTATTTTTGTGCGGGGCTCGCAGAGCCTCGCACAGAAACGTCACTCACCCGGCCGCCGGCTCCGGTCTGCGCATGCGCTGGCAGCCAGCACATGAAAGAACCGGGGCCGCCGGGCGCGGGTGAGTACGCGCTCATCTCTGCAGGAGCTCGGGTCGGGTCCCGCGGCGGGAATTCTCGCCGCCGGATCTGACCCGCTCGTCTGCAGGCGGCCTAAGAGTGAGATTGAGAGTGAGCGAGAAGAGACAGCCAAGACCCCCGTGCAGAGGTACTGTTCTGTGAGGGTGTCTGTGGAGTGACTCTACCTCCATCCTCAAGAGAGTTCGCCTTCCAGGAGCGGTTCCTCTCAGATAACTGTGACTGCAGGACCGGTTTCATCCTGAGTTTCCTCCCTGACCTCTAGTCTTCTGTTTACCGGCACCAGTGTATTCTGGAGTGTATCCTGATAAAGTTCCCAAGTAAAGTTTTGCTAGGCTCTGACCGTTCCCAGGAACCTGAGGTACGTTACACATTTTGCGTCTCATTTATTTACCGTCGAGGGTCATTCTGGTGGGTAACAGAACGGTGGCGTCACCCGTGACGTTATCTCCTATTCCTATGTTTATTGGCCATCCCTCTCCTAGGGGTGTCCGGAGGAGGCTGAGCACTGTTGCGGCCAAGGTTACGTGTGTCCCTCCGGGAGGGAGCATGGTAAGTGCCCTCCCAGCTCCACAACGTATGCCTTGAGTCCGCAGTCACCCTACGGGAAGCTGCAATTGCATCAGGACCTGCACTGGTAATAAGCCATATTTAAAGGGAACCTGTCATATTGAACATGGAGTCCGATCCACAGGCAGCATGTTATAGAGAAGGAACAGCTTTTGGATTTCTATCCATTTTTTGAGGAAAAGTTATTAAGTATAGGTTTTAATTTATTTATTTATATTCCTGCTTTTTCTTGGCATAGGAGTCCAGTGGGCGGTCTTAACAGTGGTGGTCAGCCGTCCCTGCATACAGAGAGAGCTCTCAATTAGTGAATAGACCTGTACACTAGTCCTCTTAAGCCCAAAATGAGCAGGAACTAAAATTCCCCATTTTTTCCTTAAATGGGGAAAATTTTCTTCTACCTCATTGGGGCATTTGCCTTCTTCTGGATCAAAATTGGAGAGTAAGAGCCTGAACTGGATGGAGATGTGTCTTCTTTTTTTTCGGTCTTACATACTGTGAAAAAATTGATAGTTCCACTGAATCTTCTCACATAAATCAATATATCAATCTGCTCAGCTCTTTCTGCTCTGCGGTATAACATGCTGCCCACAGATCTTACTGCCTGTTCGGAGGGAAATTTTTTAAAACTGGAATCTGTCAGAAGTTCACGCTGTCCTCAGATAAACCTGTTGACAGAGACCCGCAATGGCTCACTTGATTCAGTAGTTTTCATAAAATTGACTTTTACAAGCTGTCCCCTGAGGAAACCATTAAAGTAGCGATACGCATGGGTTCTGCTTCCCTTTCCTTCCCTCACTAACAAGTTTTTGTTTCCACTTTTGAAATGGAAAAAATAGAGCAGTCGGCAGGACGATTTGTTCTGTTTAAAAAATCTGTACAGAAGCAGATGGAAAGCTTCCCGTTTTTTTGTTTGTTTGTTTTTAAACCCATTAAAATATATATATAAAAAAAAAGTGAAATTCTGTTTTAATTCCATTACTCTGTTCTAAAAACAGAACAGAGAGATCCGTAACGGAGGTGCAGTGCTGATGTGAACGACCCCTAGCTTGCCCATGATTTGTGATTTAATTGTTGTTTGGATGAATACTCTGGGAACACCTTCTTATTAATTCTTGAATATGTGATACTTTCAAGGGATATTCCCATCTTGGGAATCCTATTTCATTGTGTTCAAAATCGCAAAACCATGCATTCACCCATATGTTTATTTCCAAAATGCTCCGTTCTCCAGGTATTGCAGCTATTGATTCCTCTGCCCTCTGGTTGTTTACTGCTTGTTGCCAAGGAAACTGACCACCTTTTGTACGGAAAGAAATAGCAGAACACAATGGCAGCTGGTGGCCGGGCTGAAAGCTTAGTGCTCATGTGCTCCTGAGATCACAGCCATCAGATTTAGGTGAAAGGAAAATGTGCGAGTGCCGGCCTCTTCCGCTATTTCTTTTCATAGAAGGTGTGGTGTGTTTTCCTGGCAACAAGCAGTAAACGGGCAGAGGACACTCGTCTTTCAGATGCGTTCTTCTTAGGTACGACTCTTGGCGCTGTCATTGTGTCAGGTGGGAGGTCCCCATCACTCACTTTTTAAAAACTATTTTCTGCTGCATCTTCTGCGCGCAATAACTTTTTTATTTTTCCGTTAATGTAGTTGTGCGAGGGCTCATTTCTTGCGAGATGTCCTGTAGTTTCCGTCAGTACTAATTTGGAATACCTACGACTTTTTGATCGCTTTTTATTGCATTTTTTTCTGGGAGAAAGGGTGACTGAAAGTGCATTTCTGGCGATATTATTTTTTTTTTTGGACTACATTCACAGTGTGGGGTAAATAATGCGCTACTTTGATAGATCGGACTTTTACGAACGCTGCGATACCAAAAAAATATTTTTCTTTTATGATTTAGATTTTTTTATTATAGATATGGCAAAAGGAGGTGATTTTAAACTTTCATTACTTTTTAAAAATTTTTTTACAATTAATAAAACTTTATTGATCTTATTTTTACTTCTTTTTTCTTTTAAGCTCCCCTAGTGTACCACAACTAGCGATGCTTTGATCGCTCCTGCAGTATGGTGTAATGCTGTACGATTGCAGTTATTGCCCACGGGTGTCAGCTGTAATACCGCTCTCTTTATACTTACCCCCAACGCCGCAGGACGTAAATGTATGTCCTGGAGCAGGAAGGGGTTAATCTACAGGGTGCACGGCATGGGAAAAAAATTTTTTAAACGTGGCAAAAATAGCTAATTTAGCCTATCTCGCCATACAAAAAATGGAATAGAAAGAGATCAAAATTCTGCACAAATCAACAAATGGTACTAATAAAAAGTACAACTCCTCCCGCAAAATAAAAAACCCTTACACAGCGGCGTTGATAAAAAAAAAATTTAAATGCTAGGGGTCTTTGAATGCAGCGATAAATTTTTTTTATATATATAACTATTACAATTTGGTATTGGCATAATTGCATCGGCCTGTAGAATTACTTTAATATATTATTTATATTGCTCAGAGAATGCAGTGAAAAATGAAAATTAAAAAACATGCCAGAATTACAGATTTTGTTAATCTTGCCCCTAGAAAAAATAGGATCAAAATTTTCCATGTTCCTAAAAATTATATGAATGAAGACTAGAGGTCATCCCGCAAAAAACACGGCCTTCTGGGGCTCTGGAAATGGAGAAAAAAATTAATACGTCTCTTGGAATGTGGCGACACAAAAGCAAACCTTTAAGAAAAAAAAAAGATTTAAATGTACAAAAATAGCAAAACCTAAAAACCCGTATAAACCTGGTATCATTGGAATCGTGTGACTCAGAGAATAATGTTATCACACTATTTATTCTGTACGCTGAGCGCCGTAAAAATGAAATCCAAAAAATAAATGACAATTAATTTTTTCCCCCAATTTCCCTACAAATTTTTTAACAAAAGTTATGCAATACATTATATATACCCAAAAATGATGCCATCAAAAAGTACAACTTGTCTCATAAAAAACAAGCCCTCATACGGCCGTGTCCATGGAAAATGAAAAAGTTATGGCTCTTGGAACGCCACTGCAAAATGAGTTGAAATTAAATGATTGGCCCGTTTAAAAAAACCTGCCCTGGTGGGTCTGACAGGGTGGTAAGAAACCCACCACTCAAGGGGTTAAAGGGATTCAGTCATCGGGATCATGTTGTCCGACTAATGAGCACCATAAACCCAGGACAAGTATGCACATTGCCACCGTTTATGGAAATGCGGTGGCATTTCAGAAAAAAACACACTTTAACGTTTGACTTGTGAACAGAGCTCTGAGTCATGGAGGTGAGCCACAGCGGCCTCTCCCTGCCTACAGCATGTTGGCTTACAGCTCTCTCTATACACAAAAGGGGCAAAAGCTGTCAGTCTTCTTGCTGCAGGTAGGGAGAAGCTGGCATGGCCAGCCCCTATGACTCGGAGCTCCATTCATAGTCAAACTTCAAAGTGTGTTTTTGTATTTTTTTTTTTTTTTTTTATTTTTATTTTTTAAACCCTACAATGCAATGTGCATCCTGTCCTTTTAATAATTTTTGTGTTTCATATACTCTAACAATAGTAAATTTCATGCTTAGCATTTATGTCATTTGTATGTAGTGAATATGTGCTGACTAGAGATGAGCGAGCATACTCGCTAAGGGCAATTACTCAACCGAGCATTGCCCTTAGCGAGTACCTGCCCGCTCAGGAGCAAAGATTCAGCTGCCGGCGGCGGGGGAGAGCTGGAAGGAACGGAGGGGAGCAATTGTCCTTAACGAGTATGCTCGCTCATCTCTAGTGCTGACCAATATGCTGGGATTTAGGAGATTTAGGATGATGTGCTGCTACTGTAAGATATATATATATAGGTGTGTGTGTGTGTGTGTGTGTGTGTGTGTGTGTGTGTGTGTGTGTGTGTGTGTGTGTGTGTGTGTGTATGTATATATATATATATATCTATATATATATATATATATATATATATATATATATATATATATATATATATATCTCTATCTCTATCTATCTCAATGTGTATATGTATACATACATACATATATACACACACACACACACACACACACATATCTCCTTTAGGCCATTTTCACGCTTCCTTCTGGGATCCAGTATACTTTTCGTTGTTCAGCTCCATTATAGATTTCAATATATGTATCTACCGGAAGCGCTGGATCCGGCACATGCCAGACGGTCCCCAGTGACTAAAATTCGGCTTAAAGCTTTTTCCTGGCTGCACAGCATGCTGCACTAATTCGTCCAGAGTTCCATGCTGGATCTATGTAGAGCCGCTAGTGCAGATGTGAATGTGCCCTCGAGCAGGGTTGTCCATTTTGTTTTCCCTGCCATTATTTATCTTGTAATTTGACCATTGTGACTTGTTTAGTGTTGACGAGTTGTGAATCCATTTCTCTAGTAAATTAGCGGTGGTTTGGCCCTTCCAGGGACGTTTTACCTCATAGATCCAGGTTTTGGGAGGTAACTTTATTGTATAGTATTAGGCCGCCTGCAGACGAGCGGGTCAGATCCAGCGGCGAGAATTCTCGCCGTGGGACCTGACCCCAGCGCCTGCAGGGAGGAGTGCGTACTAACCTGCGCCCGGTGACCCAGCTCTTTCATGTGCCAGTTGCCGGCGCATGCGCAGACCGGAGCCAGCGGACAGATGAGTGACGTTTCTGTGCGAGGCTCTGTGAGCCCCGCACAGAAATAGAACATGCCGCGGTTTGTTTGCCGCGCGAAATTTCGCGCGGCCAAACCCCGGCCGTCCACATAGGAGTGCGTATTGTAATGCACTCCTATGCAAGCTTTCAGTGTCGGAAATCCCGCCACGGGATTTCCGCCCGTGTGCAGGCGGCCTTAGGCAGTTATTCTTGCTTTATATTCCTCTGTTCCCAGGAAAGAAGTTAGAGGAAGCAATGTACTTCATGCACATAAGTATAAAGTAGCTCTCATTTACGATTGTGGGCCCTATCTGCGTGGAGAATGTTCGCAGGACGGGCATCCAGATAAGTTGTCTGCATTCTCATTTAAATACATTATGCACGGCTTTCTGAAAGTTCATGTAGATAAAGCTGCTGCTGCTCCGGGTCTGCGTAATGTCGGCTGAGAGGATCTCTCTGCACTGGATCCTTGTCCTTTAGCACCAATTAACCCCTTAAGGACACGGCCTATTTTGGCGTTGAGGACCAAAGGTTTTTTGGGATTTTTTCGTCTCCATTTTTCAAAAGCCATAACTTTTTTTTTTCCGTCGACGCGGCCATATGAGGGCTTGTTTTTTGCGTGGCAAACTGTAGTTTTTATTGGCACCATTTTTTGGTATATTGACTATATTGTAAAACTTTTATTATTTTTTTTATGATCGTAGGGAGAGAAAACGCATCAATTCTGCCATAGATTTTTTTTTTTTTTTTTTTTTTAAAGCGTTCATCATACAGCATAAATGACGCACTACATTCTTTTCTGCCGGTCGGTACAATTACAACGGTACCAAAATTCTTATAATTTTTAAAGGTTTTTCCACTTTTCCACAATAAAAAACCCTTTTTTTGGAAATTATTTTTTTCTAAACTCACTGTATTCAAAGTGCTATAACTTTTTTATTTTTCCATGGGCGGAGCTCTCTGAGGGCTTATTTTTTGCGAGACGAGCTGTAGTTTTTATTGGTACCATTTTCGGGGACAAACGTTCTTTTTTATCACTTTTATTGTGTTTTTTGGGAGGCAAAATGCTAAAAATTAGCATTTTGCCTCAGTTTTTTAGCATTTGCTGTAATGCTTTTTGCCGTGCAGGATAATAAGCGCGTTCAATGTATTGTACGCGTCGTTAACAAATATGTGGGATTTTTAATTAAAAAATTTTTTTTTATACTAATATTAGAAAAAGCATAAAAAAATCTCTGATGCCCCCCGCTGTTGCAGCGGAACGCTGGCTATTAGTGACAGACGGCTCCTGCTACGGGATAGCGCTAGATCTTCTATGATCTCGCACTATCCCTATGACGTAAGGGTACGTCATTTTGCGGGAAGTACCCCGCTCCTATGACGTACCCTTACGTCATGGGGCGGGAAGGGGTTAAAGGAGATTTGTTCTAAGATTATTCAGCCCTATTTAATGGCATTATATCATAATTACAATTCCTCTACACCAATAGTATATGAAATGATTGTACCATTTAGTTAAAGGGAATGTGTCACGTTGTACATGCAGTCCTGTCCACGGGCAGACGGAGTTAGGCAGATTGATGTATAGTTCTAGATTTTTTTCATTTTTAGTTGTTCATTTCTGCTCAGTCCTAGTTTAGGAGTCCAATAGGTGGTCCTATTCGGTGACTGACAGCTATCGGTGTATGTAAGCTCAGACAGGAAAGCGGTCAGTCATTTGAGACCACCTACCTTACTCCCAAGAATAGAAATTTAAAGAGAACTGGTCGCCAGGTTCCCTATAGCAAACCATTCCCAGCATACTTTCAGTCTTTACTGCTGAGATGTATCACATACCTTTTTGGTAAAGTAGCTTATATGGCTCCTATTCTATATGCTAATTAGGTGACAACAGTCTGGCGGGCTTATTTACACTGTAAAGGCCCATTTATACACAATGATTATCGCTGCAAAGCCATCTTTTGAGCGATAATTGCTGTGTCTGAACACTCCCCAATTGTGCACTTTTCGTGTACTATTTGTTTATCGCTGACTTCCAGCCAACTTGAAAATCATCGTGCAGTATTATCAGGACCGCACACGGAGTTCTCCGCAGGATAGCACTGACTGTGTTCTTTCAGCTGCAGACTTGCTGGAGAACAATGGAGCTGAATGCAGATAACAGACCTTCTGCTGTTATCTGCATTCAGCAAAAGGCTTTATTTGCACACTAATCAGCTACTAAATAGCGGAGTAGCTACTTAGTAGTTTATGCAAAATGATCGCTCAAAACTGCCGTTCAAGTTATCTTTTGAACGGATTTTGAGCGATCATCTTCCTGTGTAAAAGGGCCTTAAGAGCTGCCATCAAAATCCCCCTAAACTTGCGCCCTTCCTCTGATTGACATGGATGATGTCCCCTATGTCACCTACAAGCCAGTCTTCTTGGGACATTAAGAGGGGCACATGTGCAGGGGGAATCAGTTGCCTTGCAGTGCCTGACATCTTGTACTGAAGCTGCATTGCTGGGGACCAGCGCATGCACAGTCCTCGTCTCCCCTAGTGTGGGTAACGGGACCAGGTTTCCTCTGCGCATGCTTTGCTTCCGATGCCCTGAGATGGTCATTGGCTTGTGGATGATGTAGGGGACATCATCTACCCCAGTCAATGTAAGGGTGCTGGCTATGGATCAATTCCTGTGGAAACTGAGTCTGAAAGTGCCCGCCAGCCCGGTGACAGTAGAGTAGCATACAACCCTGTATAAATTAAGTTACTAAAGGAATGCCATAATGTTCTGGGAATGGCTCAGTAGGGGGAAACCTGCTTCCCTTTAATGGTAATATGTCATCCGCCTCACCTGAGGCCGTGCAGATTCTAACACCCACAGAGTAGAATCCTAAAATGTAACCTTTATTAATGGTCAACAATAGAAACCAAGCAAGTGGCCAAAAGAAGAATTCATAGTCGGACATTTGTGAACAGTCAGGAGACAAATATGTCTTGGTAAAGTCCACACATATATAAGGACTGAAAGGACAGAAGTTGTGAATGTGGAAATGAGGTAAATGAAGAGGGGCTGATTAAAAGCCCCCTCCACAAATACCACAGTAAACACAATCCGTCCTCTCAGACAAAATGTCATCAAAAAGCACACAGCCCATGATGCCACCATCCTCCCCAGCAATATGGGCATCTAATAAGTGGCATGCCAACACAATACTGTATACAGGGCTAACTATTAAAGGGGTTGTCTCGCGGCAAACATCAAAATTTTACTTTACCCCATTCCCCCTGTCACCCCCCCTGGCATAAAATAGCAATTTAAAGCGGTTTTTAAACCGCTTGCTACTCACCGATGTGCTGAAATGTGAAGTTTTAAAAATCTTCTGCCTAAGATGGCCGCCGGTCCTTTCCCAGGGATGCACTGCGGTTTTCTCCCATGGTGCACCGCGGGTCTTCTCCCATGGTGCACCATGGGCTCTGTGCGTTCCATTGCCGATTCCAGCCTCCTGATTGGCTGGTATCGGCACACGTGACGGGGCGGAGCTACGATGACGCAGTGAGCAGCTCTCCGGCACGAGCGGCCCCATTCACCAGGCAGAAGACCGCACAGCGCAAGCGCGTCTAAAAAAGCAAGAAGCCAGCGTAATTAGACAGAGCCATGGAGACGGGGACGCCAGCAACGGAGCAGGTAAGTGGAATAACTTCTGTATGGCCAATATTTAATGCACGATGTACATTACAAAGTGCATTAATATGGCCATACAGAAGTGTATAACCCCACTTGCTGCCGCGGGACAACCCCTTTAAGTAACTGTATTATTGATGTGTTCCTGCTAACGGAGCCTATTGTCCCACCAGCCAGACTCAAACTGGCGGACTACCTATATATCTGAAGTGCTCAACGCATTTCTGAAGTCTCTCTATATAAAGACTTCTCATCAGGAGCCATATAGAGATATAAAGATACTGGGGTCACCGCAAATAAATCTCTACGGTTACGTAAACTAAGCCAACTAACGGGGTATAAACTTGGGCTGGACAGTCTTAAAATTGGACAGATTTGCCATCCAGCTGTGATAAATCTGGCACATCACAAGGCCGGATTCACACGACCGGGCGGGATTTTGCATGGGGAGGCCCGCAGAGGATTCCGTCTGTGAGCCCGGCCGGCGACCTTGCGTACCTTTTGGTTTCTGTATCCTGGATGACCGCGGCAGCTCGCAGTTACAGTCTCGTGTTGTTTATTTCCCGTATATTCTGCAGGTGATGAAGGGGTTAATACACCCTCCAAACAACAAAGTGCTGCGGATTGCTGGTGAACAATAATTACATATGGTTAGTTGTATCCTCAGTAGTCTTTATGTCCCGTTACCTCTTCTATGAATGGATCTGAACACTTTATGGCAGGTTGTTGTGAATTCGCAGTGGACATCGCTGGCTGAGAGTATCTGTTACCATAGCAACTACTAGCCTGACGCTTCTTCCTCTGGACGAGAAAATATTGCCATCATGGAGGTCAGGCTTCTCTGGAAAGGTCCACTTTTTTATATCAACCTTCTTAAAAACCCTTCATATTATAGATCCATTAGGGAATATTGCCTTGGAGCCTTTCTGTCACTGTTTCTACATAATGCCTGTATTCCGTGCTCCTCGCTGCATTAATATATTCCATGTTATCATATATGAATGTAACAATAATTATTAAAAAGTGATACTTAAAGAGTACCTGCACTATTCCGGCCCACGGGTGCAGATCTAATGGCCCATTTACATGGGACGACTGTCGGGCAAACGATGCCGACATTCGTCCCAGTGATGCTCGATCCTGTGCTGTTACATAGAAGCGAGTATTGCTGGCATCGCTCACAGCGCTGCCGGCATAGAGGTGGGGCGGCCGTGGAGCGTTCTCCGACCCCCTCCATTCACAGTAAGCACAGTCGTTCAGAAGTAAATGACTGCTGTTTACACTGAACTATTCTTGTTCAGGCGCTGCATTCATTTACACGGGACGATCGTCGTTCAAAATTCCCGTGCTCCCGCGTGTAAAAGGGCCTGAAGTGTTGTATTTAACCTTTAACTGACGTAGATTCTCACAGACACCCCCCCCCCCCCCCCCCATGCTAGATTTCCGAGAGTCACAGACTTCCCTGCCACCCCATGGCTGAACTGCTTAGTAGCATTTGTTTTAGTTAATTATTTCTACGTGTTTTTTAATTATTTATAACCTGAAAATTAATAAAAACAAGTTATTGTAAACATCCAGTTCATTATTGCGAAAAAGTCAACCTCAGGGGGTACCTGGGGGTACTAGTGGACTGTAGACTTAACTGGAGCAACCAATGCCAGTCAGCTGCTGCAAAAGCTAATAATCATGTGGTGCATGAAAAGAGGTATAGGGGCAAAGGACGGGAACATTATTCTATCACTATTTAAGGCACTTGTCAGGCCTCACATGGAATACTGTGTACAGTTCTGGACACCGGTGCTCAGGAAAGATGTTACAGTGCTGGAGGGAGTTCAAAGAAGTAAATTAATAAACGGAATGACGGGACTGGAATAGCCAGAGAGGCGATCAAAATTGGGATTATTTACCCAGAAAAAAAGACAGCTATGGGGGCGATCAAATAAATATGTATAACTACTTTAGGGGACGATACAAGGATCTCTCCCATGATCTGTTTACACCCAGGACTGTGACGGTAACGAGAGGCCATCCACTACGTCTAGAAGAAATCGGGTTTCATCGCCAACACAGAAAAGGGTTCTTTACTGTAAGAGCAGTAAGACTGTGGAACTCTCTGGCTGAGGATGTGGTGATGGCAAAATCCATAGCGGAATTTAAGAGGGAACTAGATGTCTTCCCAGAGCAGAAGAATATTACAGGATATAGATTTTAGGTGACCAGAGGGATGTTGATCTGAGTATACAGACAGGTAGGAACTACTAGAGGTTAATCCAGGGATTAGTCTGACTGCCATTAGGGAGTCGTGAAGGAATTTTCCCCCCAATAGGGCTAATTGGCTTCTGTGTCTTAGGGTTTTTTGCCTTCCTCTGGATCAACAAGGAGGTTCAATATGCTGAACTAGATGGACATTGTCTTCATTTGGCCTTACAAACTATGTTACTATTAGAGTTTTCCTTCCCTGGACTGTGAACTGGAGTCATGGTACCCCATTCTCCTGAAAGGTGTGGCCCTCAGAGTTGGGACCCTCTACTATCATACAAATGTATATTATGGGATCATACTTTTAATGCTTTATGATTCACAGCAAATCGGACCACTGTACTCAGCTGGGTGTCACTTTGTATCTGCATCCTGAGACTATTCATATTAATGAAGATTTGATGCCTAGTGGATGAATGCCGTGGTCGTATTCTCTGTGGATTAAATTAGTGAAGACTGGACTGAAGAGCATCAGTTCTGGCATTTCAGCGGCTGACTTTGTTTTTTGCTCCATTGGACTCTGCTAGGACTTGTTCTTCTTCAGTAAAACATTCCAGAGAAGTGTCAGTTCCTATTTGCTTTTGCTACTTGTCAGTGCCGTGTTTGGACTTCGCTTCTAAACCATGTTCAGCATTCTTGCTGTATATGCCAAAATTATCCAAATACTTCTGTGCATGACAAAAGTGGGTCTTATTGGCATACGTTTGGGCAGTATATGTCAGCATACCTTTTTGTTGTGTTATTAAAATGCATAGTTGCATAGGGGATTGCAAAAATATCCATCCATCCATCCTATATTTTTAAACAATGAGAGTCCATAGGTGATGCATACAGCTTATGTGACGTTTCCAGCGTATACACAGAACTGTTTAAAACAAAAAAGTTCTGAAAAGAGGCTTAAAAGAGTTGTCTCATCATGACAGCCCCTGTCCACATGCGCTGTAAAGGCATATGGATGTCCTAGTGAAGTGTCCCCTGTTCAGGATCCCACTTCCTCCTATGACCCAGGACAGAGAGATGCTTTGATCGACTCTAGCTGTCCATGTATTATGTTCATCTGAATATTTAACATATACTGAATTTCCATAAAGAAATGTCTGACTGGTGGTGGCTCCCTATGTCAAAATCAACAGGCTCTCTACTGAGACAACCCTTTGAAAGCAGTATTCAGGGAGTACTGTATCTTGAGAGTAGGTCCTTAGTAGTTAATCGGGGTACTGGATGTCCAACTCTGACCACAATGAGGAGCCAGAATTGTAATAGAAGGTACTCTCCCATTGATTTTAGTGGTGGTAAAACTGGCTATTACACTTTGGCGTTGACCACCTATGACAGCGAACTGAACGATCAGCTGATTGACAGGGATCCCAAACGGTGGAAACCACTGATCAACTATTGATGACCTATCCACAGGATAGGTCATCACTAGAGATGAGCGAGCACCAAAATGCTCGGGTGCTCGTTACTCGAGTCGAACTTTCAGTGATGCTCGAGAGTTCGTTTCGCGTAACGAACCCCATTGAAGTCAATGGGCGACTCGAGCATTTTTGTATATGACTGGTGCTCCGCTAAGGTTTTCATTTGTGAAAATCTTAGCAAATCACCAAAGTCATGTAAAAAACACAGAAATGGATAGGGCAGGCGAGGAGCAACATGCAGGGCTGCATTTCGGGCTCCGAGGTCTCACTATTAAGCCACAATAGTGGCAAGAGTGAGACCCCCCCCCCACACACACACACACACTGTCAGCATAACGATCGTTCTCCTCTGCCACAGCTGTTACAGCTGTAGCAGAGAAGAACGATGTTAGCCCATTGAATTCAATGGAGCCGGCAATACAGCCGGCTCCATTGAAAGCAATGGGCTACCGGCGAGCGCGTGATGAATTTTTGGGAAGGGCTTAAAAATATAAGCCCTTACCTGAAAAAGAAAGATTTTAGTGTAAAAAAGAATAAAAATGCAGGCACTCTCTTCAATGGAGCCGCTGCTGCTGCCGGCGACTCCATTGAAGACAATGGTCTGCTGGCACACCTGAATTCTTTTTCAGGGAAGGGCTTTACATATAAGCCATTCCCTGGAAATGAATTAAAAGTGATTTAAAAAACAAAAAAAATAGATACTCACCACTCTTCAGCTGCCGGGGCACAGCCGCGTGTTCTCCTGCTGTCCGCTGCACTGTGGTGCTGAACTGCTGTCATTCAGCTGAGAGCTGCGCTGAGCCAATCAGAGGCAACACTCACTCACCCATTCATGAATTCATGAATGGGTGTGAGTGACATCTGCCTCTGATTGGTCAGCGCTGAGCCAATCAGGGGCATGTCTAACTCACACCCCCCTTACACCCACAGCAGGCCGGCCGCGCTGAACTCCGTCTGCCGGGACAAGGTGAGTATGTACATGTATATATGTGTGTATATGTGTATATGTGTGTGTGTGTGTGTGTGTGTGTGTGTGTGTGTATATATGTATATGTGTATATATATATATATATATGTGTGTGTGTGTGTATGTATATATATATATATATATATATATATATATATATATATATATATATATATATATATATATATATATATATATATATATATATATATATATATATATATATAATAATTATTTTTTTTTTTTACACGTTTCTGGATGAATTGCAGGGAAGGGCTTATATATTTAAGCCCTTCCCGACAATTCATCCCGCGCTCGCCGGCAGCCCATTGCTTTTAATGGAGTCGGCTGTATTGCCGGCTCCATTGAATTCAATGGTCAGTGCTCGTTTAATTGAGACGAATACCGCGTGGTGCTCGTCTCGAGTAACGAGCATCTCGAGCACCCTAATACTCGAACGAGCATCAAGCTCGGACGAGTATGCTCGCTCATCTCTAGTCATCACTAGTTAATGTCTCGGAATAACCTTTTAAGAAAACATTCCCATAAACAATGTGGTAACTACGTGTAGCCAAAACCTTGTCCACCTGCAGTGGTCAATGGCCGGATGAGTTTACCAAGAAGAGGGCAGTATTACCAGCCAAATCTGTATTAGTGCATCATATTAAAAACCTTAGATGTGCATGCAAATAAAAGTCTCTATTCGCTATATGGGGCTGTCTTCAGCTGCTGAAAGGAGCCGGAAACGGCCAACGGCGCACGAGCTCTCCAGCATGAAAGTGCAGGTACTCTGATAACTTACGGATGCAATGTTTTATAAACACTCACCTGACACCGGCCTTAAGCTTGATCCACACGGGCTGATTCACTGTAGAACGTCAGCAGCAGAAAGTCTGCCTCAAAAACCACACTAAATTGGTGCAGATTTTGTCGTAGGTTTTATCGCGTATTTTTGTTCGAAATTCGCCCCTTCATTAAGACTATTTCGCAACAGAAATGACAATGCAGTTGACGGGCAGTGCAATTAAATTCTGCACCGTATGTCGCTTTCCGCACGAGTTTTATGCAGATTTTTTTTTTTTTCGCAGCTTCTGGATAGGATCTTCTTAATCTCATCCGCTAATATTGCTACGCTAAATGCAGCAGAATTTCTGTGCAGAGCGAAATTCCGCTGCAAATCCGCCCTGTGTGGACCCCGCCTTCTACTTGAACCCATGACCAGTACCGGTGCAGCATGGCAATTAGCGGTAATCCATGTGCAGTTACCACCGTTCAGCCAGACGTCTGAGAAGTATTTTTCCCACTCAATGAATTTATTTTAAGTTAATATTGCCCTTCAGTTATTCTTCACTTCGGGCCACAAGGTCATGTTAATATTGATCAACGCAAGAGGAAGCTTACAACTTTAGGCCAACATATCATCTGAATATCACAGCAACATGAGAGCGACTGCAGAGTAGAAATCTTTGCAGCTTGCTAAATGTGAAGAGCTTCAGTCTGAGCGCCTCTCATATGTTATTCATGTTTGCGCTCGCAGTGCCTAACACCTGTTTATCCTTTTGTATTGAGATGTCTTCATGAGACTACAGATCATGCATCGCATAGAAAACATGTCTGCAATGTCATACCGCAAGGCATCTGCGGAGGGCACTCTGACATCTCGCAACATTTTTCGTAATCATTGGTTTACATTTAATTTCCAGAAATCCTAATTATGGAACATGTCTTCAGCTGTCTCCATTTTGTGTTTTTCATGCATTTATGTACCTGCATTTTGGAGTAAGACTGGGGACGTTAATACGCTTGATATCTCTGAGAAAATCACAGCTGCGGTTAATTTGTTAGTTCTTACATTCCAGGCTGATTTAATTTACTGAAGGGACATTAAAATTAATTATTTAGCAGTGTGTACTAAATGGGAAAACTATGAGCATATTAACAGCCTGAGATTGCTGTTTGCTTAAGCCGTACGATAGGAAGGTCACCCGAAACGCGTTTAGTTCTTATTACATCGAAGTAAAGAAATTTTTCGAACCACTAAAACATATAGTCCTACCAAGAAAATGACCTACGCGGCTCTTGTCATTGGCAGCCGCGAAGTGCATTAGTAGACTCGGACTTGTGCGGGATTTGTCACTTTCGCTCGGCGACAGTCGTCATTATTCAGAAGGGTTTTCTTGTTTACCTGGATTACAAAATCCAATTTTATGCGCTCTATTAGAAGGACGCTTGACCTGCTGAGAAAATGCCGACTTTTCGAGAGGATTGTATCATTGTATAAACACTTGATCTTGACCGGGCAGATCTGCAGTGCTGGCAGAAGCATTTTTGTGTGGCATTACCATCACTCAATTAGAGTGAAGTTTTAACAGCTATGCATTCTGTGCTAAGGAGAACTCTCAGGCGGCTTTGAAGGTCATCTGTAAAACAGCTGCGACAAGATTTTCATTTTATCTCATAACTGGTATGACAAGACTTGTCAAGTGCTCTGGATGAAAATATCATAAAATTTCAGAAGGAAAATGATTTGCGAAGACAATAGTAGGAAGACGGCCATCAATGTGGCTTTAATTATTAAAATTTTTTTTTACTGTCATTTGCGAGATCATAATCTAATAGTTTGAGGACCTCCGTTATTTGGCTTAACGCAATATGCGACTAACTTCTCTAAATCTGCACTTCAAAATATTTCCATTTGATGGACCTCCGCAGTCAAGCAGGTCATCTATCATCGGGTTTATGCTTTGTCTCGCTTGGACGACGAAGGTCCGTAGCGCCGATCTAGAATGACCACGACCAAGAGCATTGTTCCATTCAGTGTTGATGTCAGAAGAGGTACTGTTGCCTATCTGTTGCACCCACGAGCAGGACGACCAGGGGGCCTTCGCCATCTGGCAGGGGGTCGTCTCTCAAATTTTCCTAGCAATTGCTGCGGTTAGAGCACCGCGAGCCGGGACAGCTTCTGACAAGCGTGCAACATGACCAAAAAGTGCAAGTTGTCTCCTTGTTATTGTTTTTGTTATTGACTCAAGCTCCTTGCAAGCCTGTTTATGCTTCCTTGATTATAATGATGCTTCGCTTACTTGTCCATCTGCAGTTGTTTTCATAAGATCACAGTTTATCAGAGCAACACTAGCAGAACACTGCTTGATCTAGTAGTCTTGCATGCTCTGGAATTCTCAGCATTCATGAGCTGCAAGCTCCTCCCTCCACTGATTGGCAGCTTCCTCAATATGCACATTAATAGAGAGAAAGCTGTCAATCAGCTGCAGAAGTTCCCAGTAGTTTATGCTTAGGATATATATCCTCTGAAGAGGATTCAACTGATTTTATGTCTCCCTAAACTTTATTTAGGCATGACTGATTTTAAAATTCTGAACGGTGATCATTCAGTGTAAATGGCAGCCGTTCAGTACTGAATGGAGAGGGGTGGGGGAGCGCGAGGTGAGAAATCTCCTGCAGTCGCCCCGCTGGGAAGCAACAATACTTGTTCTTGTGCAAAATATTGGAGCAGGTACTTGTGGGGACGAGTGTCGGGCATCGTTTGCCCGTCTAAATGAGCCTTTAGGGAATACTTGTCTCTGAAGGTGTCTGAGTGGAGCTTGTCGACTGATTCATTTAGGACTTCCACCTATTGCATTTACCTGCTCAGTGTTGAACATTAGATTGTGGATACAGTCTACTTGCACGTAGTATGTCAGGGATGCTGCCAAAAATGTGCTCAGGGTTGGACAGAGAACCCTTAATGACTATTTATGCTCCGTTATTTTAATTAAGAAACACAGATAAAATGTAGAAGGATCAAAATGGACCTTATTGTACACAATAGTCCTATAGATATTATATCACTGCGAAATGACTGGTCAAAAAAGCAAAAAAACTTCATGATGCGTCTTCTTTAAAGAACTACTTCACAATTTTTTTTTTCTGTTTGGACCTGCAGTCCATCGGCAATATTCTGGAAGTGTAATTCGTTTGATCCTAGCCCCGTTACATCTTTACATTTATACAATATGTCAACCTCCACTGTGTGGATGACTTCCCTTTCAACTACAGGATTATATCCGTATCTATTAAATCCCTCCCCTGGAAGCTCCCAGACCCCTCCCCACCAGGCTCCACCCTACCTATTCTTCTGTATGATTTTCTGTATCATATATTGCTTTGCCCAAGTGATCCAGGCGGAGGTGATATAATACATGAACTGTGACTATTAGCTGCGGGGTTGTAAACCTCTCGTGACTCAAAATGCCTTTCTCTGTGACTAGTGAGTGCTGTGTGCAGAGTCCAGCCCCCTGCTTGTGAGCAAGTGAAGTGTGCTGCGATTACCAGACCCAAGCACCCCCCACCCAGAGGCATTATGAGAAATGTAGGGTGCCCAGCTGTACATAAGGGGGCTTTAGGGGAACCACAGCATGGGAGGACGGAAAAAGGCGGTGGATCACCATCAACAAAAGTACATGCACAAATTAGTAAACAGACGCCTCCAGATTATTTTTTTAATTTTCAAGTCATTTTAAATATTAATATTTTTAATGGATACAGTTACACTTTACAGTCAAAAGTAAAAAAAAAATCCTGCACCTTATCTTGGTTTTCTGTGCGGTTCTGTGCCCTCAAATCACTTTTTTTGATTTTTTTTTTTCTTTTTCAAAACACTTTTAAAAAAAAAATCTTTTAATACCTTTTATAGCTTGTGTTTCTATTGCAAGGTTCTGTTCCTCGCATTCATAGTCATAGGGATTCTATATTATATTATGTCCATGACATATTTTCTTTAGCGCTGCGGAATAAGTTGGCACTATACAAATAAAGATTATTATTATTATTTCAACTGTCATGTTCATGAGTAGGAAAATGTATCAAATTTTACATTTTTAGTGGAGTCCCTATTTAAATGATGGCCTTTACCTACCAACTGCTACCCATCGCTTCTTCAGAACTGATTGGCTGTTCTGCTCATCTGCCTCCTGGCTACTTGGCTATGGAGAACTGAACGCTGTTTGATAACCGTTCCCTATTTGATAAAGGTTACCGTCCCAGGCTGATTCCTTACATCCATAGAAGAGGAGAAATGGATGGATTATCTGGTCCAGTCCCCTTTGAAAAAAGTATATCGGTCTTCTCAGAAATACTTATTAAGATTATTATTAAATACTTGTTATTGGAAAATGACCGAATTGAAAAACCACTTTTTAAAAATTGTTACTGTTAAAATGCATAAAAGTATAGACAACTCTTCTTATAGGACAGGCATAGAAGCCCATTCAGTATAAGACCACTTATCCATGCCCTCCCCCCTTACATGGGAACCTGTCCCTAGTAACACTCTGGCTCTCCCTGGCCTCCCAATATGTTCCTGTACTGGGGTAACCTAGGCTTCATCAGGGAAAGGGCCGGATTTAAACAAGACTTCTGCCAATATGAAAAAAACAAAACATTTTAGGGCTTACACAAATGATTTTTCACATCCATGTGCCATCTGTATTTGCAAAGGACTGTACACTGACATCACACTGATCCATTGCAGTCAATTGGGCATTACAGATGTGTGTTTTTTTGTTTTTTTTTTCCCTATTTTAGTCCAACTTTTTGAATGACCGTCAACCATTCAAGTCAGTAAATGCGTAAAAAAAAAACCAATGGTCCCTATGGGAGGACATCTCTGAGTACTCTGTTTTTCACTAGTTATTGTTAAGCAATTATAGAAAAAGCTCTTTCAGGTTTTTTTTTCACATGCAAAAAAAAAAGGATGCTGCGCGGACGTAAAAAACAGACTCAAGAACTACATACGCCTTACAATCCGCCCTTTTTTCATGCACCAAAATCAGAAATGCTTGTGTGAATAAGGCCTTATTGTGTAGATCAGAGGTGGCCAAATGGTGGATTGTAGGCCGCAGAGTGGGAAGCAGCACTGATTCCAAATAAGTTCATGTTTCAGTGTGCCTTTCACCATCTTTTTATTAGTAGTTTAACCCCTTAATGACGCGGCCCTTTTTTCCCCATTTTCTTTTTTTCCTCCCCCTTTTAAAAAAAATCGTAGCTCCTTTATTTATCCATCGACGTCGCTGTATGAGGGCTTGTTGTTTTTTGCAGGACGAGTTGTATTTTTTAATGGTGCTATTTAATGTACCATATAATGTACTGAAAAACTTTTTTAAAAAAGTGGAATAAAATGAAAAAAAAAAGCGACATTCCACCATCTTTCAGTGAGTTTTGTTTCTACAGCGCACAAAGGGCAACAAAAACGACATGCTAACCTTGTTCTATGGGTCAGTACGATTACTACAATACCAAACTTGTATAGTGTTTTTTTTTTTTTGTTTTTTAACTATACTACTTCTTTTTTTTTCAAAGACATTTAATTTTTTGCAATTATTTTCTGCGGTCATCTGTGCGCGCAATAACTTTTATTTTTCCTTCGACGTAGTTCAGTGAGTCTTAAAATGTGCCGGATTCATCAGAGCGGCTCATGCTGGATGGTAAATCTGTTGAATTCTAAGACTGTAGTTTATACCACCTATGAGTTGGCTTAGTTTACTCAAAAAATTGTGCCAAAATTTTCGTGCAATTCGTCAGACACCACAAAAGTGTGTCTAAAACACCTAGTAAATATGACGCAAAGCCTGTTAGGCAGTTTTCAAGCTCAATTTATGCCAGAAAACTCTTGAATTGTCGATAGTAAATAAGCCACATTGTATGCAAAAGTAGGTAAAATAATCATATGGCGCCCTCTTATATTAAAGGGTTCTTTACAGAATTACACGGAGCAGCCGCTTTATTAGAGATCGCTGCCTTTTTACAATTTGAGCTCCCCTGTATGGAAGTTAGATATGTGACCCCCACAACGCAGCAATTAAGTGAGCTGAGGTTTCTGTGTGAATCCACATTAGAATGTGAAAATTCAGTGAGTTCAGTGACTTCGAACAAGGCATGGCTAAGGGCGAGTATTTAAAAAAACTGCCAGTCTTGTGGGGTTTTCTTGTGCAGTGTAGAGCAGTGATGGCAAATCTTTTAGAGACCGAGTGCCCAAACTGCAACCCAAAACGCACTTATATATTGCATAGTGCCAACATGTCAGGGGGCGGGGCTTATCATGCCGTATGATTTTTTTACCTCCATCGTTATAAAAAAGAAAGGGTTGTTTCAAAATAGACAGCGTGCAGATTTTGACTGCTCTTTGGATGCGGAAATGCTGCAGAATTTGCCACAGAAATTTCCGCTGAGGACATTCTACAGCATTTCCGCCACGTGTAAACATACCCCAGTAGTAATATGGACCCCCCCAGAGCGGCCCCAATAGTAATAGTGACCCCCTAGAGAGGCCCCAGCAGTAATAGTGACCCCCCCCCCCCCCTACACCCCAGAGCGGCCTCAGCGGTAATAGTGACACCCCACAGCGGCCCCAGGGGTAATAGTGACCTACACAGTGGCCTCAGTAGTAATGGTATTATTACTGGGGCTGATATAGGAAACACTATTACTAATAGCATTCCCTATATCTGCCCCAGTAGTAATAGTGCCCCGTGAGACCCATAATTACCCCCTACTCCTCGTCAAAGCACCGCTGCTTCTCTGCTTGGCGCTGCTGCTGGCGCTAAATCTCAGGTGCACACCGACATAAGTGTGTGCTGCTGGACGCCTCCTCCCCTCTGGAAGAGAAGTCAGGGGAGGGGGGAGGAGTATCCTGGTTGCACACCGATGTCACAGTGTGCGTCTGGGATCAGTGCTGCTAGCAGTGCCGCTGAGTGAATACCGGCACGTGAGCTGCGGCACACAGCCTTTATTCACGGCCGTGATGAGCGGCTGCCGGCGCGTGCCAGCGGGGAGGGCTCTGCGTGCCGCCTTTGGCACACGTGCCATAGGTTCGCCACCACTGGTGTAGAGTATACAGAAAATGGTGTGATTGAGAAAAAGCTTTAAGTGAAAGGATCGTCTGGACATTAATAACTTGCCAATGAATGTGTCGTGACCAGTGTTTGTTAACTGGTGTGGTACTTTCACAATCCCTAAAGGCTATGCAATCTCGGGCAGAGCGGAGATGGGAGGAACAACACAGTCATATAAGGAAAAGACATTATAGAGGCACTGGGGAATCTCTTAAAAAAACAAATGGTTGGGCATCATGAATTGTCCTCCATGCGCCTGTCCTGGATCTCTTAAAGGAACACCTAACTGATAAAGATCTCATCAAGTAGATTCCAAACTTAAACACTTTGGCGTTTAAATGGTGTTTGATATACCAGCCTAAACTGTGCGCTGGGCTTTGTGGGAGAAATGTACGAGGAGGCACAAGCTTCTTCATACATTTATTGCAACTGGTCGCTCCTCTGTGTGGCAGACTGAAACCTATGCCAGCTATGGCTGCCAGTTACGTACTCTAATGCTAGGCCTCACAACCTCATCAAAAAGTGCAAGGCCATGAAGTCGCAATGTTGGCAACCTACGCCAAAATTAAGACTTTTTGACCCTAGTAATCTGGTGCAAGACATACGCCCCCTTGTGTAGCGCTTCAGATCCTCCTGTATTTTACTCTTTCTGTCTGACTGTGCCATCTTACAGCACGTATTTCAGTTTCGCAGCCCTTACTATTTTTTTAATCATATTTTTGTGTGTGCCAACTAATGTTTTCCCTATGGGAAGATAATGATAGGGTGGTAGAATAGATCGGCATAAATATTTCAGACAGACTGCTATGATTTTATTTTGTTCATTCACAACGCAGCAGTCGGCTCTAATCTAAATGTGTGTCTGCTCTCAACATTACATCGCATTTCTTCTAAAGTAAAGAATATCTCCTGTAAATGTTGGTCTCTCAGTTGTTCTCGTTTGTGAAGGCTTTTCATATTCTGTTCAGACTTTTACAGAAATGTAAGTTAAAGGACTCGGACAAAGGCTTTACCTGGCACCGATCACCTGTGGCTTCATGTTCCACTGCGTGTGATTACATTGCTCCGCATGCAGTAGTAGTCAGTTGTATAGTAATATAGGTCATTGTAGAATGATTAGATCCAGCTTTTGTAATCTTTTTGGGCACCACAACCACCTGGTTTTCAATACTGCCGCTTCACCCCGCATAGCGACCCAACTGATGAGGTTTCTTGAATGACAATTGTCAGCGTCCCTGTCAATGCTAATGCTGTAGCACAGCAGGGCATTGACATGGGGACAGACTATACATAACTTACCGATGCTCAGCCTGCCGCAGGAGCCCTGAAATCCACTTTTGAAACTGCTGCGCGCCATATGTAAATCCCACTAGAGCGGACTAGTGGGTGGCTCATTGCTGGATAGTGATCCTGGGCTTTCTGTATTAAGCAATCGCCAACCTCTCCTCTTGGATATTGATTAACAGCTCGAGAATGATGCTAGCGGCCAAACAAAAGCCATTGAGAGGGGTTGACAATTGATTACAGCAAAGAACCTAGGGCTACTATCTAGCAATAAAATGCCCATTGGACCACTATAGTATAATTACATATGGTACGTGGCAGTTGATGCAATAATAAATAGATTCCCACACACAGGTTAAGCTATAAAAAAAAAAGTTATTCAAAGTGGAAAAACATACAAAATTTCATCAAAAGAGAGTCATAAAAACATACAAGAGATCAAAACAGACCTATAGGATCAAATGATACAAACAAGATATACAAATAGTAACTCAACAAGATATAGAAAAGCAATGCAATATCCTACTTGGTATCCATGATCCACGCTTACAGTCTGGGAGAGCCTGTGCCTTTTAACACACCTAGAGTTTGGGTGTCGACTGTTGGTAATTGTAGTGTTTCATGCGAGTTTCCTCCCATCTGTTGTCTAGAACAAGCTTATGTAGCATGGATGATGCTACATGGATGTGTCTTTTGTCAGTTGTGAGGTGAGGTCCCTTATTAAGCTCTGTCTGTGTCCGAATGTAAAGAATACTTAAAGGGGTTGTCCCGCGGCAGCAAGTGGGTCTATACACTTCTGTATGGCCATATTAATGCACTTTGTAATGTACATTGTGCACTAATTATGAGCCATACAGAAGTTATAAGAAGTTTTTCACTTACCTGCTCCGTTGCTAGCGTCCTCGTTTCCATGGAGCCCGTCTAATTTTCGGCGTCTAATGGCCAAATTAGACGCGCTTGCGCAGTCCGGGTCTTCTTCTTTTCTCAATGGGGCCGCTCGTGCAGGATGCCGGCTCCGTGTAGCTCCGCCCCGTCACGTGCCGATTCCAGCCAATCAGGAGGCTGGAATCGTCAATGAACCGCACAGAAACCCTGCGGTCCACCGAGGGAGAAGATCCCGGCGGCCATCTTCAGCAGGTAAGTAAGAAGTCACCGGAGCGCGGGGATTCAGGTAAGCGCTGTGCGGTGTTCTTTTTTAACCCCGTTTCGGCGCGGGACAACCCCTTTAACGAAATGAATAGTAAAACCAATTAACCCTTACTATACACATGTAACCCCTGCTATTTAACTGACACTGATCAGGTGCCTAATAGGTGAATCAAACTACTAACAACCACTTGTCCGTCTGTGTGTGAGTTTAATGTAGAGCCTAACAGCACCTGTTGATGTCAGTTACCAGCTCTTAGCTCTGCCCTCCCCTCCCCCCTGATCACATGACTGCAGCCAGCGGCTGAAGTTTGTGAATCTCGTGCAACAGATATGTGAAAGCTACGAGCGAACATGATCTTTAAGCGAGCAGCTGAAGTTTGTAAATTACATGCAGCTTTTATGCGAAAGCAACATAGCAGAGCTGTGTGTGTGTGTGTGGCGTGCATGTAGCAGAGCTGTGTGTGTGATGTGCATGTAGAAGAGCTGTATAATTTCCTAATGATTACTAGTCAAAGTACTAATGACCACTTGTCCGTGAGTGAGTTACATGCTCTGCCCCTGATCACGTGACAGTGACATCATCATAGGTCCTTCATCGAGTGAGTTACCTGCTCCGCCCCTGATCACATGACTGTGAGAATCTCACAGGTCCTTCAATATTTTGACCTACTCCAACCGTCATCACAGGTCCTCCAGTGAGTTACCTGTGGTAATGTCATCCACTATATTATAAGTGGTGCATTGCGCCACCAGAAACACTGCTACTATAAATAATACTAATAATTAGTAGTATTATATTGAGGAGCTGATATTATACAATATTGCTGCCTACAGAAGCATCTCATCATGCTTTTTACAATATATGTAGAAGCAGCTCTTAGATTCTTCTCGATTTTCTCTTTTGTGGTATTTTCCAGTTAACTTTATTACCAACATCACCTGGATACACTTGTGTGTATTGTGTTTTTGTTCTTTTAGCTCTATGAATAACATGGCAGCATCACCGACAAACAGGCAGTCATGTAATACCAGTAAACACACAGAGTAAAGAAGTTGACGCAAAGATCATAATACTATACTAGGGATGAGCGAGCACCCAAATGCTCGGGTCCTCGGTATTCGAGTCGAGCTTTTCGTAAAATTCGAGAGCTCTACTCGAGTAATGAACACCATTGACTACAATGGGAGACTTGAGGATTTTTGTATGTGGGACGCCGGGTCCCGAGCTTCTTTTTTTTTTTTTTTTTTCTTGGTTCGTGTTCTCCCTCTCTCCCTCCCTCTCCCCTTCCTGCCAGAGAAAAAATTTGCCAATGACGCGCGCTGCGTCGCGGAGGGGCCAAAACAGGCATGTCACAGCGGGGAGGAGCCAAAAGCTGGGGCGGGGTCGAACATGATTTGATGCTCGTTGGAGTAACGAGCACCATCGAGTACGCTAATACTTGAACGAGCATCAAGCGCGACAGGGTACGTTCGCTCAACTCTATACTACACTAATTACTCCACCGTTATTCCCATTCAGAAAGCTCATGGATGTCATGTAAGCTTGTCACTAACTAAATACCAAGAGTCATAGGATATGTTTGTGTCACATGACTGACAACATCTTTATTCTGGACTGACTGCTTCATGGGCTGCAGTAGGAGCCACTGCACTGTGTAGGAAAGGGATGTGAGCAGAATTTTACCTACATGTATATTAGAAAATTGTATGATTTCCTATTCTATAACTCAATAAATAAATTTAAAAAAAAAACTATAAAAATTGTCCAGCCCCTTTTAAAGGCGTTTTCTAGACCTAAACTGTCGATGACCTATCAACCTACCTGCTGTTAGCGCAGTTGGCTGGACTTACAACATAGGAAACAGGAACGTAAGTGACTTAACTGGTTTGACTCCCATTGAAATCAATGAGAGCTGAAGCAGCTATTACACTTCTATGTCTATCCCCAGTATCAAAGGCAGAAGTGTAATAGTTGCTTCGGCTCCCATTGAAATCAATGGAGGTGAAGCCAGCTAGGCCACTTCCGCTCCTGTCTTCTATGACCCTGACAGTGGGCCATGAAATTAGAAATCAGGTGATTTACCTTACACTTGCAGTAGCTGTTGGGCAAACATTCGTCTGACAGCTATTCTTCCCTACTCCACAATACATATAAACACTTGGCTTACTGAGGAGAGGAATGAACCATATCTGGCTGTGGTTTATGTCCTGGGGAACTATGGATCTGGGACATGGATATCCAACATGCCCAAACCTTTTTTTCATCAAGAGCCCGTGCTCCCCTCATTCGCATGACTAGTCATTCAGTCCTAATGAAACCACTAGATTCAGCTGACTATCCTTTTGTATTGGTACCTTTACACCCATTTGAGTTCTGTTTCTAGCAAATGGGAGGGTCAGGAAGGGTATCGTTTCTCCTTAGGGAGAGCACCTAGAAGGTGTGAGGAGACATACGGCAATCTATGCCCCTCTGGGAAATATGCAAGTGGAAAAAGGGAACAATACCCCTACAGCGCCACCTATTGGAAGACAGCATTTCTGAAAGTCAATGTCAGGCTTTTTAACAAGCCTTATAACAATGACTGGGAATTGTGAGCTAAAGACAGCCTCGCACAAATAGCTGTTCAGGGTAAATATGCAAGTGGGAAGATGGAGCAATACCGCTACCGTGTCACCTATTGGAAGGCGGCATTCCTACAGGTCAATGTCAGATTGTTTAACACTGATGAGGGCTAGTCACCCCAAAACAGCTGTCTGCACATCATTGTCTTCACATGGGGAATATTTTGGCTTTGGCTTACAATTTCCAGTTGTTATAAGACTTGTAAAAAGTGTGACATTGACTTGAAGGAATGCCGCCTTCCCATAGGTGGCGCTTTAGAGGTATTATTCCATCTTCCCAATAGGAAGGCTGAGAAACAACATATATATGTTCGCTATTGCAGCTTTCATAGGGGTGGTTGCTGCAAATTTTTAGGCCTCATGTCCACGGGCAAAAGAAGAATTAAAATCTGCGGCGGATTTTAACTCTTCTCCTGCCCGCGGATCCGCATCCCATAGGGATGCATTGACCACCCGCGGGTAGATAAATACCCGCGGATGGTCAATAAAAGTGATTTTTTTAAAAATGGAGCATGAAAAAATCCGGACCATGCTCCATTTTCATGCGGGTCTCCCACGGGCGTCTATTGAAGCCTATGGAAGCCGTCCGGATCCGCGGGAGACAAAAATCAGATTTTACTCACCTGCTCCGGTTCTTCTCTTCGCCGCGGCGCCATCTTCTCTCAGTCGCGGCCGGATCATTTTGCTTCGGGACGGCGCATGCGCGGGGCACGTCACCGACATCATCCTGCGCATCCGCCGGGCCAAAGAAAGAAGATCCGGCCGCGACGCAGAGCAGATGACGCCGCAGCGAAGGAAGTATCCGGAGCGGGCGGGAGGTAAGTTTATTCTGATTTATTCTTATTTTCAGCGCTCATGTCCGCGGGGCAGAAGGGACCCGCTACGGATTCTCCATGGAGAATCCGTAGCGGGCCTGATTTTCCCCGTGGACATGAGGCCTTAGACTCCTGAATGCATATATCTATATTACTCCCCAAATGCACTCCATTCGCAACCTGATTGGTTGTTTGGATTTACTCATTCCCGGTGATTGGTTATTTGAGTTGCCTGATTCATGGTGATTGGTTATTTGAGTTGCCTGATTCACGGTGATTGGTTATTTGGATTGCCTGATTCACGGTGATTGGTTATTTGGATTGCCTGATTCACGGTGATTGGTTATTTGGATTGCCTGATTCCCGGTGATTGGTTATATGGGTTGCCTGATTCCCGGTGATTGGTTATATGGGTTGCCTGATTCCCGGTGATTGGTTATATGGGTTGCCTGATTCCCGGTGATTGGTTATTTGGATTGCCTGATTCCCGGTGATTGGTTATTTGGATTGCCTGATTCCCGGTGATTGGTTATTTGGATTGCCTGATTCCCGGTGATTGGTTATTTGGATTGCCTGATTCCCGGTGATTGGTTATATAGATTGCCTGATTCCCGGTGATTGGTTATTTGGATTGCCTGATTCCCGGTGATTGGTTATATGGGTTGCCTGATTCACGGTGATTGGTTATATGGGTTGCCTGATTCCCGGTGATTGGTTATATGGATTGCCTGATTCCCGATGATTGGTTATTTGGATTGCCTGATTCCCGGTGATTGGTTATATGGGTTGCCTGATTCCCGGTGATTGGTTATATGGGTTGCCTGATTCCCGGTGATTGGTTATTTGGATTGCCTGATTCCCGGTGATTGGTTATTTGGATTGCCTGATTCCCGGTGATTGGTTATATGGGTTGCCTGATTCCCGGTGATTGGTTATTTGGATTGCCTGATTCCCGGTGATTGGTTATTTGGATTGCCTGATTCCCGATGATTGGTTATTTGGATTGCCTGATTCCCGATGATTGGTTATTTGGATTGCCTGATTCCCGGTGATTGGTTATATAGATTGCCTGATTCCCGGTGATTGGTTATTTGGATTGCCTGATTCCCGGTGATTGGTTATATGGGTTGCCTGATTCACGGTGATTGGTTATATGGGTTGCCTGATTCCCGGTGATTGGTTATATGGATTGCCTGATTCCCGATGATTGGTTATTTGGATTGCCTGATTCCCGGTGATTGGTTATATGGGTTGCCTGATTCCCGGTGATTGGTTATATGGGTTGCCTGATTCCCGGTGATTGGTTATTTGGATTGCCTGATTCCCGGTGATTGGTTATTTGGATTGCCTGATTCCCGGTGATTGGTTATATGGGTTGCCTGATTCCCGGTGATTGGTTATTTGGATTGCCTGATTCCCGGTGATTGGTTATTTGGATTGCCTGATTCCCGATGATTGGTTATTTGGATTGCCTGATTCCCGATGATTGGTTATTTGGATTGCCTGATTCCCGGTGATTGGTTATATGGGTTGCCTGATTCCCGGTGATTGGTTATATGGATTGCCTGATTCCCGATGATTGGTTATTTGGATTGCCTGATTCCCGGTGATTGGTTATATGGGTTGCCTGATTCCCGGTGATTGGTTATTTGGATTGCCTGATTCCCGGTGATTGGTTATTTGGATTGCCTGATTCCCGGTGATTGGTTATTTGGGTTGCCTGATTCCCGGTGACTGGTTATTTGGGTTGCCTGATTCCCGGTGACTGGTTATTTGGGTTGCCTGATTCCCGGTGATTGGTTATATGGATTGCCTGATTCCCCGGTTATTGGTTATTTGGATTGCCTGATTCCCCGGTGATTGGTTATTTGGATTGCCTGATTCCCCGGTGATTGGTTATTTGGATTGCCTGATTCCCCGGTGATTGGTTATTTGGATTGCCTGATTCCCCGGTGATTGGTTATTTGGATTGCCTGATTCCCCGGTGATTGGTTATTTGGATTGCCTGATTCCCCGGTGATTGGTTATTTGGGTTGCCTGATTCCCGGTGATTGGTTGTTTAGGTTGGCTCATGTACAAGTGGGGAGTAAGAGGCTAATATGCCTCCTGAATAGGTCTGTGTAGTGCTTGGGCACCTCTCTTTATCTTTTTCTCCCGCTTATAAAACATATGGTTTTTATGTAAACCCTTTGGTTCATTTGCTTTCGCAGTAGTCATCACTTGACTTTCTTTATTATAAGTGCTATGGTATAGATTATAGGGATTGTACCAGAATTCACTTTTATCACCTGTCCATAGTCTGATTGAAGGGGTCTCACCGCTGAGTCCCATGTCCCCTTCTCCTCACTGCACCCCCACATTGAGGGGGCGATTGAATGGATCAGTAGTTGTGCATACGCAGCACTGCTCCATTCAGTTCAATGGGGCTGATGGATATAGCCAAGTACAAGCGCTCGGCTATCTCCATCAGGTTCTGAGATATTTGCATTTGGAAAAACCTACAGTTTGCTTACTAATAATTGCTTTCTTAGTTGCTAAGAAACTAGAATGGAAGTGTATATATCCTGTATATTGTATGTTTGTACTGCCGGTCTCTTTGAAACACATAGTATTGAGTGTCCTATCAGTACTGCTTACACAAACTCTTGTGCTTGGGAAAAAAGCCCATGTTCTTGTGCTTTATTAAAAAATGGTTCATACTTCATTAAACACCGCAACCTTTGAAACAAATTGTAATAATCAAAGCTATGTGTGAGCATTAAGGTGATTTTCGACATCTAATTTAGCCAGTGCCTGGAATATTGAACTGCTTTTGTGACCATTTTCATTGCATATGAAAAGCACAATAAAATGTAACTGTACATAAATACAGAAGAACAGGAAAGGTTTACTTTGACGCAGTGCACCATTTCCTTCGAAACCCAATCTTTTATACACAAATAGGAATGGACAACATTTACCATTCTGCTGAATCAGCATATTTTATTTTGTATGCATCCATAATTTCCATTTACTGGGCCAAGAGAATTGTTTGTTTTTCTATCGGAATTTACTAGTGTGTGTATCACAAAAACAAAAGATTTGGTACCATGTTAGCCAGTAGAGCAAAGTGTGATTGTTCTCTGTAAGAGAAGCCAAGTAATCTTGTAGATATGATAGCTTTCATTTTGCCTTGATGAAGGACACTGTGAGGTTCAAAAGCTCGCTGTAACATCATGTATTTTTGTTGGCCATTAAAAGGTAACATATCTACAAGATTACTTGGTTCCTCTTACTTAGAACAATCACACTGTGTGTGTATATTATAGAAACTCATGTGTCCTAGTTTCTTGATATGTTACTATAGAATTAAAAAAAGGCCACCATATGTAACGGGCCCAGTAGTGTCTCTGTGTGTAAAAACATGGTTTTATCAAATGGCCTTCAGTGAATAGATAAAACGTGAACACTGTTTTCCATATCTATGTGCGTACATATATTTTATATGAATATTGATGTAGACGTGAATTTCTTCAACCTTACCATGGGGACACTGTGTAAGTCCAAGTGAAACCACAGGTTGTCTGACCATAGGTAGATACAGTTCTGCTATGCCATGAACGATTGTAGGTAATCCATTTTACATACCAAATGGCAAACAATGCGTAAATAAAAAATAATACCACAGTACTTTCAGGTAATTTATTTATTACCCCCCACCAAGCTGGGTACTCATTTTACTGGCCTCGGAAGGATGGAAGGTTGAGTCAACCTTGAGCCGGCTACCTGACTAGATGAAACCTGCAACCTTCAGGTCGTGAGCGAGAGCTTAGTAGCATTTCTGCTGCCTTAACACTCTGCTTTTTTATATTATCTGCCGCTGACCATATAATTTAATGCTCAATAATGTTGCTCGTCGTGATCGGCCAGTTGATAAAACTAGGCAGATTTTTTTATAAAATCAGATTGGGTCATCCAAACCCAATCTTTAGCAAAAATTGCCAGTAAATCAATTTAACTATTAAAAGGGTAAGTATTTGTTCATTCATTTTTCTATGAATGTGGCTCAGTTCTTAGCATTGTTATCTTTTAATGCTAAGGTCCTAGGTTCAAATACCATCCAGGATAACCTCTGCATGGACTTTGAACAACTCCATCTAGATGTTGCCCTTGGACAGATTTGAACCTAAAACTCAAGCACTGCAAAGCAGCAATGCTAACAACTGAGCCACCATACTTGTCTGTTCATCTCCAGAGGAGGTGAACAACAACAAGAATAAACGCAAAGAGTACATAAAAATACCATCCAGTTGTTGCCCTTGTTCAGATTTGAAACTTAAAGGGGTTGTCCCTCGCCAAAACGTTTTTGTTTTTTTTTCAATAGCCCCCCCATTCGGCGCGAGACAAACCCGATGCAGGGGTTTAAAAAAAAATAAAACGGATAGTACTTACCCGAATCCCCGCACTCCGGTGACTTCTTACTTACCTTGCGAAGATGGCCGCCGGGATCTTCACCCTCGGTGGACCGCGGGTCTTCTGTGCGGTCCATTGCCGATTCCAGCCTCCTGATTGGCTGGAATCGGCACACGTGACAGGGCGGAGCTACGAGGAGCAGCTCTCCAGCACGAGCGGCCCCATTCAGAAAAGAAGAAGACCGGACTGCGCAAGCGCGTCTAATCGGGCGATTAGACGCTGAAAATTAGACGGCACCATGGCGACGAGGACGCCAGCAACGGAACAGGTAAGTGAATAACTTCTGTATGGCTCATAATTAATGCACAATGTACATTACAAAGTGCATTAATATGGCCATACAGAAGTGTATAACCCCACTTTGTTTCGCGGGACAACCCCTTTAAACCCCAGTGCGGCAAGCCAGCATCACTAACAGCCGTCATGCTTGAGCTTGCTTTTCTGGAGGAGGAGGAGGGAACTAAGAAATACAAAGAGAAATGTCCACGCAGATGCTGTTGTGGGACAGATTTGAACCTAGGATCCCAGCACTGCAAGGCAACAGTGCTAACTAGAGATGAGCGAGCATACTCGGTAAGGGCAATTACTCAAGCGAGCATTGTCCTTAGTGAGTACCTGCCCGCTCGGAAGAAAAGATTTAGGTGCCGTCGGGGAGTGGCAGGGGAGAGCAGGGAAAACAGGGGAGATCTCTCTCTCCCTCCCCCCCCCCCCCCCACTCCCCCCTGCTCACCGCTCACCCGCGCCGACACCCGAATCTTTTCTTCCGAGCGGGCAGGTACTCGCTAAGGACAATACTCGTTTGAGTAATTTTCCTTAGCAAGTATGCTCGCTCATCTCTAGTGCTAACGACTTAATCTTTCTTTTACTTTTTCATCCTTCTTTGCGTTCTTTCTCCTCCTAAGGAGAGGACGACATAGTAGAAGGTGAAGATGGAGAATAAGGAGGAACAGTAGTATAAGGGGAATGACGTAAAAGGGAAATAGCAGATGGAGAATAAGACCTTCTTTTTTTTCTTATTATTTTCTCCTCATCTGGAGCAAAAGAAGCAGGAGGAGGAAGCATGGTGGCTCTGTGACTAGCAGTTTTGCCTTGTAGCCCTAGGGTTCTAGGTTCACAGATGACTTTGGCTAACGTGCATGGAGCTTGTATATTCTCTTTGTGTTTATTATTATTGTACTCCTCTGGAGAAAAAAAATCAGTGTAGTGGCTCAGTTGTTAGCACTGCTGTCTTGCAGTGCTGGAGTTCTAGGTTCGTATCTGTCCAAAGGCAACATCTGAATCAGATTTTTTTTATGTTTAGTTTTTTTTGTTTGTTTGTTTATTCTACCTGTTCGTCTCCTCCTCTGGAGGAGAAGGGATAGATGTGGTGGCTCGTTGTTAGCATTCCTACTTTGCAATGTTGGAGTTCTAGTTTCAAATCTTTCCTAGAGCAACATCTGGATGGTGTTTTTAGGTTCTGTTTGTGTTTATTCTTCCTGTTCTCTTCCTCCTCTGGATCAGATTGGACAGGTGTGGTGGCTCAGTTTTTATTAGTGCTGCTTTGCAGTGCTTGAGTTTTAGGTTAAAATCTGACAAAGTACAACATCTGGATGGAGTTTTTCAAAGTCAATGCGGATGTTCAGCTTGATGGCATTTGAACCTAGGACCCCAGCACTGAAAGGCAACCGTGCTAACAACTGAGACAGATTCATAGAAGAATACACACACGTGTGTTAGTGCAGCCGAATTTCTGTCCCATTAATTTAAATGGGAATTGGAAACAACTGTCCCGAGTCACAATAACATTTTGAGAATCAGATTGTGTACTCCCAACCCACATATTTCAATAATTGCTCAACACTCCTGCTTAATAATAGTGCTATTATCCACGTTGACTTCTGACAGCCATTGTTGGTACCTGCCCATTACTACTGCAACTTGACATCAGCCTTATTCCACTGTGAAATACTTAGTCTTAAAAACGAAGATGCTAGAATTTTCTGTTCACTCTTCTTAACTTCCTCTTTATGCCATTTCTTTCCCTAAATTCTATACCCTTTGTCATCTTTTATGCATTAACATCTTTCACTATAAAGCCTTTGGGTGCATTTAGACTGAAAGATGATCGCTTAAACGGCAGTTTGAGTGACAGTTTTGAGCGATCATCTTTGCATAACTCTTAAGTAGCTAATTAGCTACTTAAAGAGTTAGAAATGCAGGCGGAGCAGGACACAGCTAATTGCGAGAACCAAGCAACTATTTGCATATACAATACAGCAGCTTTGTTCTCGCTGTTATCAGCGATGTCCTGCTGAGCTGATAGCTCCTTTTGTTCTCAGAGCTTTCAGCTGGTATCCAGCTGGGAAGTCCAGCTGGATACCAGCTGAAAGAATGCTATCTGTGCCACCCGCTGAGAAAATCAGCGTGCAGTGCTGATAAGTCATCATTGATTTCTAGCATGCTAAAAAATAAGTGATGAACGAATAGTGTGCGAACAGTGTACAATGGCCGCCCATTTAGACATAATGATTATTGCTTAAAAGATGGCTTTATAGAGTCGTCATTATAGAATCTTATGATAAATACCCAAGAAGACCTGTCTCAGATTACAGATGATGACTGTAATATATATGTGTGTCCATGCTCAGGAAAATTAGTCGGCGGAATTGGGAATAATAGTTATAATGCTAAGGCGTCAGCCATTTCGAATATACAAAGCAAGGTCTCTTCGTTGTCTCATTCTCTCTGCTTGCTCAGCTTGGCACTCCTCTTTGCTATTTAAAAGTGTAGGAACGCCCATATAGGCTAGGGTCACACAGGGCGGTTTTGTTGCGGTTTTGCTGCGGTTTTTCCGTTGCAGTTTTGATGCAGAAGAACTGCTTCTGTGGCAAAACCGCTTCAAAGGTTAATTTGGGCTTGCGGATTTTGCTGCGGATTTTCGTGCGGAAAAACCCGCAAGCGTTTTACTTTTGTCGCGTATTTGTCGCGTATTTGGTGCGGTTTTGGCTGCGTCCATAGAGGTCTATGGACAAAAAAGCGCTGCAGAAAAGACCAAAGAATGAACATGCTGCATCTTTTAAACCGCAACGCAGTTGCATTTCCGCACTGCGGCTGTGCGGAAAAAAATCTGCACTGTGAGAACAGCTTTTTGGCAAATCTCATTTGTCCTGCATTGCACTGCAAACGCAGCGGTTTTGCCGCAGTGCGGATATGCAACGGCAATCCGCTGGAAAACCGCGTCAAATCCGCCCTGTGTGACCCTAGCCTTAGGATGAAAATGGCTTGGCAGACTGTGATGCAATTTTGCATACAAGCTGCACACAAGTGATTTTTCTTCATTAGATGCAATGTGAATGATGGCAATATCTCAGGAAGAATATGTTCAGATCGTTCTTATGTCAGGTGAGTGAAGCACACGTGCCATATCTGCAAGTTTCAATCAATTGTACCAAACAAAGCCTTCCATTACCCACAGTGCAATTGCCTAACTTCTTTCCAAATTCCAAGAACCAGGTTTCCCCAAAAGTGGATTGGTTATATGGGTCCAGCTGAGTTGCCACCACGTTCTTCTGATTTGACCTCTTGATGCTTGTGCTAGCATTCAACCTGATATCCCTGTGACCGTTCATTAGGAATAGGAAAAACATTGGGTTGACACTCGAACAGGGCGAGTAACATTTCAAACACATTTTGTAAAGATTATGGTCAATTTTCAACTTCACATAAAATCACTGTGTTAACATGAGAACTAATAAAGTTATGATAAAATGATACATACCATTGCTTTTTGGTGAACTTCAATGTCCGTTTGATACATCACACACCTACCTCCCCATTGGAAAAATTGGAGTTGAATCCAAGATGATGGCATTCAAAATGCCTTCTTGTTGGTGGCATGGCCTAACAGGTTTCCCCCTCTCCCCACAGCTCGTATGCAAAACTATTTTCTTTGAATATGGGTGTTTACACACATAGTAACATAGTTTGTTAGGCTGAAAGAAGACAATGTCCATCCAGTTCAGCCTGTCCCCTGTCCCCCCCCCCCCCCCCACCTTGTTGATCCAGAGGAAGGCACCCTGTGTATTCAGGGATGTGCCATGATTTCACAGGAAATACAGTTTGGAATCTGTTAAATGAAGATTTTGCTACTTCGTGAACCCGTCATTGTGGAGCCTCAGCATATACATACATTTTATTATGTAGGCTTGTGAGTTTTATTGAGAGAGAGAGCTTTGTGACACTTGTATGGATGTAGCTGTTGTGGATGCTATGGTGATGATGAGTAAGTGGGAGGTATAGCGTGTAGCCCTAACCGTAGGGTAGTTCCCAAGTAGAAGCCGCCATGCAGCTGAAATCCACACCACTGTGAAAGTTTGTGAAGCATGTCTGAAAGTAGGGGACATCATTTTACAGCTAAAATTAATGTTATGTTTGTGTAACCTTAGTGCTGCTGCCCTGAAATGCTGGCAAACAGCAGTCATGCTGTGAAGGAGTCCTGCAGCTGTGCAAATCAGCACACAGATTACATCTAACGCTGCTGTAAAGAGGTCCCATCACAGAAGAGTTCATGACCAGTGGTGAACGAGCATACTCGCTAAGGACAATTGCTTGCGTGAGTATTGCCCTTAGCGAGTACCTGCCCGCTCAAGAGACAAGAAACAGGCTGGTTTGGTATAGCAGAACACGGGATTACAACTTACTGTGCTGGAGTGTGTGTCTTGTGTGAAGTATTTGTTATATAGTGTACCCATACATTCACATACTGAACACACATTACAGCACAGTAAACTGCAACTCTCTGTTCTGTGATTCTCATCTACATATATATTTGTTCCATCTGTGTAAATACATGTGGGCGCACTGTAGGTGGCATTTATTAATGTAGTAATGTTGATCCCCGGGGTGCCACATTGTCATTCAAATATATTCCCCACTCCTGTAGCCCGTTCCTGCACCAGTATGTTGTCTGCATACTGTAGTGGCGTCAGGGAGTGAGGTGCAGCTACAGTGAAATGTGAAATTCTGCATCTCTGGGCTGGAGTCTCATTTGTAGGGCATTCTGATCTTGGGAGTCTGTAGTAAGGGGCAGTCAGGTCTGAGGGTCTGTATTTATGGGGTGTGCTCAAATATAAGTGGGAGGACATAGCGTATATAAATGGGCGTAGTGTAAGATATACACCCCCTTTTTAGAATGTCCATGATTTTCCTTCTCAAAAGTACAATTGAGGCTTCATTCACCACATAATTCACTAGGCTCTGCTTTCCTTCCCAGGGTTTTGCTGAATGGCCAAAAATAGTATTTAGACAGAGCCTCCAACAGGTCTGTGGACTTTAATGGTGAACAGACTGGTGTAGTCGACTACGTTATTCTGTTCTCCAAAAATAAAAAAAAAAAAGAATGGAGACACCTTTGGTCTTCTTTTCACTAATTAAAGTTAATGGTTCTGTCTGGGGTTCCATCGGAGTGCTATCTTGGGGGATTCAGATAAAAACAAAAGGACAGAAAGTCGGGGCATATAGCAAAATGAGATCCCAGCCTTAAATGGGATGCATTCAGAATCTGTGCCTTGGGCAGCCTCACCTGTAAATGCAGCCAATCTAGGTTTTACCTAAAAGCTTTATCACAGTATAACAGAAAGTAAGGCTTTTCAGGTTAGAGGCTCATTTAGACTCAATGAGAATCGCTCAAAGCCGTCTTTTAAGCGATTCTCGTTCTGTCTAAATTCACATCGGGGACACTGGCAGTCAGCGCTGAGAAGAAGACATTGGTTTACTTATGCAAAACAGCTGTATTGTTCTATTAGCGGCTGCAGCGGTGTCCTTCTCTGCCTGCATAGCTCTATAGTAGCTAAGTAGCTATTATAAAGTATGCAAAGACGATCGCTCAAAACTGTCACTCAGACTATTGTTTGAGTGAGTTTTGAGTAATTATCTTTAAGTGTAAATGGGGTCTTAGATTAATAAGGAGGTTTACAAATAGGCATATATTGTTTCCATCACATGTATGTGGTATTTGCTATCTTTGTTGTCCATAGTACCTTTTTAGATAATTAATTGAGCAGACTTCAGCAATAATACTATATTCTGTTAATCAAATTTAGAGGAACCTTGCCATGGTTCCGTCGCATAGGATTTAATAGAATGAATTCCTGGTTTCCTTAAAGAGAACCTGTAAAGCTGATCACACGGTGTCTGATCTGCAGGTAGCATGTTGTAGAGCGGAAGAAGCTGAAGAGGTTTATATATAGTTTTTTGGGAAATGAATCCGTTTAATTACTAATTTATTTGTTTAAAATACCTGCTCTGTCTAGGACTGTGAGTCCAGTGGGCAGTCCTGTGGAATGATCTGCTATCTCTATATACAGGAAGAAAGCTGTCAATCACTTATAGGACCGCCCACCGGACTCCTAATCCCAGAAAGAGCAGAGATTTAAATGAATACATTACAACTTCTACTGGGTCTTTTCCCACAAAGCTATATTTTATTCTGTTGACCTCATTTGGCTTTAAAACGTGGTGCCTGTAGATTGAAGTGCATTTTTAATATGACAGGCTGTCTTCCTTCTGAGCTATTTCTTTTCGAGCACCAGATATTCTCTAAATATGTAGTGACCATGCAAATACACAAGACCTAGTAAAGAAGCTAATGAAGATCAGTCCAATATGGATTCTGCTCCTTTGACCACAGCAACAGGAGCCACATATAATGCCTACAACATAATGATAATTGTACATAGCAGTAGCTTTAAGAAATGTAGAGATTGCTTACACTGACTGTGGGATCTGAGATCATTGTGAGTGCAGGGAAGCTGAGCCTGTTAAGAAAGCCCATCCCCCACGGCTAAGAAAACGTCCTAATGTCCAAGTTACTAGAGAAGCTGAATGCCTAAGGATAAGCAGTGGATTGCAGAGAGGCTGCACTTCAGCCTTCATTTACAGTACTAAAACAAAAAAATAATGAAAGTATATTAAAAAGTTTGCGGCACACGTTTTAAATGTTATAAGTTGTCTGATAAGTGAGGTACACTTTAACTGTACACCTTCCCAGAATGCATGGTAAACAGTAGAACAAAGTATGCAGCATTTCCTGCCCCCTCTTATATCCTGGGATGTATTTTCCCAAAAGTTAATCCAAAGTTTGCAGTATATTGACTATATAAATTATATTGCCGGCTCCAAGTGCATGCTGGAGGATAGCTCTGTCATTCAGCGCTGTGCCTTTAGGATGTAGAGCTTCATTCTTGAACATTATACATATCAAATTTATTTTCAAACACTAGGAAAGAAAAATGAACTAAGGGAGTGATAAAATCAACCAATATTAGTTTAACTGACAGAAGATAAATTGTGTAGGATAGCAGCACTATATTCTGTTCTCAAAAGAAGCTCGGAAAGCTACAGAATGCTCTGGATAAAAAAAAAATTTGCATTAAGAAGTTTCTTCTTCCTAGAAAATAGTTCTGAAAATATAACATATGGAGAACGATGGATTTCAGACAGAAGAGTTTTAATTGTTGTATTGAATTTATATTTGATCTTTTACTGAAAGATTGCATATAAAAAACATAAATACCAACAATTACTATTCTCGTTAAAGTGACCCCCACTCACACGTATCCATCACAGAATTCGCCGCAGCCAGAGACCTGTCTTCATCACCCATGGTGTTTGGAACAAATGTTATGGGAAGTTTGGAAGCAAATAATAAATTTGTCATTCCAAGAATGCAAATTAACTCATGGAAGAGTCCCTGGTTTGGCTAGAAATACGCTAATTTGCATACTTTTCCCATGGAGCATTGCCTTAAAATGAGTTTCTGAACACCTGCTGGGTCTCTTTAGTAAGAAATAGTACTATTCAGAAACGATTCTTTGAACAAATGTATATTTTTAAAAACCATTCATTTCAAACACAATTTACATTTATCCACTGCAGACAGTAAATATTAAAAAAAATAAATATATATATATATCTATATCAGTTCTAGAATTGAGCGAGCCTACTTGCTAAGGGCAATTACTCGAGCGAGTATTGTCCTTAGCGAGTAAAGATTCGGGTTGCATAAATATATGCACACCCTGAAACTAATACTTTGTACCCTTCGACTCTATGGCAGCATTCAGTCTTTTTGGGTCGGTATCATATCAGCCTGGCACATCTTGACTTGGCAGTCTTTGCCCACTCTTCCTTGCAAAAATGCTCCATATATGTCAGATTGCAAGGGCATCTTGTGTGTAGCGCCTTCTTTAGGTATCCACAGATTTTCAATGGGATTCCGGGCCGGGCTCTTGTTAGGTTATTCCAAAACATAGATCTTCTTCTGACGAAGCCATTCTTTCGTTGACTTAGAGGTCTGCTTTGGGTTGTTGCCATGCTGATGATGAAATTATTCTTCACCTTTTTAGCCGAGGCCTGAAAGTTTTGTGCCAAATGGACTGATATTTGGAATGGTTTATAATTTCCTTCCCCTTGACTAAAGCCCGAGATCCAGCAGCAGAAAAAAACATCCACAAAAGATAATGCCTCTTCCATCATCTTCACTGCCACTGCGGGTATGATGTCCTTTTGGTGGTATTTGCATCAAACATACCGTTTGGAATTAGTGCAAGAATATTCCCCATCAGTCTCATTAGACCATAACCCGTTCTCCCTCATACTTTTGGCAAACTTGATTTAGGCTTTGGAAAGACATAACAAACACTTGGATGTTTTTCTATGTGCAAAAACATATGAAGAACACGGGAGAGGGTTGTCACATGACTACACAACCAGCACTTTGCAGAAACTCCTGCAGCTCTTTTAATGCTGCTGTCGGCCTCTTGGCCTCCTGGACCAATTTTCTTCTGCTCCTTTCCTCAGTTTTTGAGGGCCCTGCAGTTCTTGGTGATGTCACTGTTGTGCCAAATGTAACCTTTTCTTGATGACGTCTTCACTGTGTTCCGTGGTATATGTAATGTCTTGGAGATATCTTGGCACCCTTCTCCTGATTGACACTTTCCAACAATCAGATTCCTTTGATGTGCTGTAAGATCTTTATGGACCAACTAAGAAAATGTCAGTATGATCCTCCTAGAAGAGCCGAACTTTATATGGGAGAACCAGAACCCCTGTAAATAATGGCAGCGGAGTGCCGACTACTATCTAACAGGAGGTTATATGCGATTGGCTGATTCTGAACACAACCCCAATAAAGGAGGCTGTGAACACTTATGCAACCACATTATTGTAGTTTTTCATTTTTTTTTGTGCCCTAAATGATTTGTTTGTTTTTTAGTGGCACTGTACCGATAACGGGTCACACTGAGGGGAAACACATCTGATATGATTCATCTGTGTCTAATTTTTTGACATGACCAAACCTGCCATTATAATGGAGATATGTCGCCTCTTTATATTCACTGTATACATGTAATGTGCTCATAGATTTTTCTAAATGGTCTGCAAAATGTAATCTGCAGATTTGTAAGTTAAGCAGTCCGGACGGCCTTTTTTATCTGGTAGCTTTCTTCCATTTTTCCTTTACAGGAAATCTTAATTTATTAGGGGCGTGCCACTGGAAGCAGCAGAACCGGGGAACTCATTTATGTTTCGATGAGGTCACTGGTTTCTAGTAAATTGATAATCTATATTCTCATGAATACTGGTTTTTAAATGTACTTTAACATCAAAAGGCATAAAAACAGCTCAAATGGAAAGCGCTCCGTTTTTGTTTATTAAGGTTTCTGGCTTCTTTCATTTAGCTTTTTTAATTGACAGTTTAATGTGTGTGAAACACATGGGTGTGTAAAATGATATTCTCTCTAACCCATCCATGCTTTAAATTTGTCTTCTTCCAAATGAAAATGTAATCTCCCTGATGTATTTAACTTTTTCTTTTATTGTATATGGAAATAACACATCTTACATCAAAGGCCACTTTAAAAGCATTCTATCTAATTGTCTGTAATGATAGGACTGCATTTGATGTCTGGAGCCGCACCAGGCAGCACAATTTCACTGTATAGCTTTCTGTAATCACGAATCTTCGCTGATTGTAACTACCTCGTCCTTTTTGTCTTGTCTGCCATTATTTATAGGACAGAAGGCAGAGGATTTATGTTTGCAAGCAAAAGTAATTTGTAGTCTTTATGAAATCTGTAATGTAGTGGCTGTATTTGTTGGGAAATATTTGGCGATGTGCACGAACCATGAAATGAAATTCATGAATAGGGTGAAATATTCTTTCCACAGCTAATAAAGACCGTTTCCTGGAAAAGAGGTATTATTTTAAATTGTCTTTACCTGCACTTTTGACATTTCAAGGGCCGTACTGTTTGCTTTGTGCTTATTAAATGATTATTCTTCGGCCTAGTATATAAAACTGCTCCCAGAAATGTCCGGATCAAACACCCCCTTCTGCTGTCCCCGGTCATTGGCTGGCTCTTATATCTGTTTATTGTGTTATCTCTAGACTTTACCGCACAAGATAACGTATAATCTTTACACTTTTGTATACTTTCAATATATTTGTTAGAAACGTTACCGGCGCATACGCTGAGCGCATCGATGGCTCTAGTTCTCCTGGTAGTTGCTAAGAGTATCTTTTGATGTAAGTTCGGGCGGTGTATGTTGGCAACCCCTAGTTGTATTGAAACGCAGAGTTAACACTTAGAGAGGCGTAGTTTTTATTGTTTTTTTTACCAACATTAGAGTCTACTAGCAATGCATGCTGTTCCATAGTACAAAATTACATGTGTTTGAATTTACATTTATTGCATATGTCTAGAGACAAAGACGAAGCGTGTACAGCGCCTTATGCCCCGGCTAGACGGAGCAGTTATCGTTCAGAAAATCGTTCAAATGAACTAAACTTAATGATAATTGTTCAGTTTAAACGCAGGCAAATGTCTGAATGATGAGTTAGATTCGTAAGGTTCTCGCTCATCATTCAGTTTGTCAGCATATAAACCAGCGCCGGCTCGGGCATTTATCGTGCCATTTAAACACTGCTCGTTCAATGTTTCACATAGGAATGGGTAACACTGAACGATAAGTGCCCAAGGACTGCACATTCATCAACAACAATCGTACTGTCTAAATGGGCTGCCCAAGCGTGAATAAACTGGTGATGATGTAACACCCCAATATACTTACAGTTGGTATGGCCAGAGGCCTTTGGTTGTCACGGTGATGCCACACTTTATTTGCACACTCCGGATGATTATGATGATGACGACGCAGAAATAACGGAGACCAGTCCAGTATAGCTTAGTAAACTGAGAGTGAGCAGTTTTACTAACTTTGGTATAGGTAAACAACAGGTTAACTTTACAACTTTCAGTGGAGGGCTTTATCTCTGGTAAATAAGGATGCAATATAAGATAGGCAGGGTACAATAGGACTGACTTGATGATTCGCTGGTTTTCAACGTTCTCTCTATTATTTAACTGAAGATTGATTGGCTAGACAGTATTCCCTACTAGTGAAGTAAGATGAACAGATTTAAGTTTGCTTTAACTGAAGGTGTACTTGTGAAGCAGAGAGACTAGAGATTATGTGCTGATCCTGGCTTTGATTTCACCGGGTAGCTGTAACTCACTGATGAAGATGCACCTCGGAAAGGGTCTTCTAGAACTCTGCTGCAGAGTAGTAAGGGAGTGGGTTGTCTGCCACACTCTACCTTGGCTAGGGATAACTCGCTGAATACTCCTCCTCGCCGACTATGGAACTGCAACCTTCTCCTTACACTCTCCTGGCTGAGTCTGCTAACTGCTCTGCGTCACTTCCTTTTATAATCTCTCTCCCCCGCACTCTTGCATAGGGACTTGTATCTTTGTTTCCCGCTCTTGGGGCTCTGCACCAGTGAGATTAAACCTGACTGTCAGTCAATGAGAGGCCAGCTGACTTCAGTGATGAGCTCCAGCTTAGAGCAGAAAGGGAGACACAGGGACTCTGCCACAGACAGCACCTTCTGTATCCAGGGATGGCATACAGACAGGTGAGACAGGACAAGTGTTCTGTAGTACCCGCTGGGCCACTACAAGACATCGCTAACTCGTTCCATCTGGCAAATGAGAAACATTAGATTCTCAGTCCGTGTAAAAGGGCCATAAATCTCACTGAAAGATTTATTTATAAAACTTGTTTAGTCTTTGTTAAAACACAATACAGATACTTAACATCACATCCTGCTAATATTGCAACAAGATGATTTGCAAAGTTTTCTAATCTCCTATTCGGAGCAGAATTTGCATTTTGGTAACTCCTCTCTTCTGTGATGAGTCAAGCACTCTGGACTTCTTCAGTGTTCTCTTTGAAATGAATGGAGGGCAAAGCAGGACCTGTGCTATCTTCATTAGGGGACTGGGCCCACTGTTTTTGTGATCAATGGGCATCCCAGTGCTTGGACCCCAACTGATCAGCTAGTTCTCCCCAATGCATTGAATAGCAGATAACTTGCTGGCAGCAGAATATCTTTTAACCCTTTCCAATCCACTGTCTGACGTGTAAAGACATTCTGATTGAAGGCTTTACAGCTCCGATGTCAGAAGACGTCCGGCAAGGTATTCTTACTGCAGATTAGTGGCCGCTCTGTGGTCGGGGCCTCCCCAGCATGCCCCATACCGCAGTGCTGGCTCTAGGCAGCAGATGGCGCCATTGTATAATGGCAAGACGAGAAAGCCCCCTAGGAAACCCTGAATCCAAAATTGGATTGCAAAGGGTTAAAGAACTAGCCATTTATTTTCATTTTATCATTCTCACCTTTCGAGAGCCATAACATTTTTTTTTTTTTCATACAAAGCTCACCTTGTATTTGTTGAATGGTACCTTTTAATTGTATCATCTAGTGTATTGGAAAAACTTATGTTGGATAAAATTAAAAAAGCGCAATTACGCTACTGTTGTTTGCTTGTCGTTTTTACAGACTTTATTCTGCATGTCTGCACAATTATAATGACACCAATTTTTTTTTTCTTTTACTGCTTTTAAAACTAAAATGTCATATATATATATATGACGAAAGCCCTCACTCACTCACTCACTGACTCGCCACTAATTCTCCAACTTCCCAATGTCGTAAAAACATGAAATTTGGCACAAGCATAGATTATGTCCAAAATAGGATAAGTTAATGGGTCCCAACTCGATTATTCGATTCTAAGCGCAAAAGAATTAGCGTCAAAAATTTACGTACGTAATCGAATTCTCTCACTTCCTGATGTCATTTTATATAAAGGAAACGTTGTATGGTTGCCTCCCCGTGGTGTTTTCTGGGTAACGCAAAGAACTATGCAAAATGCTGAACATATTTTTTTTTCCGGTATCTCTAAAGTAACCACGGCTTCATAAGATTTTCTGTGTGAACACCAGATAAACACCAGTACAAAACTAACTCGGGCGAAGTCAGGTATATCAGCTAGTAAAGTAATCTAAATGAAAAACATTGTCTAAAAAAAAATGTTTTTTGTTGCCATATTCTGGTTGCATAACATTATTTCTGTTACTGAAGCTGTTTTAGGGCTTGTTTTTTGGGGTGCAAAATGCAGTATTTTTTATTGTTACCAAATTGAGGTAAATATCACATTTTTCATCACTTTTTTAAAAAAATTTGTTTGAGAAACGAGTTACCTAAAAAAACCCTCAATTATGTCAATATTAGGTTCTCATAGTGTGAGATAAATAATGCAATATT